>NC_044384.1:120971085-122171085 GCF_006542625.1 Nomascus leucogenys | reverse complement strand
AAAGTAACAATTTTGTGTAGAAATTGCTGATAGCATCAACACATGCTGGGAACTTTACAGATAATGAGCTATATCAGTTTTGGCTGAGGAGTTATTTGGCCTTTCATTTGTAAATAAGACAGTATTCTTTTCCCTTTAAGGAGTATCTAGACCATGTATTAATAAAAGAGTACTTATATCCTTTGTCCATGGTGGCAGAATTGGCCAAAGCAATCACGGATTTTGTTCTTACAAGATAGAACTTGGAGAAACATTAATAGGTTGTTTAAATGACAGCATTCTATAGTTGAAGATGACTAGAGGTAGAATCGGAATATTTGGATAAAGTCCTTGCTGTACTGTTAACTATCAATTATTTAGCTTTCCATATCAGTTCTTTACTAAGGTTTATATGATCTGGCCCAAGGGTACCTCCCTAACCCCATTTTATGGTCTTTCCTCACTTGCTTCATTTCAGCCTCTGTGCCGGATCTTGCACATTCCAAAGACGCAGTCCCACTGCAGGCCGTTCTGTACTTACTGTTCCCTGTGACTGGGATGCTTTTCTCCCATGTGCAGGCTGGCATTTGTTAAGCAGATCCAACATGTTACAAGGTGTTTTAAAAGCTTCATGTGTTTGTCTGGGTTGGTTTTCTAAATAACTGTATGAAGTGAATAGTGATATTTGATGGATGAAGAAACTGAGGGAGATGAATGCAGAAGAGGCAGGATTGGAACCCAGGCAGTCTGGATGGGATCCAAGGCATTAACACTAAGTATTCTCACAGTGCACAATACCCAGAGAATGGTTCACACCCTTGCTTTGACCTTAGGAAAGCATTTTCCAAGGCTGTTCCTTGGAGTGCATTTTCCTATCTTGTTTAAAGTAGAATCTCTGTGACTTTGTTTCTCTTTACTCTGTTTCATATTTCCTTACAGCACTATGTATTTCCTGACATTATACTGCGTATTTACTTGTTTATCCCTTTGTTTGTCCCCCTTTCCCCACTAAATATAAACTCGATGAAAGAAGGACTTTGTTCTGATTCATGTGCCTGTATATCCTGCACCCAGGTCAATTCTTGACCTGTAACAGGGACTGAAATGTACAGAAAGAGGGATGTAAGTCAGGTTGAAAAATTATTTATTATGTTTAACATTTTATTCTTCAGACATTTACTGAGCACGCATTTTGTGCTCAACTCTGTGCAACTTTTTGGAAATATAAAGGCAAATGAGAACGATGTGACCTCCTGCCCTCCTAGAGTTTAGAACATCATGGAAGAAACAAACAATAAACAGGCAAATACATGTAGAATAAGCCTTCTACGAGGACAAATATAAAGTGCAGCAGAGAAGGAAGGGTTTAGAGAAGGCTACTGTGAGGAGGTGATATCCATACTGAGACCTGAAGGACAGGCTGAAGGGTAAGAGAGGTGGAGATGGACTTGGGAGAGCACTCCAGGAAGAGGGAATGACAGAAGCCTCTGAGAGCATGTTCCTGTCCTGAAAGTAGCTCAGAGTGACTCAGGTATAGGATGTGAGGGGCAGAGTTGAAAGTCTGAGACTAGAGTAGAAAGCCAGGGCCAGACAGCTCATCAAGTGTCCTGAAACCTATTCCAAAGAGTCAGGACTTTATTTTTTGTGAAATGTGACGCCACTGGAGGATTTTTAAATCACTGTCATTTTTAGTATCTGATTCAGTGTACTGCCTTCAGCCAGGACAGTTGGCAGTATTTCTATGTTATAGATGGGACAACTGAGGCCCCAAATAACACATTTAAGAGATAGGTGGGGTTGATTTAACATTCTCAATCACCATGTTGTCAGGGCCTCCTAACTCTTACCCTCTCACCCTCCATCCTTCCTTACTTCTGATTGTTATTCTTGACAAAAGTAAAACATAACACTATTTACCTGCCATCCTTATTTTTATCCAAGGAACACGTATGCACTCACACAGCTTCCAGAAACCAGTTCCCTCGGTGGAAGCCAGTTGCTTTAGGGGTGGTGCGGCTTGTATGTGGATGGACACCATGTGTGCACTGAGCCCAGATTCTCTGTTCTTCTTGACTAGGAAGCTGGATTTGTACCAGGGAACCTTTTATCTAAATAGGCGACTCTGGGCTCAGGAGAACAGAGCCGACTTGACAAAGTAGAAAAGAGCTCAGTATTGGTCTGCCCACGCTTTGGGCATGCGTGAGCACTCGCAGCAAAACACAGCTGGCACATCTAATTTTAGCCTCGCCCGCCTTGAAAAGGGACCCTTTAAGGAAATATATTTTCTCTGAAACAATTTGTATTATAATGTAGCAGCTGATAGACATGACAGAATATTATCATTGGTGGGGAAAAAACTCTGCCAAGTAATTATGATTTTTGTTCTTTTTTTTAGATGATATCAGTAAAGTGATTAAAGCATCAGTGCATCAAAATAATCATAAAGAGAGAGACAATGGGAGAAACAGATTTTATTTGTAAAAAATCTGATAAACCTAAAGGGTCACTTCCTTTGATTTTTTTTTTTTTTTTTACAAAATGGATGTAATAAAAAAGTTATTATTTTTGATATATTCAGTTGATCAGACCAATCTGATGACATGTGACACTAATAGCAGTCCTGGAGTAGACCCTAAAATTTCTTCAATACTTAGCATCCACCAGGTTTTCCAGGTAGTAAAAGGTTAGTTTCTCAATCAGCTCTTGGATGTGTCTGGCTCTAGTGTGTTAACAGATTTTGAAAGCATCCGGGACTTACTTTTTTCCCCTTTAACCAGCAAGGTTAGTTCCCCTGCCTTTATTTCTTTTCCTTTCTCCTCCTTCCTTCTTTCGTCCTCTCTTCTCTCTCTTCTGTGTTTTGTTTAGCAGTGTGGCTTACCTTGGAACTTCACAAAAAGAGGAACAAAAAGCAGCTCTTGTGTAGGGTAGATGGAGGAGGGATAAGAAATAATCCACCGCCCTCATTTGAGTTCTTCAGGTTCAGTTCCAGCGGCAGCAGCGTTGCTGCAAAAATCGCTTGCTATTCGAGATAGCCAGCAGAGGGAATCGGAACTTTGCTTGCAGCAGGGGTTGAAGCAGCCTTTTTTTTTTTTTTTTTTTTTTTTTTTTTCTTGGAGGAAATACTGCAGCCTTCTGGACTGCGTACGCTGCTCCCTGGAGAGGCTCTCTCGGTTCCACCCACCGGCTGGAAGGAGGGGAAGTGAATGAAAGGACAGGACAAGCCCCGAACACCATGTCACTCTGGGAGGGAGACAGCAGCAACTAAGCTGTACAAGGTTTTGTTTTTTTTTTTTTCTTCCTTTTTTTTTCTTTTTTTTTTCTTTTTCCCCTTTCTTTTTCTTTCTTTTTTTTTCTTTTTCTTTCTTTCTTTCTCTTTCTCTCTCTTTTTTTCTTTTTCTTTAAGGTGGGGAAAGACAACCAGGAGACAGGAAGCTGATCTGCAAGGATTCGGAGTTGTGCTAAAAGGACTTTGATTTTTTTCCCCCTTTACGAACGCTGGCAATTGACATCACTACAGACAGCCTGGTTAGAGAACAAACTGCCTCATCCCAAGTGGACCCCGGCAGCTGGGGGAAGCCAGGCAAGATCTGGGAAGGCTGTGTGGGTGTTTTTTCTACAGATCTCACTCCTCGCCCTTTTTTTTTTTTTTCCCTTTGGTGTGTGTTTTTTGTTTTGTTTTGTTTTTTAAAAAAATTCTTGCTGTGTTGGAACTAGCGAGTGGTGGAGTCTCTGAAGCCTCATCAGTCACCGGGACTGTCAGGAATAGTGGTTTAAGAGGAAGCTCGGCCTGGGGCACTATACCCTGTCATCCAGTTCCCTGCCTCGGAGATAAAGATTCCAGCTACATGGGCAAACGCCTGGATCAGCCACAAATGTACCCCCAGTACACTTACTACTATCCTCATTATCTCCAAACCAAGGTATGGCTTGACCCACGGTCTGGCAATCAGCGTGGTATCGTTCTGCACTTGGGATGGGAAACAGACAGGCATGTGAATTATTAGTTAACCCCCACCCCCATCACTTCTTCCTGCTTCTTTGAAATTAGTGACATACCAATGGAGTTAATAAGGCAGAGGAAGACATAAGAAGAAAGCAGCAAACCCGGAATTGTAGCTTTCTCTTTAAGGAGAGATAATAGTTTCACTTGAGTTCAGTTCCTTTGTTGTTATTTGGCAGCATAAAAGGTCCTGATATCAGGAAAGCCTTTTGCAGATGGGCACGGTTTTTAGGAAGCAGATCACAACAGTGATTATCTAGGCACAAGAATATAATTTCAGGGGCTTTTCTGGTGAGCTGTTTTTTGTTTGTGGCTCTAAAAGGGTTTTTCCCACTGGATAGGATGTGCAAGGGTGGGGGTAACTCAAACTTTCAATCGCAGAGTATAGAATGAAAGAAGGGTGTGAGAAGGTATAGGGCTCCTACCAGAGTCTCTGAGAGTTTGTTTATTTTTATTTTTAATTTGCCTTGCATATTTTATTTTATATTGAGAATGATCAGCATGCTACAGACTGCTTTACAATAGATGTTCTTTACTTTTAGAAGATCTATTTTTCTGTGTATCTGCCATGAGGAGGCCTGAGTCTTGAAAAGGAATGAAATGTAACTGATCATAATTGGACTTGAATTGGTTAAATACTTTAGGCTTTATGTGTGTGTGTGCTCAAATGACCATTAGGGGCTCAGAGGCAAGCCCACGTAAGTAAGCAGTGGGCAGTACCTACCCTGAACTTTATCCTGCAGTTAAGACATGAAAGACTCTCAGGTGTGAAATCACTGCTCCAATTTGTCAATTAAATTGGACTTGATTGGGGGAAAACATGTTAGCTGTTAGCGGAGTGACCACCTCGAGAGTATGGGTGATATTATTTTGTATTGCATTAGCGTTAGCCAGACTCCACCGTCTCCTTAATAAATAAATATGCCGAGAGTGAACAAGGTGTGCCTGAATGATCTATGCTGTCACCAGGACTCGGTGATGTGATTAGGGTTTGGTAATTCATGCTTTGTTATCTGTCATTTATTTTGTCTCATCCAACAATGCCTATTTGTAAACCAGACTGGGAAGCAGACTTTCAGTATTATACGAAAAATTATTGCTTTATTTTTTTCTTTTTCAATTGCTTTATAATCCACCCTGCCCCTCCAAGGTCGACTCACACTGCTGTTTGCCTTTGTGAGTATTTAGTTTGTGCTGCTGATGCTTAAATAGACTAGCCCTCCTGCTCGGTGCCTTAAGTTTTAACTCTTTGGGGGTGTTAGGTTGAGAATGCTGCCTGCCATTCCTCAAGGAAATGGCAGAGCAAGGACAAGTTAAAAGGGGAAAATTTACAGTCATTTCTCATCCCTCAACAAAACAAAAACAATAAACTCAAAGGTTGCATGAAAAATATCAGACATTCCATCCCTTTTACTCATTTGGCTAAATTTTTCCAAGTGTTTCAAAAATTACACTTTGTTTCGGGTCCTTGTTTTCTGCTATGGTATATATTCAGAAAAGAAACTTTAGATTGAAATGAGTAACATAATTGTTTTTCTGTTTGAGACTTCTTTCAACCTATTACTAACAGGAAATAGTGAATGTTATGCACATTTTTTCAAAGACACAGGGTGCTGGATGAGCTATACTAGTAGAAAGTGTGTGTATGAGAGAGAGAAAGATGGGGGGGTAAAGAGAGAGAGTGGAATAGTGAGTGAGGGAAAAGAGAGGAGCCTGAAAACTAGGGAGATTGTAGATATCTGTTTTGGAGTTCTATGTAGTTTAGTGTTGTATAGACAGGCGGCATCTGGATCTTGTTACTCTCAAGCTAGCCAACACCATGAACTTCTGGAACATTTTTAAAGAAGTTAGATCCATTAGGCGTCCTATGTTGATATTTGGATAATCAGACCAGGATAGTAGGGAATATAAGATCAGCTACTTTGCCTATTATGGTAGTTCATATTGATTATTATGTTGTAAAATGTTGACAATGCTTTCAAGTTGTCCTATATTGTTATGGTGGCTCTGAAATGACAGACATTAATAGCATTCCTGGAAGCTGAAGATGAGAAAACGTGCCCTGTTTTGAAACTTGCATAGAGAGGAAATGAGATGAAGAGTCAGTGTGCAATCATATTTTAAAATGTGGGTACTGGGGACTTTCTGACAGGGTTAATACTATACAGTGAAGTACCATCATGTTTCAGTGTAATGGGAAAACAACTAGGTTATTTCCACATCACTTTTTGTTCCTTCTACACTTATACCTCAAAATATAATTTATAATCATTTTAAATGAAGTACATGCTGCTTATATTTATTTGGTAAGCCTGGGTGGAATTCATAAAATCCACTCTTTGTAGCCTTGGCTTGGAGTTATAATCCAATTTGAAATTCATAGCTATTTAAAATGATGCTGATATGTCAAGAATACTTATGTTTGATGAAAATAGATTCTGCGGTAGGTAAAAATCACATTCTGGTGGTAACATATCTTAAATTTTTCTCTTAATTGAGGTAGGTTTTCTTCCTGCCAATCCACAAGGGCTATTTACTATCATTGGTTTTTTGGGGAAAATCTTCACGGGATTTTAAGGATTGAAATGTTTATTACCACATTATTGCAGAAAATGCACACATGCTGAACTCTCTTTTTCTACTTGTGTAATGATAAATACCTCTGCTATTTTTTAATGATAAAACAAAATGAAAATGAGATTTAAGAAATAAATGCAGATGTTTCCATTCCCTGGAATACATAGTAAAGTTTTAGAAGAACTTGTGATGCTTCCCTGCCTTCTCTGCTCCTATTATTTTCCATTACATTGGAATGAATCTCTCAACTTTGTTTCTTTAAAAGTAACTGTTTATGCTCCTTCAAATAATTTTTGAAATCCTTAAAATGTTTTGTATTAGAAAAATATACATGTAAGTTAAGATGAAAACCCAGTGGTTGACTCATATCTATAATGTGTACCAATATTATCATCCTATGCTCCCTCTTTCACACCTCACATCTTTAAATAGTTGTCGTTTGTCAATTTTCTTTTTGATGAATTTTTTTCTTTTTTTTTTTTTTTTTTAACCAAAAGAAGCAATTTCAAGGAGGAACATTGCTTTGGTTAAGGAATAATGAAGAAATCTTAGTGATATGTTGTAATATTTAAATAAGAAGCAGCTGGATGAAAAAAAAGTTTATCAAGGCAAATTTGCTGTTTGGAAGGGACACCCAGAATAATCAGCAAGCTTTAGAGAAAGGGGGCTCAAAAAATAGTTCATTAGCTTAATGACAAAATACAAAATGTTTGATTAGTTGTAATCCAACATTTTTCAAGTATTTTATCACCCTTTCCAAAGAAAACCAACCTGTTGCTGTTGAATTATGAGCTCCCAGGTGAATTTCATTCTGAATTTTTGAGGTACTTGCCGGGGTGGGGTGGGGGTGGGGGTGGGGGTGGGGAGTAGGTGGGGGTGGACGGGGGTTCTTGAAAAAAAATTAGTCAAACTAGGTGAGCTAAAAAGAAGAAAACCTGGTTACAGCCTGGCGAATTGATTTTTTTTCCAGCTGAGAAATAGATATTTCTCTCACATATATTTGGAAAACTTTAGTCATCTTCATAAAACTTAAAAAGTCACCTAAGCACACACAGCGAGTTTCTCCTTTCTCCCTTTTCCACACCCTTACCAGTTCACTACGTTTCTACCAATCCAGTGCCCAGTTGCTAATGATGTTGCTCTCATATGAATTTACTGCATTGCCTTCTGGTTCCCCAGAAGGTCTTGAAGAAAGAGGTTCAGACTAGTGGACCCAAACAGAATTTCTTGGCTGGTGGTACTCAGATTGTGTTCAGAGCCTGGTGTGAAGAAGGGGCCAGGTGTAAGAAGTAATTAATCAACTGCACATTGATTTCAGGCTGAATATTCAACCATCTGCAGCCACCCGTCTCTAAAAGTCTAGCTGAAGCACAATTGATTGTGCCATAGAATGAGCAAACACTTGAAAACACAAGTAGGTGAAGGAAGAGAGGCTTCTACGGAGCAAAGGATATTCTTAAAGATGTGAATGTGCAGATCCTTCAAAAGCAAAACAAAACAACCCTGTAACACCTTCCTTACACATGAAAATGTAGAAAATCTTGCAGAGGGAGGGAATGAGTTTAGAATTTCCTTAGTACTTCCTGCCTCAGATTTGCATTGATATCCAGAGTTGGTAACTTGCCAGTTGTTTTAAAACAGCCTTGAAAACTCCAAAGTTCTGTTTTTCTTTGAAAGCCTGAAACATACAAAACTCGTTTTCTAAAATCTTCCAGCGATAGAATTTTTAGGTACAACTCCAAGTATTTTCTTTCGCTTCGGGGGGTAATATAATAGCATGAAACTATGGTAGCACGAAACTGTGATAAATCCTGTTTGTCTCACTTTAGACTGTATAGAATTTTTAATTGGTTTCAAATAAGAGGAAAATAGAAGGAAGGGGCCATCCTTGTTTCTTAGTTTTGTTTTGTTTTGTTTTTTTTCTTAACTCCCCCAAGCCTTCATTATCAGTGGGATTGGACACAATCCCAATGCATGTTTTGCTATTTTTTTCCATGATATAGACATTGTTTTCACAACACTAAGTTTGGTGCCTACTTAAAAGGAGTGGAAACGTAAAAAGTTCATCGTATTTTCTTTTCTCCAGAATGGATGCAAACTTAAGGAAAATATCATGTATGTTTAACAGCATCTTTCTAAAGCATTTTCCTTTCACTTTCTTTCAATTTGGAAAAAAAAAATAGCACAAAATTATAGCACAAAATTATTTCCATGAAGTAATAAAATGTATTTGAGGGCTGGGGGTAGGGATAATTTGCAGGGAGGGACACAATATAGAAGAGAGGATGCAAGTTCATTCCAGGTCTTTCTGGCTTCAGGAATTCTGGAAAGCTTCATTTTTGCACTAATATGATTTTACACAACCTTTTTGACATTATCAGTCTTTTGGCAGAGAGAGAGTTCAGTCACAATTATGCCCATGCCAAATTCTGAAATCAAACCAAAACAACAAAAAAAGTACTTTCTTTTAAAATAAAACTTTTTTAATGTCAAACTTTTTATTCAGAGTAAATGGTTGATGTTTATTCAAAATTGGCTTCAAGTACTACATTGAAATTGTTTTGTAACAGTCTCATAAGCCACAGCTGTATGTGATTAAATAGTGTAATATCAAAAGCATGTGAGAATAGACGTTTTTATGCTATAGCTATTGCACAGCAAGAGTGCAGATGGAACTGAAGGGAGACCAAAAGTGAAAATGTATTCATGTGGTGTAATACGTGTGTTGAGGATATGTGTTGCTATTTTTTGCAGTAGTGGGAAAATGTTGAACTATTTTGGATGTGCTTAGAAAATATCCTCTCGGAAAACGGAAACAGACATATAATACCATTTTTAAAATATGGAGTGGATCATGCCATTTAATTAGAGGACACATAGGTGCTGAATAGATCTGAAACCAATTCAAGTTGAAGGATGAAAATTATTCCCATTGAGTACGCATTCAAAAAGCAAAAGTGACTTTCTCATTTCTGTTTTGAAATTATAGTTTTTTTACTACTTTAATCTACAGAACTATTGTAAGAAAACCTTCGTCCCATTTATACCTAAAGAAAAGTATTAGGCAATAAGAATCAGCAACTTACAGATGGCAAAATAGGTGGCAGTATATTGCTTTTTAAAGATGCTTGGAAATATGATGCTATTCAGTGTTGTATAAATATTGCTCTTTTCTTACCAATGCTAAAAATTACAAAGATACACAAGGACATACAACTTTTGCTTCTATTTCTGTAACAGAGATGTTATCGTAAAGAGGTGTCTGGTTTTAATGAGGTGATTTAATACAGTGTTTTTGAAATAATATTTGTTAATAAAAATTAATAACCTCTAGCTTCCTAGAGATAATAAATCTATAGGATTAATCATACTAATCATCACCACTATTCATATGTGATTGTTTTCAGGGCCTCAAGAAAGCTTATAGAATTGGCTATTTTTAGATTTCAGATTTTAGACAAAAGTAACTTCGAAAAGAAAAAGAGAGTGGCAGACTGAGATGAGTTAAATTTTGCTTGGTTTTGTTTTTATTTTTTTTTCTTTTAAGTTGATATTGGCAGATAATCTGGTCTCATTCAAAATGTTTTGTTTTATCCATGTAGGTGTATTACTCAGGGAGTCTATATTATGTGGAATTATGAATAAAATTTTAATAATTCAAAACCAATTCTAATAAATTTCAAATTTCAAAAGTATAGATAATAAAAGAAAGATAATAGATCCTATCATTTTGTGGGGGAATTCTTTGATTTGTATGTCAATGCATTGGTTTCTAGGCTGGGTTCCTTCACTAGGATCCCTTCCATTGTGAGATAGCTGAGCCTGCTTTGGTATCTTAGTGGTATCTTCAGGTGACCTCGGTTTTGTGTCATTCATGAGTTTTTCTTTGGTTCCTGGATGCTTGCCACAGAGCAGATCAAATGCTGCTTTACTGGCTCTCTGGTGATTTGAAAAATTTAACTGTCTTCATCCTTTCACACATCTAAATGCAGTGCACTGAGAGAAACACGTCCATCACTTGGGAGTGGGTGGACAGCAGTTCCCAGGAGTGGAACAAAATGACAGACATTCTTTAATCATGATCTTTTCCAGCTTTATTGTGGTGGCTACAATTTTTCTTCTGAGTGGGTAAAATTAAGGTGTATCCAAAAACTTAATTGTGATTGTATGATGCTTTACTTTTCCTCATTTAACTTCCTCTCTACAGGTGGTGTAGAGCTAAATGGTTATGCATGTTTGCCTAAACCAGTTGAGGTAACAAAGGAGACTAGCATTGCCACATTAAAATACTGACAACTTTAGTTTCATGAGTGATTATAAGGAGTCAGTGTAAATATAACAATTAATGAAATATTATTTCGACAGAATCCGAAACCTACAAATCCGCAAAACCTACAATCTCTGAATCTCAGAATAGTAGCCTAGAAAACGTGGGAACTGAATACGGTGGTTACTACAGCTATACTGTAGTATTGTAGGAGGGAAGTAACTCCCCAAGCACATATAAACAAGAATATTATCTTTTCTACTTTTTCTTTTGAGACTCCCTTCTTGTTTTTCAAAAAGCCCCTGTTAGTTGAATTAATGAAAGCAAATGACATATGCTATTTTAAGTTATTATTTAAGCTTTGAAAAATCATACATTATTTTCATATAACTTAGTCCATAAGTTCCTATTATGCTTGCTTCTCTGAGTATATTTGGAGTGTAAAACAAGGAAGATAATCCTTTGGGAAAATTGGTTTCTATTCATATCAGTCTGTGTGTTCATTTATTCATTGGTGAAATGGGTGAAATAACCCTGACCTCAACAATATATTATAGTGGCCTCTGCTATGGAAGGTATGAAGTTGCTGAGCTGTTAAGAGAAGGGTGGTCCATAAATAAGTAGCAATGTTACCATTTCTGAAGCCCAACTGCATATTTTTACTTACTTTATTACAGACTCAGCTCTGGGGTGGGTAGCCTGTCTTTAACACAGAAAAGAGTTCAGGAGCTCCTCAAATGTGTAAAAGCCATTTCTATTTGCTGAAGCATAGCTCTTCACCACTTAATCATTGAAAATTATGTTGCAGAATATTTAGTGATGGGGGAATGTTTATAATACATCAAATGGTTAAAACAGTTAACCATGTTCCTAATATTGTAATAGCATAAAAAATCCAAATATAGACATATAAAAAGGCCTAAGGAAAATATATCAAATTCTCAAGGAAAATAAAAAGTAAACGGAACCCTGAATTTTGTTTCGTGAATGATAAATACAAAAGTGAGACTCGACTACATGCCCTATTAGTCAAGGGAACCCTAATAGTGCCCTTTCCTGTTGTGTGGAACGTAAGGTATAATAGGAGAAAAGCATATCTAACAATATTTTAAGTTTTAGGAGCTGATTTTTAAATTCGTTTTAGACTTAACTTTCCTATCATTATATTGTGAGGTTAAGAAATTGGTATATATTACATTCAATATGCTAGGTGCAAATGATCTTCTGGTCATCCCACTCTTAGCTGATAATTTTCAAGCTGAATATAGATGATGCATAGAATTTAATAAGGATTTTTTTAGAGACAGCTTATTGTTTTTTAATCCTGTGTACTACTACTTAGTCATTTTCACTGATTGATGACAGTTTAATGAAAAGTGAAATAGAAAACGATACTATCTGATTTTCTGGAGCTGGTTAAAATATATTGAAAGCTTTTCTTATGTATGTGAGTCATATCTGAAGCTATTGTTGACATCTGTAAATTCTCATGTTGCTTCTTTTAACACTTGTCAATCATATAAATGGTATTCTGACACCCAATATATAACTTAAAATTAAATAACTTAGAATTCAAGCAAATATATTTTTTAACTAGTTTTGAGTAGGTGAAGTATTTGAAGTATTTAAGAGACTTGGAATGATTTTGGTGACATTATTTGCTAATAACTCATCTCATCTCCATATTCATGTAAAATTTCAGAGATTGTTTTCTGGGATACTCAACAAATAAATATGTGACAGACCTATGGCCTTTAATTTCTTCTTGAAAGAAGAGAAAACCACATTTCATTTTCTTTGACTTGGTGGGAACTACCCTTGGAGGGTGGTGACAGTTCATGGATTAACCCTGGTATCCTGTCCATTGCCAATGTACACCAGTTCAGACTGCATCTCTAGAAATAAGAATATTGCATTTTCAGTCTAAGGTAGGTAGGGAATCCTAGAAATAATAAAATTCTTATGTCCTTTGCTCAATTTATTTCAAAAAATTAACCACTGCTTTTAAACTTTATTGTTTACCTGTTTAGAACAATTTGGCTTCATGTTAGCAATGGAAGTTTCTCTTTCTGACTCGTGTTTAACTTTGTTGTTGAGCTGGAAAAACACGAGAAAAGGCCAGTGGGAATAGATGAAAGAACATGGAGGAATTTCTCTTCAAGTTTTGCTATTTCCTGTAACAATAGACACTTTTTGAGGCCTCCGTTCCACATCCAAACACACATATTAAAGTGCACTAACATTCAACACCAAATTTAATTATTTCACAATAATATGTTGAAAAAGCTTTTATACTTTTGCTCCTGAAACTCTGTGTCCAAGTAAATTTAATTGATATGTATCTGTGAATTTGGAGACATCTTGCATACATGAATATTCTTGCAAAGTGAAAAAAACCTAATCTACAAATCTTTTTCAGGTACAAAGAGATTATTAGAAGACTAAGTGGAACAATGAATAAAGTTGACAATGTATTATGTTTTGTAGATATGCCTATAAATGTTAATTGATTTGGGTTTTGCAGTTTTTCTTTTCAGAGTTTGGAGGCAATGCATTTGTTTCCTTGCACCAGTGTTTTTGTGTATCTTTAAGACGGTCAGAGCATCTAAAAAGCTGGCCATTATCTTTCACTATTGTGGCCTTTTGGCACTCAAGATATCTCTGTATTTTAGTAATCCCAAATTTCCGGGGAGGGACATGTGGTAGAACAGCACAGTGTATTGGAAAATGTCATTAACATTCTTTGGCTAAAATATTTCAAAAGCAGACACATTGGATTGACCTTTGGCAGTGAGAGCAACTGGGAGTTCTGGATCTGGGTGCCAGGTTCACAGAATTTTTTATTGCGTAATTGGTGAAATTGTTTACTAGAGACAGAGTTTAAAAGTAACAGGTGTTTCCCTAGGGCATCCTCTTAGGGCAGTAGGCAACAGGCAAATCAATGGCACAATACTTATTCTATGGCATAATTTTTCTCAATTCTTCTTTCTCAAAATAGGGTCATAGGTTTTTTATATGTATTAAAACGGACATTTCTTCCTTTTCCCCAGTTCCCGTGGTTATTTACCTAGGATGATAACATCTCTTGGTGTCTAGAAGTCTCTCTCAGCCCTAGAGAATCTACGTGCCTTTTAAAGAACACATGTGTCTACAGGTATGCACACTGTAGCTAGACCCACCATCACTCTCACAAGTGGTTGGGAAACCTGAAGATACTGCTACTCCAGCCATAAGCCAAGTGTGATGGTTTCCTTCATTTTCATTCTTATCCCAGTGCTACAAGAAAATCAATATCCCAAGCCTAGACATAGCCATCTTCTCCAATCTTATTCAGGAAATAATTTTTTCTCTCTGTAGCCCCATATATATCCTCATACCTGAAAATTCACACCATCCCCCAATGCTGGAGGGCAAATTCTCTCATAATCACCCTATGTCTTGATTCTCTATCTAATTACTCAATTTTTCTTCCCAGCCCTCTAGACAGATCTCACTGAATTTCATCAGCAGATGCAATGAATCAGCCTTGATTGTCTCTCTTACACATAAAACAACAACATACACACGCACATACATTCTTGAAAACCTTAACGGTTATTTTAATGGTTCAGATTTTTTCTGAGGCTTTACGACCACAGAGAAATATGGAAGGGCAAAGTGGTCCTAAGAAGACACATTCCTGTTCTTCCCAGTTATAATTTATTTTATTTTATTTTACTTTGCTGCTAGTTGGTAGCACAAAGGGGTGAGTCTTAACCAAAATAGAAGTAACTACTATTTTTTTTACTTTCTTTCACAAATATTATAGTACCTTCTCATGATCTGAGATACATTGACAGTGTATTATACAAGGTAGCTATCTACTCTCTTTTTTATGTCATTCTTGATAGCATCTTTTGGAAATCTTATTGATTAATTCTAATTCATCCCAAATAATTTCATAATAGTCGTTTAAACTGTGAAGAGTCTGATGAGCCTCAAAGCTTTTAGTGATGAAGCTGTCAATAGCAGCGTAGTAAAAAAGAAAAAAAGATGACAGTTCTACAACTTTAACCAGTTATTTATAAGAAACATGAAGAAAGATAAAACAAAGAGAAGAAGAAAGAGAAAATGAACTAACGAGAAAGATTAAGGGTATCAGGGCTCAATGTACTTTTGAACATTTCTGGATTTTGACAACTTGTTTTCCTCTCCAAAGGCAACAGATAAGAGCTGTTTAGCAAGGAAAAGGTCATTTACAAACAGAAGAAACATGTTTGGGAAAAAACGTCAATGTAAATACATAATTTGATGTGGAGGAGTCCTGTAGTTGAGACTTTTGGTCTCTTAGGAAGAAAATTAATGCTTATGTAGACAATTAGTGCTTTATTTTGTTTTTGCACTTGTTACAGCACTCAGTAATAGCCAGCATTTGCTTTTGTTGTTTTGACTTACTCATCTCTAGTTCTCAGGGAGAACCTGTATAAAAGCCTTCTTGACTCTTTTGATTGGAAAGAGGGTGTTTTTCAGAAAGAGTCATTGGAATCAAGTTTTAATGTGTATTTTTGATTTTCTGTATATAACATATTCATACACGATCTGTATATGCTCACAAATACAACCAGGAGCAATGTTGTTGTTGTTCTGTGTGGAAAGAATCTCGTTCTGAGAAGGAAAAAGCAACATTAGTTGTGAAACCAGCAAAGCCGTATTGCCATGAGAACCACACAGTACCAATTGCTTATTAAACAAGAGTGACGTTTGAGGCCACTAATGTGCCTGAGGACCCAAGGAGCAGGTCAGTTGAGGGTGTGGGCGCAGTCATGCTTACTTACTCTGGGCTAACATAAGCCTTTGTTAGAGGGGAGGAGCCTGGTAAAAGAGTGTCTAGATTTCAACATGTCCTATAAAAGGCTAGCTGTTGTTATTATTCATGGTCCATCTTTTCTGCTAAATTCATTGTATGCATTTCTCCATCCTTGTTTTATTTAGGATGGCTGTCTGATGCAACCTTGCTTTAACATTGTGTCTTCTCCATCTCCCTGTCTTTCTCAGAGTGTCCTTCCTAGGGATAATTTTTTTTTTTTTTTTTTTTTTTTTTTTTTTTGGTGCAATCTCGGCTCACTGCAAGCTCCGCCTCCCGGGTTCCCACCATTCTCCTGCCTCAGCCTCTCCGAGTAGCTGGGACTACAGGCGCCCACCACCACGCCCAGCTAATTTTTTGTATTTTTAGTAGAGACGGGGTTTCACCGTGGTCTTGATCTCCTGACCTCGTGATCCACCCACCTCGGCCTCCGAAAGTGCTGGGATTACAAGCGTGAGGCACCGCGCCCAGCCTTCCTAGGGCTAATATTTTTATTTCTGTGTTGTAGCTTCTACTCCTGTAGCCCTTTCTTGCTTACCCTTTTTTCTTCTATTCTCAAGTTTTCTACTATGGATTTGCCTTCTTTGTCTCTCTGCCCTCTGATCCTTAAATTCTGCTTCCTTCTTTTTGTTCTCTCAGCTTTCAGTCTTTTCTTGTTTTTTAATTATAGCTTTTTATATATTTCTCTCTTTTTTTTAACAAGGTATAGTGGGATTGGGTTTTAATTTTATCTTTTTTTGCTTTGTTGTAAATTTATTTTTGGCTTTTCAAACATAACTGTACTCTTCCGGATCATATTTGTGTCAGAGTTAGTCTGTAAACAGTCGGAGAACTGGGACCACAGTTTTCATCTCTGAATGCCCTGCAATATATAGTATGGTGTATGATGCAGATTAAGGTCATAAGAAAAGGTTTTCAGAAGGTGTTAGTCTAACTTGTTTTGTGTGTCTTGTACATGGCTCCGTTGCTGAAGGCAATGCTTTTTTGAACCAGAGTTGCTTAATGTCATCTTCACCTCTGTGATGCTTTATGTCAAAAGACATCTTTTTTACATGTCCACATGGATGCAATCTCTTGGGGTCCTATCTTTTTCACATTAAGTACATGGGTCACTTGGCTAGTACCCTGAGGCTGTTGGCTTGAGTTGGGTTACATTCCTAACTAATGGGACAAACCATAAAACACAAGATGAGTTAAGTCAGAAACTGTAATAGAAAAAAAGAAAAAAAAAACATAGTACTGCATTACCAGTTGCTGGCAAGAAAGTCAATACACGTGCCAACTCAGTGAGGGGCAGAAGTGGATTTCAAAGACAGACTAAGTAGCCAGGATTTGGAACTGGGGGATGAAAGTAAGCAAGTATGTCAGGATTAAATGGTAGTGGTGGTGGTCTGGAGAAGACTGGAGAGGCAATTCCTCAGCGATTGCCAAGAATATCAGCCCTTATATGTGGCTTCCTTTTATGAGTTGGCAGAAAGTTGGACATATCAGGAAATTAACTTAGCTTGAAGAACTAGGAGATGGTCTGAGTTTTAGGCCCATCTTTTTGTCAATTTTGTTTATTCAAAATCCAGGGTCTTGACTCAAATAGTTCTTATAATAATATTGAACTGTTAACCACTTTTGGACTATAGTCCAAGAGTAACCAGCCATGCCGTATACCTATCCAAAGCAATACCCAGATGGGTTTTTTAACTCAGAATTTTGAAAAGACTTCAAGTATCAGGTAAAAATGACAAAATTCCCATTTTAGAAAGAAAACAAAACACAATTTCCCTATACAATTACCTACGTGGGTATAAAGACATATGTAAACTAATGCAAGATGATATTAGATGAAATTCTGATGTAAACTTCAAAGCTTCTCTAACTAAGGAATATCTGAAAATAATAACCCTGTTGTGGCTAAGAGTACAAACTGTGATTTTGGTTTGGACTCCTCTTGATTTTTCCAAGTTGTGCTGAATCTCCTATGTTTGTTCTGCAGTGTTTTCCCCATCATACTTTTTTTATTGCATTGAGGTCCTTATTCCCAATTGCAGAAAATTTTATATATATATATATATATGTTTCATGAAACTTTAGGGATTTTTTTATTTCAAAGTAATGCATACTTTGCATATCTAGGGAACTAATTCACGATACAGCAGGAAAATGTTAATAATCTCCCTCAATACACTACACAGGTCTTCAAGAGCTCTCTGAAATAACTAGTATTAATAGCAAGGTGTGTGTCTTTTATAGACTTCTATATGCTCTTGCAAATATGCAGTCTGACATATGTTATATGAGATCAAATTGAACAAGTTAACCACTTTTTCAATGACAAACTTAGATATTCTTACCAAGTTGTTAGATATTTCAGTTTTTTTATTGTCAGATTAATTGTTCCTATTTTATTTGTACCACGTTTTCAGCAAGTGTTGCCCATAGCTGGACATGCATTTTATTGCCATCATTTTGCCAATATGAATAATTCTAAAATATATATTCAAGGTACTTATATAAATACTAAAAATTAAATCTTTCATCTTCTAATTAAGTTTACTTCCTTTAAAACACTGAAAATTGCCTTGATGAGTTTCATATTACACAAGGATCAACATCTCTCCTTGGCCCAAAAATTCTGTGCCCTGCAAGGTTGTCCTGCCCCTCTGTGTTTTGATGACAGGGTTGTACTCTGCTTCCTTTGGTAAGAAGATGGACTTCCTGATTGAAGTACAAGCTGAAAGGGAACCCTCACATTTGGCAGAAACAGGAATATCTTCCTTCCTTTGTGACACTATCACAGATCCCAACAAGTGCTTGGGGTCAGCAATTCTACGATCTCATTACTTGTGGGCTGCTCTTGTGTGAAAGGTCAGTTTCCTTTGTCTGCCACCTTATATACAAAGTTAAAAGGGCAGCAGCAGTCAAGGACAATGTTAAGCAGCCCAACTCTTCCTAATAAATTTCAAAGCCCACTGAGATAGTTTTGTCCTAGAACACATATTTTTTTCCAAAGGCTTTGGGAATCAGAATTTTTATTTTTACATTATTATCTTGGGAATGTGTAAAATTGTATTTCTTAACAACCCTCAGGTGTTGAACTTGTTTGGTGCTACTTAATCAGTGTCAAGTAATGTCATGGTTCATCAATTGAGCTGGAAAAAGTGACTGGTAAATCTAATGAACCTAGGTTAAATCTGTTGTTATTTCTTTTTTCTCCCCTGTACTTGGTATGTTTCTCACTTTTAATTCAAATGTTAATATCAGAGCATGACAATAAAAAGAATAATACAAAAGTTAACCTATTTAAGATGTGATGCTGGGATGACACAGAAATATTTACTACCTAAAATATGTCTAGAAGATGGGAGATCATAAAGCCTCAACAGTTCCTTCTCCTAGAAGAAAAGTTAGACCAAGAATGTGTATTTCTGATAGTAGTTAATCCTCTTTACATAGTCATATTTCACAGAACTTAATCATATCTTTCCAAGTTTGATGGCCAAATCTCACTTGCTTTGGAAACTCGGAGTTTTTCCTTCCCAAGGACCTGAAAAGATGACCTTTTTTTTTTTTTTTTTTAAACATAAACACTTTAGTCAAATTAGCATTTTTTTTAAACTACTGGAAGACTCAGCATTTTTTAACCCACACTTAAAAATCATTAGTATATTATACTTAATATACATTTAGTGCAAGTAGAAACATTTTAACAAAGTCTGGAAAAGGAATTTAGTAATCAGAAACGAAAACAGTGTGGTTAGGTGAGAGGACTCTGAGTGTGCTAGTAGAATAATAGTTGTGGGAGGCCCAATTTTTGATTCTACAACTTGCTTTAATACCATTTCCCCAGAGTTTCTTTACTTTTTAATATTTCAGCTTCTTGTCACTTCTTCCCATTATAAGAATATTTAGTTATTTGGTAAAAATGTCTTGAGGATCAATATTAGACTAATAGTAATGTGTTTCAGTGTTCTGTGAAGAATGTCAATATATTAACATATTATGAAGGTGATAAAATGTAAATAAGGACCATTAACTCAAAGAGATTGTTATTAGTGATAATGGTAAGGAGAGGGCAATTGAAAAGCTTGGAATTGACTTGATACGTGAATATAATGGAGCACAAATCCTTAAGATGGCTCGGATCAATGCTATTCATTGAAACATTTCTTTGCACTTCCTTTATGCTTCCCCACATCCATCTCTGCAATCAGCTGGACTGAAATCATATAGAGATTTGCTCTCAGTATTTCTTATACTTCTTACATGAATTTTCTTTATTGTTATTTTGTTTTGAAAAGGAGTGCAAGTCTGTCTCAGCACTCTATTCAAAACTCACCGTATAGTCTGGGATGAATATATTGAAAAATTGTCTGGTTCTTACATTGCTATGTTTCACAATACTTGTACTTTCCTCATTTAAGTTTCCAGGATGCCTTTTGTCCCCTAGAGTAAATAAATTAGAGGGGAGAAAAGGTGTCATTTTCTTGCAGCCAGTTTACAGTGTGTCAGCCCTTGCCTCCCTAGAGTGAAATCTCATGTTTAAAAATGCAGTGAGTGAGGCCAGCACTGGCTCTGGGTGTGGTATTGGGTTTTAATTAGATAATTCTTCAGGCTATTCATTGGGAAATGAAGGAATGGGGTTTCGTTTTAGTTCTTTTCAGCTTAGCATTGAGCTTTCAAATATCCTTCAAACTTGCTCACATTTAGCATTGCTAAACTTTAATTTTACCGTTTTGTTAATCTTCCTTCAGTTACTATGATTGCCTTTACCAAGCTCTTCATGCTCAGAACCCAAGGGCAATCTCAAAGGTCTTCAAGCTATGTGATCCCCACCCCCTGCATGTGGTAGGTGTTTAATAAGTGTCAATCGACTGAATGATTTGTCCACATGAAAGTGGCTGTTCCACATCCTGAACTCGAATAATACTCACTGAGCAATATATTTTGGGCACTTAACCATTTTTGCCTTCCTTTTGGTATATCCTATTAGCTCTCAGAATGGAGAATCTTCCACTTCATCTTTCTTCTGCCCTCAGATCTTACAACAGTGCTAGCCAGTATCTATTGAATAAAGAGTATATGCTCTAATTCCCTACCCTAGACATCCTTTAATTGATTTTATAATCTTCAGGAAACTTAATAAAACCTACTTGATACTTATCTGTGCTTCCCTTATAGTTTGCTTTCTTCCTTTTTAATAATTCAAAATAATATTTCCCTTTCAATTATAAAGATACTAAAGCTAAGACAAAAATATTAAGGTCAAATTCTCCTCAAGGTGTTTGGCATTTTTTGTTTTCCGGGAAATATTTGGTTTCTTTTTGCTTACTCACATGTTTACTCTCAAGTCAACATTGACTCAATGTAAGACATTTATCTCAGTACATCTACCTTCTCCCACCCTTTTATGTACGTTTAGTCTCATGACGTTTTGTGAAAAGGGGAAATAAGATTTTTCAGTGTTTGTGCAATGTTGAGTTTTAAGATCTTCTAGTCCAGTACTGTATCTAGTCATTATGTATCCTATAGTTACTAACATTGAGTTTGGTACTTGGAATATTAGAACGTGAAATAAAATGCTGTATCAATCAATACATGTTTCTGGAGCTCTCCCTTAGGCCACCACTGCTTGGGAGTGGTTTGGACAAGACAGGAGTTATAACATGATTCTTGCCCCTCAGAAGTTGATAATTTATTTGAGAAAACAGAGAGGACTCATGAACAAAGGAGGGTAATCAAATGCTAAGTCATGTGACATTGACTTAAATTGAGGAGAAAGGGCAAGGACTGTTGGAGCAAGTAGACCCTTAAAGGGAGAAGACAGTCTTGGGCCACGTTTGAGGTGGACATATATTTGGGCATTTGGTATACTGCTTAAGTAAGAGCGGGAAGGGAAGGTATTCTTGCTAGAATAAAACTAGAAACATAACACAGGCACGAGATTGGAAATGAGAAGGGACAATATAATGACAAAACAGACTTAGATGAAACAATCCATCAGAGAGGCACAAGGTTAGAAAGTCAGAGCACAGCAATGACAGAAAGGCTTTAAGAGGGCAAATGAGAAAAAGTGAATAATGGTTTAATTTTGGGGTAGGGAGTGGTTTTGTAAGTTTCATTTGAAAGGCATAACCATGAATGAAAACAATGATAGATATTTAATTCTTTATTGTTTTAATGAAATGCCTACTTTTTGACTAAAGTAATATGATTGGCCCTCCACATCTGTGGGCTCCACCAACCGTGATTTCTACCAACTGTGGGTTCCATCAAGTGGGGGTAGAAATTATTTGAAAAAAAAAATTAAAAATAACAAAGCAATAGTAAAAATAATACAAATAAAAATATAGTATAGCAACTATTTACATAGCATTTACACTGCTTTAGGTATTATAAGTAACCTAGAGATAATTTAAATTATATGGGAGGATGTGCATAAGTTATATACAAACACTACACCATGATATATAAGGAACCTAAGCATCTGCAAATTTTAGTATGGGGGTGGGGGTGCCTGGAATCAATCCCCCATGGATAATGAGGGACAACTGTATTTACAAATCTTCGTATAGCAAAAAACCTACTGCAATGAAACATAAAAAGCTAACAAATAGTCTTTTAAAAAAAAAGGCCTGCAGTATATATGACAAAAGTTTAATACCCTAGATATAAAATTTGCTTGTACGACTCAATAGGAAAAAAAGGGAGAAAACATTCTAATAATAAAAGACACAAAAAAGCATAAATGAAGAAACAGAAATAGCTACCAAGCACTCACAAATATATGTCACTAATAATCAAAGAAATGATAACTACGAGGGAGATACTATTTTCGCCTACTTGGTTTTTAAAGAGTTAAACATTTCCTAACAACCAGAGTAGACTGAGATGTAGGAAGACAGTCACTTTCACTCATTGTTCATCCTTAGGGGAATATTACTGAATAGGTGAATTTTGGATCTTTATTTCAGAGATAATGTATCAAAAGCTTTAAAAACATACATGCCCTGTTATGTAGCAAAACCAATTCTAGAAATTTTTGAAAAGAGATTAAAGTATATATCTACAAAGATGCTTATTGTCGCACTGCTTTTAGCAGAGATTATAAGCAATCTAAATGTCCATCGATAAGGGAATAGATTAAATGAATGATGTTTTATCTTTACAAAGAACCACTATGCAGCCATGAAATCAATGAATATGGATATAATGACTGAGGAAAATATCATACTGTTAGAATTTAAAATGTTACAAAGCAATTTTATAATATGATTCCAAATCTTTCTTTCAAATCTGTGTATGTGTGTACATGTTTATGTTTGTATCTGTATTTATTTGTTCCTATAAAAAATACAGGAAAAGTTTTGTGTGAGTTTTGGAGTTGCAGGCATTGTTAAATGCTTTTGAATATGCATTGATTATCACTGCAAATAATTAATATTGAAAATTAAGTTGTTTCCAAAAAATGATAATAAGAAATTAAGAAGAAACCAAGCAAAGAAGTAAGGATCCTGATGCAATTCGTAGAAGGAAGCCATTGCAAGTTGGTTAGTAGAGAGAGAAAGTGCTTTGATTGGAAGGAAGCCATTGCAAGTTGGTTAGTAGAGAGAGAAAGTGCTTTGATTGATTGCTAGTATTTTACAAAAGGCAATGAAACAGAAAGTTAACATTTAGGAAATCAAGGTAACCCTGAGTAAGTATAGATAGGGAAGCACAAAACATGTGGGACGAGAGAAAGGCCAAAAGGTGGTAGATGATATGAAGATTGGAAAGATGGAGTCTGTGATGACTCTAAAAATAAAGATATAATCCAAGTTTAAATATATTAATTATATAACAATGAGGTATCCAGATGAAGATGTGCTCTAGACAAACAGAAAACTGAAGCATAACCTAAATCCAATGCTAAAAAAGAGACTTAAGTTTTGTCACCATGGAGGTGACATTTGCAGTTATAAGTATGAACAAGATTACCAAAAGTGAGGATATCAAGCTACAATTATAGAGAGTGATAATTTATTGGAAAAGTCTAACAAGAGAGCTTTATTCTTCTTCTATTCTATCTGTGCTATGCTTTACTTATGGTTTAAGATTGTCTTCAACATCATGAGGATTATATTAAGAAAACAATTAGTAACTAACAAGAGTATTTGAGTGAAAAGTCTCAAAGTTTAGAAAACTTGTTTAGCAGAAATTTAACCCCTCTTAACATCTAAAATGTTATTTTCCAGGTTTTAGTTTGATGCTTATATGCAGTTGGCCCCTGACATCCGCTTCCTATTTTGCTCTAATGACCCTTTAGTGTGGATCTACCCAGTTTTGAGGAGTTTTTGTCAGAAAGAATGAGACAATTGGGCATATTTTCTTTGTTTGCTCATTTGAATTACCTTTTTGTTTGTTTCTTTTTGTTTGCTCTTTTGAATGACCGACTGTTTTATCTGGGATTTGTTTCTGAAGTTGTATTTTAGGGCATTTGTTCTCAAACTTTAGCATGCATAAGAAGCCTCTGAAAGACTTGTTAAAACACTGATTTATGTTTCTTTCTTTTGGAAATTCTGACTCAGTAGGTTTGGGATGGGGCCTGAGAACTAGTTTGCGTGATCTCCTAAGAGATGCTGATGTTGTGGGTCCACAAACCAGAGGTGAAATTGCACTGTTGGAAGAAACATGATTTTGAAGCCCATTTTTATTTTCACGTAACCCTTTTTCACACAAAGACATATCCATCTCTATCACCAAGTACAATATTAAATTTTTTTTAAAAAAGTTTTTCTGAAGACAGTCTTACTCTGTTGCCTAGGCTGGAGTGCAGTGGTATGGTCATGGCTCATTGCAGCCTTGAGCTTCTAGATTCAAGTGATCTTCCTGCCTCAACCTCCTGAATAGCTGGGACTACAGGTGCATGCCACCACATTCATCCAATTTTTAAAAATTTTTTGTAGAGATGAATTATCACTATATTGTCCAAGCTGGGCCGTACCTCCTGGGCTCAAGCAACCCTCCCACCTCGGCCTCCCAAAGTGCTGGAATTACTGGCGTGAGCTATGGTGCCTGACCTGCTGAAATTTATCACTGGTGGTACTTTCTGACTATTGTTGTATACAAAATGGCCATTTACCTAGATTTTAACTTGCCCATAATTTAAATAATAAAAATTGTTGTTTATGTCTTACCCTACCTGGCTCTGGTGCCTTCAGACTTTCATCATGTGATTGGAAAGTAAATTTCAGGGAGAACAGAGTAGATTGCCTCTACAATCTTGGAAGAAAAAAATATGTATATAGTTTGTCTTCTGAGAGTTAAAATGAACTGATTTTATCAATAGATGCTAAAATAATATTTATCCAGGTATATATGAATATCTAACTTAATCAGTAATTTTAAAACATATCTAAAGGAAGACTACGCCATAGAAGGTACTGACAGTAAGATAGATGTGTGTTGCCCTGGCACAGGGAGAAGAAATTTGAATCCTAGAGTCCAAACTCCCTTGCCAATAGAGAGAAGTTCTCTGCTATGTGGCTGGGATGCATTATCACTTCTTAACCTGGTCTGGGGGAAAAAATGCTTCTGGCCTGTCTATTTTTTTATCTCTTAATTACATTTTATCAGCAAACTTCTTATGCTTTTATTTCTACAAAATGTGAATCTGTTGATCATAAAGGGATCTTTTATGTTGTGTATCGACAAATTAGTCTCCTGGGTTATACCTTAGTCTCATATGAATTAAGGTGACTCTGCCTCCCGGATTCTAATGATCTCAGTGTGTGCTAAAAAGTCTATTTCCTAAAGCCTCAGGGCTAGAGAACAACATGACAGCCAAGTGGTGGATCCCTGAACAGCCAACAGCCACACCTCAATGGAGACTCATCTACTTTTCTGAGCACTTTACCTGCTGTTTATTTGTTCATTCACTAGGCAGCAGAGCTATAGAATTTTATAAAACTGAAAGGAACTTTGAAGTCATCAGGGCCAGCCCTTTCATTGTGAAGTTGAGGTCACAACCTTCCATTGGTGTCTGACTCTTATGAACCTGGTAATTGAAATAATTCAAAGGCTAGGTTCACTGCTCAAAAATATTTCAGTGTTGTGAGGTGTTTCTCTTTTGTATTATCTTAGTCTGAAGTGTGGTGCTTGGCATCAGGTTCAGGTGCTAATGTAGAGTGAGAATCCATTCAACCTTAACCTCTAGGCCCCTTCCTTACTTTAATTTAAGAGTCACATATCTGCATTATAAAACCTGCCTATTTTGCTTACCTTTTCAAGTGAACTTTCATTGAATTTCCCTTTTTAACTTTTATAGCCTAGGATGACACTTCTTGATAAAAACTGCAAAGAGTAAGTCCTGTTGAGAGGAATACATTATTAAGAACATATCAAGAGAAAAATACATATCAAAGCGTCAAATAAGTTAAATGGATTGCGTACTTACTGCAATAACATACACAAAACATGCTTTCAAATATTCATTAATTAATAAAGGGGAATAGAGAAACTCTTTTCCTTTTCATAGCATATTAGTCCATTTTCACGCTGTTGATACAGAGATAACCGAGACTGGGAAGAAAAGGAGGTTTAATTGGACTTACAGTCCCACATGGCTGGGGAGGCCTCAGAATCATGGTGGGAGGTGAAAGGCACTTCTTACATGGTGGTGGCAAGAGAAAAATGAGGAAGATGCAAAAGCAGAAACCCCTGATAAAACCATCAGATCTCGTGAGACTTATTCACTTCCATGAGAACAGTTGAGGGAAACTGCCCCCATGATTCAAATTAGCTCCCACCACGTCCCTCCCACAACATATGGGAATTGTAGGAGTACAATTCAAGATGAGATTTCAGTGGGGACACAGAGCCAAACCATATCACACAGAGAACTCAGTATTTGTTTGCTTTTGTATAGAGTCTGTTATCATAGAAAAAAAAAGATCATAAAAACATGATTCTAATCATGTGCTGTCATTTTTGGGTTTTAGTTTTTTTCTCTAGGAGATTAGTCACAAGGACTAGGGATAATGTATGCAACTTGCCCAGTGGATGGTACTTTGTACATATTAAAGTAATGGTAATTATATTTATGCAATATATTCTAAGTTAAACTGATATTTGGAATGAGTGGTAAAACTCTGAGCAAAGATAGTTTAAAAGCACTAGGAGACTATATCTGGACTCACCGCTTTTTAATGCTGCCTCTGCCTTCTTTAGATTCTCACAGCTGGATCAACTGATAACACAACCATGCTGAGAAAGTCCTGCACCCATATTGACTGACTTAAGGAAGGCTGTTACAGTTTTAATCTCACCACATAGAAGATCCCAGAAATAAATTACCCGTCCATGTATGGGAATGTTGTAATCTGGTCACAAGTACCAGCAATGTCCCAGCACTCTCCACAAGAACACCCCTAGGAAACCATGTTGCCCTTGAGTTTGCTTTTTTTTTTTTTTTTTTTTTGGACAGGAAGTAGAATTTTTGAGTTTTCATAGAATTGTAGTTCTCCCCTAGTCCCTACTCATTAACTGGTTATTCCACCAAATATTACCATCCACTTTGTGTTATGTGCTGTGTTTCATGGTGGGGTATGGATCCCCTGCATTGTTCATAGCCATCTTCCTCCTGAATGCAATCTAGTCCCTTGCTGAACCCTTCCTTTTTCACTCCTCGAATTCCCAGATATGGCTCTTCACCAACTTGCCTGTGTTTTCTTGATTTCTCTTCCATAACAATGTATATCCTCAGTGACTGCTTCTTGAAACACCAAGTTTGCTCTTACCAACTATCTTCTCTGCCCCTGCCCAGCTCTATGACGTCTTCTCCTCCTCACTCTTTCATATTCCAGCCACAATGGCCTTCTTTCTGTTGCTCCAATATGCCCAGACCTTTCAAGACCCAGGACCTTGGCAAGAGCTCTTCCCTCTTCATCAGTGGCCCCCTCTCCCAGCCCAGTCTTAATATAGATGATTCTTGTTTTTCAGACCCCAGCTTAAATGCTTTTGCTGACCATCTAGTTTAAAAGAATTCCCCAATCTCCATTGTTTCACCATATTTTAATTTCTTGCAATGCAATTTCCTATTGTTACTGGATATTTTTCTTGTTTATTTTCTTATTTGTTTGCTAATTGCCTTCCTATTAAAATGTAAGATCTACAAGAGCAGAAATCTGATCTATTACATTCTTTGCTGTATCCCAAGAGCTGAGAAAAATGGCTTGTTCTCAATACAATGGTAGGTGCTCAATACATACTCGTTGAGTGAATAGCCAGCTGCCCCTCAGGTTTATGCCTACACCTGGTTCTGTTCTCCCAGTTCCTATGCCAAATTGTATGCCAGGGTAGTAATCCCTTTGTCTCTGAAAATAAAAATGGATCTACTCAACTTAGATACGTTGACCAGCCTCACCCACACACATACTGTAGCCACGGTGACATTGATAATTGATGGTTATGCCCACCACAATTTTGGGATTCTCCTAGTGTTCCAGGAGGCACCTTGAGTTTACCTGAGCATGAAATCAAAATAGCTTGCCTATTTGTGATCCTTGAAATTGTTTCCAGATTTCCGTTTTACCAGAATTGAACTGATGATACTTATGCACACACTCTTTAAGTAAAGTGATTTTCCAGAGGAAATTGCTTAGGGAAAGTTTGTGCTTTATTTTAAAACTACCTGAAGGAAGTTATCAAAATAGTAAACTGTATAGATTCAGAGTTTGGGTCCCACTGACTCAGCTGTCACAGAATAGTCAGAAGGAAGAATGAACGTCAACAGACCAGGGAGCATTCGTTACTTGTTCTAAAAACACATGAAGAAACAATGGCACATGTGTCTTCACACTCCCTTGCCCATCTGTTGCTTGATATATCTTTTAGACTTTTAGAAAATCTCTGTTCTGAAAATCGCACAGTATGGATATTTGATTTTGCATGTACGGCATCTAGTGTTCCTTATTTTCATAATTGCATACCAATTTTCATGTTGGAAAACTAATCTCCCATTGGATATGGTTTTGGTTCAATTGCTTATCAAAGGGCAAGGCACCTGGACCCAAAGTGGACTCTTGACTCACTCTAGGAATAGCAGCTCTTCTTTTCCAAGAAGATACGTGTGGATTTATCTATGTTATCTTTAGTATTTCAAAGAGACTATTGGCTTCTTCAGCTTGGATCCTCAGACCTTCTCTTGTTCCTTCTCAGAAGCTTGCCTCTTCAGATTTTCCTTTGCTTTAGTTAACCTGGTTGGCTTTTGTTTTATTTTATTTTGTTTTGACTAATAAGAATCAGTTAGTGCCACTTGCAACCATAAAACCTTAATTCACAGAAAGTAAGTAATGTTGGACAATAATAAGATAAAGAAGTGATATTTAGTGTTATGGAGAAATACAGCAGAGCCTCAGATTTTTCCTCCCTTCCTTCTACATTTCTGCCAGAACAAGAACTATGTCATGTCCATATACATAAGGAAGAAACACTAATTACTTCCAAAGAATGTAGAGTGTCCCTATAGAAGAGCCTCCCTACAGAGGCTCCCTTCAGTTGATCAAGCTGAGGCTCTATCTGCTTGACTTTGCTTATGTTCTCTCCTTTGATTGGAGTCTTTCTCAGTTTTTTTGCCCTGTTTCTACCTTCCATGTTCTCCTCATACACTACCTCCTACAACTAAGGCTTCTTATATTAAAATTAACCTTTTTCCTCTTCTTCACTGAGTCTTATTCATTTTGTGGACCCCATAGCACATAACCAAAAGCCTTGCATCTTGTTTCTATGGCAAAGCCACATTTAAATTTATTCGTTAAATTAATGAAAAAACACACAAAAGAAAACTCACTGTTTTAAAAATATATTCACTGCTTAATTTATTGACCTTGTTTAAAATTGCTGCTAGTTCTATGCCCACTATTTCCATTTCAGTCTTCAAACTCAGGCAGTTTTAATTCTGTCCTCTCAATTATTACTTCCCTCCGCTGACCAAATGTTTCCACCTGCATTGATGTTCTTTCCACATCTGGTCATAGAGCTCATCAATGCATTGTACTTTAGCTACAGAAATTGTAAGTTGTGGGTTGGAGGAAGATCCAACTTTCTCCAATGTAAATATTTCTGCATTGCTTATAAGCAATTACATTTGTATGTTAGTCCTATATTAAGTAGCTCACTTACAGCTGGTACTGAGCAATGAGTAAGCATGTGGTTCTCTATAAAGTAGCCCCTAATCTCTCACCATGATAGTCCAGCTATACATAGTGGTCTATACTGAGAGAGGGGTTTTCTAGAGGTCAGGATTATGTGGCTAAGGAGCAGGGAAACCCAGGAAAATGTAAGTGATTCACCACAGTGTGCTATTGGTGTTTCCTTGGGACCATGATGTTGTTCAGTGCAAGGTTAAAGCCTGAGAAGAACAGATGAGAGACACTATTTAGAGTGACAGACATGTAGTAAGTGGCTGCCTTTGATTGTAGGATTTCAAGAAAAAATAAAAGAAAAACATGTTATTTATGGGTTAGAATAATATTACAATAATCCAAAGGTAGTTTTATTCTAGCAGTGTGGAAAATAAACGCCTTTGTAAATTAATTGCTTGTCTATGGTATGAGAGAGCACAGAGAAAGCGCTGTTGAGCATAAATCAACTTGATTTATAAACAATTTGTTATTCATATAAGATATTTAATAGTATATATTAAATTCATTTTGTTATATAAAAATTAATGAGTGAATGATTGGTAAATGCATAAATAGGTAAATTACATAAATCAAGAAAATTACCCCTCACACTTTCGCTTTTGAGTTAAATTTACTAAAAATGCACTAGATTCCTCACCACTAAAACTTTCTATATATTGGAAACCCAAGTTGTTTTTTGTTTTAACTGGCATTTTGTAAGCCCATTAAGTAGTATAAATTTCTGCTATTTTTAAATACTTGTCAGCAGTATGTTTTGCAATTGGAATGAATACTTAGATGAATAAATGTTGAGTTTAACTTCTCATAGAGTTACAGACTTGTCATAGAGATTTCAGGAAGTGTTTGAATTCCTGGTGGCTTTACTTCATTCACCTGTATGGTTGGGGACAATTCCATTCTAAATACATTTATTCAGTACCTGCCATATATCAGGCACTCTGCTAGGTTGAAAGTGTTGGCTCATTGGAGAACACAGAGTTCTTTTTACATTACATTTCCAGAGTATATCACAGTGTTTGGTACATAGAAAGCGCTTGGTCAACAATGAATGTATAAGGGAGCTAAATCACTAAATGGTTTTAAGAAGAGAACATAAATGCTTACTATGTGATGTAGAATATGGTTAGTGTTATATTTGATATAGGAACCTGCCAGGGCTAAAAAAATTTAGAGATTATGTCAGTCTGAAATATTGGTGAAAATTTCATGGAGGACGTGCCATTTTATATGAATTTTAAAGAATTTATAGAATTACATGTAAATATCTAAAGGAATGGTATGGCCAAAGGTCTGGAGTTGGAAATATATGTGCCTGAAAGAAATATAGCATAGTGATAAAAAAAAAAAAAACAAAACAGGGAAATAAAACTAGGAAAGAAAATTTTGTCAAAAAAAAAAAGAAGAAAAAGAAAACAGCTTGATTTTGGAAGCTTGGAAAACCTTGAATGCCACGGTAAGGATGCTGATATGTTTTATCTGGAAGATGATGAGCTCTAATCTTTTTTTTAAGTGCAGGTGATATTATCTAACCATGGTTTCAAACAGTTACCCTAGCATTGGTTAGGATAGGAGAGCTAAGGAGAGAACTTGGAGACAAGTCAGGATTGAATTTATAGAAATAACACAGGTAACAGAACACTAATATCTGGCTTAGGACAGTTCTGTTGAAAGTGAAAAGGAACTGTGGAGGCAGCATTGGCAGAGGTTGAACAGTACTTTGATTCATGGGCGTGAAGGATACAGAGCTTTCAAAAGTGAGTCTAAACACGCCCTGCTGGAATGACACTGAAAATGGGGTATTTCCACCTGAGAAAAGAGAATATATAGGAGAAAGAACAGGTTTTTGGAGACATGACAGAGAGTTAAGTTTTGGGCATGTGAATTTGGAAGTGTGTGTTAGTCTGTCAGCAATCTGTAGCTGCCTAAAAGTCTGCTAGAAATTTATCTTGAAGTTTAAATATTTAGATTTAATAATATTAAGAAAACAATAACAGCAACAACAAACCCTTTGGGGGTATTTGTATCATAATGTGCTGACTCGTTAAATTCTTACAATAACTTATAAGGTGGGCACTATGATGTATTTTGTCATTTTGCTGGTATTTGGCAGTGATCATCACAGCACAAACAAGATTAAGAGGGAAAATATAGAAATAAAAGAATTGAAAGATAGAATCCTAGGGAATATGAGGTGGGGGGGGGTGGTGGTGAGAATTTGTCAGAGAGATGGAAGAAGCAGAAATGAGTATTATTATAGCAAAGGGAATATGAAATTTCATGCCAAAAGGAATTGTTAGTGATTTCATATATTGGAAAGAGTTTAAGGTGTCTGAAGACTGAGGAAAAAAATGCATTGCATTTAATAATTTGAAGTCATTGTTGATCTTCAGGAAAATAGTTTCAGCTGGAGGGAAGGTGAAGAAGGGGGTAAAAGCTTAGAAGTGAGAATTAGAGGCATTCGTGTAGCCTACTTTTTAAAAAAAGTTTGAGATTTAAAATTAGAAAAGAAAGGGGCAGATACTAATGTGGGATAACATAATTAAGGGAACGTGTTTGTGAAAGAGGGAAGCGTGAGCATATTTGTGATCTGTGTCGAAGGAGGAGGTGGCAGTGAAGAATAGGAGATGTGAGAACGTGGGTAAAAAAAATGCCATTAAAGGTAAATCCTGGGTCGAGGGAGCAGATATTGAACAGATCAAGGGCACAGGTGGAGCAATTGGCCTTAGAAAACCTAATCCATAATCACTTCTTTCTTTAAGAGAGGAAGAGAGAGATAGTGGATAAGGACAAAGATAAATTTTGTGTTGGGATGGAGTAGAAATAGATCGTGTCTGAAAACTTTAATCTCAGTAAAGTAGGTCATCCTCTGTGAATAAGCTGGGGGGGCCCGAAAAAGGTCTTATTTGGAGAGGCAAAGTCAAATTTGTCTTTCTAGTAAAACTTCAGTCTTTATAGTTCAATAATTAAGGATTTTGAAACACAAGAAACTGTTATTAAATGCATGGGAAATACATGTATGGTAGAATTGGATCCTTTCCACTGAAATATTTAAATACACTTGAATCTGAGATTTCAATCTTCTGTATTTTTTTTTAAAGTTTTGATTTTTAGTGAAATTCTAAAGACCTTGGTTAAGGATGAGAGGCCTATGAACCATATATGTGTGCTAACATTTTAAGATTTGTTTGTTTGTTTTATGGGAAGATTTTCTCCTCCTGATGAACGTAAAACCAAACAAAGTCACAGGAGTGAATTCCTTCAGCCCCACCTTCCAAGTTGTTATTAGGCTAACGCTGGAGGGAAAAATCACTCAAGATGTGCTCCTTAAGGTAAATCGATGTGATGAAAATTTATTGTCATGTGGCACTTCAGGGAGCAGCATCTGGCATATTTGTCCATGTTTATGGCTCTGACGTTCATCTTTATTCTATTTTTCTTACATAGATTAACTAGTGTTTTATTTCCATTGAGTTTTTCCGTTATTAGATAAAAGTGAAGCAAAGCTAAGCAAACCAAAACAAAACAGAAAACCTTTTCGTTTGCACAGTCCAACTCCCAGTGAGTCCAAATCTATCTCTGATGTTTTATATCAATAGTGCCACTGTGTTATCACTCCTGAGTGCCGCTGCTTCTGTGGTCCATGCCATAGGCATTTCTTTTCAAATCACATCTTTGATTCAGTAGGTTAATGGGGCCAGTGAGCATGGCACTGGTTGATAAACAGAGCTAATAAGCAAAGCTAGACATTATCTTTTATGTGCAAACAGATTTGAGGTGGGTTTGTTTGTTAGGTTCTCTTATTATCTCCGAAAAGCTCTGGCAGGAGAGTATCATTCTCCAGTTCTCTGATATAGCTCTTCTCTGAATTGAAATTGAGAACTCCAATCAGCCTAGGTTTGAAGAATCTAATAATGGTTTCTGTACACTGCTTCATGCTCTGTAGCCAGCCCTCAAGGAGAGAAAGACATAGGTAGAACAGAAAATTGGTCTGAGTGTGAGGTGCACTGCCAGATTGGTTGAAGAATAAGCACTCGATATTCTAAGTTTGTGTCTCATACCACAATATGCAAGCCACCAAAAATGTTGGCATTATGCCAGGAGATATGTGAATATGGCATGTGTTCCTGGGGTGCCATATAATTTAGATTCAGGTGTTTGGGGAAAGTTTGAGATTTACTATTTAATTCACATATTGGGAGAAAGTTTGAGATTTACTCTTATAGGCTATTGGAAGCCACTATAGAGTAATAGGCATAAGGGCATTGCAATGAAATCTACATTTAGAAAGGTTTGCTTGATTTTAACATATAAACTTGAATAGCAGAAGAGAAGATTAGGGGGATTGGCCATTTTAGTGACCTAGGGGTGATGGAATAAGGGTATGAAGAAATAAAACACGTCCATAGTAATCATTAAATCAGTCAAGACCATCCATCATGTTGCAGCATTTGGATAGCCAGATGTATGCCCTTAGAGAGGACTTGGTTTCCTTATTTGGAAATGAGAATGCTTGAATTGGATCAGAGATTCCTAAGTGTGTTCCACAGTGTACTTGTGCTGTGAAGCACACTTTGAAAAAGAAAGGGCTCTATAATCAAGTCAGTTTGGTTTCCCATAGTCCATCTGCACGGTAGAGAGGCCTAATGCTGGTTAGCATACTAAGGGATTTGAGGTCTGAAAGCAGGACAACTGTTTAAATTTCCTGAACCCACCCTTTCCTAAACTTTGTGAACATATAGTCTTGCGGAGAACAACACGTCTGGTATTAATCTAATACTGGGGTTACATTCTAAATTTTAAGGCAACTATCAGAAATTTAAAATCCAACAGCCAGTTATTTTTTTCTAGCATTCTGTTTTTTTGTTGTTGTTGCACATAAGATAATTTATGAATGTGCTTTTTGAAGAATACATGCTCTGTTTTTAAAAACTTGAACTGCTCTCAACCTGACAAGAGGTTCACTTACATAGGGACACAAGAGAACAAAGAGTGATCGGGGGAAGGCAAATTCGTATTTCAGAACTTGAGTTTACTTTCTTTTATACATTTATTCATGAAATAGTGTTGGAATTAGTAAGTGACCACAAATTTAAATCACTAATTCATTCTCATTCTTTCTGAACTCTTGCACTCTCTCTTTTTTTTTGCATTTATATCTGTGTATCTTTTTCTCTCCTTTTCTTTGTGTATCTATATGTCTCTGTCTACATCTGTCCCTTTGTCACTCTCTCTCCTTTTCTCTCTCTGTCTTCTTTTCCCTTCCCTCTCCTTTTTTTTTCTCTCACCAAAGGAGTCCATCTGCAAATGTAGAGATGAAGTCCCGTAAATTGAATGTGCATGTGCCGTGACTCCCTGTATTAACCTTTTGTAGAACTGTGCTTCCCTGGAAACTGTGGACACTCTAGATAATCCCAAGATCTTTTGCCTTTGATCTGCTCTGCTCACTCTCTTCTCCTGGCTTTTGTGGATTCAGTTCTGCTTTTCACGTTTAACTTCACTGCCCCTGCAGTGCCATTCACATGTACCCCATCATTTCAGGACAGAGGCATGGAGAAGGATGAGAGAGTCTGCCCTGTCTCAAGCCCTAAGCAAATAATCTTTGCATTTCTCCATCCCTACTTGGAAGGCATTTTCTTACCATCTGTGGATCATATAATGAACGACTTTTTTGAAGGAATGTTCACATTTCTTATCTTGCTTGTTGTGCACATCATTTTTCAAACCTTGGAACGATGAGATGGCATTTCAAGTAAGGGTGGTCCCACAAATCAAATGTAGTGTGACTTTGGTTTCATTTCTTTGTTGAAACATCTGGTCTTGTTTAATGCACAACAAGAGAGAGGTAGGAAACATGTAAAAGTCCTCTCTGCCTCAGCTCTGATTGCTTTCTCTTACTGCCATTGTATTATGAAACTCACTGCCTTGAGTAGAGAAAGGAAGTTAATTCCACAATAACTATATTTGCCAAGAGTCACTTGCATGTCCATGGGCATGAAGGCACTGTGTATATTGCTTTTCCAAATTCCAGTCTGGGACTTCTGCCTTGAACAAGGAAATTTGAGGCACAGGTCACTGGAGTCTATGGTGACATGATTTATTTGCAATAGTACCATGTTAAATGTCACGATATTAGGGTGGTGTGGCCACGGCTGCCCCTCAAGTTTTCCAGTCACAAAACAGCACTTTTTCCCCTCAGAAATCCTAAAACTCCCTTATAGGAACAAAATTCTACACCTTATGGTACACAGACTTCAGGTTGTCAATATTTGTTAAAAAGGCATGATGCTTACTAGAGGACAGCATTGGTCTCCAGAGCTAGCCATGTGTGCCAAACAGGTGACTGGTTTATAGATGGATAGTATGCTTAATATAAATCCAATCACTTTTACAGTCTCTCTTGAATGCCAGTCTTAAGTCTTGGCCTTATTCCCTCCCAGAGTTTAGCAGTTGGCTTTCGGCAAAAGGAAAATTCGGGATGAGTGGAGAGTAGTCAGCACAAATTAGATGGATTATCCTTTAACAAATACACAGAAATATCCTTGCTGTTATTGCTTATCATCTTCTGGTTGCTTGGTCATTGGCAAATTTTCTTTCGTGGCTTTGTCTACTTTGCAGTGCTGTGGTGGTGGAGGTATGGGGGTGGTGATAGTAATAGAAGTCATAATGATAATAGGTAAGATTATATATTCACCATACTTTATGCAACTCCCTATTCTTGGTGTTTAACTCAGTCTTCATAGCAACCTTGTGGTAAAAATCCCATGATACTGTATCCTACAAGTTTAGATGTAATGTAGTTGGCAGTTGGCTCCAGAATTCTTGAACTTGTCAGCCAGCTAGCTAACTTTGGTCATTTCATTAATCTGGCAATAATACCTTCTCATGTATTATGGGATTGAATATTTTAGATTCCATGAACAAAGACATGACAGGGCTCACTGTCCTATTAGTATCCTCATTTTACACATTAGGAAATTGAAGTCTGACTTACTTAAAGATCACTGCTGGAAGGCAGCAGGCATATAGAGTCAGTGTGGCTCCAGAATTCATGCTTTCCATGACTGTGATATAGGCTGAGGTTTATAAAGTTATCTATGGGAGGGATAAAGCTTTTGCTTAAAGGTTAAGAGACCACGGCTCTGACCCTGGTTTAATTACAAGTACCCTGGGTTTCAGCATTACATCCTGTTTTTATCTCGGGTGCACAGGGGTGGAGGGAACCAGATATGGTGTGCACGAAGCCTACTGGGGAGCTGAAGCTAGGAGCTGGTTTGTCAAGTGGCCTTGACTTTAAGTATTTAAGTTATGTCCCAATTTGGGTTGTATGAAGTGAAGCAAACCTAACTTCATGTATCAAACATGAGTGTTGTCTTGTATCATGCTTTTCTGAATTAGAGTTGCTCTTTCCTTAAGTGCCTAAAAATGTCATGTGCCTTTGCTCAGTAAACTGATGCCAGTAGCTGGCATGAGATCAGTAAGAAATATGCCAAAAATCATTGGATCCTCCATTTGGATTTAGCTTTGGGGAACCCAGGATTGGGAAACATTCTAAATGACTGTGGCCATAAATATAGAGCTCCAAAGTTTAGAGCCTGAAGCTTTTATGCCTAGGAGCGTGGTAATCTCTGGTTTCATTACAGTCCTTGCTAAAATTTAACTTGAAAAAGAAAACAGATAAATTAGACACTATTGGCACCATTGAAAAACAATCTGCATTATTTATCAATAACCTTAAAATGTTTATAAGCTTTCATCTAATAACTTCATATCTGGAATAGTAGGAAATGTATACATTTAGAGATGTTTGTCATAGTTTTATTTGTTTCTTCATCATTTATTTCATTTAACTACAGAATAATATTCAAGTTGAAAAAAACCAAAAATATATAAAGTAAAATGTAAGATTCCTATTGCAAAAGTTCAACCACTTTTAACAGTTTGGTATATACTTCAAAACCTCATCCTTATTATATTTCTTCCTCCCCTTCTCATGTATACACACATACATACATGCATTAATGTACACACATACATATATTTGTGCACATGTATATACACATTTAGCTACACATATATACAAAAATATAATTTCCAAGAAAACTGTAAAGCTAGGGATATTGTTCAGTAACTTACTTTTTTAATCATATTATGGGCATTTGTGTGTGTGTGACAGAGAGCTTGTGGATCTCTATAATTGTTTTATCAACTAGATGGTATTCTAGAGTCAGGATGTACTGTTAAACATTAAACTTTGTAAATACTAAGATTGTTTCCAATTTTGATAATACAATCATGCTGCAGTGAACACACTAGTTGCTATATTTTGGTACATGTATAGGGGCATGTCCATGAATCAAATTTTAGGAGTAGAATTGTGGAGTCCAAAGGACACTTAAATTTTTATAGATCAGGCTAAATGCATCTCTACCCTACCACTATCACTGACACAGCTCTACTGATTCACTTTCCCACAAACAACCTATGAGAGTCCTTAAGGTTTTGTTATTGTTCTTTTTCTAGCTTCTTGAGATAAATGCTGTATCTTTTATGTTTTATGATGAATTTACTTTAGACTATAAATTGTCCTTCAAATGCTCTGTTGGCTACCTCTCATTGGTTTTGACAGGTATTACCGGGGTGATATTAAGAATATCTAAGAACTGGTAAAAAATATTTCAGGAAAGAGGCCATCACTGCCTAGTCCAGCCATAAACAACTGGTATGGCTGTCCTGGTGTGAATGTGCCAGATATCAGATATGTGACTCTCACTGGAATTCACTTCTTCCAGCCTATCACCCAGCCAAACTCTACAATATGATATTTTCTAAATATGTTAAATATGCATTGCTTGTATGTCTTTGATCTGACCTTTTGTTTGTTTTGTTTCTTCTGGGGTTGCTATTATCAATGAATCTGTTCATTAAAATTCTTACTCATAATTGAAAGCTCAGCTTAAATGATACCTCCCTAGCAAAGATATCATTCTTCCATGAACAATTTTGTCATTTTGTTTGAACTTCATATGGTAGTTACTATTATCATCATCGGGGATGAGTGAACTTTCTTGTAAAGGACCAGATAGTAAATATTTTCTGCTTGCTATGTATGCACTTTCCACTGTGCTCACTCTGCTCTATGTAACATGAAAGCAAGCTTAGTGATACCTAAACAAATGAGTTTAGGTGGCTCTGTCTTGATTAAATTATAAATTATAATTAAATTATTAAATTAATTATATTACAAAAACAGCTGTCCAGCCTCCGGGCCATATTTTACTAATTTTCATATTTTGAGCTATACTATTTAATAGCTATTATAAATTTCTCTAATCTTCTATTCTGGACTATATACTTCTTGGAAATGAGGCTTGTGTAAGTGGTGATGTGGCTTAACCTTTAATTCCTATGCACTCAAGAGACATTTGTTGGATAAGTGAAAAATGTTAATACCGTTGTTATTCACCTGTAGAAATTTTAGTGATTCTAATATAAACAATGAATACTGGAGATATTGACATACCAGCATAAAATTTTTCTACAACTCTAATTTGATGCCCAATTTGTTTGTGGATTATTCCTTTGCTTGTGTGCTAGGTTTAGTTTATTCTTTGAGATTCATTCTTTTGTCAGAATGTTTTTAGGGATAAAAGGAGTGTAGTAAAAACTCAGTCAAATATTTGAAAAAGCCTGAAGTCAAAATATGATAGATCTAAAAGGAAGCCTATTCATATTGCATACTGTGACATTTATTCTTGTTTAGGAAGCTTTATGTGGGTTGTTAATTTGTTTTTGGCTTAGGTAAACCAAGCTATGATAGAGTTGAGCAGTGATATATTCAGAAAACCAACATAATTGGTGAATGAATTTTTTTATCCTTATATTTTTTATATGTCCAGATAGGATATTCTTTAGGAGACTTACAGTAGCATATTGAATTTTGTTTGGTATTTCTCTCTGGTTTTCAGTGTTCCTTGAACCTAAAAGCTTTAAATAATCTATAGATGAAAATTTCACCTATTCTATCATTATTGCGACAACAGAAGGAATGTGTAATGAATTCACAGCCATTCAGAAGCCGCAGAGGCAAAACACATATAAGCTGTTATTAATTGGATGGAAAAGACAAGAATTAATAAACACCCATAATATACACATACAGAAATACATAAAAATAAAGGAAACTCTATGTAAATAATTAATGAATTTAAAAATGATAGAATGTGAAAAAATTGTGTATTTACGTAGTGAAGATTTGAGAAGAAATAATTCTACCTATTGATCATAAAAGGTCAAAAAATACAGTAATGTCACATCATTTAAATTGTATAGTTAATCTTCCAGTAGTAGCAGTAGTTTGTTTTACTCATCTTTAGTTTTCTTCTTACAAGACTACACTCGTTTCATCCACTCATGGAAAGAACAGCTTGTCTTATCACCCTCCAGTGGAAATGAGTTATGAGCCTTTTATCTGGAGTTTACAGGACAGCTTTAACCTCTTTATAGTTGAACTTCAGTGATGAATGCAATCTTATTTTATCTTAGTTAAATTTTTTCCCAAGAATTCCTTTTCCTGTTCTGATTTGTAGGTACATACAAGATAATAATAGGAAAGATCAAATTACCCTATTTGGGATCATGTTAAATACTTTTCTATTGTCCTGCAAGTCTTCAGTATTAATTTCCTGTTTCTTTTTCTGTTCTTATCAATCTAATCAGAAACAGCGGGCATTTGTAACATTCATAATAATCTGGTGTCTTCACTGTATTTCAAAGAAAAGCTTGTATTTTTTGCATCTTAAAATATTTTTATGGGCTAAGTTGGTTTACTTCTTCTTAGGTTTATAAACTAGGCTGCCAAGAATTTTGCAAACTAGAAACGTGGTGACTGAGGTAACTTGGGTGTCAGTTGCAAGACAAAATGATCATTCACAAAGATGCAGAAACCCTAACCTGGGTTCTGTGAGCAATAGCAGGAAGAGTCAGATGTACTGCATAAGACAAATGGATGGACTTATTTGGTATCTGGCTAATATATCACTCTGGCTAATATATCACCCACAGAATGCAAGGTCCTTACTGTTTTAACTCATCAAACACAAGAGGTCCTTCCCATGGAACATATCCTCCCCTGGCACTGATTAGCAATGATTTCCAAATGATTACCTTTGAATGATTGGACAGAGTTTATGATTTGCCAAAAGTCACAACCAATGTAGGTCATCATGGATTAGCTTCTTTCCTTTGACATTTAATTAATTTATTCACACATTCATCATGTATCTTGTGCCAACTGTGGGCCAGGTATTGTGCTACGTGCTAGGGATGCCAACTTGAATGAGACAAGATCTGGAACCTTGAGAGACTTAAGTAAGAGATATGCAAATCAATGATTACATTACAATTTTATTAGTGCTATAATGGAAGCATGACTAGGATACTAGGGGGGCATAAGGGTATCAAAATCAGATTCAGGGAAAATACCCTAGAGGAAACAATATTTATACTGAATTTTGAAGAACAGGTAGGATTTCAGTTACAGAGCATTGAGACAGCATTTTAGCACGTATCAAAGAGATATAAAACAGGACCAGGTATTTAAGTAATGACAAATACTTCAGCGTGGCTTGAGCAATAGAAGCTAAGGGATATAGGTGGTAGATGTTGAAGCTAAGCATCCAGCCAGAGATCAGATCACCAAAGATGAAGATGATAAACTAGGAAGTATAGTTTGGGACAAAGTGACATAAGGAAAGGATTCACCTTTCTCATTTAATAGCATTCCAGCACCATGCCAATTCCATGTCACATAACCACAAAGCTCTTCCCTTGCCTTGTTCAGTGCATTTCTATGGGGTTTGGGATATGAGCTTAAAAGTAAAGGCAAGACTCATTTCTCTAAATGGGATTCACATACCAACTACTAAGAGAATCTATTCTTCTTTGACTTATTTCTGTTGTATCTCTTCTGTTAAGCTGGGGACCTACTCAGCCTGCCACCTTCTTGTGAGCAACTTCGCCTTTATCTATATTGGTTTGACTGTATAGAAAAAGATGCAGAAATGCTGTAAGGGAGGCCGGGCGTGGTGGCTCACGCTTGTAATCCCAGCACTTTGGGAGGCCAAGGCGGGCGGATCACGAGGTCAGGAGATCGAGACCACGGTGAAACCCCGTCTCTACTAAAAAATACAAAAAATTAGCCAGGCATGGTGGCGGGCGCCTGTAGTCCCAGCTACTCAGAAAGGCTGAGGCAGGAGAATGGCGTGAACCCGGGAGGCGGAGCTTGCAGTGAGCCGAGATCACGCCACCGCACACCAGCCTGGGCGACAGAGCGAGACTCCGTCTCAAAAAAAAGAAAAAAAAAAAAAAAAAAAAGAAATACTGTAAGGGAGGCATAAGCGAAAATAAGAAAAAGCCAGCAACTGCTGTGGGCCAGGCACTGTGCTGTATCATTTACATGGTACCTTATTTAATCCTCACCATGTCTATAGATATTATTCTCATCTCCATTTTACAGATAAGTAAAACAAGTGTCTTGCTTAAAATTGCACAATAAATATGAAATTCGGATTTTTAACTTTAGTCGATCTGTTTCTAGAAAACCAGTATTTGCATATTCTAATACTTCCTAGTCTGGGCAGTATTCTCCCAGATCTAAGTCCAAAGTACTAAGAATAGTAATTAAATCTGATACCTAGACTTGCTTCTATTATATTAAAATTGGTCATGTCAGCACATGTGAAAGCTCTAAAGGACATAGTAAGCACCCTTTCCTCTTAAAACATTGCCTTCTTGAACTTTCTGCGCTAATATTCTGGCAGACACATGGTAGAAAGAATCTATTTTGAGATTCTGGAGCCGGGTTTTAAACCTGGTGCTGACCATAACAATGTTTGAGATCAGACTCGAGTCAGTTAAGCTCTCTGGGATTTAGTCTCTGCCATGTAAAAGGAGGCAACTGACTTACCTCATCAAGTCCTTTTCCTCTAAGTACATAGATTTTTGTTTTCACGGGTGAGACATTAAATGGGCTATTTGGATCACCTTTGCACAAATTGCTGGCTTTGTTATTGATGGATAACAAGAAGTTAATTTTACTCTCAGATTAGACTACAGTCAGCTGCGAATATGAAGGAACGGAGGTTCTACAAAATAGGAGAACTTTCTCTGAGAACTCTGAAAGGTTCAGACTGCCTGTTTTTATTATAACTCTTAAATATCAAACTCCTTTTAAATGCTCTAAAGGAATTTCATGAAAAATGTTTTCTCCAAAGGTGAAGAAAGGAGCCATTGACTGAGTAAAAAAATAAATGAATAAAGAATAAAAGCTGGATCATCTTCCTTCCTAGAAACATTCTATGGCATGTTAATGGAGAAATTCATACTATCACAGAGAAAAATTTACAAATATGACATATGTAACTTGGAGATGTTTAATCCCGAGAAATCATAGTCAAAGAGAATTTTATTCACTTACAGAGAAATATTTTTAAAGGAAGGACTTGCTAGCAGATTGAGTTTCTATTTTATGTTAGTAATTTATTAGCAAACTCATAACTTTGCTATTCAGGCAGCTTGGAGTCATAAGAGATGTATTATAGAAAAGCTATTATTTTTAGTTATTAAGAATTTGAATAAATAAATGTGGCTGTTTTTTGAAGTGGAGGGCTATTAAGAGGTACAGAAATGCAGATAAAAATACTCCTTAATAGAAAGGTCAGTTAAATATAATATGACATATTTAAAAGAATAAACTTTGAAGTCAGAGAGGACAAAATATGAGCCACGGCTCCAGTACTCTGTTTTTAAGATTTGTGAATGTAAAAAAAAAGATTCGGGGAAAATCTTTTTTTTTTTTTTTTTTTTTTTTTTTTGTGAGCAACATGGCTATTTATTTCACCTGGGTGCAGGCGGGCTGAGTCCAAAAAGAGAGTCAGCAAAGGCAGAAAAGGGTGGGGCCGTTTTATAGGATTTGGATAGGTAAAGGAAAGTTACAGTCAAAGGGGGTTTGCGGGCAGGAGTGGGGGTCGCAAGGTGCTCAGTGGGGGCGCTTTTTGAGCCAGGATGAGCCAGGAAAAGGACTTTCACAAGGTAATGTCATCACTTAAGGCAAGGACTGGCCATTTACACTTCTTTTGTGGTGGAATGTCATCAGTTAAGGTGGGGCAGGGCATATTCACTTCTTTTGTGATTCTTCAGTTACTTCAGGCCATCTGGGCATATATGTGCAAGTCACAGGGGATGCGATGGCTTGGCTTGGGCTCAGAGGCCTGACATTCCTGCCTTCTTATATTAATAAGAAAAATAAAATAGTGTTGAAGTGTTGGGGTGGCGAAAATTTTTGGGGGGTGGTATGGAGAGAGAATGGGCGATGTTTCTCAGGGCTGCTTCAAGCGGGATTGGGGCGGCGTGGGAACCTACAGCGGGAGAGATTAAGCTGAAGGAAGATTTTGTGGTAAGGGGTGATATTGTGGGGTTGTTAGGAGAAACATTTGTCGTGTAGAATTATTGGTGATGGCCTGGATACTGTTTTGTATGACTTGAAAAATTAAATAGAATAAGAGAAGGAGAAAAACAGGTATAAAAGGTCTAAGAATTGGGAGGACCTAGGACATCTGAATAGAGAGTGCCTAAGGAGATTCAGCATAGTCCTGCCAGCAAAGATTATTTATTTATTTCAAGAGCTAAGAGTGGCAGTTTGGGGATAGCACGAGGAGATATCAGCTGTGATGGCTTGGAGAAACAGTGTAAACCGGCACTGTAAACAAGAGCAAGGCATGTGTGAGTAGTTGAGAACGGAGAATAGGAGTATGACTAGACAGAAAATAGTAGGGATGACAAGTTTTTTTGGGGCATATTCTAAGTTGGTCCGGTGTCTGGAATGAGACTGGTGCCTAATAAAAAGGAGCTCAAATGGGCTGTACTTTGTAGCACTCCGAGGACAGGCCTGAATTCTGAGAAGCAAAAGTGGTAAAAGTATTGTCCAGTCCTTTTTAAGTTGGTGGCTGAGCTTGGTGAGGTGTGTTTTTAAAAGACCTTTAGTCCGTTCTACTTTTCCTGAAGACGGAGGACCATAAGGGATATAAAGGTTTCACTGAATACTGAGAGCCTGAAAAACTGCTTGGCTGATTTGACTAATAAAGGCTGGTCTGTTATCAGACTGTATAGAGGTGGGAAAGCTAAACTGAGGAATTATGTCTGACAGAAGGGAAGAAATGACTGCGGTGTCCTTCTCAGACCCTGTAGGAAAGGCCTCTACCTATCCAGTGAAAGTGTCTACCTAGACTAAGAGGTATTTTAGTTTTCTGACTCGGGGCATGTTGAGTAAAGCTAATTTGCCGGTCCTGGGTGGGGGCAAATCCTTGAGCTTGATGTGTAGGGAAGGGAGGGGGCCTGAATAATCCATGAGGAGTAGTAGAATAGCAGATGGGACGCTGAGAAGTTATTTCCTTGAGGATAGGTTTCCACGATGGAAAGGAAATGAGAGGTTCTAAGAGGCGGGCTAGTGGCTTGTACTATAGCATAGCCTGCCTTTGCTGGTGTGTGGCGATTAGACCTGGTGGAACTGCCATCAACAAATCAAGCATGATCAGGGCGAGGAACAGGAAAGAAGGAAATATGGGGAAATGGGGTGAATGTCAGGTGGATCAGAGAGCTACAGTCATGGGGGTCAGGTGTGGTATCAGGAATAATGTGGGAGGCCAGATTGAAGTCTGGGCCAGGAACAATGGTAATTGTGGGACTTAACAAAGAGTGAGTACAGCTGAAGGAGCCAGGGAGCAGAAAGTATATGCGTCAGGTATGAGGGAAAAAATAGATTTTGGAAGTTATGAGAAATGTAGAGAGTGAGTTGAGCATAGTCTGTGATTTTTAGGGCCTCTAAAAGTATTAAAGCAGCGGCAGCCACTGCACGCAGACATGAGGGCTAGGCTAAAACAGTAAGGTCAAGTTGTTTTGCACAGAAAGGCTACAGGGTGCGTTCCTGGCTCTTGTGTAAGAATTCTGACCGCACTAACCATGGCTAGGAAGGAAAGGAGTTGTTGTTTTTTAAGGGATTGAGGTTTGGGAGATTACTCGGATACGTACGATCAGCAGGGAGAGCACGTGTGTTTTTATGAGACTTATGCCGAGATAGGTAACAGATGAGGATGAAATTTGGGCTTGACTGAAGTAATGGGGGCTATCTGTGAAGCTTTGCGGCAGTACAGCCCAGGTAATTTGCTGAGCCTAATGGGTGTCAGGGTCAGTCTAAGTGAAAGCAAAGAGAGGCTGGGATGAAGGGTGCAAAGGAATAGTAAAAAAAAAGCATGTGTGAGATCCAGAACAGAATAGCGGGTAGTAGAGGGAGGTATTGAGGATAGGAGAGTATATGGGTTTGGCACCATGGGGTGGATAGGCAAAACAATTTGGTGGATAAGGCATAGATCCTGAACTAACTTGTAAGGCTTGTCTGGTTTTAGGACAGGTAAAATGGGGGAATTGTAAGGAGAGTTTATAGGCTTTAAAAGGCCATGCTGTAGCAGGCGACTGATAACAGGCTTTAATCTTTTTAAAGTGTGCTGCCAGATGGGATATTGTCGTTGAGTGGGGTAAAGGTGATTAGGTTTTAATGAGATGGTAAGGGGTGCATGATCGGTCGCCAAGGAGGGAGTAGAGGTATCCTATACTTGTGGGTTAAGGTGGGGGGATACAAGAGGAGGATGTGAAGGAGGCTTTGAACTGGGGGAAAAGGTGGCAATGAGGTGTGGCTGTAGCCCAGGAATAGTCAGGGAAGCAGATAATTTAGTTAAAGTGTCTCGGCCTAATAAGGGAACTGGGCAGGTGGGGATAACTAAAAAGGAGAGCTTAAAAGAGTATTGTCTAAGTTGGCACCAGAGTTGGGGAGTTTTAAGAGGTTTAGAAGCCTGGCCGTCAATACCCACAACAGTTATGGAGGCAAAGGAAACAGGCCCTTGAAAAGAAGGTAATGTGGAGTGGGTAGCCTCCGTATTAAGAAGGGGACGGACTTACCCTCCACTGTGAGAGTTACCCAGAGCATCTGTGATGGTCCTGTAGGCTTCCGAGGCAATTGGGCGGTGTCAGTCTTCAGCTGCTAAGCTGAGAAGATCTGGGAAGGAGTCAGTCAGAGAGCCTTGGGCCAGAGTCCCAGAGGCTCTGGGAGTGGCTGCCAGGTGAGTTGAACAGTCCGATTTTCAGTGGGGTCCTACACAGATGGGACGCGGCTTAGGAGGAATCCCGAGCTGCGGGCATTCCTTGGCCTGGTGGCCAGATTTCTGGCACTTGTAGCAAGCTCCTGGGGGAGGCAGGCCTGGAGGAACGCCTGGGCGCTGCAGTTCAGGTGTTTGGAAGTTCTTGTGTGCTGGAGATATGGCTGTAGTTTGTCTCACAGTGGAGGCAAGGAATTGCAACTTTTTTCTATTACTGTACACCTTGAAGGCGAGGTTAATTAAGTCCTGTTGTGGAGTTTGAGGGCTGGAATTTAATTTTTGGAGTTTTATTTAATGTCGGGAGCAGATTGGGTAATAAAATGTATACTGAGAATAAGACGGCCTTTTGACCTTATAGGGTCTATGGCTGTAAAGCGTCTCAGGGTTGTTGCCAAACAAGCCATGAACTGGGCTGGGTTTTTATACTTGTTGAAAAAGAGCCTAAACGCTATCTGATTTGGGATAAAGAAAAAGGAGCATTAACCTTGACTATGCCTTTAGCTCCAGCCACCTATTTAAGAATAAATTGCTGGGCAGGTGGGGGAGGGCTAGTCACGGAACAAAGCTGTAAGCCGGACGGTGTGTGAGGAGGGGAGGTGATAAAAGGATTATAGAGTGGAGGAGCAAAGGCTGAGGAAGAATTGGGACCTAGCTCAGCCTGGCGAGGAGGGGAGAGGTCAGATGGGTCTGTAGAAAAGGAAGATTAGAAAGACTCAGTGATGCTTGGGGCTGGGACTGAGGGGACAGGGAGGAGGGAAAGAAGGAAGATTTGGGACGAGTTGCATTGGGCACAGAGACTAGAAAGGGACTGATGTGTAAAAGAATGCCTGGACGTCAGGCACCTCAGACCATTTGCCTATTTTACGACAAGAATTATTTAGATCTTGTAGGATGGAAAAATTGAAAGTGCCATTTTCCAGCTATTTGGAACTACTGTCGAGGTTGTATTGGGGTCAAGCAGCATTGCAGAAGAAAATAAGATGCTTAGATTTTAGGTCAGGTGAGAGTTGAAGAGGTTTTAAGTTCTTAAGAACACAGGCTAAGGGAGAAGGAGGAGAAATGGAAGGTGGAAGCTTGTCCATAGTGAAGGAGGCAAACCTAGACAGAAGAGAGCGTAGAGACACGGATGGAAGGGGTTCAGAGGTTCTTACCCTCCAGAAAAGCAGGAAAGCAGTTGGGGCACAGAAATAAGGGATCGGGACACAGAGATAAGAGGTCGGGGTGCAGAAATAAGTGATTGGGGGTTCTTGCCCCCTAGAAAAGCGGGAGTTGCTGCTAAGGGTGAAGGAGAAGGGGTTGAGGGGTACTTGCCCCTGCCCCAGGAAAGCGGGACTTGCCACTAAGGGTGAAGGAGAAGGGGTTGAGGGGTACTTGCCCCTGCCCCAGGAAAGCAGAGAAGGGGTAGAAACAAGGCGAGAAGGGGTTGGGGTACTTGCCCCTTCCCCAGAAAAGCAGGACTTGCCGCTAAGGGTGAAGGACCAAGGCAGGTGTCCCTGCGTGGTCTGACACTTCTGAGATGTGGGTGAATAATCAGAGAGGTGTCCCTGCAATGATTAAACACCAAGGGAAGGCTGCCTTCCCAGTCCGTGACCGCCGCTGGAGTTTTGGGTCCACGGATAAAACGTGTCTCCTTTGTCTCTACCAGAAAATGAAAGGAATGGAAATTAAGAGAAGGGAGAAATTAAAGAGTGGAAAGGAGAGAGTGGTTGAGGGATAGTGAGAGAGGTTGGAGAAGAGAGTAAGAGGCCGCTTACCCGATTTAAAATTGGTGAGATGTTTCTTGGGCTGGTTGGTCTGAGGACCTGAGGTCGTAGGTGGATGTTTTTCATGGAGCAAAGAGCAGGAGGACAGGGGATTGATCTCCCAAGGGAGGTCCCCCGATCCGAGTCACGGCACCAAATTTCGGTTTCGGCACCAAATTTCATGCGTGTCCGTGTGAAAAGACCACCAAACAGGCTTTGTGTGAGCAACATGGCTGTTTATTTCACCTGGGTGCTGGTGGGCTGAGTCCGAAAAGAGAGTCAGCCGGGAAAATCTTTAAACTTTGTTTCTGTGTCATGCAGAACAGCGAGTTTTGAGGAATACATTGAGTTAAGATATCACATACTTAGCCAATGAAGGTACCAAATGACTCATACATCACCTGCTCAGGTCATAGGGCGGGAACCTTAAGATAGAATTTCGTAGAGCTCTTTCTTTCACTTATAACCTGAATAACCTATACATAATTACCTTGCTTTAAGTGTTTTATTGTACTAGACATGGGTTTTCCAAACTTTTATGATATATTAGCCTCTTTCATTGAAATACGTAATCCCAGCAACTTCCTTAGAAATTAAAAAAACTAATCATTTTGACATTATTACCTGGTGAAAAATAGAATAAGACACATTTTTACTGTTTTCCATTTAACAAATGTTGTGCTCTATTCAGTTACTTCAAAGTTAAGTTTGTAAGCAACTTATAAAATATCTGAAAATAGAACAATAATTTGAACCCACAGAGATATCAGATTGCAATGCATATTATGTGGCTAAATTCTATAATTTTCCTGAGTTGTTTCTAAAGGATGAGATAAGAAAGAAACTCATGTTGTGAGCTTTCTCCATTTGTTATATTTTGCTGACATGAAGACTCAAATATGTACATATGTAGTTTTTCCTCTTGCAATTCCCTGTGAAATACTAGGGTCATTTTAATGTTCTGTGTAAGATGAACACCAATTTTATTCTCAATAGCAGTGTTCAATATACTTCTTGCATTTTAACCCGAGCTCCTTCATCAATCCAAATAATAAATCACAAGACCAAAAATGAAAGCAATTTGTACATCTGTGAAGGTCAAAGCCACCAAGCTGGCTAGAGATATTCAGCTGAGGGCTGTAACTACCGAAGTCCTGAGTTGTGGGCACACTTGTCCTCTCTAAGTGCTGTGCACGCTCACTCAGTAAGAACTAAGTGGCTCTAAATGGTTTCCTTTTAAGAAGAAAAAGCATGTTTAGTGTGTTATTTAATTCAATGATTTTTCAAAATTAGATATTATAATGGATCCCAATCATGCCCTTTTTAATGAGACTGTACAAGAATATGTGATAAAATTGTAGAAAAAGAAGTAACAGTGGTTTTGCCAGGCACTGAGCTTAGGGCTATATAGAATTTTCTATAGGATGCTCCATCTATGAAGGGCTCTTCCTGTCTTTTATTTTTTTTTCATTTCCGTCCTTCCCATTTGTTTTCTTTCTTCATTTTCTTCTTTTATACCGTCTGGCTTATTTGAGTCAACCAACATTTACTGTATCCCCATGAAAAGCCAGACATCATAGGAGGAACTACGGATACGAGAAATTAAGGAGTTCATAATCTAGTAAAAAATGTTTTCTGTGTCTTTTGAGTGTTTGTTTTCAATTTATCCGGAGTTTGTGTTTATTTACATATCCATACATGATTTATAATCACTTTGGATGCCTTAAAATACAATAATATTCTGGGGCCTATATCACCTAATGTAATCCTCCACATGCTGTAGACATGATTAAAATGCTCATCCTCTAACATTCAAATAGAGCTGGTGAAAATAAAGTGTACATTTTATGAGTTAAAAAATCTTAGTCCTGCTATTCTTGATTACAGTTCTTTTAAAGTACCTAGTCCAGATCAAGTCAGTTGCCATGCTAATTAGTTTTCACATACGAAAAAAAAAAAATGGCCGTACTGCAGACACTGGTCTTTCTATTTCAGGAAAGATGGCGTATAAGAAAACCTCACTCGGCCGGGCGCAGTGGCTCACGCCTGTAATCCCAACACTTTGGGAGGCAGAGGCGGGCGGATCACGAGGTCAGGAGATCGAGATCATCCTGGCTAACACGGTGAAACCCCGTCTCTACTAAAAACACAAAAAATTAGCCGGGCATGGTGGCGGGCGCCTGTAGTCCCAGCTACTCGGGAGGCTGAGTCAGGAGAATGGCGTGAACCCAGGAGGCAGAGCTTGCAGTGAGCCAAGATCGTGCCACTACACTCCAGCCTGGGTGACAGAGCGAGACTCTGTCTCAAAAAAAAAAAAAAAAAAAGAAAAAGAAAACCTCACTATATGCAAAGGATTTGTGGATGGTTCCTTGGAGTTAATTTTCATGGGCTTTAGAAGGTATTTAAACCTCAAGACACAGAGAGGGTTTATAAATGATTGACATAAGCTCTTTAGCTACTTAAGTCAAATAGGGTAGCACCTCTTAGCCATTCAGTGAATAGTATGGAGAATTTGTAGGGCTGCTTAGAACTCTAGGGCAGCCTATTTTTTGAAGATTATGCTTTTGACCTTTCTTGCTAGAAGTCATCCATTCCTCTAAGTGTTATTTAAGTGCATACAGTATGCCAAGAACATGACTTGGCATCACCATGGAGACCATAAAATTCCAGTCTCATCCTCTCATCCATCAGAACCAAGTAGAAGTTGGTGCTGTTAATGTCAAGAGCAAATCAAGAAGTCAAGAAAGACTGAAGCTCAGATACATTGTCACTGTTGTAATCTCCACCTTTGAAGATGCTGCTCTGATATCCAATTTTATGTACACACACAGACACACACACAATTGACAAAGTAACAGACATAAATTATTTTTGTGTTTTATATGTTATTTTTTGAAGTAAAATCAGGTATGTACTTTAGCTTATTTTTCACACAAAGTTGATTTTTTGGGTAATAACAATAGCATTTATACTAGTTGCAGAATTATCTACAACCACCATAGTAAAGAAACAAGCCGTAAACTAGGTCATATTATTACTGTTATCTTTTGAATTTTTGAACAGAGCTGGTTTAATAATTTGGCAAACTTGTAACTACGGTAACTAGAAAATGCTGAAATTTAAATCTATGTTATTTATATTATTTTGTTCTTTATATGGCCTAAAAATGCATGTTTAACTCCAGCATACATAGTAAAATTAACAGTAGAAAGAAACAAACATCAGAAGCCATATGTAATATGTCTGTGGTGCTCTTGACACCCCTCTGTCTTCTCTTCTGAAATGTGTATTCCTTCTGATATTGGACACATACAGTTACACACACACATACACACACATACACACACCCCTTAGGTGGACTGAATTCTAGATGAAATTTTAAAAATCAATAATTTAGTTTCTCTTCATATAATTCACACCCCTTCTTATTTCCCCCATGATTTTTATTTAAGCTTGTAGGCAATTTTTGGCATGAACTAAGCTTTTTAAGACTTTTTGCCACTGTAGGAATTTTTGGAAAGCACTGATGAAGCCAATAAAATAACATACCGATTCAGATATTACCCTTGTTCAAACAGTGCTCTCAAATGGGTCCTATTTTCTTGGATTTGCCCACTTTGAAAAAAAAAAATTTCACTGCAAGCTAAATTATTGTCTTTAATATACCTAGATATTTTTTTATTTTGTTTTTATTTTTAACTCAGGACTTTATTAAAAGGACAAAGGAATTCACTGGAGTGGGAATAACACAGATTTTACTGTGCAGTGAACTTAAATGCACTTCTATAAAGTAAGTCATGAACACTGACTTCAACCTTTCATTTTCCTCAGGAGGGACCCAGTTAGAACCAGCAGTCACAGTGGCTGAGGGAAAAGGCACAGTATTCTGGTCTGGTCTAGGTTCTTCTTTCCTTTTTCAGTTTCTTTTTTGGTTCCTTTCTGTACTGCTCTTGTGAGCTTCTTATTGTTCAAGCCTCATAGCTATTTATGGATTATGCACAATTTGGGCTAATATGATTAACATTTGCCTCAAGAGCCAGGTCTTTTCATGTAATTGGTTCTCTTTCAAAACATGTGGCCTCCGCCTGGATGACTGGCTTGCTACGTAACCTGGAACGGCCATGTCCTGGGCCTTTCTGTGCTGCATGTTTGGCTGTGGAATTTATTTCTTCTGTCCTGCTGGAGTGGGTAAGATTGTTTGAACAGGAAGAGTCACTTCCTTGTTATGCTCTCCCAGCATTGTAGAGCTCCAAGATGTTTCCCATGTGCCCTTCCATTAAGCCCTTACAACCTCCTGCACTAAAGTTTAATCACTTCCCTCGTAATATCCTAAAGAAGACAAGAGCTTTCTCTCCTAATTCTTTCCTTCTCTCCTTTCTCTCATTACTTCTTTCTCTTTGCTTACCTAGTATTCTTTCCAGCCTGCCTGCCTATCTGCCCTTTCTTCTCTCCTTCCTCTCCTCTTCCTTTACTCTCATTATTCGCTTTGTTTTCCTTTTCCCCACTGTTATTTTTTTTTCTTATTTCATGTCATTTCTGTTATGAAAACTGGATCCCAGTTAATGGAGCTTTATCGTATTTGCACACAGATGAAAGAATACATGCATATAATGATGAATTGCTGCATTCTTTGTAACAAGAGAATATTGGAAACAACTTGAATGTCCATTAATAGGGGACAAATTGGCATGTCTGCAAAACAGAACACTCTGTAACTGTAGAGAAGAATCAGGAAACACTCTATGTATTAAGTTGTAAATATCTCCAAAATATTTTGTGAAGTGAAAAAGAGACATAGTGCAGAACATTTGTATTTTATATTTCCTTTGTGAAAAAAGGCAGTGGTGGGAAATAAGATTATATTTTACATTTTATTGCTCTTAGTAAACACCAAAAAATTGGTGTAGGAAACTATTCCTGGGTGTCAACGATAGATGGGCTGAGGAATAGTAGAAAGGGAGATTATATCGTTATACCATTTTGTATTTATTAACTTTCAAAAGTATGTTAATATATTATCCATCCAAAAAGTGAAATATAATAAAGTAAACCTGGGAAGCCAATGTAAGATTCAGTTGAAAGAAAACTATCCCATTAAATGCATATATATATATGTGTGTGTGTGTATATGTGTGTGTGTGTGTGTACACACACACACATATACACACACATATGTATAAAATTGACATGACTGGTATATTTATCCAAACTTATAGGTGTTAATCTAGAATATTAGCTATTTATGGCTTAAATTATGTAAAATTATCATTTTTTTACTAAAAAACCCTTTTAAATATGGGCTATTTCATACTGTTAGTCTAATCTTTCGTTAAGTTGAGGCATCAAAAATCTATCATCAGGTTGCCTGAGTTATTACTCTCTTTAACTTCATTCTTTTCCTGTGCTATAGAAACTTTTGGAGTCATATTTCATTAATTTCCCCAGGTCACCTGGATAGGACTATGAGGTGTGGCAATCCTGAATCACCTTTCCATCCCTGCTTTATTAACTTTACACTTGACTGTAGGTTAAACTATCATAATCTACCACTGAGATTATGGTGTTTTTTTCCTAAGAAGTCATTCTGAATCTCAGGTTTCCTTGCAGGTCTAATGTCTTCATTGCCACCAAATTTATCTTTCAACAATGCAGTTTGACTCCTGTTCCTTTTTACTAATTGCAACCCATGTCTTCTCACTGGCTACAGAATATATATGGACTAAACTCCTTGGAAAGCATGCAATTCATCCTCATTCTTATCTCCACCCACTGATCTTTCCATAAACTCTCTAAACCTGTTCTTTCCCCAAGTTATGATCCCCAATAAGCCTCCATGGCTTTGCTAATTACTTTCTGTTTATTAAAATGAGCTTCTCCACCTTCTATGTCTTGCAAGCCTCTTATTACCATTTAAAGGTTTTACACAAATAAGTGTTCTCTCTGTAGTTCTGATTCCCAACTCTCCACAATTAATCTCTTGCTTATTTATGTTTCCATGGTCCTATGTAACTACCCCTATTATAAATCTAGTCATTAGGACCTATTCCAGATATTTGTTTATGTGACTACCTACCTTCCTCACTACCTTCTGAGTGATTGGCAGCACAGATGAAGGTCTTGGTTATCCTTACATTCCCTCGTACTGAGCTCAGTGTTTGGTGTAGAGTTTTGTGATTAGTAAATACTGGTCTATTGAGTAATGCTTCAGTCTTACTACTGGAATCCCTTTTTTTTTTTTTTTTTTTTTTTTTTTTTTTTTTTTTTGAGACAGAGTCTCGCTCTGTTGCCAGGCTGGAGTGCGGTGGCGCAATCTCAGCTCACTGCAACCTCCACCTCCTGGGTTCCAGCGATTCTCCTGCCTCAGTCTCACAAGTAGCTGGGACTACAGACGTGCACCACCACGCCCAGCTAATTTTTTGTATTTTTAGCAGAGACGGGGTTTCACCGTGTTGGCCAGGATGGTCTCGATCTCCTGACCTCATGATCTGCTGCATTGGCCTCCAAAAGTGCTGGGATTACAGGCGTGAGTAATCCCACCGTGCCCGGCCTAGAATCCTTTTCTATATGGAAGGAAGTATTTAAAAATCCCTTTTGAAAAAGGAAGGTTTTGGGAGTGGGGAAAGAAATGCCTTTACATTAAGGACATGAAAATTGAAAGTACAAATCACAGTCTCTAATTGGTTCATTATTTGCCATAAGGACATGATTTAGTTTTGAATGTATTCCACCAGGTTCTCTTTATCCCCTTTGCTTCATATTAGTGTTTATTTTGATGATGATTAAGGAAACATGCTACTAAGAATTGTGCTGTCTTTTTGTAAATTATGCCTGAAAAAATCGTGATTGTTCCTGTTGCTTTGAAGTCTTATGTTCATATTTAATTGTAAAAGTTAAGGCTACCTCTATGTGATAGAGTGTTCTCCAAAAAATGCCCGCGAATTTGGAGTGGAGGATAAATGACAGTTTTCTCCTCCTACTTCCTCCCTTCCTCCTTTTCCTCCTCCTTCTGTTACTTAATATTATCACTATTATCTTCTAATCCGGAAATATAATAGCTTAATAGCCTAGCCTAGCTGAGTTGGACTTGTATATTTGTTGAAAATATTAAGTTATAACTTTGGAGTAAATACTCATCATAAAATGAGAATGATTTGATGGTGTGTGGTCTTGTGTATTGCACAGACACATTACTGAGTGGCACATAGAGTTGCAGTGAGTTTTACTGTAAGGGAGTATTTTAGCCATCGTGTCTTTATCTTCGCCAAGGATCGCATGCCCTGTTTTCTAGGTCCTTGTATTTATATGTAACTCACTATTGCCATTTCAGTTCATCAAGATTAGCACCAAGGAGCCATTATTGATCACATCAGAGTGAGGCAGGTAGAATGCTAGAACTTTTTGAGGATGAAATAAAGTGATCTTAGTCTCTGGCATCTTAGTTGTTGGGTGCCTTCCTTTTTCTTTTGTCAGTAAATGATTGTTATCTATGACCAAAGGAAGAAGAGAAATTGGCATTATTTAGCATTTTGCCCACTTAGGTGGCACTTACTCTGATTTAGTCTGTTCTAACATCATTATGTCTTGCTAATGGCACCATGCAGTTCACTTCCTTCAACTGTTTGCAGAGTGTCTCTCCATTTAAACAACGTGGCACATTTAAGTAGTTTACTAGTACTATAACATTCTTGGCTTATTGTATATTATGTTTTAAAATTTAGAAAATTTTCTATTGAGCACAAGAGTATATAATAGTGAGCATGACTTTAAATATTGAAATGAAAAGTCTGTGAGAGCAATTATCTGTTTCGTTATACGTTAGAAGTGGTAGATATGTTTTCTGTAAATGTGAATAAACCGAAATAAATTTTAAAGCTTGTGGGATGAAATGAAAAAAGGGACATTGGTATTACACAGTTTCTTTCAATTCCACCATCCCTACCACCCACCAACCCTTCATCCCAGAATTAGGGTTGGTCTGTTGCTTTCCATGGTTCCATGCAATAGTTAGATGATTTAAGAACTTTGGAATATGTCCTCTTTTCCCTCAACCTCCAGGTAAATTTATTGGTAGTTAATGTTGCTAGTCTTTTCATGGCCTAGAAAATTGTTCTCTCTTTTCTTCACTTAGTTAGCTTCTATTTTTCCTTCTAATGAGAGCTCAGGTCTTCCTTCCTATGCAAGTGTTCCCTGACCTCCTTGATTGGGTTAGATCTCTCATAAAGGTGCTCAGAGCACTGCTTACTTGGCAAACCTTCAAATTCACATTTGTTTACATGATTATTTTTATTAGTCTTCCTTCCCTATTAATCCAGAAGCCCTATAAAGCTGAGGGCAGTCTTCAACTCCCTATTGGATTATTAATTCCAAGTATAATGTTTTGCACATACTAGTCACTGAGTAAATATTTTTGAAACATGAAAGAGTGTTCAGATGTAAAAACACTCATTTTTGGCTATAGAATATAATTTGGGGTATCTCCATCAAATGCATACCTAGTTATGATTTTATTAATTTTCTGCAATTTAAATCAGTATTGTTTCTTTACTCTGAGTGTGAATTAAGGTTCAGTGTTTAATGCCACTATACTGGGAAAATATATGATTTTGGCATTTAATTCCATAACATGTATTTTTTACCCTTGAACTTCAATTAAATGTTCTCTAGTTGGTTTTTGTGTGGGGGCGGGGCAGGGGGTTTGTAAGAGAACCCTTTTGGTTTTAGAGCATAACTGCATCCATACTTTTATAACCCATTTACAAGTGTTGTAAGTATATGAACTTTAAAATGTACATACAATTCTTCAAAGCTCATGGTGTAATTAAAATCTGGAAGGGCAGGTGGTTGAGAGGTTCTCGTAATTTATTGTGTTACTCTAATTAAAAATCACAGGAGAGTCTATAGTTAGCATGTATCCAATTGATATACAATGAAAGCCACAGGAAGCATTTATTAAAAGACTCATAATGAAACCAAAAGAAATAATCCATTAGGAGTTAACTCATAGAATATCATATAGAAAACTGAATAAGGTTTAGAGAAATGTCTTACTCTTTGACTCTTCTTTGGGCAGAAGGTACTACAGAATATTAACTAGACAGATTTTCATGATTACCTATTCAAAGAAAATGAAGTATTTTGATGTGCCATGCATCGAGTGAAGCTTAATGCATATTTAAGCACAGTTCCAGCATCTGAGTGGTAAACTGGTCTTTTACTCTCTAATGGAATTTTTGTTCCTGACATGGAAAAAAATCATGTGAAAAATTTGTATATATTTTATATATATATATTATATTTATATTTTAAATCATGTGAAAAATTTTAATATATATTAATATAACTGTATACATATTAATATAACTATATAAAATTAATATATATAAATATAACTATATACATAATATAACTATATAAAATTAATATATATAAATATAACTTTTGTTATTTTCACAAGATACTTTAAAATCTTATTCATTTCTCCAACTTCTAGAACAATTTTTCCTGTGCAACTATTCAAATCTTTGTGAAATATACATCTTTGTATGTATGACACCACTAGGGACTACAGCCAGAATAGACCAGGCATTCAGAGCTCTATATCTGTACCACGTAGACATCAGACAGTGTTTGGACAAAACACAGATCTAACACTTGCAACTGTTGCTAATTTTTGACCCCTAAATACCTAAGTTTGAATATACCACTGTGTGGGATTGCGGTCTCTATTTCTCCACACTACAAAAATCTGCCTTCCTGGATTCCCATGGTCCTGTTTTCAGAGTGGGTGTTTGTTTGTAGGTGCTAGCAGTATGTTTGTAATTCCAGTTATGTTTGTCACTCAATAGCTTCTGCATTCAACCATCTCTGCACTGGATACACTTTGGAATAAGTAATACTTAATAAGTAATATTTTAAACTAAACTACTTTATCTAATTTATGAAATCATTTGGGCTGGAAGAGCCCTACAGTGAAATACATAGCTCATCCCCTTTTCTGGAATAGTGGGATAGCTTATTATTGTCTATAAAGTCCATTCTGGGTGGATAATCTATTCTCAGCCTTCATTATCTACAGTGATAGCAATTCCACAGCCTTCCTTGGCAGCCCTCCCTATTGCTGAACTAGCCTTGCTTATTAATCCTATAATAATACCTTATGTTCTCTAAATATTGAAGCAGTGCTTAAGTTTCCCCTGCTAACTCATTCCTCCCTGCCCACCCTGCGAAATGCTTCTAGAGGGGGAATAATTATATAAGCACATAGCACCAAATGATGTGTTGTGCAGCCTTGTCCTAAGGCATTCTGCAAAGGGCTTGTTAGGATGGACATTGTCAGTCCATAGAAAATTAAGCTATTAAATCTGCAGCACCCGGATGGTGATTGAATTGCTTGTGCCACTGGAATAAAATTGCTTTGCAGACATATGAATTTCACAGCTAGTAGTGTCCTTCCCTTCCTGCATGCTCTAATTGTATTTTTATATTAATGCAGTGATTTAGGGGCTATGTTGGCATATTTGCGCTGGTGCTGGGACAAGAGCATTGGCTGGACATTTCTTAGAGGGTGTGGTCCACAAATTTTCCCAGACACCGAATTGATTATGCTGATGGGATAAGCCTGTCCTCTCCCATTTTCCACCAGTCTGTGCGCTGCCTGGTGTTGGCACTCTTACCCATATCTCTTTGAATCCCTTTTTACTATTTCTGCGCTCCCTTCCTCAGCTTCTGGGTGATTGACTTGTGCAGGCTAGCGCTTGTGACTTTCTTCAGAGGACTGCCTTAGGACAGCTGGAGACCTGAGGTTCCTGGGTGTTCCACGTCCTCCCTGGTGTTTATGAGAGCCCAGCTCCCTTTCCTTAAGTTAAGACAAACTCCAATATGTAACAGCCTGTAGTTTCCCAGGAGGACCAAACTAAAGCTATCCTTTGTTGAACTTCACTTGAAAAAGTACTCTTGCTTGGCTTATTTCCCTTCTCTGTCTTGTTTCCCCATGATTTCCTTCCCAATTATCCTGGGAGCACTTCTTTAATAAATTTTACCCACAAATCCTCATCTCAGACCTTGCTTCCAGGAAACCAGACTTGAGACATCATTCCTTTTTCTGTGATCTATGTAGAATATTATAGTCTGACTTCTCAGCCTCGCGTGGCTGACCAGATTTCTATGACTGTTTTTCTCTCATGGTACACACATTTGATCCTGCCCATGGAAATCTCAAGGTTTTTTTCCAGATTCAGAGGGGCTTGTCCATAATGGTGATTTGAGTTTTCTGAAATCACAAAACTTATTCAAACCCAGGAGAGCTCCTTTTTTTTTTTTTTTTCTGGTTTGCTTTTCTCAAGTGCGACATCTCTCCTGTGCTGTTTCTGAAACTGGCTTGTTCATCTATTAGAGCACAGGCCACATACTATGTGCAGTTACAGAATTTGTCTCTCAAACTGGACTGTGAACTCTTTGGGGGAGTATCTGGCCATCAGAATCCCTGACAAGCAACTCACATGCTGTCTTCCACTCCACAGCTCCTCCGTAGTTGGTTGCTGCCTTCTACTGATGAAAGGACTGAAGTATACCTAGGTTTGTGATAGCAGTCTTTGTGACTGCTTCATTTTGATTAGCCTCTTCTGTTTCAGTTTATTCAGCTCAGCTCTGAAAACACTGATAGGTTTCTCTCTTTTAAATTCAATACATTTTCTATCCCCAATCCAGCGAATATCGGACTATCAAGATAATCAAGAACAAATGGCAAGTTAGGAAGTGATGCACTTGGAGACAAAACAACAAGAAACAGTCATGAACATTCTCTTGCCTCCTTTTGTTTTTTTTCCTAAGGTTTTTATTCACAAATGAAATGTTATTGTTTTATCATTTCTCTCTCTCTTGCTCTCACTCTGTGTCATCCTCAAATATGTTAGAAATATTAACTGAGAAACATGCTTTATCTCAGGAATGAGAATCTTTTCAAGAATGAATGCTGACTTGAATATAATGTGGAATTACCCTGGGCACCAAAGACGGCTTGCCTGGGCATGATTGTTCCGGAAGCTATTACTGAATTTAGAACAGCACCCTCAATGTGGTGTCAATGCCTCCTTCAGTTCTGAAGTTTTGGAATAAATACTCGAAACATCCAGTTATACACCCTCTTTCCAATAGTGTTTGCACATATTTGGTGCTCCTCAAGTTTTTCAAATTAATGTTGATGAAATAAGACAGTGATCAGATGAGTCTGGCACTATATTTCTTGCAAGGACAAAAGGTATTTTTCAGAATCTTGCCCCAAATGATAACATTGGAAAATAAATAAGGAAATTTTACTTATGTCTCATGTTCCTGCAGTCGTTAGCAGACTGACTTTGAAATGAGAATTCAAAGTATAATTAAATAATGGCATTATTCTGGGATGACTTCGTACCATTGTCGTAGACTAGCATATGATTTTACTAGTTATTTTCTCAGCTAGCCTATTAAATGTAGAAAAATTTCAGTAACAGAAAATATTGAAAAATTTTAGAAACAGGAAAATCTAACCTTTTACCTAATAACCATGTACTTTTTTTCATTTAGTATCCTCTTAAATTTGTATATGTGTGTATATAATCTGTATGTATAGTAATATTTGCATATATTACTTTTATATCAGAGAGAAATTAAGGGAAAAGCTTCTGGCAAACTCTAAAACTATATTTAGTCCATCTTTGAATCAATTGCGTATTTCTTTCATGGCATGATCCTACCTGGTAGATTATTTCCTTTATTCCCAGAGGTGAACTAGTCAGTGATCATTTGCATCCAGTGCCCTCTCAAGGGTTTATGCCCAATTAGAAAGCAGTAGCACTGTAATGCAGCATCAGCACGTATAACATTCAGTGCTGAGACGGTGGCTTAAGAATTCATGGGGCTTGATGAAAAGTATAATTAAAAAAAATTCCACTACATTAACCCATTCTTCTTTAACTCTAAGACCAGACTGAGGGAAAAGTAAAACAGAACAAAACTGATTTCAACCTACTGGGCAGTTTAAATTTTAAATTTATAGTGAAGCTACAATTAAGGCAATTTAGTATAGTCCCTATTCTCAGTTAACAACTTCCCTTTGGAACTAGGGTGGGTAAGTCTTGAAATATTCAATAAAGAGCGATCCATGTGACTAAGTTGAGTTGTTGAGTCTCCGTTGCAACAGTGCAATGAAGCCTCCATCTGGAATGAATTCAGCATCTTTAACAAGTAAGAACAGAGATGCAAAGTTGTCTTTGTTTTCCTAGTAGGATTAGGCTGTGATTTTTGATATGACAGACATTTCTTTATAAGATACCCTGAAAATCCTATTTAGTATTTGTGTATGCAAAGAAAATTTCTTGTTCAGTGGAGCGAGAGTCAAGAGAATATAGTAAAACAGAATGGTTAAGTGCTCAGTACTTCCATGATTAGAGAGATCTAGACTTGCTTGTATCTAGCGTTATGACCATAGGCAAACTATACAATTCATACAATTCTATGTTTTATTTTCCATATCTGTACAGTGGGACTATACTAGAGAGTTGATGTGAGAGTGAAAATTTAAAAATTATGTCTAAAGTGCTTATTAGCATAGTACCCAACAACTAGCAAATGTTTCTTAATAATGGTGCCTGTGAACAATAACAGTAAAGTCATAGTTGTTGCATTAGCCTTTTGCTTTTATTATACATCATTACTGTTTAAGCTTTTCACAGTTCCTGTTTGCAATACAAATACAACTTATTCCTGTAAGTTCATTCCAAGATTGAGAGTTAAGATGTCTTTACAGATATGAAAAAAATTAAGAGGTTAGTTTGCTTAAATTACTTGCTATTCCTAATTTTGATCAAGTGTTTTCTTAATATTTTGCATTATTTAGTAGCTAATTTTTCCCATCCTGTAAGAATGTTTGTAAATACTCTCATGTCTCTATATTTTTAAGAAACAGTGTTCTGTTTTTATATTAATCTTAATAATTTAATGGTTTTTTTGCAGCTGTGAGGCAGCAGATGATAAATCAAAAACTAATATTTTCAACTATCTCAAAAAATAAAAGTCTGACGCACTAAATATGGACTAAATGAGGCTTATGGATGATTTATTCTAATTAGATATAAGGTAAATGCTCCTGCAATTGTGAATTTTATTAAAGGCAGAACATGTCATTGTGCAGGCTTTCCTGCATTGCCCTTTAAAGAATCATTTGAAAATATTTTGGGTCTGCTGTTGCTGAGACAATATGGCTTGGCAGTGTATTGGTAACTTAATAAGCTCACCACATTTGTCATGCAGAAACTGTTCTTTATATGCAAAGCTGTCAGACAGATTGAGTATATAATTCTTCTTCGCATGAAATAATATGATAAAACTCCAGTATCAAATTGAATGCTGTACTAGCGTTTGGAATCTTTCATGCATAGGTTGGAATTGTTTTACAATGGAAGCATTGTTTGATGACAAATATTCTTTTTGTAACATTCATCAGTTATGTTTTAATAGCAGGCATTTTCCTCCTGACTATAGGTCTGCCTTTTTTGCTGTTAACGTACTGGAAAATGAAGCCTGCTTCTCAGTTATGTTTGACATTTTTTTTTTTTTAATGGTTAACTGCTACAATTAGACTGCACTGTCAGTGTTGTAGATGTTTTTGTTCTTCCTACAAAAGACTATCCTATTGGATTTGGCCAGTTTTGTGATAGAGCAAACATTATTTACCCCCTTCCTGGTTTTGATTCAATCTCCAATGATAATGCTTACTGATACAATATTTTAAGTCTCAGTTCATCACAGAAGAGAATTGCGTGGTATGTGCCCATATAATGCATGCTGGTGCAAGCAGTGAGATAATAAATTAGCAGAAATTATGGATATAGTTCATGTGGCACATTCTAGAAGGTTAAGCATTTATTTTGGTCCGTTGCAGATATGCTCAAGGAACTCCCCTGCCATGTCAATTTCAAGGGTCTAAAAGGGAAAAAAATTGCTACAAATACATGCACAGCAAATGTGCTTAAAGCAGCTCTTTGCCAAGCAAGTTCCTGTTACAGAGTGGCCTGGTGCCAAAGCTCTTCTAAGCACTCTACTGCTACTTAATGTATTTGGTATGTGGGAGAAACTCGTAACTCTGGGACTGCCCGGTGTACGGCGTCTGTCACGTCTGAAGTGTGAGCATTCCAAAGGCTCACAGCCACCCAGCTCAGAACTCAGCAGGAAAGACAGGAACAGGGGTCAGCCTGAATAGAAAGAGACCAAAAGATACATTTGTGAAATTTGTGAAGATATCTTTTTCTCTCTTCCCTCCTTCCTTTTTCCTCCCTTCCTCTTAATTCCTCACTTCCTGCCTCCCTCTTTTTCATTTTGTTTTTTATTCTGTTTTGTTTGTGAGGGGTACTCTGATCTAAATGTGTTAAAATGATTATAAAATATTCATGGCAATTCTTAGGCCTGGGCCTGGCGTACCTTAATTTTTCAACTGATCAGCCTTTCCGGTTTTTCTTAACAAAGGAAAACCAGATCTTTTTCATCCCATAACTTCACAGCAAAGCCTCCATCTGGAATGAATTCGGCATCTTTAACAAATATGTGTTCTCTACTCAAAAACTATCTAAAAATAGTTCTCAAACAAGTAAGAAAAAATATTTTGACATTTTCTTCATGTTTTGTGTGGTAAGCACAGTTTGAAACAGGCTTTCTGTTGATTTTCATAGGCTTAGGAGTGGATGTACTTTTGTGTGCATGTACAACATATTTTGCTCAAGGATGCTTTCTGATCCAAACTATACCATGGCAGTTGTGTTTTTTTGCGAGGCACAATTCTTATCATGAGTCAGCTTTTCCATAAAACTCAACTACAAGTATTCAAAGTAAAATGCTCAATCAAGATCTACTGATACATGCCAATATTGATTTTGCTTACGTAATTTTAGATGAACAAAAAAAAACATAATCAACCTGTGAGATGGTGTTTGCAGCCTAAACCCCAAAGATACTGTTGGCAATGACTTTATTGCAGAACGAAAGGATTACTTTATAGGAAAGCTGAGCCCCTGTAAGAACAGTATCACTTCCTATAATTTATTAATCAGCTACCATGTCTTAGGCATTATGAAATGAAATATACGTATGTGAATATTCTCATACAGAGATGTATCTTGTCACTTAATCCTAAAAAGATATTATTAGTCACTCTATAATGAAAAAACTGAAGCTTGCAAAGTTGAGCAAATTGTCAAAGGTAAATTGGTTAAACATTCAAACCCAGGCCTGACATTGCCTGCTTTGCCATCATGTTTTCCTTTAGGAAAGAGAAAAAAGACAATATGTTGATTTTTGGGGGTCAAATTCATATTTAAACAATTACAAATAAAACTAAGTCAAATTCCGTGTACCTTCTCCTATTTCCTAGAGTTCTAATACTCTCTGGTGTTTTAAAATATACAGTTTTAGCAAATCTGAAACTGTTTTTAAAAATGCTCTAATTATAATTTCATTGTAACATGCTTAAAATTCTAAAATTAACTCTGGAATATTAATATATATATAATATGGTGGATTATTCTTAACCCCCACAGCTTATCCCTTTTGTTATTTTTTAAAGATGATTTCAGTTTAAAGTTGGTGCTCATTTATGGAAATATTTGTAAACTAGTGAATACATTGCTATCACTGGAGTAATTTCTAGCACCCAGCATAATGTCCTTGGGATATTTGATACAAAATGTTAAAAAATTCTCCCTGTTGATCAAAACTATTTTTGTATATGGTACCATATGGGTACTAAAATAGTGCCTATATGGCCCTAGTAATCCATAAGATTTAGGAATATATGTCTGGATGCAGTGGCTCATGCCTGTAATCCCAGCACTTTGGGATCCAGGGGTGGGAGGATTGCTTGAGGCCAGGAGTTGGCTACTAGCCTAGACAACATAATAAGACTCCATCTCTACAAAAAATTTAAAAATTAGCTAGTCATGGTGGCATGAGCCTTTTAGTTCTAGCTACTTGGGTGGCTGATGGTGAGGCAGGAGGATTGCTTGAGACCAGGAGGTTGAGGGAACAGTGAGCTATGATCATGCTGCTGCAACCCAGCCCGGGTGACAGAGTGAGACCCTGTATCTAATTTTAAAAAAAGACTCAGGAATAGGAATACACTAGGGAAGGTTATGTTTTAGATGTTCTAATGTGATATGAAGCTGCAGAGAATCAAAGACTAATGTAATAATACAACCATCTGATAAAACAAAGCACAAATATAAAACAACCTTACAATACTACTTGTCTCTACAAACACTGTGTTTCCAGTAGCACAGTTAGGGGACATGTTTGATAAGGCTGATCTTTCTAAACTACATTTGTGGTGCAAAATGGTTTCTGGTAATTGTAATTTAGGAAAAAGCAGGTCACTTGGAAAACAACTCTGTTGACTACCTTATAACCTTGGCTAGAGTGGTATAAATGGAAGGGACTCATCTATTTTGACCTCTCCATTTTTGAGATGGGAAAATTGAGGCTCAACAGCATCAAGCAACAGAAAGTCTCAAGACCTAAGGCCAGTTAAAGATGTAGGGACCTGGGAACAAAATCTGCATGCCATGATCTGTGCTGTTTCTTCTGTGTTGTGATTGGGTCTCTTTATGCTTTTATTTATTTATTTTTTTTTGAGACAGAGTCTCGCTCTCTCACCCAGGCTGGAGTGCAGTGGCGCGATCTCGGCTCGCTGCAAGCTCCGCCTCCCGGGTTCACGCCATTCTCTTTATGCTTTTTTTTAAAAACCAAGCTCCACATCTATTTTGTCTTTGATTTGCATTCATTTTCATATGCCAGTTATAAAGTATCAATTCTAGCGTCTTAAATATCACAAATGAGGCTTAGAATCTATTTTATACTTCATCTGTGAGTTATATAAAAGCAAATAAGATGTGTCATCATTTACAGATTGGTGTCAACTGAAGCACAAAAACAGAGTAATTGGTATGCCTTCAGCCCAACAATATGGCCTTTGTAAACTACAGAATAGAATCTCTCCTGTAAAGGTTTGGAATAGTAGTTCTCAAAGTGTGGTGCCTGGACAAGAAGTTTTAGCTCCATCTGGGAACTTGTAAGAAATGCAAATTCTTAGATTTCTCCTCAGACTTACTGAATCAGAAACACAGTGGGTGGAGTCCAGCAATCTGTATGTGAAAAGCTCTTCAGATAATTTTGATAAATGCTAATGTGTGAGTTACTAGTCTACTGGTCTAGATTATGCTGTCTAGTATTTCTCCTCTCCCCTCCTCTTCTCTCCCTTCCTTCCTCGTCCTTATTCCATACATAATTTATGTTATAATTATTATTATATAAATAATTTATTACTTTTGCATGAGTAATGTCTCTTAAGTATATAGTTCTTAAGAACCACTGTATCAGCTATTACTCCAGACTTCTGATACGATTTAGAACAAATTTTGTCACCATGTTATGGTTGAGTGGAACAGCATCATCAATTTTGATATGATTCTTGGCAGGTGTTTTCCTTGCTAATTTCAAATGATTGCTTCACCTTTTTGTCTCTGCCACTCTTGCTACTAATTGTCATCTTTGCTAGCAGACCTCACTCAGAGGTCAGCCACTGTAAGCCAGGAGACTCCAGGATCCTTTAACTCTTGTTGGCCTCTCACCCCCACCTGTGGTACCCCCTGACAGGGCTGTGGAAAGGATGAGTTAGTGGAGGAAGCCTGACTTCTCTAGGGCCCATGTCATAATTCTTCTGGAGATAAGTAGGGAAACCTCATTCTTCAAGCTCTAGGCCCAAATTCTGTTTTCACCAACACTAAATTCACTTCATTATCCTTGTCTGCCTGAAGACAGACCAAGACAAATGGCATTTACAAATGAAAATCTTGGGGTCAGGAGCATTAAAGTGTGCCTAATAAGAAATCAGTTGTTCTCTCAATGTTTCGTATGCTGGTCTGAGCACCAGGAAGTGGCTGCAGGTCCTCGCAGATGTGGAATTTCTGATCTGAATTTCTGATATTTTGTTGTCCAAAAATAGTCGGACAGTACTATTTGCAGTCATTAATCGTGATTATTAAGCAAAGGATCAGGAGAGCTTTACAGCTGATATTTAACTCCTAATGACACTGTAGAGTGATTAGATCTCAAGTAGACTTTTAACACTTTTTAAGAAGAAAGAATGATGTGGTCAGAACAGTCATACCTTTTTAGTGAGGGGAATAGTGGTATTAAATAAGCAGTTGCTTCACAAGCACAATTCCTGGAGTTCTGGCAAGAACTGCTATCTAAAATAATATGTTATTCACAAGTCTCAGAAGTTATGTTACCCTTTAATGGAGTAAAAAATTTGAATACATTAGTGGAAGATTTCAAGGATAATAGAAATGCCTTGAGAAGTGACGAACTATTGCCTTAAAGTCACAAGATGGCACAGAGTATGTTGTCTGACTATGCATTCGTGTAGGGTGAGCAGCATATTTTGTTGCCTGCAGGTAGGAGGAAAATGAGAGAAGTAGTATCCTTTGCACCTAAGGAGATGGCTGCCAAGGGAAAACGTTGTGCAAAAAAACCAAGATGGGGCCAGACACAAACATTACCTTGCATTTTTGCTGAGGACAGGTCTCTACTGATAGATTTCTTCTATTAAAGCACAATCCTAGATCAAAGTAATGTCAAGCACATATAGGAAGATATTTTGATAGAGTTTGTCTGTCTTCTCCCAGGACTGGCCACATAATTTGTGGAGCCTAGTTCAAAATGATAATGTGAGGCTTCTGGTTAAAACAACAACAACAAAAGTAAGTATTTCCCAAGTGGTAGCAAAGAATTAAACTAAGAATGGTGTCCCTCTAGGTGAAGAGCTCTGTGTACTAGTCTCATGCCCATGAAGCTGGCCTTGTCTTCCTTTAGCACATTTACTTTTTCTGTTTTTTATTTGGCCAATGGACACCGCCATTGGGGTGTTATCTTATGAAAGAATGCAGTTTTGCAAAGTCTAATTTTAAAATTGTGTATTAAAAGTTTTCCCTGGACTTACTGAAGGATTTTGAATACCCTCTCTAGTTGCCAAATAAATTGAGTTTAATGAATCTCAAAATCATATGTGTTCATCATATTATTTATAGCATCATTTCCGAGTTTGTACTAGTGAGATTTGACAAAATGCCAAATCTTTTCTTCTGTTCAAAAGTCAAATATCCTTAGAAGAGAGAAATACCTTTTGCCTGAATCTATTATAGCAAAAGCAAAGCTGGTTTTACTGTAAAATCCCCTAAAACCAATTCTACTTTTTAGGAGATGTCAAATATCTTGGTTTTCTGTATGTGCTTTGCTTTTTCAGTTTGACAAGATAATTAGATCGTAGTATTTCAGTGGCATAGCAGAAATGGTAGCAAATAAAGTACACTTTATATTTTCTATCCCTCCTTCCTATTACATATATCGTTTTTTAAAAGTTTATGTTAAATCCTTTTTGAAGAGATAAAATGCTATCTGTAATGCTTTTTAATTTAAACTTAATAATTTTTAATATATTTGTCTGTTTTATTGGTTTTCAACATGTGAAATATCATTATCATAAGCTCCATACCACTCTTGCAGTGATTAAGGAGAGCTAGCCACTAACAATAATCCTTTTTCTTGTTAAAGGAAAATTAATCCATGTAAATATGAAAAATCCCTGTATTTATAGAAATTAAAATCCATATATAAAAATTCATATATACATAAAATGCTGTTATATGTATGCAGATATAAGTAAATGAAATCTTAAGTAATGAAACTGATAAATGGTAATTGCATACAAAATTATGAAATACAGAAGAATCAAAATGTTTTGTATCTTCTCTCATTTAATTATTAACAACTCTGTGAAGTTGGCTTTATCACTACTTTGTCAGAAAAAGAGATTCAGGGAAATTTCATTATGTTGCCCATTGTCATTCACTGGAGGACTTGAACACTTATTTGTATTAATTCTAAAATGCATGGTCTTTCCATACCACTCTGCCATCTCAAGCATAATATTTTAAATCTTGTAAGTATTTGTATTCTGCCATCTATTTGTATTTCTACTTTTTTTATATTAACTAATATAATAAATATTCAATTTGACCAGCAAGGTTATTAAAGCTCAAGGAGGTAAGGTGAATTGTCTGAGCTTGCTCATTTCTCTGGGAGCCCATCAGAGGCTGGAACATTGCACTGATGACCCCCAGCTCTGTGGTCTTGTCCCTAGACCTCCACTTGGCTTCTCTTCCTCTTACTGCTCTTAACTAACAGCATGCATTTGTCTTTAGTGGTTTATAATACTTTATAAGAATTTCTGCCTATTTAACATATATGAAATTATTATTTTTCACCTCCCACCATCTAAAATAATAATTACCCTCAAACAAGGAAGACAAACTAAAGTCATTTTTTATTCTGAAAATGTAGAACTGAACTCTTCATTTTCAGTATGATGCCAAACATTACTAATTGGATTTAATTTAATTGGATTAAAACTGAAGGGACACATATTCTCTTGAAAGTGCAACCTCACCCCTCTTGCTTGATCTTCATAAAACATCAGGTATTTAGTCAGATTGCACCCTGGAGATACAGTTGTGGTAGCTGATGACTCTAGAGAAGTCTGAAAGTAAGATTATGATTCTTGATGTGATAAGGAGATATATTTTTGAAGTAACAACATGGAATAAATCAAAAATAGACTGTGCTGAATTTTGAGTTATTTCCAGAAATGGAGGCTTCAGATGTGAACAGAAAATGGATACCTGGTTTTCTTACCAATTGATTTACTAGACCATCCAAGGGGATTTGAGACCTAGTTCTTTCTACTACTCACAGATAGATGGAAGAGCTGCCCAATCATAAAACCAATTTTGAGGCCAATTTCAAGTGGACAGATAATGGTAAATCTTTTATTGGTTTGATTATATTTTTAGCCAGTTGCCTTTCTGGATTTGGAATATGCTAAAAATTAATTTACCTGTGCCTTACTCATTGTGTCTATTATTGGCACCTCCCATTTCTATTTGAATAAGGTATTGAAAGTTTAGAATCATGGAAAAAAGTATTTTTATAGTATCTTTAAGAATCACAGTACAATAAATAGCTAATTTAAAGCTTGGATCATGAAAGCACAATGGATAACATATAGTATAACATAGCTATATGCCAAGGATATTATCAAGTGGGTAGGGATTTATTTCCATAGTTATAAAAAATATGATTACCTTGAAACTTACATTTTACTCCTACTTTGATCAATTATATAGTCAGGTAAGTATATGTTAAAATCTATACATAGTGATTGAATTACACAGTTTTTCACACATTATACAAATAGTTCATTTGTTTGAGAAAGAGTTGAAGATCCTTCAGCCCTTCTCACTATAAAATTATATGATTCTAAGTTTATAAGATACAAAAAAGCCGAATAAATGGAAATTAATGGAAAAATTGATTTACTGGCTTGTGTGAGAGTAGAGACTGAAATTCTAATTAGATGAATGTTATGTATTATGTTTAAGCTATTTTAAAAGTTGGGCTATTAGGAAAGAATTTTAGTGCAACTGGTTTCTTATATAGTTGCTATTCAGTAGGATACTTTTGAAATGGTGAAAAGTTTGTATCTGTATATATAACTCAATTCAGTAATATGTTTGTATCCATATTGTTGATCTAATGTAGTAGTATAAAAACAACCTAAGGAAGAGCTTCCATGCGTACACAGAGGTTATGAGTTGTGGTCTGAGTGAAATATCTTTTGGGATTGGTTTATAACAAATAAGTATGTGCATAAATAATGCTGTTTGGGGAGTTTTTATAAAGAAATTTCTTAAGATATAGCCAGTTATCTAAGAAAATACTGTGTTTTCTATTTATCTAGTTGTACTGACACTGATAATGTTGAGAAATCTACATTAATTGGCAAAAAAGAACAATGCAATTTGACATATTAACTACTTTAGTCTGAGTGAATTATTTTTGGATCTTTCAAAATAAACTTGCTACTTGAAAAAAAATTTACATATCTGTCTGATTAATAGACTATAGTTTCCCTTAAATACACGGCTAATATTTTACCCTTATTTATGAAGAGTTTTTATTTTGTATGTAGTATCAAATCACAGAAAAAAAATGCTGCTAACTTCAAAAATGGAAGACAACATGCCTCTCAATTGGAATGCGACTTAGGTCTTGGCTGGAATGTTGGTGAACTGAAGGCACTGAGGAAAGCCAATTCTACCTCATTGTCCACTAGAAAACACTTCCTTTACAGAATGAAGAATTAAATATGATGGCATAAATGTAACTTTCCTGCTGCTTTTGATCCTAAGGTCACAACTAGTAAGTAGCAGAGACAGAATTTGAACTAAGACCATTCTCTGCATTCCCTATTTTGCTATGCTATGTAGCAGATTGGGCTGCACACTGGTAGTTTGGCTCCATTATCCTTGCCCTTCACTATAATAATTGACTGCAAACATAAATAATAGTATTTTCATTTTATAGATATAGAAATGGGGAGTGAGTACAGTACAAGTACTTGCCTAAGGGCATACAATAATGGGTGGTAAAGCTGGCATTTGGACTTAGATCTCTTTCCTAAGTCTATATTATTGCCTATATTGACCCCAGACAGAAGAAATTACATTTTTCTCCCTTTTCCCCTCCCTCCCTCTTTTCCTTCTTTCCTTCCTTCCTTACATCTGTCCTTCCTTTCATTAAAGCAAAGAAACTAAGCTCCCTCATATTTGCAAGGAAAGCCTTTTCGTATCACTTTTATTCATCCATTATTTGTAAAGGCGTGTTGTAGACCAGGTGCTGTGCTAGGCACCATGGAGTGCTAAACAGTTTTGAACAGTCACAGTACCATGTGGTCTGTAGAATTTTATCACACAATAGCAATCGCTTATTTCCTGAAAAGTAGAACAGACACTCCTAAACACTTAGTATTTCTCTTAACAAAACAAGGGCAAATTCAAATTGTCCTTCATTCTGCTTCAGTTCAGCAGTTTTGAATCTTCTTTTGGGAATTGCTGGTAGAGAGCAAGTTCCCAATCATAGCTACTATTTTTAGTTTCATAAGACTCTTGTGTCTATAAATGATATTCCCTTTTTTGAGGATAAAGTCTTAAATGCAGTCCAAAATCAATTAGCTATTATGTGCAGCCAGGCTACCCTTAGAAAGGTGACTATTCTTTTTTGTGTATATTTACCAGTATTTGCCACCTAGACCACAAGGCAAGGGATTGAGGTAGTCACTGGTATTTTTCTGGGAGTAGCTTAAGCTGATAATTTTCATGTACATATTTCCCTTTCTCCCTTTCCAAAAAGGATTATTTAATTTTTTCAACATTTAAGCATAGAGGAAACAAATAAAATAGGTTATCTTGTCATTTTCTCCATAAGGAACTTCTTCAGAAAAGGCAGTGTGTAGACACTCCCAGTGGCTGTCACCTTTAACTCAAGCCCAGGACCTACAGATTTCTCTGTGGCTCAACAAAATGTCTTTCCACAAAGGGCTGTAGGATTCTTAATTATCAAATGTCGAATTTCAGTCATCCTGATAACACCATTTAGCCAACTGTGATGGCAGCGATATTTGTCTTATTAAAGACCCTGAAGTTAAATTACTGCTGTACTATTTTCCTTCAAGCCCGACTTGTTAGTTATGGTGGAAGTGAGCTATTGACTGGGGTCTTCCCATTCATCTAGACTTCCTTTATTATTTTAAATGATCTCTAGAGCTAAGGGGCAGCAATTTGCATTCTTTATTCAATGAATTCTACCTGATAGTCTTGTCTATAATTTCCCTTGCGAAGTGAACAGAAAGACTAAGAATGAATAAATTGTCTCTTGAAAACTCATGGCTTTATCTTCTTCTGTCACAGAAATGCTATAGATTTCAGTTTTCTTGACTGAGGGATATTTAATAACAAGAAGCTCTACATTCTAGCAGTTTCAAAGGAGGAGGAATTTTTTTTTTCCCACTCTTTCTTTTTCACTGTTTCTTACTCTCAGCTATACTTTACCTAAAACTTTAATATTTTCCCCCGTTGCTTTTATGGGGATTCCTCTGAAAGACATAAAATGCCTCTCTCCATGAGAAGCCCTGTCATAGGAGACAGCTCTTTCCATCTGTATATTTTGCTTGCCTTGCATGTAATTTTCTCATCCAAATGGAAAGCTCACCATGCTCTAATGAAACTTACTAGAGACTCCCAGAAAATTCGTGTAACCAGGTTTATGTGTGGGTCTGATGTTTTAAGGGACAGGCTGACAATTCATGGCCAGAGGAGGCCATTAAGGAAACAGGTTTGATTGAAGTCCTGACACAGATGTTGACAGCATAATTAAAATGATTAATTGGAGTAAGAGGAGTGTTTCAAACTAATTAGAAAAATGGTTTGTTTAGACCCCCAGACTGTACATGTGGCCAGAGGAGCCAATTTTTTTATAGAGAGAAGGGAAAAGTGAAGATATATGTTAAAACAATGTCATTCTTCTTTTATCAAGAGGATACTGCAAAGTTTAAAACTATGATTATTGTCATGTTGGTTTTCCTGTGAGTCTTTAGGTCTATTATCCCAGCCCCTTTTGCCAGGTGGCTGACTGGGCATAGGGGTGCAGCCACGTTCAAGAAACAGAGGGAATACTTGCATAGAACTGGAGTTGGCCCATATTAACATAAGACAGTTCTCAATCACAATAACTATTTACTTATTGCTTCTCCAGAGAGAATACAAGTACCCCAAATTACCATCAGATGGCTTAGCACATAGTAGGGCCTCACTATTTTGTGTGTTTGCTGAGGCAACCAACGCCATATTTTTAAGTATGGCTAAATAATAGGACTGAGAAATTTTTCTTCCAGTTATGCTTTCATTTTCTTGATTGTTTCTGTTTTATTGTGAATCCTAGTAAAGGCAATTCATTCTCTTTTTTTTTTTTTTTTTTTTTGAGACGGAGTCTTGCTTTGTTGCCCAGGCTGGAATGTAGTGGCACAATCTCAGCTCACTGCAACCTCTGCCTCCCGGGTTCAAGTGATTCTCCTGCCTCAGCCTCTCAAGTAGCTGGGATTACAGGCACTGACCACCACGCCCAGCTAATTTTTGTATTTTTAGTAGAGATGGGGTTTCACCAGGTTGACCGGGCTGGTCTCGAACTCTGACCTCAGGTGATCCACTCACCTTGGCCTGGGATTACAGGCGTGAGCCACCTGGGATTACAGGTGTGAGCCACTGCGCCTGGCCAGCAATTCATTCTTATACCTTCAGAAAACCTGAACTATCATGGACCAATCAGTTTTAGAGATTATTAATGAGAATTAGCAGGGGCATGTTTCAGAACTCTTTGCAGACACAATTTAGTTAAAATATTTCTTAGTTTCTATAAAAGCAAATGTATGCTATTGTGATGTTGAAGCTCTTTGTACACAAAGTAAACATTACATGAACTCCTTTGGCCTGCAAACATAACATTTAAATGGCTATTGACCATACATTTCTAACTAAAAGCACTATGAAAAACAAGTTCTTGCCAGATTTCAGGTTTTTCGTCTAGTTGTGCTCCGTGAAGCCTGGTGGTGGTTTTCAGTTAATGCCTTTGGCTACATGAACAAGGAGTTTCACCAAGAATGTTGGGAATTCCTTTGGTGACCAAAAGGAAATATGAAGACTCTGGAGGCTGATGAGAGAGACAAAAATTGGGGAAGCCATAAACATCATGCCAATTCCTGTCATTTATTTCACTTTCTTTTTAAAATAAGATCTGAAATTGTTTAAAAGAATTTTTGAAAAGCAACAAGTTAACTTTCTAGCACCTTTAAGTTTAATGAAAATCAGTATTCTTCAAGTGTCACATAAATATGTGTAGGTAAGTGCACTATTTCTAGGTCTATAATATTTAAAGATATTTAATAAATAGGTTTCATTCATTGCATGAAGGATGCTGACAAATTGATAGAGGAAAGGTCTAGGGGTTTGTTTATTTTAATTTAATAAAATGAAATACACTTGTAATCCTATTAAATTATAGTCTATTTTGTATATTCTTGATAATTAAAGTTATTATCTATGGGTGTGTGCATTCCTGATGGGGGGAAAATGGTCTATTGGGAAGAATGGCATTTTGACAAATCACAGGAAATGGTCAATTATGTGGATTCCATGCAGTTTCCAAGGTTATGACAAAGATTTTACCCCTGAAATTCATGAACCATAGTCTGGAGGGAGTTTGGATGGAATTACAATTCAAGTGGTTTGTTTTGGGAGAAGTACAGGGTGGGGACAGAATTAAATGTTCAGTTTATTTCTCCCAACAAAACTCGCCGTGACAGCACCCTTAAGAGGGAGAGAATGCAAACTTGTTTTCTTTAACACAAAATTTCTAGCAGTATGAAATACTGAAACATTCCAGATGATAAGGGCCTTAAAGCTTAGGTTTATGATCATAACAATAACCTATTCATATTAATTACTCAATAAAGTTGCCTATATACATGAAGTGCTAATGAAGTAAACAACAAATGAGTTTTCCGGGATGCTGCATACTTGAAATTTACTGAGTGTAGGGTCTCTTTATCTATAAAGTTGGAAATTTATTTTTTTCCATCGTTTTCCTCTTGTTTCAAGTCTCTTCACTGCCTTGTCATTTAAGTAAATGACAAGTAAACAACAAATGAGTTTTCCGGGATGCTGCATACTTGAAATTTACTAAGTGTAGGGTCTCTTTATCTTTCCAACTTTATTAAGTTGGAAATTTATTTTTTTCCTCAGTATTCTTGTTTTCCTCTTGTTTCAAGTCTCTTCACTGCCTTGTCATTTAAGTAAATGACAAGTAAACAACAAATGAGTTTTCCGGGATGCTGCATACTTGAAATTTACTAAGTGTAGGGTCTCTTTATCTTTCCAACTTTATTAAGTTGGAAATTTATTTTTTTTCCTCAGTATTCTTGTTTTCCTCTTGTTTCAAGTCTCTTGACTGCCTTGTCATTTAAGCTGTTAAGGCTGAAAATAATTCCCCAAAGGGGACATTGAACTAAAATATTTCAGGCAAATGTATTTCTAAAACTTTAGTCAGGAAATATTAATAATGTGCAAGTGGGGTTGTGCATAAAAGAAATGCTATAAAGTGCTACATTGTTAATCGAGCATATAGTCAGACAAAACACTGCATTTACTGTCTCCAGAAAATGAAAGTTAATTTATGTACTTCATCAACAGACTTTATTATAGTGCCACATATTTGTGGTAGACTTAAGGCCGTGAGAACTTTTCACTCTTCTCTCTGTTAAAAAAAAAAAAAAAAATCAAATCAAAACACTCTTTATGTTTAAAAAGGGTTAGAATACAATAATAAAAATGTGGCTTACTCTCTGCTTTTCACTAATCAGTTGAGTAGCAATTGGCAAAAACCAAAAATCGTAAACTCTCTGAGCTCCAATTTCCTCCTTAATTAAATGAGGTCACAGAGACCAGGATCCACTTTAAGTAGCAAACTGAGGCTCAATTCCGAAATTCGAATGTGCAGTTCCCATTCAATAATCCATCTTTAATAAAAATGTAGATTAACATTGTGTCCCATCCTCCAGCCCAAGTCTGCAGTAGAAGGGACTTGAGAGTAAGACGCTTGGTGCTTCTTTTTCTTTCCTCTCTTGCAGTTCACTTCATTCTTCAACTGCTGGTTCTCATTTCTAACCCTGCTAGTGTCAAAGTGAGAGGGTGGGGGAGGAGAGGTGAGGAAGGTAGGGAAGTTGGTACTTGACTTTCTTGGGATGGCTTTGTGTATTCTTAACAGGTCTCTCTCTTTCTAGAGGTCTTTCTTAGGCTCCTTTGAGGCCTTTACTGTGAATGTTTGAAAGCACATCTGTGATATTGATGATAGATTTTTCTCCAGCTCTCTGCTCCCTTTGCACCCCGTGGAGACCTACTCCTAAAATTCTCTCTGCAGGAATCTCATTAGCCTCCAGCGGTTTTCCTGGACAGGAGACAAAAAAGCTACAGTCTTACTCTCTCTATTCCTCTGTAACCCACATCTTGTCCAGGGACATTGATCCCTGGCTCCAACAAAGTCTGAGAATGCAGGCCAATCCCAGTACAGCTGCACCTTTCCACTTTGTGCCCAAAGCAGTTCATCAGTTGCTTACTTTGTCCTCTGTGTTTCCTGTATAGGGACCAATCACAGTTCACTTTGCCGTATTAACTCAGAGGAACATATTAAGCTCTTGAGGGGTACCTCTGAAGCTCCTCTGTCTTAACTTGAGAAGCAAGCACAGAACAACTTTCTCCAAACAGATCTTTAACACAAGTCCTTCTTCCTGGTTTCATTGGTTTGCGCTGATTTTTAACCCTCAATGTAGATTTTAGGCCATTTAGCTCTCTGTCATCCTACTCTGACATTTTGCAAATGGCATTGTATGGTGTGTCTAACAACTCAGCTGTCTGCTGTCTGTTTTATCTTGGTGCCTCTGTTAAAGAATTCAATTTAATATGCTGTTGCAAATGAGTTTAATTCTAATAGCCTTCAGAACTTATTTTTTGTTTCCCTTTGTGAATCCATCCAATGAATCTCGATTTATTCATAAAAATATAGTTGTTCAGGCCGGGTGAGGTGGCTCACGCTTGTAATCCCAGCGCTTTGGGAGGCCAAGGTGGGCAGATCACCTGAGGTTGGGAGTTCGAGACCAGCCTGACCAAAATGGAGAAACCCCGTCTCTACTAAAACTACAAAATGAGCCAGGCGTGGTGGCACATGCCTCTCATTCCAGGTACTCGGGAGGCTGAGGCAGGAGAATTGCTTGAACCTGAGAATTGCTTGCAGTGAGCCGAGGTCTCACCATTGCACTCCAGCCTGGGCAACAAGAGTGAGACTCCCATCTGAAAAAAAAAAAAAATCTAGTTGTTCGTTGTGAACATTTTTGAAAGTTAGGGATTTTTTAAAAAACTGTCATTATAAAATTATGGCTAAGAATTAAGGGATAACTGTTCTGCTAGTTAACGTGGTTCATAATTGGTTGTTTTTTGTTTGTTTGCAAATTGAATTATCAATTGAGTTAGGTTTGGTTCTTTCATTTTAGAGATTGCCAATATATGTAAAATTTGTCTAGACATGGATTGATGTCCACAGAACAGAAAATCATATAGGTAATTATATAAAGCAAACTAATTTCAGTTAGTTTACTTCATGTAAACTAAGTGAAAACAATTTCATCTTAAAAGATCTTCATGTGATGAAATTGCAAGCATCTCATGTATGTAAGGCACTATAGTAGACAGTACAGGGACCACAGAGATGGATAGAACTAAGCTCTCTCTCTCCTGGGACAAAGCTTATGCTCTGCTCTGAAAGTGTCTGTCTTGAGTGAGCCTTAATCAGCATCGCAAATATGGAGTATCTTAGTTTCTTTTGAATGGTAATCGATTGTTTAGGGGAATAGCTTAAAATGTATTAAATGTGTTTTTCTTTTAATGTTAAGGAATATAAAAAAAGACCCCCAAAATGTTTCATAATCTACTGCACAGATAAGCCTTTTGCCATAAAAGGTAAAACAAAAACAAAGTAAAAACAAAAAACTATATATGTGCATGGTAAAAAAAAAATTAATATTGTGGAAAGCTATAAAAGTAAAAGTGGGCATCTTCTGTGCCATTTTCTCCATTCAAATCTACCATTAGCAATTCTGTTTCTCTAGAAAATATTAAGTGTATATATTTGCATATATATAAAGTTATTATAGATATGCCTATACCAACTTGCTTACTTGATTTCTTCCCTCCTTCCCTCAGTTGTTCATTTTGCTTTTTCTCTTAAAGCACTACCTCATTGTTTTTAATCGCAATGATGTATTTGCTATAGTTAATTAGTCCACTCTTAATGGATGCTTTCATTGGTAATACAAATAATGATGTGATGAACATTTTTCTGCAAATTTCCTTATGAAACTCTAGGATTGTATTCTTAGGATTAATTTCTCTAAGAGTCGCTATATTACATCAAAGAAATCCTGAGTTTTCTGTTATTGTAATAGAAATTGCTAAATGGCCCATAAGAAATTATCCACGCATTCACACTTTACCCAGTACAGTTTTCTGTTTCCTCATAATTGCTCTAACATTACAATCGCTGTATTTACAAATGTTTGCCAATCTGAACTGTGAAAAACACAATCTCTTAATTTTACTATATATCTACTTCATTACAAAGGAGAATAAAATATTTGTATGTTTTTCCTGGAAACCTACCCTTCCTTACAGATTTTTCACTTTGTGTTGTCTTTTACTGACTTTTTTGAGTTTTTTTGTAGATTAAGGAAAATACATATGTATTTGATAAGGCATTGCATAGATTTTCCCCAATTCATTTTCTGCAATTTGATTTTGTTTATGATATTTTTGCCATATAGAAGTTTAAAAAATATATATAATAATATCTAGTATGTTTTTCTTTTGTGCTTTCTAGGTTTTGATGTCCACTTAAACACATTTCCCACTAAAGTTTATGAATAAATGCAACCATTCTTTTTTCTAGATTTTTTTTGTATTTTATATTTTAGTGTAAGCTATGGAATACACATATACATGCTCATACATTGCATACACACACACACATGTACATGTATATAATTTCAATCCAATCAACTGGACCTAGAGTCCCAACACTAATTATTGTAATTATTGAGTAACTCCTCCTTCTATACCAATTTGAAATTTGGTTGTGTCATTATGGATTTAATTCTCATATGTTTTGGTTATATTTCTGAATTCTTCTATTTTTTATGTTTACTATAGATCTATTTCTTCTCCAAAAAAGAGTTTTCAAAGTTATAATTTTATAATTATTTTTAAGGCTATTCTCCCTTCTTGATTCTTAGTTTTCAAAAATTTTCTGCAACTCTTTGTCTTTTTTTGAGACAAATATTTTGTTCATTTTCACAAACATACACTAATTTATGGATATTTCATTTGGGCCTACATTTTACTTATAAGTTAATTTTGAACAATTTTGGCTTCTTTATACATTCAGGTCCCCCTTTTATAGAGCATGATATATCTATTCATTCACTAAAATATTTTATGGTATGTGGTTGAATTTTAAATTTTTTCACATAAGTGATATAAATTTATGTTAGATTTATATCTAGTATTTTATATTTATTTTTAATGGATACATGATACATATTTATAAGGTACATGTGATATTTTGTTACATGCAGTAGAATGTGTAATGATGAAATCAAGGTATCTGAGGTATCCATCATTGGGTATTTATCATTGCTATGTGTTGGGAACAATTCAGGTTTCCTAGCTAGGCTGAAATATATAATACATTGTTGTTAAATATAGTCGCTCTATTCTGCTGTTAGATAATCACTTTTATGCCTTTTGTCTAACTGTATGTTTGTACACATCAACCTACCTCTCTTTATCCCTCTTCCACCCATAAACACTTCCCATCCTGTAGTTTCTATCATTCTACTCTCACCCATTATGAGATTAACTTTTTTAGCTCCCACATGTGACTGAGAATATGCAATATTTGTCTTTCTGTGCCAGGCCTATTTTACTTAACATAATGACCTCCAGTTCCATACATGTCACTGTAAATGGCATACATTCATTCTTTTTTTTTTTAATGGCTCAACAGTATTTCATTATGTATATAGTATTTTATGTTTTTGCTTGCTATTGAAAATTGGTTCATGCCTTCATTATACTTAATATGTTTAAATGGCAATTTTATATATTGCTTTCTTATAGAATAATCTTAGTGTTCCTAGTATATTTTTAATTTGATATTCTTGGGTTTTGTTAGGTGTAATCACATCACCTAAGATTGATGATAAATATGTCTCTGGCTCTGGCTTCCCATTGCTGCAACTCTTTTTCTTTCTCTTACCTGATTGCATTATCTAGTACCACCAGAGCAGTATAAAATTATGGCACATTTTTATTATGTTCTTCATTATAATGAGAACAATTCTTGTTTTCCCATTAAATGTGATGGTGGCATTTGACTTTGTGTGTATTGGTACAAATAAACCAGATATTTTTATTATTAGGAGTTTTTTATTATTAATATTAGATGAGCTCTGTGCCATTTTGCGTTAAAGGAGTATAGATTTATAGAAACATTTATTTCTTAAATAGCTATAAGCTACTTTCTTAGCTTGATGGAAGCTGGGCATTTTTGCTGTTCTTTTACTTATAATTAGGTCTGTGGGAAGGAAGATTTTGTAATCATGCTTCATTTTGCCATCTGAAATGAAAAGTGTGGTGGGAATATTTTAATTATTCATCATGGAATCTCTGTATAGCAAATCAAATAGAGTTATGTATTTTTTACTTGATGATTTTGCTAATATGGTTCTAATATTCACAACTTAAGCAACCAAAAACAAACAATAATGTTTTAAAACAACGTAATTAATTATTGCTTGAAAGTTTCTACCAAGGGCCATATGGACTTCTATGAGATCGAATTACAAACCATGAAAAAGAGAGATCAACGCTTGTATTTTAACACATATGCAGTTTCTTATTAGCAAAATTTCATTGATAAACATATGTTAAGTTATTTTAGATGTGAGCCAAAAGTTCTTTAGAAGTAGATATATTCTGCATTTGAACTCTACAGCATTTGAAATCACATCGGCTGACACCAATTAGTATTAGATCTGGAAACTTTGCCAGTAATTCTTCTAGTCTCCAGTAAAAGTGAGAGGCTTTCATTTTGGTTTTCTTTTTGGTTTGTTGGTTTTGCTTTCATTTCTGATTTTTGTTTAGTGATAGGTGCTTTTATGAAATACTTTTTTAAATTACTCTTACAATTTATTGATTAATTATTGATAAATATTAATTATCTACCTTTCTTAGTGTTTTTCTTCAAACTCTGCAATTAGGAATACCCCATATGGGAACATTTGCTACCCTATCTCATTCTACATATGTATGTGTATGGTTTATATATGTGTTTACATATTTGTGTATGTTAATTTCCACAAGTATTTTATGTGCATAAATATTCTTGCCATAATAGAATTTTGTTCGTTTATGATGCAAAAATTAACTCTGAAGCAAACTGTATTCTTGCTTCTCATGGTCACATACTTTCTGTCTCTAAGCTTTGTTAACCTAGTGGTAAATTCTGTGGTGCCCATTTGCATGCATACATACGCGTGTGTGTGTGTATGTGTGTATAGATAGATATATATTCTTGACTATTTGTATTCATGGTGCACGTGCGCACGTGCACACACACACACACACACACAAGTCTGTATACATGGCATAGCAAGTCAAGTTTTTAGGGACCCTGCTGAAGTTAAACCAGGAATTTCAATATATGACACTACTACTAAACAGTATCAGGCCCTGCAAACCTGACACATTCATTGCCAACATCAGGACACCTAATAGAGTGGATACTGACGAAGGGGGAGTGTCCTTGCCCAGATGGTGCTTATTTAGGCAATGCCAGTGTTGGCTAATTTCACTTTTCCTTCATGGCCTCTGTCTCTCTGTTACTTATATAACACTCATTCTGTGTAAGACTGTGTTCTAAGTACTTCAACTATATTACCTTACTTAAATGTTAAAAAGACTTCTGAGATAGATACCATTTATCCATTTCATTTTCAGGTGGGAAATTGAGGCATAAGGCATTTAGGCAATGTATTCAATGACAATTACACAGCTAGTAAGTGCCTGGTTAGCTAGGATGTAAGCCAGGCATTTTGGTTCCTGAGCCCATACTCTTACCCACTGTAGTACTATCTCATTCATCCTGTTGTAATTATGCATTTAATTACATGAGCTCCTGCCAGACTGCATCTTCTATGAATAAGGGGCCATGTCAATCTTGCCTGTCTTTCTATCTTGTGTCATCATAATGCCTGGTAGGTAATAGGGGATACATAATTGGTTTTCACTTTTAATTGAATTAAAGTAAAAGTTTGTCTCTATAAGATCCCTTTTCATATATCTTCCAAATAAAAAGCCTGTTTCATAAGCTGAAAAGATGAGGTTTGGTTAAGAAGAGGTGAAACAGAAAAACAACACCATATTTTTCTAACTTGAATCTCATCTGGCTTACTGCTTAGTTCCCATTTGTCATCAGTGCACTTAAAAAGTTATTTTGAAAAACTGCCATTTTTAATGTCTTGGAACTTCCTAACACATTACCTATTTTTTAACCAAACAAGGTGATTCCTTATGGGAAAATATATACAGCAAGAAAAAAAAGGAAAATATGTTGATGTTACCTGTTTAATTGGGAAATATGGTTGCATATTTGTTACATCTCAGAAAGAAATGTATGAGTCATTATAGCAGCATTGAGCCTTCCAAAATATCAGTGACTCCACAGCATATGCCTTCATTTCCAAAATGAGGGGAAAAGCATCGAGTGTGTAGTAATTCCTTTTTATCCCCCACAAAGAAAAAATCATAGTGGAAATTACATTGAAGAATAATCTGCACAAAACAAAAAAGCACAAATCTTATGTTTCTGGTTCAGTGACTTTTGATAAAGGTAACCCGTAATTACTAACCCAATCAAGATACAGAACCATTCTGTACCTCCGGAAAGTTCCCGTAGTCTCCCTCCCAGTGAATCTTCCCTAGTCCTAGCCCTTGGTAACCATTGATATGATGTCTGTCACAATAACTTAATTCTGCCTGTTCAAGAACTTCATTTTAAACCTTACAAAGTGAGAAGTTATTGAAAGAGATGTGATTGTAACCATCTTTGTTTTTGTAAGGACCACGAGTTAACTACACATGGGTATATCATCCAGAGAAAAGTCCTGATAAAAGTATAATCAGTGCAAGTCGAATTCACAGGTAATGTTGACTGGAGACAGGGAAGGGTGTTTCAAAATTACTCTTGAGAAACAGGTCTCAGGCTAACAGTTTCTCTCACCTCTGTTGCATTGCCTCTTTCTTTTGAATAACTACTGTGTGCTGTGGTTTCACAACTCTCTCAGTAAAACAGTGATGGGAAAATACTTTTATTCTATGTTTTGTTGACCTAGCGGTAAACTCTGTTACCCAGCTGTCAAGCAATTAGATTATAATAATGAATATTTTCTTAAGGAAATGTATTGGGCCAAAGAACCCTGTGAATAAATAGTAGTATCTTTTATTTTCAGAGAGTCTAGTTAACATCCCTCCACTTGCTAAAACTAGCCAAAATGTGATCTTGGTGACTTTCATTCTATTAAATAAGCATTCATGACTGTCCTAAACATTCTTGCCAAATATGCATATGAAAATAGCATAGCCACTGTAATTGTTAAGTCGGTCAATTTTTCTCAAGGACTGTGTTGCTTTAAAAAGTTAGTAGTGTTTACACATTCATATGATTGGTCTGAAGTTTACATGGTGAATAATATTTACTGTGAAAGATGTATGTGTTTGTCAGTGGATGTGTGCATATATTCAGATACCTAATACGCCCAGTGTGACAAGGGACCCCGTTTTTTACTGCTATAAATTGAGGGTTAATGAAAGCATTTATTGCATCGAGCTGCTGAGAGGACCAAATGAGATAATGCATTCAGAAATGTTGAGTGTTATTTGGTTTGGAAATTGATAAAAAGGGCAGGTCTTACACTGAGTGCAGCTTTACAACATATTATCCATGAGTGATTACATATAAACAAAAATGCTCAGTTTAGAAAGGGAAAAATAGTGGATACAATCACGATTTTATTTTATATATATATATTTTTTATTATACTTTAAGTTCTAGGGTACATGTGCACAATGTGCAGGTTTGTTACATATGTATACGTGTGCCATGTTGGTGTGCTGCACCCATTAACTCGTCATTTACATTAGGTATATCTCCTAATGCTATCCCTCCCCCCACCCCACGACAGGCCCCAGTGTGTAATATTCCCCTTCCTGTATCCAAGTGTTCTCACTGTTCAATTCCCAATGATGAGTGAGAACATGCAGTGTTTGGTTTTTTGTCCTTGTGATAGTTTGCTGAGAATGATGGTTTCCAGCTTCATCCATGTCCCTACAAAGGACGTGAACTCATCCTTTTTTATGGCTGCATAGTATTCCATGGTGTATATGTGCCACATTTTCTTAATCCAGTCTATCATCATTGGACATTTGGGTTGGTTCCAAGTCTTTGCTATTGTGAGTAGTGCCACAATAAACATATATGTGTATATGTCTTTATAGCAGCATGATTTGTATTCCTTTGGGTATATAACCAGTAATGGGATGGCTGGGTCAAATGGTATTTCTAGTTCTAGATCCCTGAGGAATGGCCACACTGACTTCCACAATGGTTGAACTAGTTTACAGTCCCACCAACAGTGTAAAAGTGTTCCTATTTCTCCACATCCTCTCCAGCACCTGTTGTTTCCTGACTTTTTAATGATGGCTGTTCTAACTGGTGTGAGATGGTATCTTATTGTCGTTTTGATTTGCATTTCTCTGATGGCCAGTGATGATGAGCATTTTTTCATGTGTCTGTTGGCTGCATAAATGTCTTCTTTTGAGAAGTGTCTGTTCATATCCTTCACCCACTTTTTGATGGGGTTGTTTGTTTTTTTCTTGTAAATTTGTTGGAGCTCTTTGTAGATTCTGGATATTAGCCCTTTGTCAGATGGATAGATTGCAAAAATTTTCTCTCATTCTGTAGGTTGCCTGTTCACTCTGATGGTAGTTTCTTTTGCTGTGCAGAAGCTCTTCAGTTTAATTAGATCCCATTTGTCAATTTTGGCTTTTGTTACCATTGCTTTTGGTGTTTTAGACATGAACTCCTTGCCCATGCCTATGTCCTGAATGGTATTGCCTAGGTTTTCTTCTAGGGTTTTTATGGTATTAGGTCTAACATGTAAGTCTTTAATCCATCTTGAATTAATTTTTGTATAAGGTGTAAGGAAGGGATCGAGTTTCAGCTTTCTACATATGGCCAGCCAGTTTTCTCAGCACCATTTATTAAATAGGAAATCCTTTCCCCATTGCTTGTTTTTGTCAGGTCTGTCAAAGATCAGATAGCTGTAGATGTGTGGTATTATTTCTGAGGGCTCTGTTCTGTTCCGTTGGTCTATATCTCTGTTTTGGTACCAGTACCATGCTGTTTTGGTTACTGTAGCCTTGTAGTATAGTTTGAAGTCAGGTAGCGTGGTGCCTCCAGCTTTGTTCTTTTGGCTTAGGATTGACTTGGCAATGCGGGCTCTGTTTTGGTTCCATATGAACTTTAAAGTAGTTTTTTTCCAATTCTGTGAAGAAAGTCATTGGTAGCTTGATGGGGATGGCATTGAATCTATAAATTACCTTGGGCAGTATGGCCATTTTCATGATATTGATTCTTCCTCTCCATGAGCATGGAATGTTCTTCCATTTTTTTGTGTCCTCTTTTATTTGGTTGAGTAGCGGTTTGTAGTTTTCCTTGAAGAGGTCCTTCACGTCCCTTGTAAGTTGGATTCCTAGGTATTTTATTCTCTTTGAAGCAATTGTGAATGGGAGTTCACTGATGATTTGGCTCTCTGTTATTGGTGTATAAGAATGCTTGTGATTTTTGCACATTGGTTTTGTATCCTGAGACTTTGCTGAAGTCGCTTATCAGCTTAAGGAGATTTTGGCCTGAGAGGATGGGGTTTTCTAGATATACAATCACGTCATCTGCAAACAGGGATAATTTGACTTCCTCTTTTCCTAATTGAATACCCTTTATTTCTTTCTCCTGCCTGATTGCCCTGGCCAGAACTTCCAACACTATGTTGAACAGGAGTGGTGAGAGAGGGCATCCCTGTCTTGTGCCAGTTTTCAAAGGGAATGCTTCCAGTTTTTGCCCATTCAGTATGATATTGGCTGTGGGTTTGTCATAGATAGCTCTTATTATTTTGAGATACGTCCCATCAATACCTAATTTGTTGAGAGTTTTTAGCATGAAGGTTGTTGAATTTTGTCAAAGGCCTTTTCTGCATCTATTGAGATAATCACGTGGTTTTTGTCTTTGGTTCTGTTTATATGCTGGATTATGTTTATTGATTTGCGTATGTTGAACCAGCCTTGCATCCAAGGGATGAAGCCCACTTGATCATGGTGCATAAGCTTTTTGATGTGCTGTTGGATTCAGTTTGCCAGTATTTTATTGAGGATTTTTGCACTGATGTTCATCAGGGGTATTGGTCTAAAGTTCTCTTTTTTTGTTGTGTCTCTGCCAGGCTTTGGTATCAGGATGATGCTGGCCTCATAAAATGAGTTAGGGAGGATTCCCTCTTTTTCTGTGGATTGGAATAGTTTCAGAAGGAATGGTACCAGCTCCTCCTTGTACCTCTGGTAGAATTCGGCTGTGAATCCATCTGGTCCTGGACTTTTTTGGTTGGTAAGCTATTAATTATTCCCTCAATTTCAGAGCCTGTAATTGGTCTATTCAGAGATTCAACTTCTCCCTGGTTTAGTCTTGGGAGGGTGTATGTGTCCAGAAATTTATCCATTTCTTCTAGATTTTCTAGTTTATTTGCATAGAGATGTTTATAGTATTCTCTGATGGTAGTTTGTATTTCTGTGGGATTGGTGGTGATATCCCCTTTATCATTTTTTATTGCGTCTATTTGATTCTTCTCTCTTTTTTTCTTTATTAGTCTTGCCAGTGGTCTATCAATTTTGTTGATCTTTTCAAAAAACCAGCTCCTGGATTCATTGATTTTTTGAAGAGTTTTTTGTGCCTCTATCTCCTTCAGTTCTGCTCTGATCTTAGTTATTCCTTGCCTTCTGCTGGCTTCTGAATGTGTCTGCTCTTGCTTCTCTAGTCCTTTTAATTGGGATGTTAGGGTGTCAATTTTAGGTCTTTCCTGCTTTCTCTTGTGGGCATTTAGTGCTATAAATTTCTCTCTACACACTGCTTTAAATGTGTCCCAGTGATTCTGGTATGTTGTGTCTTTGCTCTTGTTGGTTTCAAAGAATATCTTTATTTCTGCCTTCATTTCGTTATGTACCCAGTAGTCATTCAGGAGCAGGTTGTTCAGTTTCCATGTAGTTGAGCGGTTTTGCGTGAGTTTCTTAAACCTGAGTTCTAATTTGTTTGCACCGTGGTCTGAGAGACAGTTTGTTGTGCTTTCTGTTCTTTTACATTTGCTGAGGAGAGCTTTCCTTCCAACTATGTGGTCAATTTTGGAATAGGTGTGGTGTGGTGCTGAGAAGAATGAATACTCTATTGATTTGGGGTGGAGAGTTCTGTAGATGTCTATTAGGTCCACTTGGTGCAGAGCTGAGTTCAATTCCTGCATATCCTTGTTAACTTTCTGTCTCGTTGATCTGTCTAATGTTGACAGTGGGGTGTTAACATCTGCCATTATTATTGTGTGACAGTCTAAGTCTCTTTGTAGGTCTCTAAGGACTTGTTTTATGAATCTGGGTGCTCCTGTATTAGGTGTATATATATTTAGAATAGTTAGCTCTTCTTGTTGAATTGATCCGTTTACCATTATATAATGGCCTTCTTTGTCTCTTTTGATCTTTGTTTGTTTAAAGTCTGTTTTATTAGAGACTAGGATTGCAACCCCTGCCTTTTTTTGTTTTCCATTTGCTTGGTAGATCTTCCTTCATCCCATTATTTTGAGCCTTTGTGTGTCTCTGCTCATGAGATGGGTTTCCTGAATACAGCACACTGATGGGTCTTGACTCCTTATCCAGTTTGCCAGTCTGTGTCTTTTAATTGGAGCATTTAGCCCATTTCCATTTAAGGTTAATATTGTTATGTGTGAGTCTGATCCTGTCATTGTGATGTTTGCTGGTTATTTTGCTCATTAGTTGATGCAGTTTCTTCCTAGCATCAATGGTCTTTACAATTTCGCATGTTTTTGCAGTGGCTGGTACTGGTTGTTCCTTTCCATGTTTAGTGCTTCCTTCAGGAGCTCTTGTAGGGCAGGCCTGGTAGTGACAAAATCTTTGAGCATTTGCTTGTCTGTAAAGGATTTTATTTCTGCTTCACTTATGAAGCTTAGTTTGGCTGGATATGAAATTCTGGGTTGAAAATTCTTTTCTTTAAGAATGTTGAATATCGGCCCCCACTCCCTTCTGGCTTGTAGAGTTTCTGCTGAGAGATCTGCTGTTAGTCTGATGGGCTTCCCTTTGTGGGTAACCCGACCTTTCTCTCTGGCTGCCCTTAACATTTTTTCCTTCATTTCAACTTTGGTGAATCTGACAATTATGTGTCTTGGAGTTGCTCTTCTCGAGGAGTATCTTTGTGGCATTCTCTGTATTTCCCGAATTTGAATGTTGGCCTGCCTTGCTAGGTTGGAGAAGTTCTCCTGGATAATATCCTGCAGTGTGTTTTCCAACTTGGTTCCATTCTCCCCGTCATGTTCAGGTACACCAATCAGACGTAGATTTGGTCTTTTCACATAGTCCCATATTTCTTGGAGGCTTTGTTTGTTTATTCTTTTTTCTCTAAACTTCTCACTTCATTTCATTCATTTGATCTTCAGTCACTGATACCCTTTCTTCCAGTTGATCGAATCTGCTACTGAAGCTTGTGCATTCATCACATAGTTCTCGTGCCATGGTTTTCAGCTCCATCAGGTCCTTTAAGGACTTGTCTGCATTGGTTATTCTAGTTAGCCATTCATCTAATCTTTTTTCAAGGTTTTTAACTTCTTTGCGATGGGTTTGAACTTCCTCCTTTAGCCTGGAGAAGTTTGATCATCTGAAGCCTTCTTCCCTCAACTTGTCAAAGTCATTCTCCATCCAGCTTTGTTCTGTTGCTGGTGAGGAGCTGTGTTCCTTTGGAGGAGGAGAGGCGCTGTGATTTTTGGAATTTTCAGTTTTTCTGTCCTGTTTTTTTCCCCATCTTTGTGGTTTTACCTACCTTTGGTCTTTGATGATGGTGATGTACAGATGGGTTTTTGGTGTGGATGTCCTTTCTGTTTGTTAGTTTTCCTTTTAACAGTCAGGACCCTCAGCTGAAGGTCTGTTGGAGTTTCTTGGAGGTCCACTGCCGACCCTGTTTGCCTGGGTATCAGCAGCGGAGGCTGCAGAACAGCGAATATTGCTGGACAGCAAATGTTGTTGTCTGATCATTTCGCTAGAGGTTTTGTCTCAGAGGAGTACCCAGCTGTGTGAGGTGTCAGTCTGCCCCTACTGGGGGCTGCCTCCCAGATAGCCTACTTGGGGGTCAGGGACCCACTTGAGGAGGCAGTCTGTCCATTCTCAGATCTCAAACTCTGTGCTGGGAAAACCACTACTCTCTTCAAAGCTCAGTTGGAAATGCAGAAATCACCCGTCTTCTGCGTCGCTCACACTGGGAGCTGTAGACTGGAGCTGTTCCTATACGGCCATCTTGGATGGAGTACCCACATTTTTAACCTGTATGATTTCTTCCAAAATTCTATAGCTTACTTTTTAGATTGAGCCATATATAGTGTACTGCACAAATGGATTCATGTATTTTAAGGTATTTTTAGGAGTAATTTTGACTATACTTGAGCTAATTAACACTGACCTAGAATCTATTCCCTGGTAAAAGTAACTCCATTGCATTCCTATTCTTTAGTACTTTTGGTAGAATCCCATTTGAGATATTATTCCAACATATATTATCCATCTATCAATGATTTTGCTTTGTACAAAGAAATAAATAGGTGATTCTCTTGCTTTTGACATTTTGGGTTAAGTAGGAATTTTTCCTCTCTCATCTGTCCTTAAGGTTGGCCTCATCTATGTGCAAGTCTATCCAGAATATCTCATAATGGCTTCAGTGTCTGTGTTTTTTATTTTTGTGCTCACCTCAAGGCCTTTTTAGTTGAACTTGGCCTCTCTTCATGCTTTGGCTTAAATCTGAGGGTTGCCTTATTATAATCCTTCAGGAGACTTAGTGTGTTATTCAGAAAGAGTTGGAAACAATGCATTTATTTTATAAGGCATTTGGACAGAAATATGCCTGGGAAGAATTGAAAGTAGATTGTTCCTTATTTTTGTGTGTCTACTTTGTGACTCAGTGTCTTTACTACAAATAATTTTGACGAGATCAGCAAGATCTGGTTACTATCTAATATGATACCTACAGAGACTCTCCAATCCAAGGCTTTATGAACATCAGAATGTGAAAAGGATGATGAAGCCTTCACTATGTAGTGAAAATATTTATACATTACCACAAAGTCAATTGACACTGAAATTAAAACAACTGTTTGCCGGGCATGGTGGCTCACGTAATCCCAGCACTTTGGGCGGCCAAAGCGGATGGATCACTTGAGATCAGGAGTTTGAGACCAGCCTGGCCAACATGGTGAAATCCCATCTCTACTAAGAAGATAAAAAATTAGCCAAGTGTTGTGGCATGCACTCGTAGTCCCAGCTACTCAGGAGGCTGAGGCATGAGAATTACTTGAACCCAGGAGGCGGAGGTTGTGGTGAGCTGAAACTGTGCCACTGCACTCCAGCATGGGTGCCAGAGTGAGACTCTATCTCAAAAACAATAAAAAACAAAAAACAAAAAAAAAAAACCTGTTGTTTTAGAAACAGTTAAAAACAACAAATATTTTAAAACTTTGATAAAAATAATTTTTTTGCTATCAAATTGGATAGAAATTTAAAACACATATTATTTAATGTGGCAAAGATGAGCAGAAATAGTTACTTTCATATACTATTAAGTATAACTTAGAAAAACTTTTGTGTTACCACTTGGGAATATGCATCAGATTTTTAAATTCATATATCTTAGGGCCAATATTTCTACTTGTGGGAAGTGGAATGGTATAGGTACAGGAGTGTTTATTGCAGGCATATTGGAACCATTAAATGTCCAAAGTGAGGGGGAGGAGTGATTAAATATAGAACAGATGCATATATGGCATTAAAAATTCTCAAAAATATCATTAATCAAAAACAATTCTGCAAAACAATGCATTTAGAATATGTTATATAAAAATTGATTTATGGGTATATATAATCATTTACAATTGCACAAAAGCATTAGCAGAGAATAAGGGGGATTCAGTGAAAGGGTGATAACGGGGAGAAGAACAAACATCAACAGAGGACCTAATTGTGGCAGACTCTGACTAAATTTTACAACTAAGCAGAGCTTCCAGGGGTTTTATCCTAAACACAGTATCTGTTATCTAGGTATTCTTATGCTTCCACAGCAAAGTATGAATAAGTATTTAATGAAAACAACCTAAATACATTAATTGAAGCTTGCTGGCTAAAGTTGGCTTTTCTGAGGAGTATATATGAAGGTAACTAGCAGCAAAACATCATAGATAGTATCAGTCTTGAGCCCTTTTCACATACTTTACATTTTCCCATATATGAAAAGATGCTTTGGAAACAGCCATGAGAGTCCTTCGCAGTAGCCCAGTCTCGGCAGCCTTATTAGATGCATAGATGTGTGTCTCTTGGTGAGAGTCTCATGCTGTGAAAGTCATTAGAATAATAAATTAAACTTCTTTGTACACAGGCTTTTTAAGCTTCAGGTGCATATCCTTTTATGCCTTTTCCATTTTCTTATAGCTTGAAGTATTGAGATTGTCAACCAATTCCTTCCTCCAAAGTTTTGCCAGCATAATGAGTTCATGGAGTCACTGATGCCTGAAATAATTTGTGGAGTTTGGGTTGAAGTAGCTCCACGTAGTCCTCCTTTTTCCCAGTTCCTAAGAGCTAAGTAAAAAGATAAGACCTAATTAATGAAAATAAACTTCTCAAGGGTCAAAATGGAAGATCGTTAAAATTATTTTTGATATTTTATATTGGAATGTGACTACAGGTTCCACTAATGTCAATATCAAGATTATTCAATAGTACCTATTTATGTGTTGGAAATTATTGCATAAAATTTCAATTTTCACGTAGATATTGGAAGAGGCCTTGGCTGCACCAAATGGAAATTTTATAAATGGAACAATATTTGTGGGGAAGACTTCAGAAAGCAATAACACATAAATTTAACATTAAGCTGTGCCTTTTAAAAGTAATGATATCCAGGCAAATTAGGAGATATATATATTCTTTAAAAAATTTTTTAGATCTTCACATTCAATTTAAGAAATTCAGTGGAAAAAACATTTTTCCATCCTTCATAATGTTAGCCATGGATTATTTTCTTCGTATAGAAGAAGTAAAGGAAAACAATACAACATTACTTCTTACAATGGTGATTGACATCTGGATTTTCTAGGCTAAAATTTGAAAAAAAAAATTATTTCAAACTGCAATGAACATGAAACAAAAAGACCGTATTCTTTGTGTTAAATCTCTGTGTATTTGTTCCCTCCGGCCCATACTCTTAGAAAAGATCACCTTTGCTCTCTTAGGTATCTCTGTTAGTCCTTAATTTCTCCTATGGATGCAATGTCCATTGCCCTGGCAGCCTTTAAATCATTCTCCTTCACTTCTGCCATTAGGTACATGCAGCTGTCTACTGTATTTCCTCTGTTACTGAATGGAAAAAGAAATCACCTTAATTTAGCTGCCAATTTTTCTAGTTCCCTGTATTTTATTTTGAAACTTCTGGAACCTAACATTTTCGTCAACTTTCTTCCAGTTTTTGAACACTGCCTCCTTAACTTTTGTGAGCTGTGGCAGATTCTTACCAGTTTACTGAGTACTCTCTGGGAACCTCATATTTGACTTAAGTGATTTTACTCATTTGCTCTTATTATTTTGATTGAAGGAAAAAAGTCACATAGTATAATTTTAGCAGAGAGGATGTGAAGTAAGAGTTGAACCAACTTTAAGCTTTAAAAATATTCCACACTGTAGTATGCACATAAATTTGAGACAGATAAAGAAATCCTTCTTTGTAAAAATGTAACTAAAGTCAGGTTTATTTTTTTCATATAAAGTGCCTAAAATAATTTGTGGAATTTGAATTGCAAATAGGATATATAATAATTTAAAAGTATGATTACTTTGTTAAGTGATAGTTGTATTATCAGTGCCATGCAGGCATTACCCAAACACATAGATCTAGATTGATCAATTTGAGAACTATAACGTGAACTTAGAATTCTAATGAGCAATGCCTCCAAATATGTGTTTCCGAATCCTTTTCTTTGTTTTTTAAACAGGGTCTTGCTCTGTTGCCTAGACTAGAGCACAGTGGTGTATCAAAGTTAACTGCAGCCTCAAATTCCTGGGCTCAATCTTTCCACCTCAGCTCCCGAGTAGCTGGTACTACAGCCATGAGCCACCAGGCTGAGCTAATTTTTAATTTTTTTTTTTTTTTTTGTAAAGACATGGTCTCACCATGTTGCCAAGCTGATCTGGGATCAAGCGATCTGCCCACTTCTGCCTCTCAAAGTACTGGTACTATAGGCACGAGCCACCACACCTGGCGATATCCAACTGTTTTAAGAACTAGAGGGAATGTGGTATCTCTGGGGCCAAGAGTTCCCTGTACACCCCGAAGAGCAAATCAACTACTTTAACACAAATAAAATTAGATTAATCTTCCTGCATCATTTTATTCATCTTTCTATAGAAGGGCTGTGCCACTTTTTGATGACTTTTTGCCATTTTTAAAAAATCTATATCTTGACATGAAAATGAAAGTCAGTCTCTAATAGAAAAGCATTTTGCTCCTTGATCTAGTAATCAAAAATTATAAAGGCTGATCAGCAACCTAGATGTCTAAGGATGGGGAAAACATTATATAGAACACAAAGTGATATTTGGTAACACATGGAAGAACTAAAAAGGAAAAAGACTACAAATTTGTATATAACATCTAGTGAAAATTGTGTAAACATTATTTCTGAGTTGAATCTACAGTATTTATGGGGAGAATTGAATGTGCTTAAAATTTTGATATGTTTTTCCATTTTATGAAAAACTGGGCAATGTGAATTAAAAATTAACATTCATTTCATCATTAATTGTAATAGAAAAGTGATTTTACCTAATTCAAATAATATGTAAGCATTCAGTTATTTTACAGCTCTATGTATATCTCTGCTAAAACATATATTCAAAAATGTTTTTAATAACCTGAAAAACAATTGGAAGATATTAAGAAAGCAACGTACAATGTGAGTGTCTACGTGTGTGAGTGAGAGAGACAGAGACTGAGACAAGAAATAGCATTTAATATGATGTTGAAAGGAAATGTGCCAATATAAAAGCATTGGTATAATCACAGACATTTTAAATACAATTCTCCATATTCCAAACTGGCTGTTAACATGTATTTATATTTATAATCAGAAACACACAATAAATAGTATGTTATTTACAAACAAAGCATAATACTCGAAGAATGTACTATTTTTAAAATAATGTCTGCACTTGCTTATAGGAATATAATTGCCTTTTGTTTATTGCTGACTTTCTGTAGTTTCCATTTTTTCTTATAAAGATCATGTATCGCTCTTAGAAGAAAATATACAGTTGATTTTTAAAGAGAAGCAAATAATATTCCCCTATGCTTTGATGAATTTAGAAAAATAAGACAGTAATGCACTTTCTCTACAACTCGATTATTACTAATCAGGAAGGCCAATAGTACATTTTATTTTATTATGCTTTCTTCCTCTGTTCTAAGCCAATAGATAAAAACAAAATTAAGAAGGATATGTTCAAACATCCATAAGAAAAAAAATCAAGATTTCAACTTGGATAGAAATAAGGGAAACATTGCTACATCTTTCTTTTAAACATATAGACCAGTTTGCACACACAACTCACTGAAACTGTAACTAGCTCTTCAAATCCTGCATGAGTAGTCAGATAATTGTAAAATGTCTCTTTGTATATAGATATGGAATACTTATATGGCCATCAATTTAGTTGACTTTCTATCAAAATGGAGAAGTTTTATCCTGAAATAGCTTACCAATAGAAGTTAGGAGTGGGTCTAACATTGCATTATTTGGTGGAAAAGACCATCAAGGTCTGTGCAGTAAAGCTGATGCAGCTCTGTGAACTAGCAAATCCTATTAGTACTTAGCCTGATCACCTGGGAAGATGAAATTGTCCTTACTGAGATGTGGAAGGCTGAAAGTGAAACAGGTTGATCTATATTTATTGGAGTATTGCTGAGTAGAAAATTTGTCATCATGTTATCCCCAATGCCTAGTATCTGGGTATCTAGTGGCACTTAATAGGTATTCGGTATATATTTGTTGAATAAATTCCTGAATTCTAAAAGGCTTCAATCTATTTTTCACATCACTACTGAAAAGTGAGAGTTCACGAGGAGCTGTTAAAATAAAACGTCTTCACTTTAAGTTTAAATAGAATGAAGAAAAATGAGAATATTTTTAGATTTTTTGAGTCTGTGACAGTCTCAATTTGTATTAGTCTTTTTTAAAAATCTCACAAACGTTTATAGAGAAAAAGGAATGCTTATGTACTGTTGCTGGGAATGTAAATTAGTTCAATCACTGTGGAAAACAGTGTGGTGATTCCTCAAATACCTGAAAACAGAAATACCACTCGACTCAGCAATCCCATTACCGAGTATATACCCAAATGAATATGAATCGGTCTACATACACGCATATGTTCGTTGCAGCACTATTCACAGTAGCAAAGACATAGAATCAACCTAAATGTCTATCAGTGGTAGACTGGATAAAGAATATGTGGTACATATACATCATGGAATACTGTGCAGGCATAAAAAAAAGAACAAGATCATGTCCTTTGCAGGAACATGGATAGAGCTGAAGCCATTATCCTCAGCAAACTAATGCAGGAACAACAAGCCACGTACCATATGTTCTCACTTATAACTGGGAGCTAAATGATGAGAACACACAGACACATAGAGGGGAACAGCAGGCACTGGGGCCTACTTTGAGAGTGGAGGGTCAGAGGAGGGAGAGGATCAGGAAAAATAACTGATGGGTACTAGACTTAACACCTGGGTGGTGAAATAATCTTACAACCAACCCCCATGACACAAGTTTACCTATATAATGAATCGCACATGTATGCCTGAAATAAAATAAATTTTAAAAATCTCACTAATGTTTATATTAGGTTGGTGCAAAAGCAATTGTGTTTTTTGCCATTACCTTCAATGGCAAAAACCGCATTTACTTTTGCACCAACCTAATAGTCATTTAAAGGAAACTTCTTAAGCCAGTGTCCCCAACTCAGATTCTCAGATCATCATTCCTTAACACACACACACACACACACACACACACACACTTTGAGTGAGGGTGAGGAGGGGAGAGGGAACAATGAAGAAAACGTTCTGCTAATTAAGGGAACTGCTGAAGTTTCAGCTAGTCTTGGTGATGGTTGAAATAACATCAAGGAAAGAGGGAATATAGGAAAGACAGGTGGGAAAATGATTCAGAGTCTAGAGCTAAGGGACAAAGAAGAGGCAGAAACTATGGGGAACTAATGTAGAATAGATTATTGATCCTAGAAATGAATGTAGCTAAAATTCTTTCCAGTAAAGAGGTCCCAAATTGGTGATAGTTAGGACTTTTAAAGGCAGCCATTCTTATCACACTCTCCAATTCTACCCTGATTTACAGTGATAAGTTTTCTTAGTAAAGAAGCAGCTTTGTCTGAAACTTGAATTCCAGACATCCAAGACTTTGGCTTAATTAATCTGAAGATACAATGCAGGCACCAGCTTTTCTTTCAGAGGTTATTTTAAGTTTAAAATTATGTCTTCCTATCAAATAGCCCAAATAAATGACTTTGTGGTTTTCCTTTCATACATTCAGGGATGATGGACAACCCGGCCTCATGATAGGTGTTCTGGGAGGTCTTTTTAATTGACTTGTCTATAGATGTAAAGAATTTGAACAACCAAGTTGTCTGGTATTTTCTCTATCACTTTCCTGAGGGACTTTTCTTAAGAGAACAAGTGAACTATGATGTCATTATGTCATTTATTGGTTTTAGTTGGACTTTGTTGAACCTATGAACCTGTCTGAGATATAGTCGTAATATCTTGCAGCTCATGTCTGAAAATTTATGTGAACACTTCATAGAAAGTTCTGTTCAGGTTGTACATCCATTTTCATGTTAGATAACTTGTTTTGGGAGTTCTGCCTCTTAGTAAATTTATTGCTTTTGATAATCTGTGGAACTTTTAATTTCTGTATTTTAGTTCTTTTTAGACTCAACTATGCACACCCTTTAGATTTAGTACTTGGCTTTTAAGGCATATTTAGACCAGACCCTTTCTATTGGTTAACTGTGGTATAAACCTGGCTCCTGCACTTGTGAGACTCTTAGATTCCAAGTGTCTAATAAATCACCAGAGGAGGAATAATTAAAAGCTTCTTTCAGTTCTAGTATTAAATCAACAAGATTGCCTGGACCCTGCTTCTAGATGTGCTGTAATTTATACTATTAGTGTGGATTGTTTTGGTTTTCTAAAAATAATAAATGACCCAGTGAATAGCATTTGGCCAGAGGCATACAAGAAACAATCCATAGTATATAGATTTGTTCAATGGCATTTAAAAGACCTTGATTAGAATTCAGTCTGGGCTGGAGTGATGAGAATGCTGTTTACTGATGGCTGTTTGAAGTCTCCCTACATGGCAGAGGCTAGAGGGATTCACAAATAGTAACATTTCTTAACTCCAATGGCTGGATCCAGCTGTCTGGAAGAGCTGACATTTTAAAAGAGAGGTATAAAAATGTCTGAATGTCATGATTGCTAATGTCATTTTCATGATTTTATTTTTAAGTGATCTTTGTTTGCTCAGTGCTCCAGCAATAAGCTGGGTTAGAATTCCCAAAGCGCTGAGTTAAAAATTCCTTGTGAAAATGCAGTGGTTTTGTTCATGGAGTGGGAATTACCTTCTCTGACAAAGCTATTCACTCATACCTGTGGTTTCTGCCACCCAACCTAAGAATCATTTCAACATACTTAATGTTTTTAGATTGGTAACACAGGGATAGAGGAGAGGCAGGGAGAAGGCAGGTACAAGCCAATAAGTTTGAATAGTTCATCTTTGAAACAGAAACAGACGTTTGATTGGTTTTGCCAGTGAGTCTGGGAAATTCCTGGTGTTGAAAAAGCAAAAACATGTACTGGATGGTCCAGACAAGTTTATGAACCAGAATGGGATTTAAATATCTAGCTGTAAAATTATGTTGGAAACACACAGACACACACATGCTTTACTGAGTGAGAAAACGTGGTCACTGCTTGCAAGGAACTAAGGGACACCATGCACCAATAACTATATTAAAACATGATAGTGATAGTATTTGTTGTTTGTATAAGCATATGTGTGAATATGTATGAGTGTATGTGAGAACATGTATGTGTCTGTGTATGGGTGTTATTTTAAAGGAAGGTATGAGATGGCACATGTAACATAAGTAATTTTGTTTTATTGGTTCCAAGGAAGCCTTTACATTTGATCTAAGTTTCTCAGGAAAGGTCCAGAGTAAAGATAGATATGATACTCTGGAGGAGAGAGAAATTAAAATCAGCAAACCTGACTGACCCAGAGCTTAGACAACTAGGCTAAGTTTCAATCAGTTTCATTTACAAAAAGTTTTTTTTTTTTAATTATTTTTCCATATCCTCATCACCTTTAAAAGTTTCCTTTATTCATTTATTTCTTCATTTATTAATCATTTGAACATTTTTAGGTAACAAGCATGTATCAACATTCTGTTTGATGGGAGAGATTCAAAGATAACTTCTAGATCACAGAACAATAAGCATAGCCAAAAGGCACCTGGTAAGTAGGGGGAAGAGGAAGTCACCGTAGAAGTGCACATAAGCTTCCAATGATTGCCGTTAGAATGCAAGTTCAAATGTGTGAAACAAGTAAAAAACCCTGTCTGTACTAAAATACAAAAAAAATTATCTGGATGTCCCAGCTACTCAGGAGGCTGAGGCAGGAGAATTGTTTGAACCCAGGAGGTGGAGGCTGCAGTGAGCGAGATCACGCCACTGCACTCCAGCCTGGGTGACAGAGCAAGACTCTGTCTCAAAAAAAAAAAAAAAAAAAAAAAAAAGTTTACCAAAGCATTGATTTTAATTTATTTAAAAAAGAACTTTAATAATTCTGGGTTCTATTTGTTTATAATGAGATAAGCTAAAGTGTCGTTAGTTTCCCCTTCTGATAAACAGGATGTCACCTAGTAAATAATAAAACAGAAATATTTCAGAAATTTAGGTTGGAAACTATTGAAAAAAAATAATGGCTTTGTTGGGAGGCAAAGTCCCAATGTCTCTTTGAGCCAATAAGCAACCAAATAATTCAACTTGATTTTTTAAATTGCACTGTTCTTATGTATTGGTTTTTTGTTCCTCTCTCTCAATTTTACTGTTATTCCTCTAATAATAAATGTCTTGGGGAGACAAAGCACATCTTTCTTGTGTGATGGGAAAAGGGAAACTACTTTTTTTTTTTTTTCTGAAGGGTGCTACTAGCCTTATTTTATTTTTTTTATGGTTCTTATGGAATATATGTATTTTTTATTACTATACTTTAGGTTTTAGGGTACATGTGCGCAATGTGCAGGTTTGTTACATATGTATCCATGTGCCATGTTGGTTTGCTGCACCCATTAACTCGTCATTTAGCATTGGGTGTATCTCCTAATGCTGTCCCTCCCCACTCCCCCCAACCCACAACAGTCCCCGGAGTGTGATGTTCCCCTTCCTGTGTCCATGAGTTCTCATTGTTCAATTCCCACCTATGAGTGAGAACATGCAGAGTTTGGTTTTTTGTCCTTGCGATAGTTTACTGAGAATGATGTTTTCCAGTTTCATCCATGTCCCTACAAAGGACATGAACTCATCATTTTTTATGGCTGCATAGTATTCCATGGTGTATATGTGCCACATTTTCTTAATCCAGTCTATCGTTGTTGGGTATTTGGGTTGGTTCCAAGACTTTGCTATTGTGAATAGTGTTGCAACAAACATACGTGTGCATGTGTCTTTATAGCAATATGATTTATAGTCCTTTGGGTATATACCCCATAATGGGATGGCTGGGTCAAATGGTATTTCTAGTTCTAGATCCCTGAGGAATGGCCACACTGACTTCCACAATGGTTGAACTAGTTTACAGTCCCACCAACAGTGTAAAAGTGTTCCTATTTCTCCACATCCTCTCCAGCACCTGTTGTTTCCTGACTTTAATGATGGCCATTCTAACTGGTGTGAGATGGTATCTCATTGTGGTTTTGATGTGCATTTCTCTGATGGCCAGTGATGATGAGCATTTCTTCATGTGTTTTTTGGCTGCATAAATGTCTTTTTTTGAGAAGTGTCTGTTCATGTCCTTCGCCCACTTTTTGATGGGGTTGTTTGTTTTTTTCTTGTAAATTTCTTTGAGTTGATTGTAGATTCTGGACATTAGCCCTTTGTCAGATGAGTAGGTTGCAAAAATTTTCTCCCATTTTGTAGGTTGCGTGTTCACTCTGATGATAGTTTCTTTTGCTGTGCAGAAGCTCTTCAGTTTAATTAGATCCCATTTGTCAATTTTGGCATTTGTTGCCATTGCTTTTGGTGTTTTAGACATGAAGTCCTTGCCCACGCCTATGTCCTGAATAGTATTGCCTAGGCTTTCTTCTAGGGTTTTTATGGTTTTAGGTCTAACATGTAAGTCTTTAATCCATCTCGAATTAATTTTTGTATAAGGTGTAAGGAAGGGATCCAGTTTCAGCTTTCTACATATGACTAGCCAGCTTTCCCAGCACCATTTATTAAATAGGGAATCCTTTCCCCATTGCTTGTTTTTGTCAGGTTTGTCAAAGATCAGATAGTTGTAGATATGCAGCATCATTTCTGAGGGCTCTGTTCTGTTCCATTGATCTATGTCTCTGTTGTGGTACCAGTACCATGCTGTTTTGGTTACTGTAGCCTTGTAGTATAGTTCGAAGTCAGGTAGCGTGATGCCTCCAGCTTTGTTCTTTTGGCTTAGGATTGACTTGGCGATGTGGGCTCTTTTTTGGTTCCATATGAACTTTAAAGTAGTTTTTTCCAATTCTGTGAAGAAAGTCATTGGTAGCTTGATGGGGATGGCATTGAATCTATAAATTACCTTGGGCAGTATGGCCATTTTCACGATATTGATTCTTCCAACCCATGAGCATGGAATGTTCTTCCATTTGTTTGTATCCTCTTTTATTTCATTGAGCAGTGGTTTGTAGTTCTCCTTGAAGAGGTCCTTCACATCCCTTGTAAGTTGGATTCCTAGGTATTTTATTCTCTTTGAAGCAATTGTGAATGGGAGTTCACTCATGATTTGGCTCTCTGTTTGTCTGTGATTGGTGTACAAGAATGCTCGTGATTTTTGTACATTGATTTTGTATCCTGAGACTTTGCTGAAGTTGCTAATCTGCTTAAGGAGATTTTGGGCTGAGACAATAGGGTTTTCTAGATATACAATCATGTCATCTGCAAACAGGGACAATTTGACTTCCTCTTTTCCTAATTGAATACCCTTTATTTCTTTCTCCTGCCTGATTGCCCTGGCCAGAACTTCCAACACTATGTTGAATAAGAGTGGTGAGAGAGGGCATCCCTGTCTTGTGCCAGTTTTCAAAGGGAATGCTTCCAGTTTTTGCCCATTCAGTATGATATTGGCTGTGGGTTTGTCATAGATAGCTCTTATTATTTTGAGATACGTCCCATCAATACCTAATTTATTGAGAGTTTTTAGCATGAAGGTTGTTGAATTTTGTCAAAGGCCTTTTCTGCATCTATTGAGATAATCACGTGGTTTTTGTCTTTGGTTCTGTTTATATGCTGGATTACATTTATTGATTTGCGCATGTTGAACCAGCCTTGCATCCCAGGGATGAAGCCCACTTGATCATGGTGCATAAGCTTTTTGATGTGCTCCTGGATTCAGTTTGCCAGTATTTTATTGAGGATTTTTGCATCAATGTTCTTCAAGGATATTGGTCTGAAATTCTCTTTTTTGGTTATGTCTTTGCCAGGCTTTGGTATCAGGATGATGCTGGCCTCATAAAATGAGTTAGGGAGGATTCCCTCTTTTTCTGTGGATTGGAATAGTTTCAGAAGGAATGGTACCAGTTCCTCCTTGTACCTCTGGTAGAATTCGGCTGTGAATCCATCAGGTCCTGGACTCTTTTGGGTTGGTAAGCTATTGATTATTGCCACAATTTCAGAGCCTGTTATTGGTATATTCAGAGATTCAACTTCTTCCTGGTTTAGTCTTGGGAGGGTGTATTTGTCGAGGAATTTATCCATTCCTTCTAGATTTTCTCGTTTATTTGCGTAGAGGTGTTTGTAGTATTTTCTGATGGTAGATTGTATTTCTGTGGGATCGGTGGTGATAACCCATTTTTCATTTTTTATTGCATCTATTTGATTCTTCTCTCTTTTCTTCTCTATTAGTCTTGCTAGCGGTCTATCAATTTTGTTGATCTTTTCAAAAAACCAGCTCCTGGATTCATTAATTTTTTGAAGGGTTTTTTGTGTCTCTATTTCCTTCAGTTCTGCTCTGATCTTAGTTATTTCTAGCCTTCTGCTAGCTTTTGAACGTGTTTGCTCTAGCTTTTCTAGTTCTTTTAATTGTGATGTTAGGGTGTCAATTTTGGATCTTTCCTGCTTTCTCTTGTGGGCATTTAGTGCTTTAAATTTCCCTCTACACACTGCTTGGAACGTGTCCCAGAGATTCTGGTATGTTGTGTCTTTGTTCTCATTGGTTTCAAAGAATATCTTTATTTCTGCCTTCATTTCGTTATGTACCCAGCAGTCATTCAGGAGCAGGTTGTTCAGTTTCCATGTAGTTGAGTGGTTTTGAGTGAGTTTCTTAATCCTGAGTTCTAGTTTGATTGCACTGTGGTCTGAGAGACAGTTTGTTAGAATTTCTGTTCTTTTACATTTGCTGAGGAGAGCTTTACTTCCAACTCTGTGGTCAATTTTGGAATAGGTGTGGTGTGGTGCTGAGAAAAATGTATATTCTGTTGATTTGGGGTGGAGAGTTCTGTAGATGTCTATTAGGTCCACTTTGTGCAGAGCTGAGTTCAATTCCTGGATATCCTTGTTAACTTTCTGTCTCGTTGATCTGTCTAATGTTGACAGTGGGGTGTTAAAATCTCCCATTATTATTGTTTGGGAGTTTAAGTCCCTTCGTAGGTCACTGAGGACTTGCTTTATGAATCTGGGTGCTCCTGTGTTGGATGCATATATATTTAGGATAGTTAGCTCTTCTTGTTGAATTGATCCCTTTGCCATTATGTAATGGCCTTCTTTGTCTCTTTTGATCTTTGTTGGTTTAAAGTCTGTTTTATCAGAGACTAGGATTGCAACCCGTGCCTTTTTTTTGTTTTCCGTTTGCTTGATAGATCTTCCTCCATCTCTTTATTATGAGTCTATGTGTGTCTCTGCACGTGAGATGGGTTTCCTGAATACAGCACACTGATGGGTCTTGACTCCTTATCCAGTTTGCCAGTCTGTGTCTTTTAATTGGAGCATTTAGCCCATTTACATTTAAAGTTAATATTGTTATGTGTGAATCTGATCCTGTCATTATGATGTTAGCTGGTTATTTTGCTCGTTAGTTGATGCAGTTTCTTCCTAGCCTCGATGGTGTTTACAATTTGGCATGTTTTTGCAGGGGTTGGTAGCAGTTGTTCCTTTCCATGTTTAGTGCTTCCTTCAGAAGCTCTTTTAGGGCAGGCCTCGTGGTGACAGAATCACTCAGCATTTGCTTGTCTGTAAAGTATTTTATTTCTCCTTCACTTATGAAGCTTAGTTTGGCTGGATATGAAATTCTGGGTTGAAAATTCTTTTCTTTAAGAATGTTGAATATTGGCCCCCACTCTCTTCTGGCTTGTAGAGTTTCTGCCAAGAGATTAGCTGTTAGTCTGATGGGCTTCCCTTTGTGGGTAACCCGACCTTTCTCTCTGGCTGCCCTTAACATTTTTTCCTTCATTTCAACTTTGGTGAATCTGACAATTATGTGTCTTGGAGTTGCTGTTCTCGAGGCGTATTTTTGTGGCGTTCTCTGTATTTCCTGAATCTGAATGTTGGCCTGCCTTGCTAGATTGGGGAAGTTCTCCTGGATAATATCTGTACACCAATCAGACGTAGATTTGGTCTTTTCACATAGTCCCAAATTTCTTGGAGTCTTTGTTCGTTTCTTTTTATTCTTTTTTCTCTAATCTTCCCTTCTCACTTCATTTCATTCATTTCATCTTCCATCACTGATACCCTTTCTTCCAGTTGATCGCATTGGCTACCGAGGCTTCTGCAATCTTCATGTAGTTCTCGAAACTTGGCTTTCAGCTCCATCAGCTCCTTTAAGCCCTTCTTTCCATTTGTTATTTTAGTTATCCATTCGTCTAATTTTTCTTCAAAGTTTTTAACTTCTTTGCTATTGTTTTGAATTTCCTCCTGTAGCTCAGAGTAGTTTGATCGTCTGAAGCCTTCTTCTCTGAACTCGACGAAGTCATTCTCCATCCAGCTTTGTTCCGTTGCTGGTGAGGAACTGCATTCCTTTGGAGGAGGAGAGGTGCTCTGCTTTTTAGAGTTTCCAGTTTTTGTGCTCTGTTTTTTCCCCATCTTTGTGGTTTTATCTACTTTTGATCTTTGATGATGGTGATGTACAGATGGGATTTTGGTGTGGATGTCCTTTCTGTTTGTTAGTTTTCCTTCTACCAGATAGGACCCTCAGCTGCAGGTCTGTTGGAGTTTGCTAGAGGTCCACTCCAGACCTTGTTTGGCTGAGTGTCAGCAGCGGTGGCTGCAGAACAGTGGATTTTCGTGAGACCGCAAATTCAGCTGTCTGATAGTTCCTCTGGAAGTTTTGTCTCAGAGGAGTACCTGGCCGAGTGAGGTGTCAGTCTGTTCCTACTGGGGGGTGCCTCCCAGTTAGGCTGCTCAGGGGTCAGGGACCCACTTTAGGAGGCAGTCTGTCCATTCTCAGATATCCACCTGCATGCTGGGAGAACACTACTCTCTTCAAAGCTGTCAGACAGGGACATTTAAGTCTGCAGAGGTTCCTGCTGACTTTTTGTTTGTCTGTGCCCTGCCCCCAGAGGTGGAGCCTACAGAGGCAGGCAGGCCTCCTTGAGCTGTGGTGGGCTCCATGCAGTTCGAGCTTCCTGGCTGCTTTGTTTACCTAAGCAAGCCTTGGCAATGCTGGGCGCCCCTCCCCCAGCCTCAGTGCCGCCTTGCAGTTTGATCTCAGACTGCTGTGCTAGCAATCAGCGAGACTCCATGGGCATAGGATCATCCAAGCCAGGTGCGGGGCACAATCTCCTGGTGTGCCGTTTTCCAGGCCCGTTGGAAAAGCGCAGTATTAGGATGGGACTGACCCGATATTCCAGGTGCCGTCTGCTTCCCCTTTCTTTGACTAAGAAAGGGAACTCCTTGACCCCTTGGGCTTCCCGAGTGAGGCAATGCCTCGCCCTGCTTCGGCTTGCGCACAGTGCACCACACCAACTCTCCTGCACCCACTGTTTGGCACTCCCTAGTGAGATGAACCCGGTACCTCAAACGGAAATGCAGAAATCACCCATCTTCTGTGCCGCTCATGCTGGGAGCTGTAGACCAGAGCTGTTCCTATTCGGCCATCTTGCCTCCACCCCCCGAAAAGGGAAATTACTAATTGAAATATCTACTCTGCCTAAAATTGGCATTGCATAAAATGGAAAAAGGACAAAAAGATTTGTTTTACTCATCTATAAAATGGGAATGATAATAGAACCTGCCAAATAGCATTATTGTGATGTTTCAGTGAGAGAGAGAGAAAAAAAAAAATGCCTTGAAACCATTAGAGTGGTCGCTGGAATGTAGTAGTAGCTCATTTATGTTATCTCTATTTTATGCTTATATATTATTGAATCTAAATATAAATTTTTTAAACTAGCAGGAAAAATTCTAAGACTGGGCACACAGAACTTTCTCTGGGTTTTTAATCCCACAAAGCAGGTGCTTGAAATTACTTTCTGAATTATTGTATGATGTTTCTTATATTAGAGTTACTGTCTGGAGGCCACATGCATGGGGTGGTGATGTCATGGTCTCTTTGTGTGTTAATCTTGAATTCCTTCTGTTCATTTGCTTCCAGAACCCAATGATCATGGGCAATCCAGTGAGTTCTCAGCACTGTTACTCAGGGTAGAAGCAGCTTCTGAAACAGAAAAAAGAAAAAAGATACTATTTGGTCATGCCAAGGATAATCCTCCCCCTAAAAGAAATTTTGGCTTACTAATAATGCCAGCTGGGTGTTTTCCCTAACTTCTGGATGCACATATGTAACAAATAATTGTGATTCAGCAAAAGAAAAAGTGAATGGAAATGGAACAAATTGAAACAATTAACCAAAAGATGCAGAAGGGAAACAAGAGTCAGACTTGACCCCTAGACCTTGTGGGAAGGAAACCCTTGGTGTTGGTTTAAAAAATGGTAATGATCAGTTTCTGTTTCCAGACTGTTATCAGTGGTTAAGGTCCTTATGATTTGTGCTAGAGACTGAGAAGGAATGCTAGCATATGAAACCAAGCAAAGAAGTGGCAAGTAACTGAGCCTTGAGGGATCCCTTTGGAAAGCATCTTGTCATTTAGAATGATGCATTTTTGATATTCATCTAGCTGGTTTCTGAGTGCCTGTTTGCAGGAGATGAAATTCTAGGCTTTGTTGTTTGAAAAGGGTTGGATAGGGGTGGGTACTGTTCTCAGAAGTAATCAAAGCTTTTTTAGTATTAAAGATGACTGTGGAATGTTTAGAGCTAGAGGCACAATGATGCAAATCAAATGGCGTGTTAGTGTCCTGCCTAGTAAATGTGGAAGCCTTAAAAATTCTGCTGGTGGATGGGTGGTCAGCATTAGGGCATTAGACACAAGGCACTGGAGCAAAGAAACCCAGAAGGCTATGCACTTTTGCTGGGAAAGAGAGTTTACTGTGAGGGCTGAGTGGGACAGCAATGGGCTTGCAGAGAAGGGGAAATGTATCAGCCTAGGGACTATAAGCATTTGACTTTTCTCCATCTGCATGTAACAACCAATCCAAAATGGCAGAGATCAGCAAGAAGAAGATACTAACATTGTGAAGATGGATCATTCACAACCTAAATAAACAGCCTTTTAGAAAATGTGAGTTGATTTTATAAGGAGAATATGTCAGTAGAGATGTAGAAGTTACTGGTTTGCTACAGATAGCTCAGACCAGCTTGTGAGAGATGAGTTTTTGATTTCCCAGGAATTTTTCAAGCTGGTTTTGAAACAGAGCCAATATTAAAAGTTACATCATAGAAACATACACAGATAGTGTGTAACTTAGTGATGGCTTGAAAGCAATTTGCATTTAGTAGAAACTGTACTTTGGGTACCCATACAAACATTCTGTTTTTCACTTTCAGTACAGTAGTCAATAAATTACCTAAGATATTCAAGACTTTATTATCAGATAGGCTTTGTGTTAGATGATTTTGCCCAACTGTTGTCTAATGTAAGTGTTCTGAGCGTGTTTAAGTTAGGCTAGGCTAAGGTATGATGTTTGGTAGACTAGATGTATGAAATGCATTTTCAACTTGTGATGCTTTCAATTTAAAATGATTCATTGGGATGTAACCCAATAATAACTTGAGCAGCAACTGTATTTGAATAAATTACAGTATACAGAAAAGGCACTACTCAAAACTCATCATGTCATAATAACTGTACTATGTTTTACCATTATCTATGCTTTTGCAGCTATTTACGTGTATTGTGTCTGTATGATGACAATACTATATAATGAGGTGCTACTGCACATTTCTTTCCAAACCTGCATTCTATAATGTGATGTTGGTGGCTTGAAATTGGCTTTCCGCTACAGTAATCAAAACAGCATGGTACTAGTGCAAGAACAGAAACATAGACCAGTGGCACAGAATAGAGAACTCAGAAGTAAGTCTGTACACCTACAACCATCTGATCTTTGACAAACCTGACAAAAAACAAGCAGTAGGGAAAGGATTTCTTATTTAATAAAGGGTGTTGGGAAAACTAGCTGGCTATATATAGAAAATTGAAACTGGACTCCTTCTTTATACCATATAGGAAATCAACTCAAGTCAGATTAAAGTCTTAAATGTAAAACTCAAAGCTGTAAAAATCCTAGAAGAAAATCTAGGCAATACCATTCAGACCATAGGCACAGGCAAGTATTTCATGATGAAGACACCAAAAGCAATTGCAACAAAAGCAAAAATTGACAAATGGGATCTAATTAAACTAAAGAGCTTCTGCACAGCAAAAGAAACTATCATCAGAGTGAACAGACAACCTACAGAACGGGAGAAAAATTTTGCAGTCCATCCATCTGACAAAGCTCTATTATCCAGCATCTACAAGGAACTTAAACAAATTTCCAAGAAGAAAACAACCCCATTAAAAAGTGAACAAATGACATGAACAGACACTTATCAAAAGAAGACATACATGCAGCCAACAAACATATGAAAAAAAGCTCAGTATCACTGATCATTAGAGAAATGCAAATCAAAAGCAGTGTGATACAATTTCACAGCAACCAGAATGGTTATTATTAAAAAGTCAATAAAATAACAGATGCTGGCAAGGTTATGGAGAAAAGGGAACAATTTTACACATTGGTGAAAGTGTAAATTAGTTCAACCATTAGTTCAAGATAGTGTGGGAATTCCTCAAAGACCTAGAGAGAGAAATACCATTTGACCTAGCAGTCCCACTGGGTATCTATCCAAAGGAATAGAAATCATTCTATTATAAAGATACATGCACATGCATGTTCATTGTAGCACTATTCACAATACCAAATACATGGAATCAACCTAAGTGCCCATGAATGATGGATTAAATAAAGAAAATGTGGTACATATACAATATGGAATACTATGAAACGGAATGAGATCATGTCCTCTGCAGGGACATGAATGGAACTGGAGGCCATTATCCCTAGCAAACTAATGCAGAAACAGAAAACCAAATACCATGTGTTCTCACTTATAAGTGGGAGCTGAATGATGAGAACACATGAACACATGATGGGGGAACAACACACACTGGGTCTTGTGAGAGGGTGGGGGGTGGGAAGAGGGAGAGCATCAGGAAGAACAGCTAATGGATAGTGGCCTTAATACCTAAGTGATGGGATAATTTGTACAGCAAACCACTGTGGCGCATGTTTAACAATGTAACACACCTGTACATCCTGTGCATATATCCCTCAACTTAAAAGTTGGAAATAAAAAAATAAAAACAAATTGGCTTTCTGTTTACCCCTTTGATTGCCCTTACCCCTATCCATATGTAAAGCAGCAGCAGGGTGGTGATTCTGAATGTTTCACGGGAGCTGTTAAAAAGACACAATGTAGGATGGGTGCCGTGGTTCACACCTGTAATCCCAGCACTTTGGGAGGCTGAGGCGGGTGGATCACCTGAGGCCAGGAGTTCGAGACCAGCCTGACCAACATGGTGAAACTTCATCTCTACTAAAAAATACAAAAAGACGGCTGGGCACAGTGGCTCACACCTGTAATCCCAGCACTTTGGGAGGCCGAGGTGGGCGGATCACGAGGCAGGAGATTGAGACCATCCTGGCTAATTTGGTGAAACCCCATCTCTACTAAAAATACAAAAAATTAGCCTGGCGTGGTGGCGGGCGCCTGTAGTCCCAGCTACTCAGGAGGCTGAGGCAGGAGAATTGTTGAACCCAGGAGGCAGAGGTTGCAGTGAGCCGAGATCGCGCCATTGCACTCCAGCCTGGTGACAGAGCAAGACTACATCTCAAAAAACAGCAACAACAACAAAATACAAAAAAATTAGCCAGAAGTGGTGGCGGATGCCTGTAATCCCAACTACTCAGGAGGCTGAGGCAGGAAAATCACTTGAGTCTGGGAGGCAGAGGTTGCGGTGAGCCAAGATCATGGCATTGCACTCTAGCCTGGGCGACAAGAGCAAAACTCTGTCTCAGAAAAAAAAAAAAAAAAAAGAGAAAAAAAGGCACAATATGTAATGCTATTTGCTAAAGTTAGCCTCTTTATGGGTCTTTTGTTGACTTCTTCCTTAGTGGCTCCACTTCTTAGAAGTTAATGAGCAATTCCTGCTATAGCAGCAGAGCCTCTACCAAAGCAGGGGGACTTCAGGGAATCACTGGTTGTCGGATGTGCTGGGCATGAATATGAGTGTGAACAGAGGAAAAGTGTCTGATTTAACTGGTCTCGGGTGAGGCCTGCATGTTGGGATATTTAGAGGCTCCCCAATGATACTAATAAGAAACCAAGGTTGAAAACCACTTGTAGGCCAAACTGCGATTAATTTTTGCCTTCCACCTCCTTATCAATGTCCTCTTTCCCTTATGACCCTGCTGCCTACCTGACTCAGTTGCATCCACTTTCTCAGTGAATCTTCCTTTACCTCCATGTTGGCTGCCAGCTTCAAGATTGCACGCCCCCCTGAGCACCTTCTCTCTAAACAAGAGAGGTATTCCTTTCCAAGAGTTCCATTAAAATTCCAAAGGAGAAGTTAACTGGCCTGACTTTGGACCATGTGTGCCCATCTCTCAACCAATCACTGTAGCCAGGGCAGTCATCCCTTTGCCCAGCCATGCTCCTATATCAGAGAAGCACTGCCATGACAGATATTGGGCAAACTGATATATGACCCTCAATAGTGGGTTTAGTGCTCATTATTGTTAATGCATGTGTTAAGGGTTTCATTCTAATCATCTGCAAAAAAGTGGTTGTTGTCTTTAAAATGTTACCAAAACTAGTCTTTTAGCAAGAATCTTACTAGAATAAAATGGCTCTTGCTACCTGTATTTTTAATCAGCCCGTGTATATTGATCCCATTCCTGATATTATAACCTCAATAGCCCCAATTCCTCTTATTGAGCATTGGTTGCTAGGGAAAGCAAAAAGTTATAGTGGAAAAACTCCTGAGATTTCCTCTTTAATTTGCCTCTGTCTGCCTCTAACTAGCTTTGAGGTGTTGGACAAGTCCTTTAACAGTTCTCTATCAGCTGCTTAGACTGTGAAATACAGATTAAAATACCTGTCTATTTCAGACCGGGCACGGTGGCTCATGCCTGTAATGCCAGTACTTTGGGAGGCTGAGGAGGAGGAGGGTGGATCCCGAGATCAGGAGATCGAGACCATCCTGGCTAACACAGTGAAACCCCGTTTCTACTAAAAATACAAAAAATTAGCCAGGCATGGTGGCGGGTGCCTGTAGTCCCAGCTACTCGGGAGGCTGAGGCAGGAGAATGGCATGAACCTGGGAGGCGGAGCTTGCAGTGAGCTGAGATCGCACCACTGCACTCCAGCCTGGGCGACAGAGCAAGAGTCTGTCTCGAAAAAATGAAACATAAAAAAAAAACAAAAAACCTGTCTGTTTCATAGCAGTATTGTGACGATTAAATGAGATAATGTTGATGAAGTAATTGTGAAAAGCATATCAATGTGCAGCTATAAAGTTTTATTCATATTTACCAGCCAGCCAAATGGTATTAGCTGTTATAAGTAAACATCCAAATGCATATGTTCGGATGATTATTTTTAATATACATTTTCTCCTGATATATATTCTTCTAGTTGCAGATCTGATTGGGTTGTATATTCTGTCTTTGCTAAAACAGAATTGTATTGAAAATCTTAAAATGATTTTTTTCCAGTGATCATTCCTAATCATTGTGATGTCAAAATTAAAACAAAAAATATATAAAACCAAGATGCATTCATATGGGAATATACTTAATTTATTTTCCAAATAAGCTCAATGGTATTTGGGAGACTATCTCTCATTTGATTTCTATTACCTTTGAAACAAGTTTGCTGACTTAACTTTCTCAGCCTCCAGAGCATTACCTCTATCTTGTCTGCAGAGAGATTTTCCTTTGAGGTCAATCTCAAACTTACAGCCTTCTTTGGATCTTCCATGGTAAAACTCCTTTTGCCATTTTCTGTGCTTTCCTCTTGAGTTTCCTGAGCATCGAACACACATATATATGTACATACAGGAATGCAGGCCCTCGCATATAGTGCAAGTCACATTTTATAAGGGTAACTTGTTAAATGGTACTTCTCTAATTCTTAAAAGCAGTGACTCAATGTATTATCCTAACCTCTTTCACCTAAGAGTTCTGATACGTAGCTGTAATCCAATAAATCTCCAATGCATGATTGAATTAGAGAATTTTTTAAGCTGATAAGAAGTTAGAGTAACTAGAAAAAAATGGGTTTTTAATTTTAGATTAATAGAGAAATTTGCCACTGTATTAATCCATTTTCATGCTGCTGATAAAGACATACCTAAGACTGGACAATTTACAGAAGGAGTTTTATTGGACTTACAGTTCCACGTGGCTGGGGAGGCATCACAATCATGGCAAAAGGTGAAAGGCACGCCTCACATGGCGGCAGTGCAGGGAAACTCCTCTTTATAAAACTATCAGATCTCATGAGACTTACTCACTATCACGAGAGCAGCATGGGAAAGACCTGTCCCCATGATTCAGTTGCCTCCCACCAGGTCCCTCCCACAACAAGTGGGAATTCAAGATGAGATTTTGTTGGGGACACACTGAAGCCATATCAACCTCATTGACTGAACAAGTATTTGCTGAATATACTATATACCAGGTTATCAAGCTGGTTATGAGATTTATCAGAGAAGACAACAGGTGCTGCCTTTATCCACACTGAGGTAGACAGACAACACATTAATAAATCATTACAGTCAGTGATCAGAGCTTTAAAGGAAATAAGCAAGGGGTAGGAATAGAAAATAATGAGGAAGACTTAATTTAGTCAGCATAGTCAGGAAGGACACTCTTAAAAAATGGCCTTTCAACTGAAATCTGAAGAAATAGAATGAATTTGCTTTGCAGAAACCCAGAGGGAGGACATTTCTGACGGGGAAAGAGCAAAAGAGTATGAGTATTTGCAAGAAGAGAAAAGGGGAAGGAAAATTTGTGGCTTTTATGAGGCTTAAAATGAATAGTGGGTACTAGATTATTCAAGGCCTTTCAGCCAGGTTAAAGAATAAAGAATAGTGAGAATCTAGTAGGTATTTAGTAAGGGAATCTCTCACACACACACACACACACACACACACACACGTACATGCTATAAAAAGTACAGGACATTTCTTAAAAATATCCTGTAATTTTTATAACATTAGCTTATTATAAATATGGTTATTGGCATGGCAAGGAATGCCAGTATTTTCTGCTATCTTTTATGTGCTGCTCTACATATTTTGATGTATACCAGTTGCAAAGCCAGCCATATAAGTTAAAGTGGCATAATTGTAAAAAATCTAAAATGTAATGCTTATAATGTGCTTGGTATTGTTCTAATTGTGGGAAGTTGCATTGCATGTGTTAACTAATTTTAATTATCACAACAAGCCTGTGAGGTAAGTATTGTTTTGTTACCATTTCACAGATAAGGAAACTGAGTCATAGAGGGATTAAGTAAATTGCCATGTCACACACATTTGTAAGTAAGGGATGGAGCCAGGATTAGGGCAGGTCAGTGAGGCTCAAATCCCATAGTCAAAATCGGTGGTATTCAAAGTGTAGTCCACAGACTGATGCCAATTTGTGTATTATTTGTCACTAGTCTATGATAAATACAGAAACTGGAAGTAAATGTGTGATGATTGGCCTTGTCCTATTGAACAACGTATAGACCACTTCGAGTGTAATGTGGAATTGCATGTGACAGGAACTACATATGAGTCAGGAACTGTAGGAACATATTTCCGTTCATGACGGATTAGAGATAAGTGGTGCTTCACCTCAGATAATTCAAAGGTAATGCTCTAAACTACATGCTGTGCCACCACAGATGAAATAAGGTGTTAAATCTTCTCTCCTGTGTCTCTTGATACTCCACATGATGCATCATGTGCAAAAAGTGCCATTTGTAATTTGCCTTGTGGAAATTCATTTTATTTTTTTCTCACCTCTTGGACCTGCGAGGAAGTGAGTATGAGAGAAAGATCCAGAAAGGGGAGAAGTCATATGACCTCCTACTCTCCACTGGCACTGACAAGTAGTAGTTTGGGTTCCATAGTATGATAGTCACTTTCCTGTGATCATTCTTCAACACCTCTGGAAATTGTGAGCCTATGAGAGAAGCAAGGAAGTTTAAGTGCTAAATACTTATCAACATCCTATCTGGTTAAGTGGTCCAGAAAAGTTGAGCATAGTGTTAATTGGACCAATGGTACATGCTACCTTTTTTCTCTACTAAGGTAATAACATACTCTTCTAGCTGTAACCTACCAGCCTACAGAAATAGGGTTGGTTTTGAGGTTTGGATAGATCCCTGTACTGTTATTATCCTGAAGTAGGGGTGGGGGATGCTCAAGAGAGTTTCACAGTGCCATCTTTGTATGTAAAAATGGCACAATTATACTCAAGTGAAGAAATAATGTAGAAAGAGCTGAAGTAGTGCTTTTTCTACCACTTTGTAGAAAATTAGTGTCAGCAGCACATTATTCAGAAATCTTTATCTTTTAATCTACTATGCTAACCCTTAACATATCTGTCCCTGCCCTATTGCTCTAACTGGAGAGGTTTATTTTGTTCCCTTAGCTAATGACTCTATCTGGGTCAGACATCACATATGTGGCACCTGGGTGGAAGTGATGAGTTCATTTTTGTCTTTTTGTTATTGTTATTAACATCACCTCATGTGTTTGGTATTCTGTGTTGGCTGTCGAACCAGATTCCTCTTCCTTTCCTGAAAGAAAACAGGGCCTAGCATAGGAACAGCTTCTCTCTTTCTTTCCTTCCCTGTCTATCTCTTTCTTTTTTCCTTAACTGGGGAATCAGGAAACTTCTGATGAAAAATCAGTATGGTAGTGTTGAGTGAATATTGTGAGTAGACAGGGATTTCCTTGCAGTTTTGAATAGAATCATACCCCTAATAAAGACATTCTGAAGGCTTATAATTCTCACAAAGTCCAGATGTTTCTACAAACAAGGCACACATGGAGGTAAAATGTGGAATTTTTGAAAGACATTTAGTTCCCATGTTGTCTTAGTCAAAAACAATGAAAATTTAATTTCCAGTTAACCATCAACTACCTTCAGTAGAAGACTAACATCTTCCTTGGGGAGTTTGCTTCATGGATAGTAAATGGAAGCAGAGAGCAGTTATTCTGCAGCACACAATGCCATGAATGCTCCCACATATGTAATAATGTATATGTAAAAGCATGGATTTGTGCAGTATTGATTTCTTCCTCAACGCTTACTACTTCCTGCCTCTTCGGTGTTGCAAGGTTTTGTCTGTTGCTTTAGTATTTAAATTGCCTCACTTAAGAAATGTGCCCATTATGTGTGGGGGAGAGGAAGGGTTCCATGAAAACGAATTCTCTGAGGTATTTGAAATTCTTCCATGAGCATCGAAGCACTGAAACTCACACTGCTGTGTTCACCAAAATCCTGAAAGCAACACATTGTTTTGACTTTAAGAAGCAATACCGAAATTATAAAGTCATCTAATATCTTTTCAATTTTAACACAGACTAAATATGTGGCAATTCAGTATTTTATTTTTCGTTTATATCCCCTTGCTATACTACCACCGCTTAAACCAACAAAGTTGTTCTTTACAGTTTTAATATAGAATCCAGAGATGACATCCTAGATTTGTTATTTTTTCTCCTATTTCTTTTTATAACACTATTTAAGCAAATTAACAACATCTGGGTTGATTAATGAACAAGCCACACATACTCATAGGCTCATCTGTATGTACATGTTATGAATGACCCCTCTGATCAGGAAATCAAACAAGCAAAATGAGAAAACCTGTTCGCTTGTTCAATGGGTCAGGTGTAACTGTCAAAGAGAATGGCTTGGGGAACTATACCCTTCTCCTGTGCTCTGGCTTTTCAGGCCCCACAAGCAGCCTCTAGGGCAGCAAGGTCATAGATGATGTATTCTGTTAAAATAACAATGCCTTTTATTTTTAGGACACTACTTACACTGGGAAGCTGATCTTTTCTAAGATAGCGATAACCAATGTGAATCCATAAATAAGTTAAAAATTCTGTTTTTTGATCATAAGAATTGACACTTGAGTGGAAATATTCCTCTGATTAGACTAGCTTGGTTTCTCTCACCACTTGTCTATGTAGGAAGAATTACAATGCAGAGCTGTCCTTTTTGGTTTCGCCACTGAACGCAAATATTTTGGCTATCAGTCTTTCCTAATGCTACTTACCCCTTGAAGATGGGGAAAAAGCTGAAGAAAGTTATTTCTGTAATCTTAATATTTCTTCCATGACACTTGTAAATTGATTTGCCAAGAAGGGTAAAAAAAAAATCAATACAGATGGCTAGTTAAGTTTATTGTGGTTCCGACTCAAACTGTTGTATGTGGATGTACACTTGGGAGCCAAGGAATAGGGATATATTGTTAGTGTAAAATATCCAGTTCCATACTAACTTATGAACTCTTTTAGGCCATTCATCTTATTCAACTTCATTCCCTGGCACCTCACTTAGTACCTGGCAATGTATTGTAGTAGCTAAGAAAATGTGTGATCTGGACTCTGACTATCTGGGTTCAAATTTTTGCTCTTCTACTTACTAACAATATGATCCTGGATCGTAAGTTTTCAGTAACCATAAGTTTTCAGTGTCTTTAACTGTAAAATGTGAGCAATACTATTATTTAACTCATAGAATTATTATAAAGATTGAAAAGGCAAAGTGTAAAGTACTCAGCCCATAGTGAGCAACCAGTATATGTTAACTATACAATAAGTATTTCTTTACTCACCAAATTTTGAAATAAACTGTTACCTGAGGTGGTTGATAATGATGAAATTATAATGGAAGAGAGCTGGGCACAGTGGCTCATGCCTGTAACCCCAGCACTTTGGGAGGCCAAGCCAGGTAGATTGTTTTAGCCCAGGAGTTCAAGACCAGCTGGGCAACATGGCGAAATAGCATATCTACAAAAAATACAAAAATTAGCCAGGCATGGTGAGATGTGCCCATAGTCTCAACTAATAGGGAGGCTGAGGTGGGAGGATCTCTTGAACCCGGGAGATTGAGGCTGCTGTGAGCCGTGATCGCACCACTATACTCCAGCCTGGGCATCAGAGTGAGACTCTGTCTCAGGAAAAAAAAAAAAAAAAAGAAAAGAAAACAATTATAATGGAAGAGAATCTGAACATGAAGATGGAATTCTAACCTTGCTTAAGAAGTAAAGCATATACACCAATAATAATAATAATAATAAGCCAGAAAGACTCCAGACATAGGAAATAACATCTGACATGATTTGAAAAAGAGTAGTGAAGTGAAATAGAGGCCCACAGCTCCTCTTTTCTGGTCTAAAACTTTTTATTGAAACTACCTGTTTCGTAAAACAGGGAGAGAAGTTTTGCTACCGATAATGATCACTTGATGCCTTAACTATATTAATATAGCAAGTGTGAGTCAAGGATGTCTGGAGTCTAAATATAAAGGTCTGAGAAGAGACATGAGTGTTTCGGAGGTTTAGAGCTGTAAAGCCAATAAGTGGTTTCCGGCCTTCCCAGGCCACCGTGCATAAAGCATCCTCGCTCCCCGAGGGCCTCTGACATTCCTCAGTGTTGTGAGCGGGGAAGAGAGAAATGCTTTTTAGTTGGCTCAGATTACCTTGTTCTGGTTAAATGAAAAAGTATTAACGTACGTTTCTTGTCACCACAATTCCAGCTGTCCAAATCAGTGCTTTTGGAGCAGAGATGTATGATCTTATAACTCCTGAGGTTAAAAATGAAATGTGTTGCCGAACAAACCTCCTCATCTTTGACACCCTGTTTCCTGCCTGTTGTGTGTGACAGGAAGGTAAAAAGGTAAAGACTAAACAATAGATACTCCTCAGTGAGTGGTTAGTCCAACATTACCTGATGGTGTATAGTATTTGCCATTCTGAAAGATGATCAGAAAGCAAACCCCTTAAAGAGAAAAATTAACCAGATTGTTTTGGCAGGCTATTCTGGAGCACGTGTTAAAGTGACCACAGTTGTTTTTAATGCCCAGCAGACCTTCACAACTAATCCTATTACCACAGGACTCCCAGGACTGTCTGGTTAGCACTCAGGCTCTAATCCCCACAGATTTGTCCACTCCCTTTTCTGACCCCACAACCAATCCCTTCCCTTGGGCCCTCTGGAACTCACTCATACACAAAATCTCCTTTATCCTCAAATTTTCCTGAATTTCTTGGTTTCACTGTTTTACTCAAATTCAAACTTGGATACCCCAGAAGACACTACTTCCTCTAAGCCACCTCAAATTGGGGGAGCATACCTGCTGGTGCCAACGGGCCTTCTTTATTGTAGTTTCAGATCATTCTCATTCCATCTTCTGTGCAATCCCCCTCTGTGAGTCTCGTGGGTCTTCGGACTATGTCACCCACTACCTCTCCTTATTTATTCACTGTATCCTATACTGACCTTGCCATATTCTTGGAAATTTTTGCACCATGGCCTCTCCATTCTTTGGCTTCTTCTCCTCCATTGATTTTATTCGTATTCTACCTCAGCCACACATGCAATGGACATATCCTAGACTCTCTCATTACCAATTACTAAAAACCCTTCATAATTCCTATCTCAGGCATCTTACTTTTTATTTTATTCCTATTTTAGCAGCTCAACACTTTGAGCATTCTGATACCAACATTTTTTTAATCTCATTATGAACTATTGCATCTATTTTTTCTTTGTTGCTCATTTTCTTCATGTCCCAGCATCTCTTTATACTCTGCTTAGATTTCGTGAAAAGCCATTATTTCATGAAAAACCATTCCAAACTACCAATGTCGGTATCCTTATACCCTTATACCCTTTCTTATATAAACTTCCTTCTCCCCCTCTCTCCTTCCTTTGAATGACTCTGGTAACATACTAATTCTGGTATATCCAATTGACTTTTGTTTTACCTGCATGTACACACCTGAGCAGAGCTGGAGAAAAACACTCTATCCTGCTTAACAGTCTCATTTTAACAGCATGACCACTCACCTTAAGTGGATTCTCGGTGCTGCCACACAACCTATTATATTTTTCTAGCCTATTTATTCTCCCACTCCGTAATGACGACTATTTTGTACATTTTCTCTCCTTTCTCCTCCTCAATATTTATTCCAGCTGTTAACTTTACTATTTCATTAAAAACAGAGAATCGCTGGAAAGAGAACTTCAAAACAATCCCACTATAACACCTCCCTACCCTTCCATACTACCGACGTCTATATCCTTATACTCTTCTTTCTTTCATGTTACTGTGGATGAATCATGACGGTCCTTTGTAGCAAAGATCATCTCTTCTACTTGTGCACTGGATCACATACCTCTTCCCTATACAAAGCAGCAATTGTTACTCTCCTGAAACATCAGTTATTTTTTCCTTTTCAACTGAATTATTTCTACCAGCATACAAACATGCTGCAATGCTTCCCATCTTAAGAGAAAAGAAGCTGTGGGCTCCATTTCATTTTTAGTGACTGCCTAATCTCTGCCCCATTTTAAAGCAAACTCAATAAACCAGAAGTCTCTACTCACTGTTTCCACTTCCTTTCTTCCTGTTCTCTCCTAAAGCCACTTCAATCATGTTTTCATCCCCACTACTCCAGCAAAATGATTTTTGTTAATGTCATCAAAGATCTTTATGTTGCCAGATCCAATGGACCATTCCCATTTTTCATTTTAATTTAAAATCTTGGTAACATTTGATACCCTTGATCAACTCTTCTTTCTTAAAACTTGGATTGTGAGACAGTCTTCTCTTGTGTCCCTCATTGCTTACCAGTTACCCCTTCTCAGTCTCGCGGGCTTGATTTCTCTTATTTCAATTCTAGGGGATTCTGGCACTCAGTCCTTGGATCTCTGGATATCTTTATCTTCACTCATTTCTTTAAGGAGCATATATAAATTTGCTTCTTTAAATATCACCTATATCATGATGATTCTCAAATTTGTATCACTATGGTTGACTTCTCACCTAAACTCCAGGTTATAAAAAACTAAAAACTGCATTTTCACTTTGGATGTTAAATAGGAATTCAAAGTTAACATGTTCAGAACAAGTCATTATTTTCCCCAAACCTGCTTTACTTTCAGTCTTTACAATCACAAAGAAAAAACAACTCAATCCTTCTCACTGATTTAGCTAAAACTTTGATTGTCCCCTTTTTTCTCACCTGTCACATAGAATTTATCAGCAAATATCAATGGCTTTTTTGACAATTTCTCACATTTCCATCTCTATAATCCTGGCCCAAACCTACATAATTGCCTGCCTATGGTATGGCAATACATTTTTAACCGCTAAACCTATTTATATCCCTGCCTTCCTACAATCTGTTCTCCACTCTGCAGCCAGAGTAAACGTTTTAAAATGTATATATGGCCAGGCGCAGTGGCTTACACCTGTAATCCCAGCACTTTGGGAGGCCGAGGTGGGCGGATCACGAGGTCAGGAGATTGAGACCATCCTGGGTAACATGGTGAAACCCCGTCTCTACTAAAAAGTACAAAATAAATAAATATATAAATAAATAAAATAAAATATATATAAATTCATGCCATGCTTTTCTGCCACAAACCTTCCAAAAGTTTTGCATCTCGTTCAAAGTAAAAGAAGAAGCTTTCATAAATATCTACACAAGCTTGCTTCTCTTCTGTGTTACCTTCTTCTCTCTTAATTTACTGCATTCTAACAGTGCTGGCCTCTTACCTATTTCTTAGGCTAAGAGAACCCAAACATTTTTCCTACCACTCCCACCCTCATTTATCTGTTTGGTTTATTTATTCAGGTCTCTGATGAAATGTCACTCCATCAGAAATAACTGCCCCAACCAAACTGTCTACACACACACACACACACACACACACACACACACGTGTGTGTGTATGTATATGTGTGTATATTAAAAAACACATGTGTATCACCACTCCCTTTACCCCTAGTTTTTCATATACTTTTACCTGCTTTATTTATCTCCATATTCTATAATCACTCAGGATAGAGAAATAAATGGTTTGCTTGTTGTCTGACTCTCTGTAATAGAATGTCAGCTTCAGAAAAGTATAAATTTTTGTGTGTTTTATTCATTGCCAGATTTTTAGCATCTAGAAGAGTCCATGACATATAGATGCACCATAAATATTTGTTGCATGAATAACTCACTGAATAAAGGTGTATGAGCTTAGATTTGACTGTTTATCTTTTTTTATCACTGCAATGTAAAACCCAAGTTTGGTTTCCAGGAAGCCCACATTAAAGAAACACTGTAATTAGAGAGTCAGAGAATTTGGCATTGAAACACCACTTTGCCCCCTGCCGCCAATATGTGCACTGGCAAAAAATTTTTTTTTTTTTTTTTTGAGACAGAGTCTTGCTCTGTCGCCCAGGCTGGAATGCAGTGGCACGATCTCGGCTCACTGCCTGCTCTGCCTCACGCCATTCTCCTGCCTCAGCCTCCTGAGTAGCCAGAACTACAGGTGCCTGCCACCACGCCCGGCTAATTTTTTTGTATTTTTAGTAGAGACGGGGTTTCACCGTGTTAGCCAGGATGGTCTCGATCTCTTGACCTCGTGATCCACCTGCCTCGGCCTCCCAAAGTGCTGGGATTACCGGCGTGAGCCACTGCACCTGGCCCAAAATTTTTCTGTTGCAATAAGGTACTATTTTCTTACAGAAAGAACTTGCAGACCTGATGTCTCCCTCCATTTATGTAGACACATCATCAGGCAGTTTGCCTCAGTATTGATCTGAGAATTTGAGAGGAATCCTCTCTTGATTTTTTAAAATTTAAAAGTTTTATTTAGTTGAATCCCTTTGGAGCATTATCCTACCTTAGGAAAAATAGTGAAGACATAACAGCAGAATCAGTTTGGTGCTCCCTTTAGACAAGCAAAAAATAAAAGTGTACAGAAGATCTGACCCTCACTGTCTTTTCTTCCCCTCTGATTGCCCAGATATATCTCTTAGCCATGGGTTCTCATTTTTCTTCTTTGCCATTAGTTTGGCTTTTTTATTTTCTCTGTTAAAACAGTCCACCCTTGAGATTGCTGTAACAGTGATCTCAACCTCTGATAAGACAAGTTTATAAACTTAATGAGGAAAAAATGGGGAAAAAGGTCACTCTTCTGCTGAAGAACTGCACTTGGCTTTATGTTTGCTGCCTATTCACTGGCATTAAGTTCCTGAACAAATGTTTTATCACAGAGAGTGAACTGTTGAGGGATGTTCACAATGCATTGAACATCCTTAGGCATAATTTTTATGTGAACTGGGCACCCTTAAATACATTCTGACTCCATGATCAGATTACCAGGCAGTGCAGGTCCCACTCACTATCTTGATTCAGCATCTCCCATCTGGCCAAAGTTGAATTTTACATTGAGTTGGATGGTGATAAATATGCTTAGCAAAAGTGTCTTCGTTGCTTCTGAAGTTCTCTGTACTGATAAACACTGGCTGGGACTAGGGAATTGGGCCCCAAATAAAACAATAGCAATAATCCCCAGACTGCTTGAGTAGTGGCAGTCCTTATTCTTGTTCACTAAATGGAAGTTGTAGTTTAGTTTTATTTCTCTCATAAGGCTCTGCTGTTTGAGGACTCAGCTTTGGGGCCATTGAGTGCTTATTAGTGGTAACAGAATTGCTTCACAGGGGTAGAAATAGGGAAAAGGGGGGCTCCTGGTGGGTGGAAGGAAGGGTAAGGGACTGCTACTGAAAGTGGTCACTATACTTTGTTTAGATTTTAGATTTGTTTGTAATGGCTTTGGTAGGGATTGATAGGCAGTGCATGTGCTGACGGAGATAAAAGAGGCTCTAAAAGACCCCTCCTACAAAACCCCTTGATATCACTCCTGTGAAAAAAATCAAGTTTTGATTTTTGTTTGCGTGGCTCTTCTCAAATTCCATTTTGAATGAGTAACAAAGCTATGGGAGACTTTTTAAACCCTTTTGAAAATTGAAGATTGTAGAAATCCCCCTTTCCCCATCTCTTCTGCCTATGTAGACATCTTGGGGATTTCCAAATTCAAGATAAAATGTTATTGTTCTAAAATAAATAGATTTGGGAAATGTGGTTTTGATACTGTATTTACCAAAAAAAAGTTCTATTGCTACATATTTAAAGAGATATTTTATTATTTTAAAAAGCTGCATAGTCAAATAAGCTGGGAAGGCCCTGCCTATTAATGCCTTTCATTAAATCTAAGATGCTTTTGATTATAATATAGACTGTTTTAATGTACTGCTAAGAAAAAGTACTGCCAATTAGACTCTGCTTCGACTATAAGAAGCATCTCCATATCAAAGTTTATTTGTAAAAAAATGAAAAGACATGCCTTTGAATTTATGAAATATAATATATACAATGTTTCTGGAGAGCCCCATGGTTGATTAGTATAGCTTAGGTTCTGAGAAACACTGCAGTAAAAATATCTGCTAAGATTTCTTTAAACTAGTATTTCCCAAACCACCTGATTAGCCATTTGAGTTTCTATCACACCACTCTGCCTCATAACATTTGTTAGCATTTCTTTGGCTCTTTCACTGCCAAGTTGCCTTATTGTGAGGAGGCACTGAAAATTGGGATTCACCCATAACTCACTGCCATGCCCAAGGAAGGCATTGCTGCTGGAGGCGTGGTGGACATTAACACTGCTTTACAAGAGGAGATGAAGACCGCCTTCATCCATGACAGCTACCATGGGGAATCTGTAAAGTAGTCACAGTCTTAGACAGAAGCCGCGCCCATCTCTGTGTGTTTACGTTCAACTGTAATGAGCTTCGTATGTCAATTTGGTGGAGGCTCTTTGTGCTGAATACCAAATCAACCTAATTAAGACTGATGACACCAAGAGACTAGGAATCGACAGAGGAGGAAACCCCAAAAAAACATTGGTTGCAGTTGTGTAGTAGTTAATGTCTATGGCAAAGAATCTCAGGCCAACCATGTCATTAAAGAGTGCTTCAAATGCCAGAAATGAACAAATAAAATGTTGGCTCAAAAAATTTGAAAATAACATGGAATATTATCCAATACAAGCGTGGCAAAGGCAGGCTATATATTGAAATATTTGAAGACATTCTGAGAAAGAAAAGAAATGAAAGACAAACTTCAAAAAAATAGATGGAGCAAGCCAGGTAGAACAACTGTTAAGAATCCAGAAAAACAAAAATCAAAGAAACTATTCTAAACAAGCTACCAAATTTGTGTGAGGAACTGTGACTTCACTGAGAAGAGTTCAGTTCGAAAAATGGTGGAAAGGAGATTAAGACTTTGATTGGTGAGAGTTTATGAAGACTGACACAATTTAAAAAGCTTTTATAGTTATTAATACACTCTTAGCTATAAGCTGAGAATATTCCTGGAATGCTATTTAAATCTGACATCAGGAGACAACCAAAATTATATTTGTGTAAGTCATATGGGAAGGGTTAGGGAGGGAGAGATGTGGGTCATCCTTGGGAAAAGATGTTCATATCAACTTTGCGGTCTCTACTTTCCTATCTGTAAAGTAGGGATGAGCAAAATTGAACAAGATATTTAGTTTTACAAAAATAGCCACACGTATTATATAAAAATATGATTATTTTTGTAAAACTCAATACAGAAATGGAAATTGATGACATGCAACTCATGGAAAATTAAATGAGTTGTATGAGATTGATTTTTAACATAATGGCGGAATTATAGCCATGATAAATAAAGTTAAATAAAGAAAACGTAGAGGTCTGGCATGGTGGCTCATGCCTGTAATCCCAGCACTTTGGGAGGCCAAGGAGGGTGGATCACTTGAGGTCAGGAGTTCAAGACCAACTTGGGCAACATAGTGAAACCCCATCTCTGCTAAAAATACAAAACTTAGCCAGGCACAGTGGCACAAGCCTGTAGTCCCAGCTACTCAGGAGGCTGAGGCATGAGAATCACTTGAACCCAGGAGGCGGAGGCTGCAGTGAGCCAAAATCACGCCACTGCACTCCAGCCTGGGTGACAGAGAGAGTCCCTGTCTAAAAAAGAAAAAGAAAATGTAGAGAAAAATAAAACGTTAGATCTATTGCCAAATATATATATATATAACATATATAAACCAAATGAATATGTGTATGATACTACCTGAAATAATCTTATTTTTTGGTTACTTGTTTATTCCATCTCATCCACCTGGAAACTATCACTCATGAGAGTAGACTTTCTTTTTTTCATCACTGTATCCCAGCTCTTTTGCTTAGTTCCTGGAATATAGGAGTCATTCAGTAAATATTTGTAAAATAGTTGCAAAGTAAATTAATACATTAATGAAAGATAATTTAACCCCACCATTTACTACTTACTATAATTTGATACTGTGTCCTCCTTAAAGCTTTTAAACCTTTGCTTAGTAGATAATATTTTTCTTTGGAATTTTTTAAAATCGCAAATAACAAAATATTTTAAACTGCAAACTGTGATTCTATAGTGGAGAGAATGTTAAACATACAGACATACACACAGACACACACAGACACACACACACACACACACACACACACACACACACACACACATATAAATTGCCTTAATATGATTGGTCACAGTTATACATCTATGATGGTAAGGATGACAGAAGAGAATCTACTGCTATGTTGGGTCAGGTGAAAAGAGATCATGCCAGTCACTTCACTGCAGTTGCTGTTTGCCACATTACAAGATGGCCTAGTGTCTACAGAAAAACAAAAGAAAAAGAAGACTTATCTTCTCCCTGTTATAATTTTTCACCTAAAGGTCAGGGTCAGATTCACCCTGCTGAATTTTTTTTCCTCCTTTTTGTGAAAGAGCCACTATTTCCACAGATTGCTTTAACAATGAGTAAACTTTTGCTGGTTTATGTGTGAAAACTACACCGCAAAGGACCTTATAATGTGCTTAACTATTAGCAGAACATAACCTTTTCTATGACTTGTAATATACTGTGTGGACTTATGACAGATATAGCCCATCTCTATTATAAGGTCCATTCTGTGACCCAGAAACTATTTTAGATTCTGAGAATTTAAAAAATGCATGGGACTACCCTCCAGGAACTCACGGTCCAGGATATGATACCAATATGCAAATAAATACAGCATAATGTATTAAAGAAAAGAAATGAGCCTTTTGAAATTTTTATAAATACAGTACAATGTTGAAGAATTAAAGAATTCTGACAGAGATGGCTTAAGAGGTGTATATTCCAAATTGTATGCACACACACACACAATTAATTAATTTTATTATTCAGTGGAAAAACATCAGAAGGAGAAAATAAGTACTAGTGGATGATGAACTACCCAGATGCCACTTAATAGTATCATATTTAGCAAAACCAGGGCTTATCACATAGGATAAAAACTCTACTGATTCTGTTAAAATGTGAGTCAGATTATGTGACTCCTGTGCCCCAAACTATCGGGGGAGCTAGCCCCCAGTATTTCAACTTGGGTTATTTTCTATTTTCCCTAAGTGTCAACTAGTCTGAGAAATAAAGAGAAAGAGTACAAAGAGAGAAATTTTACAGCTGGGCCTCCGGGGGTGACATCATATATTGGCAGGTTCCGTGATGCCCCCTGAGCCACAAAACCAGCAAGTTTTTATTCGGGATTTCAAAAGGGGAGGGGGTATGAACAGGGAGTACGTCACAAAGATCACATGCTTGAAAGGGCAATAAAGGATCACAAGGGCAGAGAGGCAGAGCAAGACCACAAGGCCAGGGCGAAATTAGAATTACTGATGAGGTTCCATGTCCCGCTGGGCATGCATTGTCATTGATCAACATCTTAACAGGAAACGGGGTTCGAGAGCAGACAAGCGGTCTGACTAGAATTCACCAGGCTGGAATTTCCTAATCCTGGAAAGCCTGAGGGCACTGCAGGAGAACAGGGTGTATTTCATCCCTTATCTTCAACGGTGTAAGACAGACACTCCCAGAGCAGCCATTTAGACACCTTCCCCTGGGAATGCATTCCTTTCCCAGGGTTATCTCTTGCTGGGAAAATAATTCAGCAATATTTCTCCTATTTGCTTTCTGCAAGAAGAGAAATATGACTCTGTTTTGCCCAGCCCCACAGGCAGTCAGACTTTATGGTTATCTCCCTTGTTCCCTGAAAATCGCTGTTATCCTGTTCCTTTTCAGGGTGCCCAGATTTCATATTGTTCAAACACAAATGTTTTACAAACAATTTGTACAGATAATGCAGTCATCTCAGGGTCCTGAGGAGACATACATCCTCAGCTTACGAAGGTGACAGGATTGAGATTAAAGTGAAGACAGGCATAGGAAATTATAAGAGTATTGATTGAGAAAGTGATAAATGTCCATGAAATCTTCACAATTTATGTTCAGAGATTGCAGTAAAGACAGGCATAAGAAATTATAAAAGTATTAATTTGGGGAACTAATAAACGTCCGTGAAATCTTCACAATTTATGTTATTTGCCGCGGCTTCAGCCAGTCCCCCCTTTCTTGGTCCCTGACTTCCCACAACACCAAACCATTTAAAAATTCCCCTAAGTCCTCACAGTGGCCTCTAAGGCCTCTGTGGTCTTTCCAGGTGCCCCCCCTCTCCGTCTTTGATTGCCTCTCCTGTTACTTTTCTGGTTCAGACTGCTTCAGCCACAGTGGCCTCTTTGCCGGTCCTCAAATTTGGCCTTTCTTCAACTCTTTTCCACTCTGCATTCCCCCTGTTGGGAATGCTCGTTCCTCACATAGCCACACCTCCTTCCAGACTTTGTTCAAAAGTTCAATCGAGTCTGCCCTGGCCACCCCACTTAAATTTACAAACTGCCTCTCTGGCTCCTTTCAGCAATGCCACCTCCCAATCTCTCAGTATTACTCTGTTTAGTTTTATGTATGCTGGGTTGGGGGGTTAATCTGCAAAGAAGAATAATTCATGATCTGTTCAAATCCTCATTACCACTTTCTAATCTGAATGTGAAAAGCATCAGGAGCCAGTTATCAAAGTATCCCTCCCCTCTCCATTGCTAGTCATTCTTTGCCACAAGTTTTTTCCAGCCACCATTGGAACTAACCTACAGCAAACTTCTGGAATTAAGTATTAGCTTGTCAACTGACAATACCCACATGGATGTGTATCTGAAATTTGTGTGTGAGTGTGTTTTCTGTATGTATTTGTAAAACGGCATGTAGGGTATGGGAAAAACACTGGGTCAGCGGTCACGAGAAATACTTAGGGTCAAATCCCCATCTGTAAAATGGGGGTAATTCCTGTTCTACCTAACACACAGAATTCCCTTAGATAAAAATGAGTTAGCGTATGCCAAAATGCTCTTAATGCTGGAGAGTGCTGTGACGTTTTTTGTCATTGTCATAAGAGCTACGTTTAAGCAGATGCTTACATTTGATAACACCTTATGTTTTTATAAAATGTTCCACTTTCAAAAGCAATAAGGAAGTAACCATTGTTTTCAAGTGAATCATTGTCTTAATTTTCTCAAAAATATTGTTGGCATTCTTGTTATGGTTAAATTAAAAACAAAGACATGTTTCAGGTATTAATGGTAAAATTTAGATTCAGAGAAGGTCAGTGACTTATCTGTGATCAAATTGCTACTAAGTAATAAAGGGTATTGAGTGTGTATTCTGCTCCAACTTTGCTTCCCACATAAATAATGAGACACATAATGGGGTAAATAAATATGGATGGAGGCTGGAATTATTGGAAATCAAAATAAAGAAATATCAATGACATTAGATCTAGGGAAGAAAGTTTGATGAGGAGCAAGATATTTGCATAGTCTTGAGGCATCTCTTCATAAATTGCTTTGTAGTTGCAAGCTGAAAAATTGTAACTATACAATGGAAATATTAGATAAGAATTTGACCAGGTGATGAACATCATCACTGAGGTGCAGGTAGATATCGTGTGCCTATGGATATGATTCTCTGAGAAGGACATAATATAACTTATGTATGTTCCAGCCAGGAATCATGCATAAACTGAATTTGATCACAAGGAAACATTAGATAAAATCAAAATAAAGAGCATTCTTCAATAAAACAAGTCAGTATTCTTAAAAAATGTCAATATCACAAAAGACAAAAACCAAAGACATGTTCCAGGTTAAAGGGGACAAAAGAGACATAACAATTAAATGCACTGTAACTGGATGCTGTATGGCAAGATGGAAAATGCTGTTATCATTATGGGGTTATATGGCAAAATTGGAGTACTAATTCTAGATTATTGTATCAATCTTAGATTTACTGATATTGATAACTGTACTATAGTCATATAAGTGAATATCTTTATTCCTGGAAAACTCATACTGAAGTTATTAAGGATAAAGAACTATGATTTACCAGTTTCACTCTTGGACGGTTCAGGAAACAAAATGTTTTTAGATAGTTAGATGGACAAATAAATCTAGATGTAGACAGAGCAGTACATTTTAAAGTAAATAGGGCAAAATGTAGTAGGTGAATCTAGGGAAAAGATATATTCTTGCATTTTCTTTGTACTATGTGTGCAATCTCTCTCTGTTTGAAATTATTTTCAAATAAAATACTTCTAAATATAATGAGGCACAGTAGTTGTGGCTCCTATTACTTGACTCATCTGAAAGAGTTTATTTTCTTTAGTAAATACCTAACTTACAATCAGGCAGGAATGTTGTCTCTTGGGAAGGTAAGATGTTTCATGCATAAAAATAGCAATACAGAGGTGTTTGATATGATAATATTTTACTGCGTTTTCATTTTTTATTATTTATTATTAATGAAATGCAGTTGTCTTTGTAGCCTGCTGAGTGTTTAATAATGAAATTATGCATCATTCATTTTCAAACGTCTGTGCCCCATATGTGTTAGGAACATGAATTCAATATGCACTTCAAATCATTTTATAAAGGGATAACTACAGATAGAGTTAACCAACTGATGCTCTTTAAATGCGTGTTATATACACAATTTCCAGGTTGACATGGCAGATTAGGAGTTTGTGTGTTATATGTAAAGTACCTATTCATTGATCTTCTGGATATATGGTTTTAGATATCTACTTAAGTCCTCACAGTATAGCACGGTTTAGGAACATGTCTCCTGTAGTCTATGATTGAATTTATTCAGTTTCAAAAACTGATTATATTCTTCCTTAAAACTCCAAGATTCTTTATGTAAATTCACATCAATTAGTTATTATTTTATGATGGTCCGATCCCCCAAATTCGCCTTGGTTTTAAATGCTTACTGTGTTGAATGGTTCTCCCAACTTTTACCATTGTACTCAGCATGTTCAATATAATACCTATCCTTGGCTAGTTTGGAATGAGGAAGTGAGACTAACTTTAACCCTAAAGAAAGGAACAGACCCCTAAGACAGCCATATCCCAAAACTCTTCCCCCTCACATGTCCTTCTTCTCCCATCCTTTCCTATTATCCTCTTGTTCTTCAACTTGCTCTTCACCCCACCCCCTTACAGCTCTTCTGTTCTAAACTCCTCTCTATTTTATTTTGAGGTGAGATCTTTCTATGTCGCTCAGGCTGGATTCGAACTCCTGGGCTTAAGCAATCCACCTGCCTCAGCCTCCCGAGCAGCTGCAACTATAGATGCCTGTCACTGTGCCTGGCTACATTTCTCTGTTTTAGCCACAAGTGAGCTGCAGACAGGTGATTCCATAACCATAGGGTCTCAATCTCTGATTAGTGACAGAATAAGTAAAAGATGCTTCCATGATGAGCAAGTATTCAAACTATGATAAGGAAGGATATGAAAGAGATTACTTCTCAATCTCCTTATGGCCTTTGGGAAATTATACACGTAGCTAGTCTCAGTGCTGTTAGTGAATTTGCAGAATCTAGAACCCAGATTCCTTCTTTACAACTTAGTGGCTATATGAGCATCATAAATCAACCTCTTTGAGTCACAGACTCCTCATCCATCAAATAGAGGTAATGATGAGATGAATTCAGAGGACACTTGAGAGGTGTGAAATACTGTCTAAGATGCTATTTATATTGTCATTGTGGCCAGCAGTGTTATTTCTTTAATTTCACTTTTAGGATAGTTTACCTCTTCAACACCAAGGCAGTCTTTACAGAACCTTTTTGACTAGGGAGCAGGATGCATACAATTTGTGTGAAGGAGCTTATGTACAAGTGAGGCAAATTCCTCTCCCTTTTTCTCTCTGGTCATCAGAAAGGTCTTAAGGACCAGTGTCTCCTCAACTGCACATCCCAGAATCATGTGCCAGCTATTGGAGTAAATAAAATAATCTTTTAACTGATAGATCTTGGTTTGGCAAAAGTCAGATTTTTGTGTGTGTGATTTGAAAACCCTTCTGAATTAGAAATGGGAAGATCTTTCTCAGATCTTCCCTTTGGCAGAGTTCCAGCTAGAACACCTGGTCATTGACCACCATAACTGTTGGTGACCAGGATGTATAGAAATGCTGTCAAGATGGCTATGCAGTGAAATGGTGTTCTTAGTGCTTACAAGATCCTTGTCATGTGCTGCAAGTGCCAAGTGATGCAAAAAATGTTTACATGCCATGAATAAAACTAAAAGTGTGAACCTCAACCAGCCTATTTTTATAGTGGATCTGCACACAAGAGGACACTTACAAAGGAGATAATGTAATTTAGCTCTGAGAACTCAGCTTTAAGAGGGCGATTGGTTTTGTTTTTATGTGTTTTTGTTTTTGTTTTTTTTTAGAATTTTCTGCTGTTCATCTGGGAAATGCTTGCTGTGAGTGTGAATCATTTGTAGCTCTCCTCAGCATTTCCATTTTGATATTCCCAGGCTGCCAGTGCTAAGCAGTGTTTCTGGCTGAAGCTTTGAAAAATCATTTTTTCCTATCAAGCCTTTTCTCTACTTTAGCCCTGCCTCATTTCCCTTTCTTGCCTCTAAAAGTTTTATGCAGGCCATAATGACTTCAAACGAATAAAGTCCAAGTCTCAAACAGCTATGGCCTCACATGCATGTGTATATATATAAGCAAATATGCATAAATCCACACATCTATATATGTTTTCAACCCACAGGCTTATATCAGTAATAGTTTGGTGTCAAAGGACCTGAATTTCAAGGTGGATTTCAAAAATCCATTTCTTCCATTTGTTCGCTTAGGTACAATGTAATTGAGCATTGTAATTAACAAATACAGACTCTTGGCTATAAGCAAGAGCAAATCTATCTATTAAGAGCTTGAAAAAATTGAGGTTTATTTGCCTTTTATAAAAGAAGGCTGAGACAAATACTCTAGGAATGAATTGCTACTGAAAAGTTGCAAACATCCATGGCACTTCGGCTTTAGCCTCATGGTCTCAAAATAGCTGCCGAACTTCCAGCATCATGGCCTGATTACATCAATGTCCTGAATTTTGCCCGTGTTAAAGTCTTCAATAAAGCCAAAGGGGAACAAAAGCCAAATATATTTGCCAGCTGAATCTATTACCTTGATTAGAAAAGTAAGATTTTTTTAACCCAATAATATCTGCTCAGCCAATATATTCAATTATGCCTTGTTGGCTAGAAGTGTCATAAGGCCACTCCTAGCTAAAGTGCTGATAGGCAGTAGAGAAGTGAAATGAAGGACAATGGCTAAATCAGCTAAAACTAATTGTATTTGTCACAGATCCCAAGAGAATTATAGAAAAACTTCATGTTTTCGTTTTGCTTTATTTTGGAATGGTCAAGGGAAAAAAACTGTGGGGATCAAATTCTATACATGTACCAGATTGCTGAATTCAGGTTTCAAAGATATGGAGCAAAAGTATGGTAAAGGTGTTGTAGATGCAGAAGCAGAAAGATTGGCCCACCCAAGCAGAATATTCGGCTAGAGTAGTAATACATTTTTTAAATGTCTACTTTCCAGCCCTTCTGGGGAAAAAAGCTTGATAAACCTATTGATACAATTAAATGATATCTGTATTTCATTCTGAGATGAAGAGTTAAATTCAAGGCGTATTTATGGGCCACTTACTGAGTTCAAAAGCACTGTGCTGACACCACAGACATTCTGACACATAACACCTTGAGGACTTTATGCTAAGTGAAATAGGCCAGGCACAAAAGGACAATTACTGTACAATTCCACTTACATGAGATGCCTAGAGTAGTCAAATTCATAGAGACAAAAAGTAGAAGAGCAGTTAGTTACCAGAGGCTGGAAGGAGGCAGAAATGGGTATAATTTAATGAGTAAAGAGTTGCAACTCAGGAGGACTAAAAGTTCTGGAGATGGATGGTGGTGGTGATTGTGCAACTATGTGGATGTACTTAATGTCACTGAATTATTCATGTATTCATGGCTGACATGGTAGATTTTATGTTTATTCTACCACAATAAAAAACAAAGACAAGCAGAACAAAAGCGAGGTACTGCCATCAATTGGGAAAAGGACCTACTTATTCTTAAACCAGGTGGCATAATGAATAGGTGAAAATGGAAGTTGGAAATGACTGTGGGGATCAACAGGTGGAAAGGATCATGTCTGATTAGCCAAATGGATCTTGATAGATGTTTTCAAGTTTTACAGGTGAAATAATGGGTGCGATGATGAGAAATATCAGGAACTCCGTGACACTTCTAAGGGAGAATAAGTCCACTGCTTTGCCTGAGTATGTAGGATAGACTGTAAACAGATTTGTGGACTGGAAAGTTGAGTTTGGAGAATAAAAGAATATTGAGGTAAAAATGTAATTCATTACAAAGTTGGAGACCATGGAAGGTTTTAGGATAAGATCTTGATATAATCAGTATTGCTGTGAACTTAATTAGTGAAGCAGTGCAAATAACGTGTGAGAGGGAGAGCAAGATACAATAGCAGCTCTTGATTTTAACTGCTGGTGTCGTATGGGATAAAATGAAGCAAAATTCAATATTGATTCAGGCTTCAATCCTGTTCGCTAGGAGTGGTCCCATTTTCTCCCAATAGGTGTACCTATTAAAAAGAAAGAGTTTCCTCATTTATTGTCAAAATAGCTCACATTAATACTATTTAAAATTTTGTGTTTTATGTTGGTACAAAATATGTTTCAGTAAGATATCAAATCATTAATACAGTGAAGTTATATACTGTTATGTTTACCTCTGCAAAAGAAACTTGAAATCTAACTAGGCTCTCCCGCGTTTACAGTCTCTGCATTCACAGCCTAACATTCCTCCGAAGGATGAAGAGTTTCAGGACAATATATATCACTTCATCATGAGAAGATATTTAATGCCCTCACTAGTGCAGAGCTACAGGAAGGGATGTTGCTTCTGCTGACTTCTTAAACCTTGGGCATGTTTTAAGAAGAAAAGTTATAGCTACACTAGGTTGACTTTTCATTTAAACAGTGCTAGTCACTTTGGTGTCATAAAGGAGCATAGGCCCTATGGAATGACATAGGTGGGAACATCCAAAGGAAGATGAGGGATTGGAATCTGCCTTCTTTTCAAATACTGCTTATAAGTAAAACCAAACTTAATTTAATTTTATTTAAACTTTGTGACACAGGGAAGTTCCCTTTGCAGAAAAACTTTAGTGCTTAGGTTTTTATCATTCTCAGTGTTGAGACAGCTGCTACAATTCTTTACTATCTTGTAGTCATGGCTATGATGATTAATTTTTTAAAACTTGACAAGGGGGAATTGCCTCAAATTAGAGAAAGGCAGCTTTGAACAAGTTCCCCAAGAGTAAAGCATTTTACACGTCAAGAATGTTAGTGAAGCTGCCTGTACTGTAATTTAGATAACAGCACAGATACCAAGCTGGTGTGTGTTAGTTGTTGAGGCATGTGGGTGATTGCCACTTTCAATGTTCTTTGTTTTATGCCACAGTGTTGACTTTTTACATTGACAGTGATGAAAAAAAGCCCTCGGTAATATATTGAAGACTAGGCTTGTGGATATATGCCTGAAAAAGTAGTAAATGCTGTGGCCTTCAAATCCTAAGAGGCTCCTATGTAGGAAACATTATTCTAATGAAGAAAAAGCTTATCTGGAGTATCTTTAACCAAGAATTCAAGGTAATACTGAAGAATCCAACAAAACCATGATATTAAGCCAAATGCACAAACAGCTCAATGGCCCACTTTAGAAATCAGTGCACATATTTTAAGGGATTGTGTCTTATTTGTTTTTGTATTCCCTGCAGATTTCGTGTGCAATAAACATTTCTTGAATGAACAGATTAAGCAATGATGTAGGTTTTTACAATACTAGAAATCAAAAATGTGAGTAAAATTGTCCAGTAATTATGAAATGTACTTTGACTTCTTTTGTTTTCTAATAATGATGGCAATGAGTTAGCTGTATCAATCTTTACCGACATATCTTGGAAATATTTCCCCATTTGTTTAAAACATATTCTTGATTAGAAGTATAACTGGTCAAAGAGCTGATGATTTTGAAGACCTCTTCTGTGTAGTTGGTCTTGACTCCAAAATGTAGCATTTGATTGATATAGAAGTAGTATTAAATTTTATATTTTTCAAGGGGAGTAATGATGTTCTGTACAATGTTTGCATTCTGTGGCACAGAACTTTACATCATATAATATTGAAGCTGGATTGATAAAGAAGAATTCAAATTGAGAGCTAGGATGATAAACTGGTGTTTGACACAAAATAACTCAGCAGTTCTAAACAATAGAAGACAAAAAGCACAGTGATCATATACAATAGTTATCTTCTGTTTATACTTTACTTACTGAGCACTTAACTTGTATAAGGTCCTGCAGCAACTGATAAAAAAAGTATAAGAAAATCATAGAATGATTTAAGGTAAAACAGTACATGGGAGGTGGGGCTGAGCTGCTGGTTATAAATGAATCAGATAAGGTCTGTTCTCAAGCCAAATAAAAGAGTAACAAAGTTAGAAATAAAAAACAAACATAAAAAAGTATTCATCTTCTACTTTCCTATAGAATTAATTCAATTAAGAATTGAATATATATTGAATATATTTTCTTAACTTAGCAGGAAAATTCTTGACCACACCTAAGCTAAGGTTCAGGTGGAGAAGTCAGTAGGAAAAAAACTGTATATAATGTAGATGGATGTATTTCTTGGTTTCATTTAAGGTGCTTGTTTAGATCAAACATGAAAAGCACCTTATGTCACTTTGAGATGTGGCTGTACGATGTAATATTGTGGAGTGTACAAACAAGATTTGGCTCTAGGAAGAGTTAGAGCCACTTGCATAGCTAACTTTGCTATCTTTCTATCAACCAGAGATGATGAGCTGGGGAAAAGCTAATTTAAACATGTAAGAACAGCACCTCCAACTTTAGGCCCAATCATAAGGCAGATCATACTGGAAGAAGCAATGGGATTTCTAAAAGGACATTCCAGGGCTGTTGAACTGTTGGAATCTCTGGAAAGATGATAGTGAAGTAGATGGAACAATAAATTGCAAATAAAGTTGGAGAAAAAAACATAATTTTTCCTTCTTTTCTGTCGTTATTAAAAAGTGATTGCAGACATGAGATTAAATATTTCTATTAATAAAAAGAAATTCCTTGCTCCTGCTTCTAATCTTTGAAAATAATAAAGGAGCCAACATATTTTTAAAAATATAAAAATCCATCCCCAACACAGACAGTGCTATGTCTTTCCGAAACTGCCCAGTGATTTCTTTCTTCTCCCATATGAAACTTTTGATAATGGAAGTCTGAATGACTTTATGTTTTGATATCAACATTCTTCTCAAGTGGATTATGTAGTATCATCATAGATTGGATGAGAACATGAATATTCTGTAGAGACACCAGTATCCTGGGCCCAAAAGAGCTGATGTCTAGCAGTGCTCCTCAGACTATCGAAGATGAAAATTGAATTTTCATTTTCAACCTCTTGCAGGCTAAAATAAAATCAGACACTTGGATGACATTATGATATCAAACCAGCATAAAAGTTTTGAAGTCTTTATTCTCAATGTCTATAATTCATCTTATTGCAAACTGGTCATAGTTTTCAGTGGCACCAATCCATGAATCACACTGAGATCACTGATTTAGGGTTCTGGCTCTGCTATTTGTTTTTGGGACAGTGGTTTACCCTTCTTTTCCCCATATATAAAATGAAGTGAGAACATATTAAATGATTGCTGAAATCCAATGATTCTGTTTTTATTTTGATACTATTTTCTTTTTGCTGGTTAAGAGACATATGTTATAGGTACAGCTTACTATCTAAATGCTCTTTGTTACGTCTAACTTATATAAATGAGTGAAGAGCATGTTTTAGCTGAGAGTTTATAGGCTATATTTTTGTAGCATTTTCACTTAATTGCAACCCTATTTTCAGAGTAGTAAGCTCTTTTGTTTCCATCAGCTACTTTGAAGAAAAATATTACTTCCTGGGTAGCTCTGGACTCTCCAGTGAAACCCTTAGCACCAAGCCCTAGGAAGGATAATGATGATGAGTTAGCAGGTTGGCCTTGAGTGATAAATCTTCAATTTGCCTTATTAACAGAGATATGAGTGTTGGGTTACAAATAGGTCGGTTCTGAAGATGGCAAAGTACCTGCAAACTGAATACATTGGTTTCCTCTTCTCTCCCAATACCTCTGGTGAAAAAGTACATACCAAAAATATAGCAACAAATATGTGACTGTAAAAATTGACAAATAATATAGTCTTGCTTAGGAATTTAACTGTGGAAAGATTACAAAGCCAGACTGCTCTTTAACCCTTTCTGAATTATAATGAATGGTAATAAAACTAGGAATGGAAGAAAACATTTATCTAGAGTTAAAAGCCACAATAACCATGGATAAATGATTGTGCTTAGTCACTTCTTGCCTAGGGTTTATGTTTTAGAACGTGTTTTACTTCAAGGACCCGAACCCAAGTTTTCATAGGTTTTAAAAAGTTCTTCTCTAAAGAGAGTTAGATATTAAAGGGAAGGTCAGTTGTTGTTCATGAGTAAGTTATCTGGAAACATTTACGTTCTCTCTGAGAATCCAAGAGAATGAAAACTTTCTCTGAGAAAACAGATCCTGCATATAGTTTAACCATGTGTATGCTTTTGAATGCGAACTTCCAGACTTTGTCTATAATCCTGTGCCCTTGTTAAAAAATTCACAGACAATTTATTTGCCAGGTCATACTTTTAAGAATTCTTTATTTTGTGTGCCTCTGAGAAGAGAAAATGTTTTTCCACCACTACTTCTGAATTCATAAATATTCTTGCCTATATATTATTGTTTGTGTGGCAAATCAGGGTACATTATTTTCATAGTGGATATCATTGATTGTTGGCATACTGTAATGCCATTTGCCACACACATGGCTGTAATGTGTCTTTGGTAAGGTGGGAGGGAGAGAATATGTACTAATCAGGTGAGTGGGTCACACACACACACACACACATACAAACTTGCTTAACTGCATCTTGCTCCCTCAATCTGTAAATTTTATGGCTATTGTTAAGCTACCTGCTTCATTTCTCACCTAAAACATGGGGGAAAATTCAGCCATTTTATCTATATTTGCAGTTATTCTAAGGTGAACTTAGTGACCTAGGGATTGATTTAGAAAATGTATTTGGTTGTTTTGGTTGTATGATTTGCAACTATCTGGGAAAGGTGGAGAGGCTATGCAACTTTTGAATGTATTTGCTATCTCTTAAGAGGTGTATTGGATTGGATAGATTGAAACAGTACTTGAATGTCCTCACAAAAATTCCAACTGAACCCACACATGATGTTTCCCCTGCTGCACATCCTAATTGTTGCATTTTAAAGAACTAACATAATTTCTGGACTGTCTTCCAGAGATGCAAATAAACACCCAGACTATGTTTAACAAACCTTAAAGTTATACTGTCAGTCATTGTGATGTTTGCCTAGAGGCAAATTAAAGTAGGTATCTTCGGTGCAATTCTGGAGACATTCATTCAGCATCAAGATCTGCTCTTGATGTGTTAAACAGTTGTGGCTCACAGTTATGCTGTCTCCAAATTCATTCTGTTGAGACTGACCTTAAGATAATGTAAAAAAGCAATTAGTTTTAAGCAGTAGGAGTGCCAACAGTGTGAAAGACACAAATTACACGGTGGGATGATATTTTTAGTGATTTTTAAGGAGATTATTAAAAATGAAATCTGTACTAAAAGCTATGACTGTAGCTTTTAGTCACAAAAACTGACACAGAGCAATTCATTTATTTCAAACTGCTACAACTCCCTAAATGACAATCCAAGCCCCTTTCTATGTCTGGCTGAAAGGTGGTCTGGCTCATTAAACCACATCACAACTCCCCTGAATAATCAAGCCAAACAGTTTTTACACATGATTTGTTAAGTTCTATTCCTTTGCCTTGTCATTCAATATTTCAGCAAATATTTATAGCACACATATCATGAGCCAAGATTGGGCTTGATGTTGAAACTGTTTTTTGTAACCCTAAGCTAAACGCTGAACTGTGTTAAAAACTACAGGTTTATATGCACATACACATACACAAACATACATTTATAGTTTAATAATTTTTTTATTAAACTAATTTTTTTAGTTTTTGTTAACTACTTTCAGTTAGAAATACCAAAATATTATTCTACTCCTTTGAAATTGTTAAGTAGTAAAACAATAGTTAAAATAGGCAGAATTTTTAAATTTGAAAATCAGATTTGTTGTCTGCATCACAGTCACTTACCTATATCCAGGTTTCTTTTGCCAAGGAAGAAATGACCTCAACCTTGTGAATTAGATTACTGTTTTTAAGCACATATTCATGAAACTTAGATGCATGCTGATCTCCTTATAGATGGGTCTCCAGGTTGAAGTTCTGACTTAATGCAGAAGCTATGCAATACATTTTGTAGAATCAATGTACATTCCAATGCAGTTCAGTGATAAACTTAAAAACAAGACGATACAGATGATAACAATGACCAACAATCACTGCACACTTGCTCAGTGCCAGGGATTGTTCCAAAGTGGTTTAACATCTGCTCAGTTCACTCGATTATCACAACTGCCTAAGAAGGTTGATACTATCCTTATTCTCAGTTTTCAGACATGGAAACTGAGGCACAGAGAAGTTAAATAACTTCTCCCAAAGTCACCTGACTAGCAACTGAGATGTATGTAGATGACCTTGGCAGTCAGTTTCAGAGTCCCTATTTCTTAACACTGCATTCTGTGGCTGAACATTAAGGGTGATCTTTCTTATCAATCCACTCATGATAATTTGGTTAAAATATACATAGTCAAAAATCTTAGTCAAGGCAGCTACATTATGCTTATAATTTGATTTAAATATGCATATTATATAATAAATGCAATGTGATTAAATTATGTAGAGTCAAATAATCTTAATATAGAAAGCTGTTTTCAGGGCCCAACCATTTAGCCAGGTACTTAAATGTTTCTATATCTTTCTCCCTCTTCCTTCTAACAGATGATTGAGTTAGGCTTGAGCATTGCACTTGCTTCTGTGGCTGAAATGGCACATATTTCTGCCCTGTTAGCACAGTCTATTTTACAGTCAGTGCAAATGATTATCCCCAAAGCTTGTCTGAATAAATTACTATCATGAAGTTATGCTGTTGTAATATTTTTGTGCATAAATATTCTAGCTTGACTAATAATAGAATTCACACTATTAATGAAAATAAAATTAGTGAATAAATATTAATATCCTTAAGAGACATTATGGAACTCAGAGGAGAGCAGTCCTAATTTACTCAATTTTCAAAGTCATTAGAAATTAGGAAAATTGGCCGGGCGCGGTGGCTCACGCCTGTAATCCCAGCACTTGGGGCTGAGGTGGGCAGATCATGAGGTCAGGAGATCGAGACCATCCTGGCTAATGCGGTGAAACCCCGTCTCTACTAAAAATATAAAAAATTAGCCAGGCGTGGTGGCGGGCACCTGTAGTCCCAGCTACTTGGGAGGCTGAGGCAGGAGAATGGTGTGAACCCGGGAGGCGGAGCTTGCAGTGAGCCGAGATTGTACCACTGCACTCCAGCCTGGGTGACAGAACAAAACTCCATCTCAAAAAAAAAAAGGAAAATGATGTAAATAAAATGTTTCTGTTTAATGTGCATCAGAATCACAGATCTCTTTTGACTTAAGTTTTTGATTAAGCACTTAATCTGTCTGTGCCTCAATTTCCTCATCTATAAAATGTTTGGAACAGTATATGACATACCATAAGCACTATAAAAGTGATGGTTTAGGAAAAAAAATCTCTATGGGTCAAGAAAATGTATGACCTATTCTTTGTACTTAGTTGTTGCAGAATAGACATTTGATAATGGTCTTTAAATTACTCTGTACTTTTAGGGGGTGTATATGTCATAGGCACAGACTTCTGACTCTCTAATGTCATTATGATACACTTTTTTTGTATATATTTTCTTTCTAAATCATAAAATGAGTTTACAGCAGCAGACCCCAGCTTTTTTGAGAAGTACCCACACTATTATATTGTGTAATCACTGTACCAAATAATATTTTTCGTCAGAATATGTACAATACAGAGTTGAAGAATCTATATTAAAATGATCAGCTGTGATGAGTCTGAGCTAGAGGGCTTTTTTACAAAGCATGTTTTGTTATCTGGTGAATTTATATTAGACCAAGGCTGCCAACTTAAAATTCCTTTCTTTTAAGGATGCAATGTTGCATAATTAGTCTGCTATTGCAGTCAGGATGCTTGCACCCTTTATTTTAATCCTGGTATAGAATGCAATAGACTATCAGAGTTGAAAGGAACCTCTGAGACAATCTAATTCAACTTGCTCATAATATAGATGAGAAAACAGCCTCTGTCAGTTTTAATGTCACACAGCAAGTTAGCTGTCCATTAGAATCTCAGAAATAAGTGTCATTTTAGAAAATCTCAGTTATTGTCTGTATAACAAATAGAAGTAGATAACAAAGTAGCTAAAAACAATAGCAATTTATTTTTTCTAATGATTCTTTTCATTGACATAGCAGGCCTCTGCTCCACATGGTACCAATTGGGGTTACTCCAGTCACTGAGGAGTTTGGCTGGGACACCTCAGTTGGGGCCCCTCAGTACTTCTCTACCTGGACTCTTTTTTTCATATATTGTCTCATTCTCCAGAGTCTCTCCATGTGGCCTCCCTCTCTAGCAGGATATTCTGGGCCTGCAATGACATATGTTTCAGCCCTAATGCAACACAGTCTTCCTTGCAGTAAGTACAAATTATTGTCCCCAAAGCTTGTCTGAGTAAATCGACATCAGGAAAGTATGTTATTGGGATTATTTCCTTACAGCATAGTGGATGGGTTCCAAAAGGCTGAGTAGTTGGGTTCTAAACTACTCAGTTATTCTCTTGGGAGCATCCCAAGATAATAAGCTCCAATGTGTGGGAGTGCTTATCTAACCACTGCTTATATCATACTTGTGACTATCTTTTGGTTGCAGCAAATCTATGGCTAAACCCAGAGCTAATGTGAGAGTACACTGGATTGGGGTGTGAATTATGGAAGATGTGGTTCATTCGAAGCATCAATGTGCCTGCCTACCAAACTGGCAGAGAATTTATGTGGTCAAGGTCAAGGAGCAAGTTGCAGTATGTAACACATAATGTAATGCTACTTAAATTAATTGATTATTTTTTCATTACTTCAGTATACTGTGCACTGTTATGGGTCTGTTACTGGACTGTGGTAAAGTTGAAACTTTCTAGAATTTGATGAGCCCTGGGAGTGTTCACATTGGTTTTGGCTGCCACCGTTTCTTTCTTTCAGGTAGTGAGATTGTACTAGAGCCAGGCAGCTCTCAACATTTCAACATTCAAATTTCTGACCATAAGACTAGAAAGGATCCAACATATTTAATAAAAAGTGAAGGCATGGGAATACTATTTTGGATATGTTTCACTAATAAAAAGAGCAAGACTTCAGTATTAGCCTTTTATTGGAATGTAAATTATGCTGAATTGAACCCACACTAAACTGCCTGCAGCCTGTAACTTAGAAGGAAAAAACAAAGTGTCACCACTGAACTGCTGGCCTTCTGACAAATATCACCTATTAGCATTCACAATAAAGGCAAGCATGAATCAGCCATGAAAGTATACATTATATAAGGTTTCTTTTAGCGTCTCTCAAGTCTTGACATACACCTGTGTCACTGACAGCTAGTATGCAAATTGCCTAAAAGTTCCATTAGGCTAGTTTAGGCAAGGGAAGCCCATCTGTTCGTTCTGTGACACTTTCCCTCCTAGATCCTCATGTGGGAATATGTCCTTGAGACATGCAGATGGATGAATTTGCGCCAGTGTCTGCTACCACCAACCTTAGGGGAAGTTGTCACTTCTACTTGTTTGATTGCCTTTAATATTTGATGTCCTCTTCCTTCAGATGCCAAAGAATAAAATTTTAAATCTAAAACTTCAAAGGGTGGTGAAGGTTTTTAAATTCTCAATAGAAAGTACATACTACTTTTTAAGCACAAGAAAATGGAACATCATGAGCCCTCTGTTTGAAAATTATGGTATTCACTGGGTGTTTTTCAAAGCTGTGTGTGTGGTCTGGTGTTGACAGGAGAGAACATACAATTTCAAATTAGCTAGTGCTTGTCAGCTGTTGCTGATAGCTGTTGGAAGGTTTTGGGAAAGACAAGGGCACGGTGATATTTTAGCAAGCTTGCCTATTAAGGACATTTGCTGGAAATGACTTCATGATTCCTATCCCTTTCTTCTTAAAAAAAAAAAAAAAAAGGCAACACAACTACATGTAAGCAATTGGAAAAGGAAATTCAACCACTTTTTTCTGGTGGTTTTTTGAGTAGACTCAAGTCTCTTGCCCATCTCAGGTTAAAATCCCAGAGAAAAGTTAGAAGTGGCAACAACAGAATCAGAAGAGCAGCTATCCCTTTGATACTTGATATCTGTTCATCATAAACAGTCTTCTTTCATTTCGTTCATCTGGCCTAGCAGAAAGATCTACTCATATTTCATTCTAAATGAAGGTAAGGTGGCATAAAAGTAATGGTAATCTCACCTCCTGGGTAAAGAAAACATTACAAATCAGAAAATTGCTTTTAGAAACATACAATAACTTGTAATCTGGAACCAGAAAGATAGATATTTCCTCTTTTGACGAATCCTCATTCTATAGCAAACAATGTATAAAGACATCTGATATGTTTAAGACAGGACAGAAATGATGCTTTTGATCATTTTGGCACTAAAATGATTCATGATTTTATCAGATTAGCGCCTGTTTTCCATTTTTCAGGAAATGGTCCAAAAGACATACTGTTTTTATTGACAGGACTTCCAAACTAGTTATTATTTGCTAATAATGTTGTGTTAAAAATCTGAGCAGAGTGTCTTGCCAGAGAGAGAGAGAGAGTGAAACTTTTATGCCCAGCGGTGTTTGGATGAGCAAGATAATTACACCCTTGTCCATAGCAGATGCTCTGTTCCTCGCTTTGGCAGTTTCCCTGTTCAGTGTGCAAATAATTTTCTCTACTAAAGTTGGTAGCTATTTGCTACAAATATATTTCTTTTCCAGCAAAGAATGGATCTTTTCCATCACCACTCACAAATAGCAACTGAATTGACTGGAGTTTTTATTGTTTCAAACACATACACAAAACTGATGTGAAGCAGAAAGAAACTCATATGAATGCCCCATGTCTGTCAAAGGATGTGAATAAAATAAGTTATTTACTAAAATAGTTGAAAAACTACATTGTAACAATGATTTGAACTTATTTAAATCAAGACTTTTGAAAAAGTCAATGTTGATAGTCAAATATTTTTAAAATTCAAATGTGCATTTAGTTTATAATAGAAAAGACACTTATTTACATGTATTGCAAAAATCTTATGAGCTCTCTTAGCCCCTCTATTTCTGTACCAGGCAAAATTCACTTTGTACACATATAGTGAGACCAAAAATAAGGAGCTAATATTCCTCACCATTTTGACAGTCATGTATGACTATGCTTGAAATGGGTGGGTGTATTCTCCCTGGCCAATGATGAACAAATACATTTCCATAAGCCACTATGCTTGCTTTTTGGGTAGCCCAGATGCTGTGGTTGTGTCTGTAAGCAGTATGCTGGCAGGTATTTTGGCAGAGAACTGCAGAAGGGGAAGGATGGAGAAAATACATTTATTATAGTTCCCTTTTTTGTTCTTACCGCAGCCCCAGAAGCATAAAGGCAAGTAGAACCACTCGTCAAGTTGCCATGTTTTCATAGATACATAAGGCAACATATACTTATCTAATAAAACTAATAATATAATTGGGGGTTAGGTTGATGAATTATCCCCGAGTCTCCCAAGAATAATCATTGTTGACTAGACTTTTATGGTAAAATTCACCTTCCAGCCAAAGATTAATAAAGTGCCAACTGAAAGATTTTGTTCCAAGTATGTATATGTAAGAGCTGAGAATCAGAAGTGTGGCTGGCTGCGTGGCCTGTCCTCAACTCTTCAGCATGCCAGGGGTAGAAATATCTACTGAAAGACAAAATGTTTATCACCAGCAGGGACATGAGAAAAAAATGTCTTCTAGAACTTTAAGAACGAGGAGATAAATCTGTCTATGATAAAGGTTTCTCAGAGGAGGTGAAATTTGAATCCTGCCTTCAGGATGAATAGGCTTGGCTACTGAGGAACCAGGAGGAAGGCATTTTATATAGAACAGCAGCAGGAATCAGGAGGCAGTAGACTGCTCATTTTCAAATGGCTTTTTCAGAGCATGCTCAAATACTACTATTAGGTTAGATGGCACTGAAAAGAGAAGATGGCCCTGTTTGGACATTAATGTTATTTCTCTTCTCACGTAAGTAAAAAAGTTGCAGCAGAAAGCCAGTCGCGGCAGCTCACATCTGTAATCCCAGCACTTTGGGAGCCCAAGGCAGGCAGATCACTAGGTCAGGAATTCAAGACCAGCCTGGCCAACATGGTGAAACCCTGTCTCTATTAAAAATACAAAAAATTAGCTGGATGTGGTGGTGGGCAGCTGTAATCCCAGCTACTCAGGAGGCTGAGGCAGGAGAATAGCTTGAAACCGGATGCAGAGGTTGCAGTGAGCCGAGATCACAACACTGCACTCCAGCCTGGGCAACAAGAGTGAAACTCCATCTCATACATACATACATACATACATACATACGTACATACATACATACAGTTGCAGCAGAAAAGCCAGGAGAAATGCAGTATAGTTTTGACAGGAATACCAGATAATGATGTATATGTATATACTAATAAGAATTTAATAACTCAAATATTTAGAAACATAATTCTAGTTTTATTTAATAGTTACACTTGTGCTAGAAGAGAATATCAAACATGGTAGGATAAACAATGGTATAGTAGGATTCTAGGTACATCCAAGGTTAAGTAAGATTAGAAATAACTTTCATTCACATAAGACATAGGAGGTCATTTTTCCCTTGGATCCTCAGGGCTGGATTTCCATTTCTGTTTCTAGGTGAAGAGAACTGAATTGTGCAAGGGCCATCCACAGAACTTAATCACTGCTTAAAATGTTGTATCAAAGTTATAAATAACTAAGTAGATCCTGTATGAAATTGGGAACTTCCTTTTCCATCAAATAATAAATGCCTGCATCAGGGACATGATCCTTCTTCTCTTTTTGTTTCTTTTACTTAAACTTCTCCCTTACTGGCTGCTATTCTATCCTCCTTTCTCTAATTACACATAGACACATCTATGCTTCCACTCTTTTTCTCCTTTCAGAATGTGCTTAAACACACTTAGTAAAAACAATCTGTTTTGGGATATCATTTTCTCTTTGTGCAGGAGTCTTTTAAGGTTTTAGGATGAAGCATTCTTGACAGGTAACTTGTGTCCATTTCTAATCACTGTTGAATCATCCCTGCAGTTTCTGTGTTTATTCTTATGCCTGATCACATTCGATAACAAAGCTTGTGGAAAAATCAAAAACAAGAAGGTCTTGAACTGCAATCAAATAAAGGGGAGCTACCTGGTTAACAAGTTTTACAAAACATTTATTGGAAAATATATCTATCCCATGAGATAGGCCACAGTCAAAGGACCACCCACTTTCTCCATTAACATGTGGATAGCTGTCTGCTTCTTACTGCACTTTCATTCTCTAAAAATACCCACCACGGTCTTTTAGTGAAAATAAGTGAGTTGGAACCAAAAACAAAGGCACAACATTCTTCTCCAAATAAGTTATTCAGAAATGCTTTTTGGTGAAACATTGTTTCTAGCATCTTCCATTTTCTTGCTATTTATCCATACTTCAAATTACTTCATTCATTAGTTCTGACAAGGGATTGTATTTGTATCATTGCTTGACAAATGTGTTACATGTTTCAGTCTTAAAATATTCCACTCTGAGCTCAGTGCTGCATACTTGGGAGATAATGTTAAATCAAAATCAGCCTCGCAACCCACTGCTGTCATCATGCCAAATAACTCAGGGAAAAATGATAAGGGTATAAAGAGATCAATAAGGCAAGAAAATCTGTGCTTTCAAAAGTAAGGCAAAATATGAGAAAGACTATCCGTCAAGCATCGGGGCATAAATAAAGCAAGAATATGCCACGTTTAGGGCACCGTGATGCTACAGTGAGCAATTATCCCATGAGTAGTAAATTTCTCTTACGTTTGCCTAACTCCTTTAATATAGGTCATTCTAAAATATAGCCATAAGATTCACTGGCACATTGATCAGCCTAGCATTGCTCTTTTTTCTCCCCTAATAGAATAAAATAAGGATATGGCTGATAAATGCTGAGAAGGACAATTCCCAGACCATTTAGATGTGAGTGGCCACACTGGAGTGTTCTCCCTGTGTAAGAAAGATCTATATAGCTCACATCTTCGTACATATGAATTATGCAAATACATTTCTGCCCATTGAGATGATATTACTCAACAGGGCCCTCATAAGTGCCCAGTTCTGTTGGATTTTTAGACAGAAAACAAGCAAACTGCAGAAACTGGCAATTTGGAAATTAAATCTTTTATTGAGTAATAGGTACTCAGGCGTGCATCAGGAAGCAATCGTTTTTCTTTTTCAGCAAAGAGCATTATATTATTACAAATTTGCAACAATAAATGGAATAGCTTGCAGGCACAAGACAGTAAATTTATGAACATTTGAAACTAGAAATTTATTTTTGTGCACTAATGGTCAGGGAGACTGTGAAACTGGCCCAGAGCCCTTGAATGTCAGTCTCAAGAAGGTGATCTATAGACAGTGAAGAGAATTTCAGGGTTGCTTTTATTAACATGGGGATGAAGTGTGAAAATTAATTTTTGTTGGGGGAAGATAAAGCTTAAGGCTGCATGTGGGATAGATTAGAGTATTTGGAGCTTGGGAACAGGAAATACAATTTGGAGACGGCTACCTTAATCCATATGTGAAGTGAAGTGCTCTGCATAGAAATAGTAGAATGGATGGAAAAGACAGATGTGGGAGACACTGAGAATGCAGCATAGGCAGGACTTGGGGCCTGGATGAGACTCAGTCATGACAATGAAATTTTTTTTTTAAAGAAAAAGATGTATCCAGATGTTAAATTATCAGTATACTGTGTATCTATGGAAAATGCTAAGTTCAAGTGAATATTCAAGGCATAATGTAGGATGAAATTTTCATGCCATGATACAACACTTGGAAGTGCCCTTCAGCATGTGGAGCCATCAGGAAAAGTGTCCAGAAAAGGACATGAAGGGGCCTGGGCTAAAAGCACATTGTAGACAGAAAGAATAAGTGGAAACGCATAGGAAAAGCATGGTCTCTGACTCATTCCTGTAGACTATTTAGAGTTAAACATCTGTTGCTTTCAACTTTCTTGGTGCTCTCCCTATTTACCTTACGTCATTTAGCTCTATCACACAAGATACTCGCATCTGAAAATGGGAGACCACCTCTTGATATGACAGAGAGGTAGAATTTTCAGATCACCTCTTGGTATGTGGGAGAGGTGGAGAGATGGAGATGTGGCTGGAAAGGAGAGATCGTGCAGGTTTGCCTAGAAGCTGATAAAATTTAGGCTTTAGGGTCCCTCCTTTTCCCCAACCTCTTCTGTAATATTATATCTAATCCTGTATAATCATTTTGTATTCTTCTCCTCAAAAATGGTCAATGGCCATCCAAAGTGTATAAAATTTAGATCCTACAAGATCCACATTCTTTCATTAACTAGTAACGTGTTTACATGGTTACATGGATTTGGAAAATTTGTAAAAGAAATACATTTTAATCACAACTGGTCCTTGTCTCTTTTCACACTAGTTTCCCTATTTGTATTTTTTTTTCTTCCAGTGGTGGCGGGTATTTTGGAATTTAGCTAAGGGTAAGTTGGGTGGGAGATGCATTTATTTTGGATTCAATAGGATCTATGTTTGTGTTATTGTTAGCTGTTTTGTGGTCTGAATGGTTTCCAAGAATACTCATACTCCTCACTGTACCAGTGTCTTGGGCATTGTGGCAGGAACGTGCTGGGCCAACTCAAGGTTCTATTGTGATAGGAATGTGGTCTCTGATGCCCAACACTGGAAGGATGTGGGAAGTAGAAGAAAAAATCTGAAGCCAGAAGCCAACTCTGTGCAAAATTCATCCACATTGTTGTGCCCAAATTTACTATCCTAACATTCCTACCATTCTGACCTTATAACAACTTATAAGCTATTACCATTTATGAGTTGTGAAGCTGAAGACAACATTTCTGAACTATCACTAGAAAAAAAATGTGCCTATCAGCTATTAGAGGACAGGCAGAATTATCTGTCCCTAGATAATTCTCTAGAGAAAATAGTATGAAATTACTCTCACATAAAGAGACAACCAAAAGGTTTGCAGCAAAAACGGAGAGGGGATTATTTCTGAAGTATGTCAGGGAACTAATATTATTTTCTACATTTTTTATTTTCATGTTGTTCTTCAGCTTTTTAATATTAGTGGAGTGTTGAAATTTCATTTTTATTCTAAACAAATATTCATTTTTAAGTAATTTTATATTTATAAATTTTATTCATTTTTTAATGGGTCTCCAACATTGTATAAGCTTAAGGCACAAGACCTGAGTTTGTCCCTGGGTTCAGGGGACACCTTAATTTTCATAATCAAGTATATAAACTTAACCTGTGGCTCATCCATGCAGTCCACGTAGTTAAATATCTGTTGCTTTCAACTTTTATGGTGTTCTCCCTTTTTACCTTCAGTTAGCTCTATCCAATAATATCTTAATTCTCTAATTATTATAATTTGGGAATATCCTATGGGCTTATATTAAGTGGAATATATTAGTATCCCTTAGTATGCTATACCCTAATTTCAGTTAAAAAGAATGTCCCCCTTTCTGCATAGCATAGTATTTGAGAAATATATCTAAACAGACTTTTAAAACTGTTTCAAAACAGAGATATGTGGTTCAAAACAAAACAACAGTGGAATATATACCAAAGTCGGGAATATCTGAACATGGAATATTATTCCATTTAGAGAAGTTTGAGAATTTAAACTAGTTTCATTTCAGAAAAGTATTTTCAGAAGCAACACAATCCTGTGAAATAAAGTATATAATCAGAAGTGTATAATCTATTGACAAGGAAAGGAATTGTCTATCATTTATCAATACTCTATTTATTACATTTTAGTAAAACAAATGTAATAATTATTTTTACTCCATTTCATAATGGAACACATAAGATGTGTTCTTGACTAGCAGGAAGACCAACCACTGGAATTTAAGCCTGTATAATCGGCAAAATTATAATGTCAGTGATTATTTTTCTAGTTTTCCCCTTTGTGTCTTCAATAAAAAATAATCTATATCATTAGGCAGGGATGAGATATTGATTGGTCACTAAAACTAGCATATCAACTACAAACATAACTTTCACTTTCTTTCCATTTATAAACAAGTCATTATTTGACCTGCTAGGATGTGATAAGTAGTTCAAAGTAAATGGAACACACTAGGTCATGCCATTCTCAGTCTTCTAATCAAGAGAAAATAAGTGCAGAATATACTTCTTTTTTGTTATTATCTGTGTCATTGCACAAAATTGTAAATTGGGTCCAGGATAGAAACTGGTGGCCAAAATTAGAGGTGTGTCTATTTGTCTCTCTTTCTGAAATTGCTAACATATGACACTTAACTGACTTTGTCAGAAGCCTCAGAGCTAAATGAAATTAATGACCAGTGGAATCCAAATAAATGAAAGGCAATGTGCCTTTGCACATAGCATAGCCAGATTCAGGATGAACAGACAGTCAATGTTGCAGAATATTATAATACTCCAAAAAGTGCTTCTTGGCCAATGGTGGGTGTGATAGAATCTCACTCTTCTGCATGACTAAACTGGGAGGATTTAGGCATTAAAAGAGAGCTCTGTCTCTGTGATGTAGTGTATACTTTGAGAAGCTTTGCTTTCCTCTGCTGAAATAAGGACATAACTCTAGAGGGTGCCTGTTTTCATTGGGTGAAAAATATTCCTTTGCTAAAAAAAGTCTTACATATGAGTCTACTGATGGATCTTAATTCATTTGAGTAAAAGCCACCATGCTAATAGCAAAAGTCCTATGTTGTTAGTCCTCTCGTTTTATTTTTATCTGTATTATTACTAAAGCAGTTTTCTCCAATTACTGCAAACCACAGGGAAAAGCAATCAAATTGATTACACTTATTGTCTTTGAGAACTCCAGTTATAAAACTAGACCATTCCATCATTCTATTCATTGTGATACTTAAAACTGTCACTCTGGGTAGTAAAATGTGTTTTCCTTTCTTATAAAGAATACAATTTACAGTAAAATAACTGGACATTCTCACAAGAATTAGCATTGGATGCAGGTGCCATTTTTTCCTGTACTCTATGCTTGATCTTAGCCAAAAGGCCAAGAAGCAATCTCTTATACTCTTAATACAGGTAAGTATAGACCATATTTCAGTATTCCAAGTTTATCTGTTTATCTTTTCTTTGCTTTCTATGCTGTGCTGTGTGCTGAGAACTCTGTATTAACCCCACCTGTATAAACTGTTCTACTTTCATTACCTTAGGACTTCAAGGAGTAATTGTCACTGGATATATTTTTATCTTTAAAATATTTTCTTATAACAACATTTATTACAATATTATCATTGAATTTATCTGATGAATTCTAATTATCTGTTCTATTTTACACATGTTATAGTGTAGGTTAAATTATTTATTTATTTATTTATTTTGAGATGGAGTCTCGCTCTGTCGCCCTGGCTGGAGTGCAGCGGCACGATCTCGGCTCACTGCAAGCTCCGTCTCCCGGGTTCACCCCATTCTCCTGCCTCAGCCTCCCGAGTAGCTGGGACTACAGGCACCCACCACCACACCCAGCTAATTTTTTGTATTTTTAGTAGAGATGGGGTTTCACCATGTTAGCCAGGATGGTCTCGATCTCCTGACCTCGTGATCTGCCAGCCTCGGCCTCCCAAAGTGCTGGGATTACAGGCGTGAGCCACTGCGCCTGGCCAGTGTAGGTTAAATTTTTATCAATTACCTGAGAATTAGAAATCGTTGGTCTTTGTTATATTATCATAATTTTTCTCTAATTAGATCTCTTCTTCAAGTCAAAATTCTGGATGAAAATTCTTAATACCAGTAGCATTAGGAAGTTGATCTATAGATAAAAATATTTTCTCTACTTATAAAACTATCATTATAGTAATATAATACATAGTAATATGGTAATATAATGAGCTGTATTTCTAGGCTGCTTCACTGCTTTGTAAACTTAGGCAGATCAATTATCCATTATTCGCCAAAGTGTTGGGTTCCATATGATGTTGGCTACAGGTAGAAGGGGAGAGCGATACATATGTAAGTTTGTGTGTAAATTAACATAGAAATCTTGCTTATTAAAATGTTGAACTTCACAAGCTATTTTTAAGACCCATTTCCTGAATTTAAGGAATAATTAACACCACTACCAACATGATTTTAAGAAGACAGTTTGTATCATTACTATTGTAGTTCATGCTATGCTTTTTGCTTTGGCGATGGATGCTGTCTCAGTTTAGCTTCTTACATTTGGTGTCTTTGTTTTCATTCTGCTTAAGATGTAGTCAGTTTCACGGCATTAATGATCTGCCCTCTGAGGGCTTAAAGTAGACCCTGAGCATTTGTAAAGCAAGAAATGATGTTAGTAAAGATACTTTAATTGCGGGGAGTTCTCTGTTGGCTGGTAAATAAGGACGTTCTCTGTGAGTTCCACCTTTCTTTGAGAAATTTTCATGTTTCCTGTACTATTCCCCTATTATATCATGGAAACTTACTAAATCAGCCTGTGCATTCTGCCCACATATTCTCTCATGGTGCCTTCTGGTCCTAGCAGCTGAGTCAGGGCCATCAATAAATCTTCTTCTTTTCCCCCAAGATATTCCTAGTTGCTTCTTTACTGTTCATTCTTGTAATTCCATTCATCTGTGTGTATCATTTAGGATGTTGGGCAGTTGCATAGCATTTCACCTAAGGTCACATCCTGATGGGATTTGGTGGGATCCTAGAGCTGGCTAGGACCGCTTGTGAGAGCTGATTATTAAATTCCCAGAAATGACGTGACTCAGTTGTTAGACTGCTTAAAGGTAAAAATCAGTGGTGTACTTAGGTTTTTTTTTGGGTTTTTTTTTTTTTTAAACAACATAGCTATAAATCAGGGTTTTTTCCCTGTTTTTTTTTCTCTCAGAGTTTCAGAATACTTGCACACCACTAATTGTGAATAGTTTTCTGTTTTGATTCCCCGCTCCTTGCAATTTGCCTTTTAGTGCATAGAGCAAGCACTGAGGCTTCTTTAAGGGAAGCAAATAAATTATCACTCCTAGAACACTACTTTAGTGATTGTACTTTAGAAAAGGCTGTTATCGGCCAGGCACGGTGGCTCACACCTGTAATCCCAACACTTTGGGAGGCCGAGGTGGGTGGATCATGAAGTCAGGAGATTGAGACCATCCTGGCCAGCACAGTGAAACCCCGTCTCTACTAAAAATACAAAAATAATTAGCTGGGCGTGGTGGCGGGCGCCTGTAGTCCCAGCTGCGCGGGAGGCTGAGGCAGGAGAATGGCGTGAACCCGGGAGGCGGAGCTTGCAGTGAGCAGAGATTGCGCCACTGCACTCTGGCCTGGGCGACAGAGCGAGACTCTGTCTCTAAAGAAAAAAAAAAAAACAGAAAAGGCCGTTATCACTATTTGCCAAGTTTTACATGGTATTCTTCAACCAAAGCAAAAACAAAACAAAAGCATCCTCTGAATATTGGAGATGTGTAGAAAGTACTCTGGAATGTATAAATGTATTACTATCCCATTCTTATGCTATGGACTATTTGCTTCAGCTACCCTAGAGCGTCTATCTTATGACTTGTTTGAAATTAGAGAGATAATTAAACTGAAAAAAAAAAAAACAATTTAAGCCATTATTTACCCACAAAATATTCTTGCAGGGGAACAATTTTTTAAAAATCTAATTATTTTTAGTGTTAGGAGCCATGAAATTAGTATACTTTATTTCTTGTATATAAAACTCCTTTTAATTAAGTGCATGGATACTTAGTAGTTGGTGTGTTATTTAACCTATAAGTTTTTTCCACTGACAGTTAAATATGTCTTATTTTAATTAGTACTTTTACAATTTTTAGATATTTCTCAGAATCTGTGTATTCTAAGAATGACTTCCCTTATAAAAATTTATATTTATCTTAAAAAATTCTTCTGAGAGTCTTGTCATCAGCTTATCTGAGAGCATTCTAGCTACTCTCAGTAGCTACTATTAGTAGCTACTCTCAGTAGCTAGAACAATACCAACTAAACCTAGTGTCCCATTAAAGAAGGATGTTCTTTGACTTACAATCTAGAGAATTTCATTTTGACAAGCATCAGTGGACTTTTTACTTTGTATGATGAGATTTTAAATCAGGCAAGCCAGAGTTGGCTAGATCAGTCAACAAACCAATATACCTGTTAACCAAAAGAACATTACTGTTCATGGAATACAGTGGATATTGTAAAAATGCTTTAGGATTTATGTGATAATAATAGCTAGCATATATAGAATGCTGTATGCCAGGTTTTATTCTCAGTGCTTTACACACAATTACTCACTTGAAATGTTTAACAATGTTCTGAGGTAGTTATTATGATGAGGAGACTGAGACAAAAGAGGTGGCAACAGAAGTAAAGCAAGATTTGAGCCTGGGTTGTGTGTCTGCAGGATCTATGTTCTTAGTCACTATACAGTGACAATAATGTTCCTTTCTTCTTCCTGAGCCTATGAAGAGTATACCAATTAAGGGCAAATGCCCTTTAACTGCCAGTCTCTGAAGCTCAATTACTTCTTTAAAAAAGGACAATAGCAATTTGGAGAAGAAAAAGCAGAACTATCCTACTACAAGGGACAGTTCCTTCTCTTATGTAGAATATCACCAGGCAAAAAAAAAAAAAAAAAGAATCTCCAGTAATAATCACACAAAGAAGAAAAGATGCATCTGGAATTGGATGTGCCTATATTCTTTTGAGAAATTCTCTAAGGTTTGAGGTGCATTGACTTAAAATATACTGAAAATGGGAGTCCTCAAAGAGACTTGTAATTAAGAGCAATAGAAGTTTGTGTAAATATTTTATGTTTCTTATTATAAAAATTATAATAAATTTGATAATATAAATTGCCTAATATTCATTTTATCATGAAGTATTTTTTTCTTAAAATTGAACATTAATTTATTCTCATAGTTACTACCTCACAGCCCCAAACATAATAAATTTTGAAAATGTATTTATAGAAAATTATCTGTGCAAGTGCTCATTTCAATTTTTATAATGAAGCAATTGTTTTGCATGTATTAATTTCTGTCACATTTTTGATCTGTGCTCTAACATTGTCTTCTTGAGGAAATTATTATATTTTACAGTTCAAATTTCTTAGATTTAGGACTTTAAAGGCCTAGGTTCTGTTCACATTTAATTTTGCTGCATCAATAAAACATGAATGAATTGGCTAATAAAGCAACAAAACTATTTTATGTCATGGAATATAGGTTATTCTTTACGAAATTGCTGAATCACCCTGGTAATTCACTATAAGAAAATCTTCTCCTTTTTTTGCCTTGGTCCTGTTTGGATAGAAATAAAATTGGTAGCATGTATGTTACATGGAGGATGGCAGGGTTGCGGGGGTGGTTTCTCTTTTGGGATGGCAGATAAAGTAGATTATATGGTATTGAAAATGCCGAGGGCCCCAGGCAGGGAGTTTGTCTGCCAAAGAGAGACACGTCTACTCTGTACCTACAGCTAATCTCAATTTCTATCTTTTCTTGGTATTTAGCAATTTTACAATTTAGATGAAAGTTTGGTTATTGGTTAAAAAGATAAAATACACCTTTTCCCCTCAAATTATATTTTTACTTCCTACAAATCTTTTAATAATGTGCATGTTTGGTCAGGGGAGGTAGTAGTTGAAAGAGAGGTTTTATATGGCAAAATATACACCTACTTCTTGAGTGTAGGAAGAAGCTTGAATATGGTTTCTACTAAAAGGAGATTAATTACATTTTAAGAAATTCCTGTAACTAGTAGCATAGCACAGAAACTGTGACCATTATTTCATCAGCACATAGTGTGGGAGATTATACCTTGTAACTGTAAGAATGATATATATTAGCATTGTCCAGTAGAACTTTCTGTGATGATGAGAATGTTCTGTGTCTACCTGTCAGATACAGCAGTCAGTACCCACATACGTTTTTCAGCATTTGAAATGTAACTAGCGCAACTGAAGAAATACATTTTTAAATTTAATTTTAATTAATTACATGTGAATTTAAATAGCTGCAGGCTGCTAATGACTGTCAGATTGGACTGTACATATTTAGATTTAAACCTGGAGTTAACAGAAGTGAAGACTGCTTAGCTTCAGGTCCTGGGTATGATGCCGAGGAGCTGAATAACCTTGAAAAGTCGTTTAACCTCCCTAATTCTCAGTATTCTCTTCTTCAACATAGAGATAATAATAGTTCTTACGTCTAAGAGTTCTGAGATCAGGAAATAAATCAATGAGCATAAAGCTCTTAGAATTGTGCCTGGAATATAATGTATGCTCAATAAACTTTAGCCATTGCTATTCTTATTTTATAATCTTTTGTATATATTGATGAAGTAGAAACTGAAAAAGTATGGAAATGAAATAGCTCTAAAGTAATAAAAGGAAAATGTCCTGAACTGGTATAATTTTAGGTGATCCTTGAGGAATGGATTTGGATAAATAGAAAGTAATTACAGGGTGACCATACATCCTGATTTGCTTCAGAGAATCTCAATTATTCCTCGTGTCCTGGTTTAATTACTAATGTACCCCTCTTTTGCTCTCAAATTTTCCCGGTTCGTAAGATAAATATTAAGTCACCGTAGAATTAGATACAGGAGTACACCCCAGGCATTTCAGATGCAGGGAAGATAACATATTAAGGTATAGATGCAGATGTGACTATGGTGTGGTTTGAATGGTGAGTACTGGGAAGTAGAAGGAAACAGGGATCCGTGTAGGCTGGACACATTATGGAGTTGGGATGAGAACTGGTATAAGGAAATTAGATCGGATTGTATATGCTATTTGTGCTGTTACTGAATTGCTCCTGTGTCAACATAGATTCACTTTCAGAAAAGCAAAGTTCTCATTTAATTGGACAAAAATATTTGGTGTATCAAAAAAAACTGATACTGTTTTGTGTTCTGATTGTATTTCCATTACTGATAGTAATTTTTGTTATAGGTAATTGGGAACAAAGTGTGTTATTTCTATCATCCCTTTGCTACTAGTAACCAAATCAGCAATATGATTGGTTAATATGGAAACTAGTCAATTAAAATGGAAAATGCCTCATTATTATCTGAAGCCATGACTTTCACAACTGGAGGAAACTTTGCAAGAGTTCATTTAGTTGCAATAAAGTATTATCACTGCCTATTTTATGTTGCTCTTTAAGCTACATCCATTGTAGCTTATCACTGCATATTTTATGTAGCTCTTTAAGCTATATCCATTGGTCTCCATTCTATTTAGGAGGGTGTACATTTTTTAAAAAGCTAGGGGAGGCCAAGCGCGGTGTCTCATGCCTGTAATCCCAGCACTTTGGGAGGCCGAGGCGGGTGGATCACAAAGTCAGGAGATCAAGACCATCCTGGCTAACAGAGTGAAACCCTGTCTCTACTAAAAATACCAAAAAAAAAAAAAAAAAAAAAAGCCAGGCATGGTGTCACCTGCCTGTAGTCCCAGCTAGTTGGGAGGCTGAGGCAGGAGAATCACTTGAACCCAGGAGGCAGAGGTTGCAGTGAGCCGAGATTGTGCCATTGCACTCTAGCCTGGGCGACAGAGTGAGATTCCATCTCAAAAAAAGCTAGGGGAATTTTAATTGTTGGCAATATTACTAATTTTAATTTTAGGGAAATAGAGTATTAGACTGTGAAACATAATATTATGTAAAACACAAAATTAGGAAAAACCCCGTCTCTACTAAAAATACAAACAAATTAGCTGTCGTGTGTGGTGGAGTGCACCTGTAATCCCAGCTACTCCGGAGGCTGAGACAGGGGAATTGCTTGAACCAGGGTGGTGGAGGTTGCAGTGAGCCAAGATCGTGCCACTGCCCTCCAGCCTGGGTGACAGAGCAAGACTCTGTCTCACAAAATAAAAAATAGAGATTGTGGGGAAAAACCAAACTAAAAAATTAGGCAAATATATCTTTCGTATTAAGTGTAAGAATGTTATTCTAAGCATAATTGTTGTACATTTCTGAAGACCTCTTTATCTCTGATTGCATTTGACATTGACATGGTTGGCTAGCCCAGAAATCTCCATAAAGAGTTTCTGGTGACCTGTTCTGGGTTTTCACTCATTGCCTACTTATTCTAGCTCATCGTGAAAGCAGACATTTGGGTTGATCTCTGAGGTATTCCTTGGACAAACAAAGCAGATATTCCATTATGGTCACTTTCAGTATTTCTGGAGAATGCTCTGATTCTAACAATTATTGTTCATATTGTAGCTAATACTGTAATCTCCAGCTGGGGAACACATCATGGCTCATTATTCCACAAGGAACCAGTCATTATCAGTATTGGAGTCCTAGCATTTTGGGTTATTTTCAAGGTATACCCTTGACTTTTTAAACTAATTCCATAAGCACTGCAATGTCTGAAGTATATGTTAATTTTGTTTGTTTGTATTTAAAGAGATAAAAAGTTAGTCAAATTAAAAGAAGAATTGGGCAAAGACCAGATGTCATTGGCATTTGAAAAACTGATAATCTTTATAAAACTCCATTGATGTCATTTATAGCACCACTTTTTGCTAGCTTATAAATTTATTAATCAAATTTGTTTATAGGTGCTTGAACTGAACAATAACTAGTTTATTTGTGTTTCCAAGTACCATGAATTTTAAAATGTCATTTAATATCTGAGCCTCTGAATGGAATTCAATGACTTTAAATTAAACCTATTTGTAAATAGCACACAGCAATGTGTGATTATGCAATCTGCTGAGGTTTTCAAAAACTAACATTTAGAGCGAAAGTGAATCTCGTTCTAACAGAATTTTAATAAAAACTCAGTAGTGATTTGTAAATACTTTGAAACAAATTAGCCATCCCATCCACAATGGTTTCATCACAGCTTAGTTCTTGATGAAAATGGCAAACCACAGTTCTAATGACATAATTTCATTTCAAGAATATTGGCTTTCATGTTTAAAAAATCATTGGCTCTTTAGCACCCCCTTCAAGGTGAATTACCCCAATTAGAATTGAGAAGGCAATGCTCATATTGTGGATCTGCCTTGTGATGATGATAATGACAATGGTAATGATGAGAAAACAAGAAAGAATTACTGAATATTGGCCCTGTGCCAGGCCCTGTGCTAAACATTTGACACATAATTTATACATTTTAGCTTCACAACACTCCAATGAAGTGAAATAATCATAATTCCTCTTTCACTCATGACAAGAGGTTTAAGTGCCTAGTTAGTGGTGGAGCTGGATTCATAGTGGGCAATCTGGAGCTCTTAAGCACCATGTTACCACTCTTGACAGCAGCTATTACCTAGACCAGTTGATAGAGAATATTCAAATGATTGCCGTTCATGAAGAGTTTTGTCTTTTATTGCTTATTTCCATATCTGAGCTTTGGGTAGGAAAAGAGAAGTAGGACAGATTTTCACCAAACTGTTATAAAAGACATAATTGAAACAATTGTTTACTATGCTTCTATTCTAGATAATGGAGAGGCAATTGCCTGGCATAAAATTGCAAAGCCATAATGTATGTGGTTCATGAAACCATGGCTGTAATTGCATGGCTTGCCTTAGATATTAATTTAGCTGCATTTGTTATTACTTGCGCGGAGAGTATTCGTATTCACCCTGATTTAAGGCTATTATAGACACACTAGTGACTGCCACAGTTCTTATCCTGTCCACTCTCTCATGTTGTGTTCACACTAGAGGAGAGGCCTGAAGAATAAAGGTTATGTGGAAATTACACTGTCAAGGAGATGAATCCAATAGCCTGCAGCAGTGTTATCCAGCGAGCAATGGATTACATGTGTACGTGCAAGCTAAATAATATATGATTTAAGACAATAATGTAGTTTGTATTCATTTTTGGATAGTAAAAGAGTTGGCATGTCAGTCCCTTGGGAGATTTTATCCAGGGCTTTACCCTTGAGTGGATAAAAAGAGTACAAATTCTATTGCATAGGAGATGAATAAAAACAAATTGGGGAGACCATCAGCAGAACAGACTGCTGTGTGACGGAGTCCAAGGCTACTCCAAAACCACCAGACCAACTGCCTCAGGATCCTGCCAGCAACCAGATGCCGGCAATAGAACTGACTGCAGTTTGGCATCAGGGCTCTGTGATTCCCAGCCAAGGGGAATTGCATGCAAAAAATATTTAAAATTCTCTTTGTAAAGAGTTATGTTTTCAATCAGAAGGAGAAGTATGTTTCAGACTTAGTCTGCTGCAAATGAAATGTGGCATACTGACATCTTGGTTACAGATGGTGGAAGTGCATATGTTGGAGGGGGTGAATGCCATGCGAAGTTGAACTTTGGTTTGGTGGTAAGGTTTTGTTTATGGTTTTTAGGCCATTGAGTTAGTATCATTCTGTGAGGGGTACTGTATTGGCCTTTCAAGAAGAGGGTCTGGGTCTACTTAAAATAGTGATTGTCAACTGGAAGAGATTTCCCAACCCTACAGGGGGACATTTGGCAGTATCTGGAGATATTTTTGGTTGTCACAACTTTGGGAGAGGGCAGTGCAACTAGCATCTAGTAGGGAGAGGACAGGAATGCTGTAAAATATGCTACCACGCACAGGACAGCTCCCTAAAACAGAATTATCTTGTCCAAAATGTGAGTGGTGCCAAAGTATGGAACTAAGGTTTAAAATTATCTGGCTTATATATATTCACTACAACCCCGCCTGCAGACAAGTGTTCATCAAATATAGTTTGATAGTGTATAAAAGAAGATTGTTAAATAATTTGCTTTACTCTATTGATGTATGAGCAACATTTATTGAATGTCCCAAATGCTTTCTGTTAAAAAAAAAAAAAAGAAGAAAACACAACTAACCTTCCTCCAAACCTACGTACCCAAACCATACATTTTACAAATGTAGGAGGACCCAGTTGATTCACTTTTCAAACTTGAAAAATGAGGTATATTAACAAAGCACACTAAACGAATCAGCTGTTTAGGATGATCTACAAGCCAGTTCGTTTTCCTGTTATTAAATAACAAACCATGAATCTTGACAAATGAACCCACTTGTTTGACATTATTTGAAAAACTCGTAACATGCTTGGTTCTGATGGTAACTTCCCCTTTGAAATTAAATTTTAAGATGGACTTCATTTAAATTCTGATAGAGAAAAAGAGCCTTTTAACCTTCATTTTGACTGTCTGCTGTTTATCATCATCATTCTTTCCCTCCTGCTGATTCTTAGATGCTCCAGAGCTTTTGCCAGAGCGTCATCCTCCAGTGTTTACTTCAAGGAAGTGTTTATGTTTATTGGTGTCCATGTAATTAAGAGCTAAAGTTCTGCAGTGTTGTGGGAGACTGCATGGCTTCTGGAGTCAGAGTCCCTGGCCTCAAGTCGGGCTCCAGCTGTGTGACCTTGAGAAGGTCATTTACCCTTTTTGTGCCTCAGTTTCCTCATTTGTAAAATGAGAAGAGTATTATTTGCCTCATTGTGCTGTTGTGAAGATAGCATATAAAATGCTTAGCAAGCACAAACAGATGCTACCTATAATTATTAGGATTACTATTTTAGGAATAGCATGTTTCACAATGGATGCCAATTCATCTTATTTCATTTCCTAAAGAGGACATTGGCACTGATCCTCAGAGATAGCATCCCTAATGTGTGGCTGAAGGGCTTTAAACCCTATTCCATAATCCCTAACAGAACCTTCCAGCAAAGCTACAATGAATAAACATCTAAGAAAAATCTGCATACTAACCAAGCATACGCAGCTGCAAGAGAAATCCTCTATCTCTCTTCTTCAATCAGAGTGTCATCCAAAATCCCCTTCTGAATGTGCCATTTCCACCGCTTCTAAGCTGACACTGCAAATTCATAGCAACCCCTTGCACTGTTATAGCACAGTGTTACAGTGTTCAGTAACCCCAGACCGTAAGTACTCTCTCCTCCTAAATAGGATTTATAAAGTGTGACTTTGAGCAATACAGCAAAGTCAATTTTATCTGCAGGAAAATATTTTTCTTTACTAACATTTTAAAACCCCTTCCTCAGTGCTCCAAAATGATTTAAAAGCTAATCAGTGATAAAATCCCAAATCCCTCTAAAGACAAAGAATTGAGAAAGAAAGCAGAGCCACTTTAATCAGTAAAGTGGCTGCCGTGACCCATTAACCCCTAGAGATTATTGACACTTATTTATGTATTTATTTATGTATGTATTTATTTATTTATTTATTTTTTAAGATTCTGTAGTTTGGTCATATGTCTTTGGCAGCAAGAACATACAAAATCGCTTTTGCTTTTCACAGATTAATTCATTTAGGCCTGTGCATTTGTCAAGCATTCCGGGAACTTTCTGCGAACATTTTGTTGATTAAAGGATGTGTATTTGGAATATGGGTGGAGAGGAAGGAATTCATAATTCTTAAAACCAAAGAATGATTTATAATGCTGACTGCTACCTGAATCAATCAGTGCACCATCAACAGATAAATGAAATACTAAAGATAAGGAAGAGTTCCCACACTGGGTGTTAAAATCTGTGCATTGATTGATTCAATAACACTGAGAAAATCGACCGCTTTCGGAAGAAATTCTAGAATTTATAAACAAACATATGACAAAGAAAACTGCCTTTTTGTATTTTGTTCAGAAAGCTTCTGAAATACATTCTTTCTCCACAAGTCTGGTGCTTCCACTCCTAATTATAAATTACATATCTCACTTCAGTGCACACAAGTTCCTGATCCTCATCCCAACTTCGGTTGGCTTTTGACTATTTTGTTAATTTTTTTCCCAGTGAATTTGTTGAGCCTTTTGGAGGACACATTTATTGTTTTAGGCATCATGCAATTTACTAAATGGTGTTCTGGTTATGGAAATGCTTACAAAGAACCCTAGGGGGGGGAAAGAATTAAGTAAACACATATTGATCATCCTGTAGCTGGTGCTTTCTTATTTGATTAGTCAAGGACTCAGTCTGAACTGGTCCTTCTAATCTGTGATACATAAAGCTGGAGACATTTTTCTGGCTCCCTGGTGGTTTTAAAGGCTATGCAATGGGAAAAACTGCTTTAAACAAAGTCTCATTTTTGAAAAAGCCTGAATACAGAATGGAATTCAAAGAATTTGGAGAGAGGGGAGGTGAAAGTGGTGGCAAACAGCTTTAAAAAGGCCCTGGGAATTTTAAGAGAGTAAGGCATATAAAGGAAGTAAAGAGAAATCTCATCTGACCCATTATGAGACATTATGAGATACACCAGGAAGCCACTTCGGCAAGCATGTACTGAACACCTACTGTGTGCCGGACTTGTAAAAGAGGTAGAGCTTAAGTTTTGTGAGGATTCCAAGAAGCTACATAGAATCCTTTATGTCAGGAAATAAGTCATAGTTTTTCATGCTAGCTAAGAAACTTGAGCTTTATGTAGATATTAAATTTCAAAAGGCAATGAATATATTCTATTTAATCCAAATACCAGGAAAAGAAGGTTTTATCCTGTATAATTCATTTTAAAATTCATTTTAAAATTCTACGTGAAAAATGTTGATACTAAAGCAATACTAAAGAATAGTTGAGAAAAATGTTTCTTTTTTTCTGTCTTTCCTTTTTTTTTTTTTTTTTTTTGACAGAGTCTCACTCTGTCGCCTGGCTGGAGTACAGTGGCGCGATCTCGGCTCGCTGCAACCTCTGACTCCCGGGTTCAAGCGATTCTTCTGCCTCAGACTCCCAAGTAGCTGGGATTATAGGCACGTACCACCACGCCCAGCTAATTTTTGTACTTTTAGTAGACATGGGGTTTCACTATGTTGGCCAGGATGGTCTTGATCTCCTGACTGTGATCCGCCCTCCTCAGCCTCCCAAACTGCTGGGATTACAGGCGTGAGCCACCACGCCCAGCCAAAAAACGTTTATTTCAAAGAAGAAATCTGGAGGCTCTGGGTTTTTCTCCTGTCATGTCTACTCTTTCACTTCTGCATTTCTTAACTATTGGTCAATGTGTGTTTGCATTGCACAATTTTCTTTCTTTTTTATTTTTACTTTTTATTTTTTCCAAGACTGGGTCTTGCTCTATTGCCCAGGCTGGAGTGCAGTGGCACCATCATGGCTCACTGCAGCCTCAGCCTCCAGGGTTCAAGTGAACCTCCCACCTCGGCCTCCTGGATAGCTGAGACCACAGGCACATGGCACCACAACCAGCTAATTTTTATATTTTTTGTAGAGATGGGGTTTTGCCATGTTGTCCAGACTGGTCTCGAGCTCCTGGGCTCAAGCAGTCCACCCATCTCAGCCTCCCAAAGTGCTAGGATTACAGGCGTGAACCATAGTGCCCAGACTGGACAATTTTCTTATTCCCAACCTACCCTTCCTTCCCAAAAATGAGGGGCATAAAAGATGAAACATGATAGAAAGCTTGAAGCCCTCTGCATATGAGATGGTACAGACTCTGGCTGAGGGAAACAATGGGAATTCAGAGAAAAAGATGTTTCCAGGAGGCTGTCCAAGATTTTAGTGGCTGACTCTATTCTGAGATTTAGAATTAAGAAGCAGATAATGCTAACACCAAGTTTTCTAGCATGGAGACTGGCAGAACAACAGCAACATTGAAAGATACGGGGTAATTATATTGGGTAGCTGGTGTGGGGAATTGGGAATGAGAGAATAGGTGCAATGAGTTGCATTTGATATACTGAATCTAAAGCACATTGTCTTATAGACAGTGGGAAATAGGGACTGACCAAACTGAAAATCCTGGAAGGTGTAAAACAGATTACTATTGCAAGAAATGAAGCTGGGTACTGCTAAAACTTGGCCTTCTTTCTCTATATGCTAAGGGCTGTCTTTATTCCATTTTTTATTATATATATAGTAGCCTAAATATTTCTCAAGCACCTACTGTATATCAGGCACTAGGCTAGGTGCTACTCATGTATGGTTTGACACATTCCCTGCTCTCAGGAAACACAGATTAGTGCTAGAGGCAGGCATTAAATAAGCCAAAAATAATTAAATAAGACCAAATACACTGAAAGCTGTGGAGGAAAATACCAGAGTGTTGTAGGATGATACTTAATTTGAAATCAGAAGGAGGGATTAGAGCCAGGCAAGTAGAGTGGGGCTGAGAATGGGAAGGGTGAAAAGTTGGGAGTACCACAGTGTCTGGTCTAAGAAGTGATTGGAGAAAAAGTCTGATAAAAAATCATGTGGAACTTTCAGGACTTTTTAATAAGTTTGGTGGGAAGCCACTGCAGGATTCTACATACGAAGTTTAGCTGTCTGTGATTAAGGCCACAGTCAGTTCTATTTCCAGGATATCTCATTATTTACCCAGACCAAATAGGCCTGTCAGTTTGGTCAGCAGCACAAATTCTGGAATGAAAAGACATACTATTTTCATGTTGAATATGTTTCTTGAGGTTTCTTTTTAGAATGAAACTGTAGAGGTACAAAGTACATTTTTTCCCTCAGATTATATTATTCCTTACCTTTATCCCATGGCACAAAAGGTATTATAGATTGACCTCATCTGAATACTTGCTAATGTGCCAAAAATGTGCTGTTTGCCAAAGACACACCTCCCAAATCTGATAAAATAGCTAAAGACTCTTCATCTTCAGATGAGAACCCAGCCCAAAATTTCCCCACTGGAATCTTGCTGAATGTGCTTATTTTGTTTTTGAGTAGCATTTGGGGTCACGACTGAGAAAATCTGGGATAGTTATATAGGTTAACATTAGTACAAGACAGACACAAACCATAAATATTAATATTATTGTTATTTTTGCTAATATTTATTGTACACTTATTAATTTCTAGGAACCGTTTTGTTTGCATTAACTCAACTTTTTGAAAAAATCTTATAACTTGAGAGAGTACCATTATTATCTCCTTCATATTAATGAGAATGCTGCTTCTCAGAGAGGTTAAGGCACCACTTAAAGGTCACATAGCCAATAAGAGACACAGCAGGGACTCAACCTAGACAGTCGGTGTTAGTTGAGAACTTTTGAAGATATGCCTGTATAAAAAAAAGAAATAAGCATAATTAGTAAATATATATCTATGAATTCTGGTATGTATAATTTTAAAAATCCTCACATTGTATATTGCAATTTTCTGGGAGTCATTTTGTCATTTTAATTTTGCCATATAATAATGTAATGAATTAAAACAGTGGTTCTCCCAGGGGGAGCTTCCTACCAGCACCAGGGAGCATTTGGCTATGTCTGGGAATATTTTTTGGTGATCACATCTGGGGAATGGGCATTACTAGAATCTGGGAGATAGAGGCTAAGGATGCTACTAAACATCCTACAATGAACAAGGACAGTGCCCACAACAAATAATTATCCTGTCCAGATGGTTTATAGTGTGTAGGTTGGGATCCTGGATTAGAGTAATTTAAAGAGGATCTCGAAGGTGAGGAAAGAATGGTAGCTCCATCTTGAAAACAACAAACATTCAAGGTAAAGAAACAATTTGGGGAATGTGAGAAAGAGCTAAGATGGATTCATTCATTCAGTCATTCATAGAATCACTATTTATAGGAATGATTTCTTTGTATCAGGAATTATGCTGAACAGTAATGTCGAGGAAAACAATAGGAGGGAGTTTCTTTGGAGAAAAGGAGGGAACAAAGTAATAGAGGGAAACCAAAGATGCTTGGTTATTAAAGGTAAGCTAGGGTCAGAGTTTATTGCCAAAAGTGACTGTTTTATTAGGGAGGAAGATATGCTACTTCACTAGTCTAAGGAGAGTCACTATAGTCAGAGACAAGTTCAAATTCCATATGCTACTGCCAGGAGCACCTGATAACTGCATTTTGTCCCTTTTATGGCTGACTTATGCTGTTCTGAACAGAGGGCCAGGGCGGGAGAAGTAAATGATATTCTTGAATGCAACAGAGGGTAGTGATATAAATGTGTGTGTGTATGTACATGTGTGTGTTGGAGAGGACACATAGCTTACGTTGATTTCAAGTTGTGCTGCTGGCCTGTGAATAGGTGCTGGCTTTTGTTTTTCCAGTAACAGCTGTTTCTGTTTCCAGCAGTCCTATGCACCAGCTCCCCACCCCATGGCTCCTCCCAGCCCCAGCACAAACAGCAGCAGCAACAACAGCAGCAACAACAGCAGCGGGGAACAGTTGAGTAAAACCAACCTGTACATTCGAGGCCTCCCACCAGGCACCACTGACCAGGACCTAATCAAGCTGTGCCAACCGTAAGTGTCCTTCTGCTGCCTGTGCTGTTTCTCACTCCCATACTTGCCTTGGTGGGCAGGATGTGTTATTGCAGTCAATGTACTCATCCACTGGTGTCTCAGTGAGGAAGACTCTTCTTTACAAACAGGACTTAAACTTGAGATTCAGTGCTAGTTTATTTTGGGGAGTGGAATTTGTTTACTTTTTGTCGTTGAGTGGAAGTTCTTGAGCAGATATACATGGAAATGCTGGCTGATTCATAGATATTTGACCTGCAAGATAAAGATCAGTAATAGAGTTACACTCTCAAACCATGTGGCCAGTGGAGTCATTGATGAGTCTCATGAAATAAACGGATTTTCTTGAGAAATATTAGTGAAGGGAATCTCAAAAACTCAGAAGTGGTAGATTTCAGGATTACCTCTTGTGTTACAAAGCTTTTCTGGCCAGTGCTTGGTGAATGTCCGTTCAGCCAGGACCATGTATTTGGAGACACATAAGACTAATCCTCTAGTTTCCTTAACACATCTACGGCCTAGTCCAGTGAAGCTATCTCCCACCAAGGCCAAGGACCACACTCACTAAGTAGTTTTATATTTGCTTGGAAGCTTGGAAATGATGAAATCCTCTTCAAAAATGTTTTCATGAATCTATTATCTACCAACACTTATGTCATTAATTCTCTTATTTCTGTGCAAATAAAAACATATTTAAGTTCACCTTCCCATAAAATTAATAATGAATTAAGATCATAGACCTGGCCGGGCGCAGTGGCTCACGTCTGTAGATCCCAGCACTTTGGGAGGCCACGGCTGGCAGATCACGAGATCAGGAGATCGAGACCATCCTGGCTAACACAGTGAAACCCTGTCTCTACTGAAAATACAAAAAAATTAGACAGGCATGGTGGCGGGCACCTGTAGTCCCAGCTGCTCAGGAGGCTGAGGCAGGAGAATGGCGTGAACCTGGGAGGCGGAGCTTGCAGTGAGCCAAGATCGCGCCACTGCACTCCAGCCTGGGCGACAGAGCAAGACTCCGTCTCAAAAAAATAAAAAAGAAAAAGAAAAAAATAAAGAATCATAGACCTGTATTTTTAGGTTAGTATCTGATTATTTTCAAAATAATATTAGAACATATATTTGTCATTTGATTGTGACTTGGCTGTGTATTTTTAAATTTTAAAAAACTATTACTCAATTGTTATTTTTCTCTTTTGCAATGGTTTTTAAAAAGCCATGAGGATATTTATTTTGTAAATGTTCTGATCTCTGAAATATTGAAAGAGGAAAACAAAGCAGACTGTTTATTTGCCTTTGTCCTAGATTTTAAGATTGGGAGTACATATCAACACAACAGAAAGTGGCAGGTAAACCAAAATACAAACACATAACTATCTAATTGTTTGACAAAACAGTAGGTAGATCAGGGCTGGAGTCCCCTGTTGCTACTGGGTGCCTTGATTTGTGAAAAAGGCAAGGCAGAACCTTGAAAGATAAATTTATATATTTTTTAATTTGTTCAAAAAATGTTAAATGTGCCAGAGCTCAGACATATAAATATATGTTAGATTTTGGCCTATAGAATATTGACGTTGAGAATTAGAAGATAAATAACTCAACTTTTTCTTTTGTTGTTTAAAAAATCTAAACTCTATGTTGAAAAGCAAGGTCTTTGAAAATGTGAAAGATTGTAGACCTTATGATAGAAGGTTCGGATGAAGTAAAAAGAAAAATGGCTATTATTCTTGATTTATATTTGAAACTCATTTTTTTTTTAAAGGTAGCTGTTAAGGAAAGATTCTTTGTTACTGCTCTTTACCACTTGTAGAGCCTGTTGACACACAGATGTCTGGGCCCAAGGAATTATGATTCACTAGGTCTGGGGTAGAGCCCAAGAATATGTATTTCAAACAGGATCTTTAGTGTTGTTGATCTTTTGTGAAGCACTTCTCTCAACAGTCTTGAAGACCGCCAACTATTTCTATTGTATAAAGTTTCACTAATTGATGAGGGTAGTTGAGATGGAATTTTGAGTGTTAAAACCTGCTCAACCGCTGTGTAATCTTGAGGCATATCACTTCCTCCCTCTAAGCCTCAGTTTCCTCTTTCTTAAAAGACTGGGTTGGTTTTTGTTATTTCTATGTTTACTTGTAGTATCAGCAGTGTGCTGGAGCTGCCTCTGACTAACACATTTAAGCCAATTGTTAAATATTCAAGAAGTTTGTGAGCAATCTGTTACAGACTTGGTAGCATGAAATTGGCCCTTGTGGGAGTATTTATAACACAGGAATCAGCACATCTTGCAAATCAGAGCTTTTTAAAATTTTATTTTATTGAAGAGCTGCTGTATGAACACACCACTGATGTAGCATCATACTATGAATTGCTGTGTCAATATCCATTTCTGCATAGAATTGCCAGAACTTTGTAAATGGAAATTATTACTTAAAAGCCTATATTGCCATTTTTAACTCAGAGATGTGGTAACACAGAAACATTGTTATTGAGGGAATAAGTTTTGTTAATATTTTTTATGTGCATTTGATAAAGAATATTAAGTGAACAGAGGATAATAGTTACTTGTTCATATTAATATTTGTCAGCTAATAAGATCTGGCCCATTTATTGTTATTGTAAAAATGTTTGTGGGTTCTCCTGTTGCTGCAGTGATCTAGAACTGGGGTTTATTGCTTAGATTCTTTTTCCTACAGAATCTTAAGGAACTGATGTGATTGGGCAACATAATGTAGTGGAAATAACTGTGCACTAAGAGATCTGTCTTTCTTTCAATCTTGGCTATGCTATCAACTGAGTCTTTGGCCTTAGAGTAATGACTTTTTGCCTCTTAACTTTGATTTCCCCCATATACAAAATAATGGATTTGAACTCAACAATCTTTTGTGTTTTTTTCATTCTAAAATTTTGATATTTGATTAAGAACCTCATTATTTAGCTGCCAAACTGGCTCAAGATCACCTTTTATATCTTTCTCCAATCCCCTTGTGCAGTGTTGGCAGGGGCACAGTCAGAATTTATTCAGCTTCATGGGTATGACCTGATGGCTGAAAAAACCTTTGGTAAGAGACCAATGCAGGTCATTTGTAAAACCTTGTTTGTTTCTCTTGCTCTTTCTCTGTCTCTCTCTCTCTCTCTCTCTCTCTCTCTCTCTCTCTCGTAGTGTTGGCCTTTCACAGTGCTTGTTACCATTTTACATTAACAGTCTTCTAGAGATTAAAATCACTTTCCATTCCTGTACCTCATCTCGCACTTTAAAATAATTTCACTCACACAACAGATAATTTTAGTAGATTTAAATGAACTTGCCATCAAGATTCATTTTCCATATTTATTTCTATGAAATTATAAGCACTTTTAGAGTTAATATTCCTTATAGGAAATGCAATATTTGCTAATATCCATTGTAATAAAATAATAGAAAACAGATACACAAAACAGCATATTGTCTTTTTTTAAAAAGGCATAGACATATTGGATTTTCTGGTATTAGTATATTATATCCATGTTAATGCTAATGAACAGTAAGAAAATTGTATTAAAGAAAAAGAAATTGCATTATTTCTCAATATATAATCTGAGAGCAAATTCTTATTAAGGAATTCTATTCACATCATCAAAGCTTCTATGTGCAGATCACAAGTAAAATCAAAGAAAAGAAGATGAGGCTGAAGAATAATAAATATAAAGAATGATTTTACTCTATGGGAAAATCTTTCTAGTTGTACCTATGTTTTGGATGAATACATTATACTGTGTGTAGTGTAGAAAATAGTATAGTTAAAAACCTTGTAATGTCTTTTTCTTGAGAAACCTTAAGGAACTTTATTTTGTTCTCAATCAAGAAATATTTACAGAGTATATCCTGCATGCCTGTGGTGAGGAGTCAGTGGTGAGTAAATTTAGACAAAGGAGAAATGTTATATTCTACTAGGGAAAATCTGAAAATTTTTTATCAGATCGTAAATATGTGATCTGATAAAAAATTGCAACTGTAAGTGCAAAAAAGAGAGGAGCATGATACTAACAGATTTTTGAACACAAGAGTAGACCTAATTAGGGCAATTAGCAAAGGTATCTCTGAGGAAGTGACAATTGAGCTAAGATTAGAAGGATAAATAGATTTAACTAATCTCAAAAAAAGTGAAAGAGCAGCCAGGTAAAGGAAACATTGTGTGCAGAGCCAAGGGCCAGAGGGGGCATGCCAAGGACAAAGGGCTAAGAAAAAGCCATGTGACTATAGCAGAGAGAAAGACTATAGCAGTGGGGCAAAATGAGCTAGAAAACACGGAAGGACAAGATGATTCCTTTGGAGATGATGTTAGAAGCTTGATTTATCTTAAGAACAATGGAGGAAATAATTGAATTGTCATAAACAGGAAGTTAGCATAGCTATACTTTTGTTTCAAATGGGTAACTCCAGCTGCAGAGTAGAGAGAAGTGATCCTCTGAGATCAAGGAACAATTAGAGTAGGAATAGTTGAAAAGCTGAAAGAAGAATGCTTTTTGTTCAGAGAAGAGGGTGTGAGAAGTAATATTTGTGGTGGTAGAAAAATTATGTGTGGTGAAAGATTTTGTCATATACATTCTTTTTTCCATTAAAAAGCAGGGACATGGGAATAATTAACCAAATGAACTTCAAAAGAAACAGCAAAGTAGCACAGAATAGAACCCAAATGAGTTGATTTTTAGTTAATCCCTTTTTCTTACCCAGTCATGAACGGGTCATCAATATACTATTAAACAATTAAATGGCTGTAATATTAAAAGCACTAAAGGTAATGTAATAAAAACTAGGAATCCAACTGATTATACAAATTTACTCATGGATGGATTATCAGTTGAAGACTATTAATGGAACACTTGGATCATATATATCCTTTACGCTTATCTCAGGAAGACCAGATGGAAATTGGAGAAGATAGATTTGGTTTCAGAAAGCGAGAGAGAGCATTGTAACTTTTTTGAGCTGAATAAAATATTTGTAGTGTAATGATTTTTTACATATAAGTTATATTTTGTCCTTCCAAGAAATTGGTATCTTCTATTTTATGATTCTGAACATGCCCTTGAAACACATTTAAATTGCTCCTAAAAAATAAAATCAAATATGCATCATAATGGGTAGCATTTACACTGGAAAAAAATCATTATTGTATTTATATTTTCCACATCTACAACATATTTTATCTAACCATTTTGTGGCTTATAAATTTGATTTAATACAATGTTCTCAGGAAGCGCCAGCCAATTGCCCCCACTTTCCTGTGATTAACTGCTCTGGAGTTAATTAAAATATTGTGAAGGAACAGAGTGAATTGTTTTTCTATTATAAAGTAAACATGCTGCTGCTAAGGCCACTTGAGACAGAATGCAGGAAAATAGAGGGAAACTCTTGGGTAGGTACATACATATTTCCAGTCCTTAAACAGAAGAGCAGGAAAGTCAACTGCCCTGCCCCTCACTTTTCTCTGTAAATGTTTTCTTTGCTCAAGTTATGACACCCTAGCATTTCCCCCCTTAAATTGAAACTCTGAATGTCACTTTAGCATTTAACAAGAGAGGGAAAACACCCACAATGAAAAGCCAGAGGAACAAAATAGAAGTGTTTGCACTGGAGAGCTGAAGGGTCTGCCCAAGCTAATCTCCTGGACTTTTACACAACCCTGTTGGATGTCTCATTATGGTGCACGCTGAACGCTGAATAGTAAGAGCCAGACTCAAGTGCTATCCAGGCTCCAAGTGCAGAGTCCATTATACATGGTGTCAGACAGTTTTGACAAATGCACCGACACAATCAAACCTTTTATCAATTTAAAAGTAACCTTGTCACAGTAATCTGTCAGACTGTTCAGATACAACTAAAGGAAAACAAGTCATCATGCACTCCAGGGTAACCAAGTAAATAAGAAAAATGTGACTGGAAATTTTTAGAGTTCTTTCTTACTGTGTCATTGAAGATTTAAAAGTTTGCTCTAATAAGACCCTAGGAAATTTATTAGTAGCTTTCTTCTGCAAGTCAGACTCAAATTACGCAGCTGCTTTTCAGATGTCATAAATCTGTGTGGTGGCAGGTGTGAGCAGGAAGTGAATACTGGAATCTTTAAACTCTGCCTTCGTGTATTTTAAATGAGAGAGTGCTTTAAAGACCCAAAACACGATATTGAAATTCCTTAGATTCAGCAGAGATTTGACAATGGGTTACGTATATTAATTCAGATTTGGGCAAAATTATGTTTGCCAAGCATCTGCTGTAAACTAGACATAGTATTTGATTAGTACTAAATAATTGTCATTAATAATAGGTTGTTATATTTATGTATTATTTATATTAACACAGTTACTGTGTATTACATGCCTCATACTCTACTAAGATTTTAAATTATTTAATGCTCAAAATTTCCCTATGAAGTGGGAATAATACTTTCTTTAAACTGATACTCAAAAGGGTTAAGAAACTTGTTCAAATTTATGTAGCCACCATAGCCACCAGGATTCAAAATCTGGATCTGACTTCAAAGCCGATATTCATAATCACTGAAACATTCATATAATGAGAATAAGGGTGGCATAAATCATAGGTTCTCAGTTCCATGACTACTCATGAGAATCCCTTAGGGACCTAGAAAATAGGTTTGGACCTCACTCTCTAAGTGTTCTGATTTAACCAGTATGGGTCAACCTGGATACTGGGATTTTTTTAAAGCCTGCTCAGGTAATTCTAGTATGTAGCAAAGACAGAACTTTTAGAGTTAATGATGCTCACACAAATCAGAAAACATAATTTAATCCCGTTTTAGCTTTCTTACTCTGACTTTCGTAGGCTCTAGCAATTTCATAGGACCTACCACTGTGCTTTCAATTAACCAGAAGTATTACAAATGAATATTATTATGAAAATTTGGGGATGAATTTGATTTTCTGATAACAAACTGACATTTTAGATTAGGCACCTGGATAATAAAGCCCTGAAATATGCGTCAACAAATGTTTTCAAGGATGTCCTTGGAAGAATCTTACTCTCCTGCTTTATATAATTTCCGAAAGTCAAACATTTATTCAACATTCTACTTTTTAATAATGTTTGCATTTAATTGATGATTAAGCAAGAGACTCTTCCTATTTTGACTCATGTGATTAAATTTCTATATATACTTACATTTTTTTGTTGACTATAGTTTAGTGAACGTAAGTCCAGTGAGTCTTAAAAAATAATTTACATCTCCTAGTGTTTTGGGGATATCCTAGAAATTATTGTCCCACTGATTCATTGATCACTCATTTATTGCTTTTATTACTTTGAATGAAGAATATTCCTCTGAATGTTTACATATCTCATGATCAATTAAAAAAATACTTAAATTCCTGATAGCTGATGATATTTTTCCAGAGAAAAATAAAAATAAAAAAATCATTGAGAGGACCAGTTGACTTAGTTTACGATCTTGGTGGTAGCACAAAAAAGATGGATATGTAAAAGGGTGTGATCAACTCTTTCTAGATGTGCTGAGTAAAGATCTGGAGCTCAGAGAGGTGGACTTCTAGGCAGATCTCATGCTGAATGCCTGAAAATTTGAGGGATTTAAGTTTTAAGGGCAGAACTCTGGCAAGTTCAGATGGCATCCCGGTTTCTGATTTGTCCAATGATTTTTTAATTGATAAATACAGCTGACCCTTTTTAGTCCTTATTTTAATTAAGCTCTCTGTTACTTGACCCTGTTGACCCCTCCTTTCTTCTCCTATGGATGGTAAATTCCTTTTGCCTGGATTTCCTCTTACCTTTTGGAGATTATTCTTTCTACCTTCTCTTCTTCTACCTGCCTCTTGAATATTTTGGAGTTTTCTGGAGATTGGACCCCTCTTTTCACTCTATAAACTATCTGCTCTTTACTACACAAACAACATCAGCTATTCTAATGACTATTAATTCTATATTGCCCACCATCAACTGTTTGTTTAGTTCTGGATCCATATCTCATTATTCCCTAGACAATTCCAGTTTTGTAACCCAAGAGCTATCAAATTCATTGTCCAAAGAGGGTTATTCCTGGACTTATCCCTCCTTTAAGGGATCCCACTATTCTCTATGTGAAGAGTGGTCCAAATAAAAAATCTTGGGGTAATTCTTTTCCCCAGTCTAGAATCAATTTCCAAGACCTCAACTGTTTGATATTTATGATACCCAATAGCTCTTCTGCTTCAGTACTGCCATGGTCTTTTTACTCATTTATTCAAACATACTTATTGATTGTCATCTGTGTACCAAGCACTGCAGATATCTTAAGGACTGGTAAGCTTTTCCATAGAATTTGCATTCTAATGGATAAAAATGATATATGAATAAATAATTTAAAAACATATTAGAATATGTAAATGTCATGAAAAGCAGGTTGTAAGTAATGACTAGGAGGTTACTCTAGACTATGTATTCTCTTTAATGTGAGACTTCATTTGCAGGAAGGAGTCAGGCAGATAATATTCAGAAATAACGCATTACAGACACATATAAGAATTTGGCCAAAGCTTGAAGAAAGAAATAAGCTTGTTGAATACAACGAACATAAGGAAGGTTAGGTATTCTTCTGCAAAGAATAGATTTTAGGGGAGTCCAAGAGAAGAAGCAAGAAGACGAGCAAGGAGGCTTTTGTGGAAGTCCAGGAAGGAGGTGGTGATGGCTTGGAATAAGATCACAATGGTAGAGGAGGTTAAGTGGGATGAATTTGGAATATATTTTGGAGATAGTTTTGATAGCATTTACTCATGAATAGCACATGACAAAAGGGTTAAGAGAAAAAGAAATTAGGGATAACTCCTTAACTCTTAGCTTGAGCGTCTTGAGGGATAACTCCTTAACTCTTAGCTGGAGCGAATATGGAGCCATTTCAGAAAATGAAGAGGATTGTGGAAAGTGCAACTTTGGCTGGGCAGTAATCAAGAGCTGTTCTCCGTCTTGTTATTTTTGAGACTGTATTAGACATCTAAACTGAGCTTTGCATTGGGAATTTGATATCTGATTCTAGTTTTCAAGATGGAAAAGTAAAGGATATAAAATGGGAGTCATAAGCATTATAAATGGCTTTTAAATCCATATTAATAAGACAATAGTGTGGTATCTAATATGTAGTACAGACTGTTCTAAGTATTTTGCATGTGAGTACTTCATATTACATACGTTAACTCATTTAGATGTCATGCCAATTCCCATTTTATAGGTGAAAAAACAAAGACACAAAGAAGTTAAGTGACTTTCCCAAGGTCACACAGCTGGTAATTAGCAAATCCAGGCTTTAAATTAAGAAGTTTTGTTTAAGAGCCCCATCTCTTAACCATGGTCCGTACATAGGGAGTGTGTATAACAATAAAAGAAAATGTTCACACAACTTGGATTCTGAGGTTCTAAGAGGATGAGAAATCAAGAAAGAAGTTTATAAAGGAACAATCACTATGGTAAAGGACAACCAGGAGTGCAGGAGTGTGCTATACCACAGCAGCTGAAAGAAGAAAGTATTTTAAAGAAGACAGAATGATGAAATGTGTTGAATACTTGTTGAGAAGTTAAGAAATATACCAAGAGAGAAGTTATATTTGGATTTGGCAACATCAAGGTCATTGGAAAACTTGAGCAGGAAAGTCTTTGTAGACAATTAAAAGCTGAAAGCCATCTGAAGTGGTTCTTTCTTCATCACTCAACAATTCTTTCAAGTGGAAATATATGCCTTTTTTTTTTTTTTTTTTGCCCCACCCATACCAAAATAGTCATCTTTCCTAACATTCTTCCCCTGATCTTCTGGTTTACTCTATCGTCTCCATCTATCTCTGTCTCTGTCACTATCTTAATTTCTATCTTGTTCCATCTCAATAACTCCTCTTTCTCTCTTTTCCTGTCTGTTTCCTTCTCTCCCTACTCCCTATCAATATGTACTGTATCTTTAACTGAAAACTTTTGAGGACAATAGATTTATTCAATCCATTTTTTTTACCCCTAGTTCCTAGCACACTTCCAGGTTTTTAAGTGGTAACCAATAAATATTTAATGACGGAATGAAGCCCAAATTCATCAGTAATATAAAAATGATTTTATTGGACTTACATCATAAAACTTGTTCTAAGGTAGAGTTTGAGTTTATATTGGGAGATACAGGAAACAGCATTTTATCTTAGATGCTACATCCAATGTTGTGCCACTGAGGTGAAAGAAGGAAGGTTTTGAATATGAAGCTCTTTTATTGTGTAGATCCCAAGGAGAGTTTTGAAGGGAAGCCTCAGGATAACTTGAATCAAAAGAAACAAATAAGGATTAATACTTTGCTTACTCACTCAATATTGCTGCTGAGACAAAAAAAAAACAGTTTATTTTTGCCTGAGCCGTCAGGTTTCAGCTGTCAAACAGATCACAGTGTTCTACCAAATCTGCTAATTCTATGTCTAATGTCAAGTAAGTTGGACTCGTCGAATGGTGTTTGCTGAATTTTGTTTTTTTCGCAGATTTCTCTTTACAGTCTTTGACTTTTAGGGGCACACAATAAGAAACTATTGGTAAAAAAATACACAGAGCATATCTGTGTATTGGGCATAATAAAAATGAAAGCTTTTTATCTGAAAATTGGCAGTAGTATGATATATACACATTGTTGAATCACATGATTGAGAATAAGGTACAGTTAAAAATTATCCTTAAAAAGAAAATTTTAAAAAACAAATTTTTGTTTTATTATCTGTTGTCATATTCATTATATCTCTATCACAGTATCTCTTGAGAAAAAAGCACTTTGTTTTACACAGTAAATATGTCCACAGATTTTTTGAAAGTAGATTTTTTGTTTTAGTTTTTTAAGCCAACATTATTGAGGAGTAAAATTAAGTGCACTCATCATAAGCATAGGATCTGATGAGTTTTGAAAATGCATGTACCTATGTAGCCACCACAACAATCAAGATATAAAGCATTTCTGTCCACAGAGAGTTTTTAAAATATTATCATATTCTAAGAAGTTCACAATTGAAAATCATCCTACTTAAGAAAACAAAGAGACAGCATAATACCATCACAAGAGTAGCATGGAATTTTGAGTCCATTGTGGGTTCTAATTGACCACTTACTCATTGTGAAATCTTAATTAAGTCACTGAGACCTTCTGGGCTTAATAGTTCCAGGTACATGTTAAGCCTATAATAATTGTTCATTATTGTTACTTATGCAATCAAAAATATTTATTGTAATTCATATTTTTATATAGCAGGAATACTTAAATAAAATTCACCTGTAATTTTAAGAGTCCTATATTCAAAAAGCACATATTTTGATTTTTATATTTCTATCTTATTTGTATATTAACTGAGATTATACATGTTTAGTAACCATAGATTCTTACATTATGTTGTAGTGTTGTGTATCATCACCACTATACATAGTACACTGGTATATTTTACAATAGGGATATTCACAGTATCAGAATAAGTACATACAATTTAGGTTGCAGTTAAAAGACTAAAATTAAAATACAGTACAAAACAAATTTAAAAACACAGTTATAGTGCATAAACATGTCATAATAGTATGCTTTAATAGTAAAAGGGAAGTTTTTGAACCAAAGGGATACCAAGCATTTCAGTTCTTCAATATAATAAAGCAGTTTATAACATGGTAATCATAGTCAATATGTGTCTATCAATGATATTCTGATATCACTTGGATTTTATTCCTGAATCTGTAGGTTGAATCTGACTTTAGGGTGAATCAGTTCTTATCAACTAGGTGTGTTTTTTATATAGTATATATTTAAGGACCGTTTCTTCAGTGCTTCCATTAAGCAGTCTTTTTCATTTTTTTGGGACAGAGTATCACTCTTGTTGCCCAGGCTGGAGTTCATGGTGCCATCTTGGCTCACTGCTTCTCCACCTCCCACGTTCAAGCCATTCTCTTGCCTCAGTCTCCTGAGTAGCTGGGATTACAGGCATCTGCCATCACACCTGGCTAATTTTTGTATTTTTTGTAAAGACGGGGTTTCACCATGTTGGCCAGGCTGGTCTTGAACTCCTGACCTCAGGTAATCTGCCCACCTCAGCCTCCCAAGGTGCTGGGATTACAGTTGTGAGCCACTGCGCCCAGCCAGAGTCTTTTAAAGAAAATTTTGTTTATTAAAAATATTTAAGTAATTACAGTAAATTTAGAATCAGGAAGATAGATGCTTAAATAATATCAATTATTGAAATATTCAATTATAAATAGATACATTCAGATTCATGTTAAACTTAGTTTAGGTTGACTTGTTTCTCAGAAAATATAGAGAGCTTGATATTTCTATTCTCTGTCACATCATTATGAGGGCCATTTTGGCACCAGAATGCCTGAGTTCAACTCTCAAACCTATCAATTTTTAGCTATGTCTCTTTAGACAAGGTATGCAACTTCTCTGTTCCAAAGTCTCTCTTTCTACAAAGTGGATATAGTAATGCTACCTCCATTTATTGAATAGTAAAGATAGTTAAATGAGTTAATACACAAAAAGCACTTAAATAAAGCCTGGCATGGAGTGAGTACCCAGTGAGTATTAGGATTATGAGAACTTACCCAATATAAACTGAAGTTAATTTGCTCCCAATTTGAAAATTGTGTGTAAAACTAATGGCGATTTTGTTCAAATGATTTTTTACACTGTACTGAAACTCTGTATTAACATATACTTCTAATGTCCTTTCGAGCTCCTGTGTTTGGTCATCCTTTAATTCTAGACCTTATGTGTATAAACAGAATGGCCTTTATTATTTGGGCCACAGACCTTCGTTTTTGATCATTGCAGCCTTCCACACATGAGTTTTCAGAGTCACCAAGCCTAACATTATTAGTTTACCTGCAAAACTGAGCCTTGCTGATTCTTGCACAGGAATCTCGGGAAAGCAACCAAATTTAAGATAAAGAATGGACTTGTTTCACTGATTCATGTTTCAACATCATGGGACAAACAAGAGACATAATCTATGGGTGACCTGCATGTCTCAACACAGAACAATGGTGCAATTGCACAGTGAACTCTGTGATCGCTACAATCACCTGTGTGTTTTATTGGATATTAGGTGTCCTAAGGACACTTTCATGACAACAAACCAGAAAAAAGCCATAAGCAGTTCAAGTATAAACTTGAAATGAGGTTATCAGAGTACGACTGCAAAAGGCTCTCCCCATTTCAGAATTTAAGAGAGGAGTCATCCTGAACTGGTAATGAATGACACCTCTGAGGAAGGGAAAGGAGGCATATTTCCAGGGAATGCTTTTATGTCACAATCATTTTGTTTGAGCAGAAAGTGATTTGCTGTCGGTCTTTAAATAAACAGTTCTTGGTTCTCTGCCTCTATGTGCGACTCTTCTTTCTCTAACTCTAAAGCAAAAGGCTAGGGTTTATTAGGATATAACTTTACGCTAATTCTGTGGAAGAATAATGCATTTGTATTCACTCCATGTTTGAATTGCAGTGAAAAGGACAATTAGAGTTGACATTTTAGTGAGTGCTTTGTACCTGGTATTGTTATAAGCACTTTACAGGTAGAGCGGGCTACTCTTTCTGGTTTGCTCAGGACAGTCTCAGTTTTACCATGAAAGTCCTACACCCTGGGAAACTAAGCAGCAGGCAAACTAGGCCTCCCGTTGCAAGTATTATTTCATTTAATAATCAACCCTTCCAATTCCAAATGAGGTAACCTTATATTCTTTTGCAACTAGCAGAACTGAGGCACTAAGAGGTTAAACAATTTCTGAAGTTTTAGTACTTACTGACATTTACTGCAAGTGACTGAATGAGAACTCAAACCCAGACATTAGAGCTTACTCTCTTTCTCCCTACCTGGGAGTAACTATTGTAATAAACACTTAAGTTGTTGAACTAGACCTTACTCACTAGAACTCTGGACTTGGGTACTTCAGTCTTGGTGGATATAAGGAGAGAAGGAAAATTATTTCCACACCATTTGTGGATGACACCAAACCATAATGCTAACTTGTCTCAAAAATGCTTGTCAGTGGCTACAAAGGATTGTCTTTCTGAACCACTAATAGGAAACCAATTAAGTGCAGAATTCTAACAATACAACATACCTATAATTTACAGGTTGTGTAGTACCTTGCATAGCAACTACTTAAGAAATAGTGTTATGTCTAGTTTGGGGAAAAACTCTTCAGCAAAAATGTGTTTTGTTTGTGTTATATCCTTTCTTACTTTCAAAAAAAGAACATGAAAATCTACTCAGACAAATCACGATAAAATATCTGCAAATATAATACCACTTTTCAAATGGAACTTACTATTTCCTATTTACCAATGTGATACAAATGCCCATTGATACAGTTTAAATCTTTCTATCACTTACTGCCTGTGTAAACAACGAAATGTTCTTAGTATAGTAGTATAATAATTCTCAGACTTTGGGATTTAGAAAACCAATAAAATAACAAAATAAGAAGAGGAGGTCAGCATGGTGTTACCACCTTTTAATTCTATTAAGCAATGTTAATTAAACAAAACACTTACTATTATTTACTAGCCCACAGATTGACTTTAAATTTACCATCACTGGCATACTTCTCTTAAAAGTTCATTTTAACATTAAAAGAGCCATCATATTAGCATCATGGTTGAAAGTTAAATTGTATCCCAACATACTTCAAAAATAGGAGTTATGTTACAAAAAATAATTTGGTCCACACAGTTGTATTACATGCACTTGTTTTTTGGTATCTATGTGTTAGTTTGTGACACTAAATTCAGTGCAACATTACATGGGGGTCAGTTTTCCAACTTGCTCCAGAACTTCCTATTTTTACCACAGTGGATGTAGAATTCCATTTCACATCTGCATGTTGACGGAAATGGAGCCACATGTTTCATGTTATTTCAATTGAGAGTTTTCTGGGAAAACTGAGAGAAGCAGAGGAACCACAGCCCCCAAGCTAGTGCCAAGAAGGAAACAAACTACAGCGGGCCTAGCATCTGTCTAACATGGCCAAGGGGAGAATGGGTTCTCAGCTTAGGAGTGGTTACGCCCACTCCATCCAGAGTGTGCAACTGCCAGCATGGAGGGAATGAATTTGAAAGACATCCAGTGCGTCAGGGAAAATGTGAGCAAGGATTGGCCACTGGTATAGTGGCTGGGAACGAGGAGATCTGAAGTCTTTTCCCAGGTCAGCCACTAAAGGGCTCCATGGTCTGGCAAGTCCTTTTACCTGCCTAAGTTTCAGTTGTCCCAATGATTTTATGACCTTCCAAACTCCTTTCATTACTCAACACAAAACTGATTTCCAGTTCTCTTAAGATCCCTGCTTTCTGCTAATGAACAGTGCACACTAAAGTATTAATCAGTTTTATTGAATTAGTAGATTTGTCTTTTCAAGCACAACATTAAGTTTTACCTGGATTTTAGTCACAGTGGTTTTACCTAAATTCAAAATCCTATCTTGCCTCTTTGCACAGTCCTGCTTGGCATTGATGCTAATTGCTAAAACATTGAAATTACTGCAAGGATATTATTCATCTTTTGTTTCTGAATGCCTTATTCATAGGGGTAACTTTTAAATCTGATGAAAGGTAGATATCCTAAGCCTAAACCAGGGCGGTAAATGGAAAACAAACAAACAGAAAATAGCAGATTATGAAGGAATAAGGGAAGCATGTACTTAGTGTGTCAAAAATAGTGAGGCAGATTTGAAATCTGTGGTTAGTTTTTCAAAGCAAGTGCTATGCCCAGTACCCATCAGCACATAACAGTCTACCTCAACACACAGATACACAGGCACACACACACACACACACACACACACCCACACACCACACACACACACACACTGTCTGTATGCTTGTCAACACTTTCATATTTGGGAGCTGTAATTTCCTCAAAGGTAGGCATGGTATTGTCTTCATCGACTCCCCCACATTTAGTTCAATGTTTACCACATACCAATTGCCCAGTAACACTTTGTGTCAACAAATGTTAACTGTTGGAATTAATTTCCGGATCCTGCGAATGTTTCTTACATCTTATACTTTCATCAATTTCACTCCTAGAACAGATGGAAAGAAATTGCATTCCACCGAACCAACACTTTACAGAAAACTCAATTTGTGTTAGTACATGTTTGTATATTAAAATTATAGGACGAACCTTTTTTATAACCTCAAAATGCTGAATCAAATAGTTGGAAGGGTGTAGGTGATGGTGAAGATGAAGAAGCCAAAGATTATTATGGGACATTGTCTTAGGTACTTGCAAGAATTAGTGATAACTCCCCCCTCTCTGAGCTTTTTAAAATAAAGATAGTAAAGGTAAAATTTGGGGACATCAGGAAACGGTCCACAGAAAAAAGACCACTCCACCAGCATCTTAGTGTCTCCCTAATGTATGATTAAGCAAAATTCAATATTACCTATAATATCCTCAGCTTTCCCTTCTACTTATGAGGATTTTGTGGTTTTTGTTTTTTATCAGATATTTAAGTAGATCAGGATCCTTTACTTTTTGAGAGGGCAGGCATGGCGGGTTTTGCACAAAACGACTGGGGAAGGAAGGATGCTGTCACTTTTTCATCTTGGATCAGAACTGATTGGCAGTATGCTCATTCATTTATGCCTGCAATGCTTCATTTGAGATGGGCTAATGGACAGGTACCTGGATATTCTTTGCTAGCCAGCTTAGATAGTAAATATGCAACTGTTTTTCAAGAAAGTTTCCAAGCGTACCATGTTCATGCTGTTGCAGCATATCCTGTGTGAATCGTGTGAACAAATCATGGTGTAAGTCACCTTAAATGCAATGACACAATTTGCTAATCCTCTTTGTTTCCCCTGAAAAAAGGAAGAAAAATCAAAATTGCATAGTGAGTGTTATAAGGGATATTTTGCATGAACAAACACAAATTAGGCCATGAGACTTTCAGAGCAGTTGTTTTCTGGATCTAGATGTGTCCATTATGCTTGAAGGATGTCATGTTATACATTTAGGCATGACATCAGATAACAGGGATTTTCCTGTGTAAGAAGCTCGTAGTCTCTGGCTGTGATACGTACAATATACGGCTCCCTCTCAATAGGAAATGTCCCTCCCAGTTGATTCTCAACTTATTTACCTCTCTGTTGTACCTCCTATTTTCAACAATCCTCAGGGTGTGTGGATGAGTTTTAAACAGAGCATAGATATACATTCTTGCCATCTGGATCAATGGATGCAAAATGAGAAAACCCATGGCTTATCACCTGCCTCCTTTTTCTGGAGCCTTTGACCTGGTTCTAATTAAGAACATTCTCATATATTTTATGCTGTGATCTAGAATCAACAAATTTCTGCAAAGTCTATACCAAAAGCAAGGTTTCTTGAAATAACTGGGAAAAAAAGAGAGGTTTAGGATTTCAAATGTCAATAATTACATTATTGTGACACCTAGAATGCCCATAAGCCAACTTCAAGTGTCGTTCGGTGTATTTTGCAAAAAGAATTGAAACCAGTCCAGGAAAGCTGGAGACAAGAAAGAGTTTCAGCTGTTGAGCCACAGGAATGAGTTATTATTAATGTCCCATCAAATTATTTGACATTTATTTGCTTGATTTTATGTAGGGGACCTAGGTTATAGTTTATGAAAACAGGTAAAAACTTGCAATAAAATGGAAAGAAACATACATTGTCACTATCCTTCTTGAGTAGCTCAAACCAGGAATTTTATAATAAACGGAATAAATTAAGGTAAAGCTGGGTCCTCAACAAGGGTTCTAAGGGGTCACTAAAATTGCATGCACAATTTTGAAACTATGCTTGAATATACATTTTTCAGGGTCAAGTTTACATAGCCTGAAAATGTTTTAAAAATTATTGTAAATTTTAATGCATTCTGGACATATAGAACCTAATACTTATAATCTTGCTATTAATATGTTGATACATTGGAGAAAATCTACATATTCATAGAGTTTACACTGAAAGCTCTTTGAATCCCCACTGCTTCCCTTGCTTGCTAAGATAGAAGCCTCAGGGACAAGGGCAGCTGTTTCCAGGATGTGAAATTTAGCTAATCTCAAATGTTTGACTTTGAACTCATTTGGAAGATATGTTTTAGTATGTAGCATTTGCTTTTCCGCCATTTTCTCTGGAATGCTTTTACTCCACTTAGGTAAAGCAAACTGGGACTTAGGGCTTCCACAGGAAGTAGATACCACTGGATTGGATTTTAGACAAGGAAGTGTTGTGTGTCTCTGGTTTGGCACAGCCTGGTGAAAATTGTTGAACTGCAGCATTTCAGACCCGGTGCCAGCCTAATGGCTACATGCCAAGATTACTATTTGGCAACAAGCAGCCAGACAAGCAGCTGGTTATTGCAGCGAATCTGAGCAGTGTGCCCTGAGGCCATGTCTCTGTTGCCAGATCCCCCAACCCAGTTAGTAACCAAACCCTTGAGGCTTTCTCTGGGTTTGTTCTCTTCCAGCCTCATGGTGGGCTTTGGCCTGGCAAGGGTCGTCTCCAGCAGGTTGTCCTGCATGGGTCCTGAGCTGTGGTATCTGTCTGGAATTAGGATGCTTATAGACCACCTAAAGTTAAGAGAATTCTTGGCAGCTGTGGCTGACACTGTGGGGGCACTGGCCAGAGCATGCTTGCACTAGAGGCTGGCTGGAAGAGGGCAGAATCAATATGAGCTGCTGGCATTCCACACTAGCCAGGGGTGATGAAGTGACAGCCTGCTGGCATCTGCCTTTGGCCCTGCTGGCATCTATTTTGCACTGTTCTTTGTGAAAAGTGCTAAGACTGAGGGACCTAGTGAGCAAACTTGTCAGAGGAAATGAACTGGAGGAGGTGAGGGAAGAGAAACTGGCCCACAAGATAGAGTCACAACCACTGAGTGTAATGACAGTAGCAATAGGTGATCACAGTCTTAACTAAATTTTCTCTGTATTTCCAAAGTGGAAAAAAATTTCTTCCCTAGGCATTTCAACTCCCTTTTTCTGCCAGAACTTCTGGACCTTGAGAATAGTTTGATATTATGCTTTTGGAAGGGAGAAAGGACAGCTTTCCAGGAGGCCCCAGCTCCCTGTAGGTATTCCCCTCCTGGGGTCTGGCACCATCTGTAAGTTTGCTGCAGCTGCTGATGAATTTAAACTGATTTAGCAGGAGTGGGGCACAGTATATTTGGAAAGCACTCATCCCTCTTCTTTTGTTGGGGTGGAAGTGAGGAGAAGGGACTCGGGCAAAATTAGTTTCCCTCTGTTCACTCACAGACACCGTAATACTGTTTGCAGCACTGTGCCCTCCATGTTGATTCCTGGGTAATTCTCAACATCTTTGAAAGGATCCGGTAATTTCTCCCAGGGAAAGTTGAAGTATACTACAATGGTGGATCTATTAAAAATATTGGCATGGAAGAACAAGAACTCTATTGTCTCTAATTGCTGGGATTCCCGCCTCACCACCCAGGACAAGCACCAACAGGACGCTTTCTGTGAAACGTGTCTTTTATTCCTCATATGTGATCACTTTCTGGAACTAAGTTTATGACTAGAATATCTAGCACTTAACATAAATGAAGTAAGTAGAATGAGAGTATAGTTTCAATGGTATTCTGCAATGGTAAAAATTTTCTCTTGCCTCTTCTTTGATTCGATACAGTGATAGCTCTTTTACTTATTTGGCCATTTATCCAAGAAAACTTAATGTTGTAGCCCAACATGTAAAACAACCCTCAGGGCTATCTGGGTCACAGACAAAGCAGATTCACATATATAGTTTCAGGAAAAATTCTATTAGTAGTTTAATGAATATTTCATTTCCAAATAATTTTATAATATTAGATCTGAGTGTTTTTTATAATATAGCTATGCATTTCAACGTCAAAATAGCACATTGGTATTTGGCATTTTTGTTCGTGAAGTCGTAGTTGAATAATTTGTGTTTGAGCCTCTATTTACTCCATTTCCCTCCCTATCTATCTGTTGAACACTCACTCGTGCCTAAGAAACTCAAATGTATTTCATAATGCACTCTACGTTTTTTCTCCAATTTTTGCAGGATCGTTTGGCACAACATACATGCATGTTCCCATTTCACTTTGCCTATATCTCGATCATCACAGTTTTTACCCGGTGTTCTAGTTCTTTTCTACATTTTCATCTCTTCTGTTAGACTGAGGATTCTGAAAGCAGGAATTGTCTTATCTTTCATTGTATACATTATGATTTTAGGGAAATTAAATTGTATAGTAAATAAAAATTAACACCATTTACAGCAAGTACATTTAAAGTTTGAAATACAGAGGTAGAGTCGATTCTTGTTATTCACAGAATGTTTTTCTATGAAGTCGCCGCAAACACTGAATTATCAAATATTGAACCAGAGCTCCTGTGGAAAGTGTAGGGTAAGATTCCTACAAGCCCCTGATCACAACTTTCTCATCAATCAGTTAATGTGTAACTGTTTTGCATGTTTCTGTTTAAAGACACCTACTTAATATATATTGTTAATTCACTGACATTTGTCAATCAAATCAAAATTAAGTTTATAATTTACAAACTCAAGGCCAATAGCACTATAACTGATACCTGAACAAAGCTTATTTAGTACATATACTTTCTCAGGAAGGCGCATCCCAGCTTCCTGCCACTTAGGAACACACTAGAGAGTACTTTACCACTACACTTGGGGACCATTTTAAACAGCAAAATCAGCAAAAAAAAAAAAATCACAAAAATGTGAAATAGTAAATAGATCCCAAAAAGGATACTTGTTTATGGTAAGAGAGCTGAAACAAGAAGGCAGACCATCACCTTGTTCTATCTCAGATAAGAATGTGCACATCAGCCTGTCAAATTTTTGACCACACTGTATATGTCTTCAAATGACCTCAAAACTGCTGTGAATACTGATTTGGGGATTACAAATAAATGTTAGCAAGTAGGCAAATTTGCAAATACAGAATCAGTGAATAATGAGGATCAACTCTATTATGTATCACTAATATTTAATATGATAGTCACCATTTTATTTAATCCAAATTAAGTGTGTCATGGAAATAGACTTAGTTTCTGTGGAGTGTTTTATAAATAGTAATTAAAAAATTTTATTTGAAGTAGAGTTTACTTTAAAATTATGTGATATCCAAAGTACCCTTTATTTATCTTGAGTATTTAATTCAGAAGAGTGAGAGAATTTTAAAACATGTGTTTTCCACTCCCCCTGTAATTTGCTCTAATATAGAAGTTAATACCATATTATACTAAAAATAAAGTATAGAATGCATAAAGGTACATTATGAGCACAAATATCTGCACAATGGATTCACAGCAGCAGTGATGAGCTTCGCTCAGAATAGAATATGGATATGCATCTTAGTGATGATAATTCACTCTGGAGAACGATCCCATGCAATTTATCCAATCCACTGTCCACCACTGGATATATTATGTACATCTTTTTGTTCATACTATGTGGGATTATGAACAATATCAGGATTCATTAAGATGCCTAGGAAAGTAAAGACCATTTTCACAGTAATAGTATTTTTTTATAATAGGAAAAAATGGATATTGTATTTCTAAGATATTACTCAAAAATATTTGCCTACATGAGTATTTGTGGGAACTAAAAAAATTAAACTCTCATCTTCAAGTAAGTGTGTTCAATTTAAAAATCAAGTGTTTGCATGTGAGGGTGATGTAAGAAATACATGGTAGGGCATAAGTCCTGACAATACACAGGTGAAGAAAGGCATAGCATAGGAATTTAAAAAGTAGATAACCAACTTTTGCATAAGGAGGATGGACATAAAGTACTATGATAAAGATTGAATCAGAATGAGAAGATATGGATAGGAGCTTTTGAAAAGATTCTTGTAGGACAGGTTGTATTATGATGGTTATGGTGAGCCACAGGAAAAAAGCACACCCATGGGACAGCACAGGCATGCTCAGAGTCCCACTTCATCTCAGCTAGAATAGCGTATGTGAGCCTATGGCATGAGTTGACACAGTCAGGTTTGACTCACTCAAATCAGTAATCTGGCAGACATCTTCCACACCTCCCTTCTTCTCCACCTCCACAGTCAACCAGTTGCCAAGTCCTAACATGTCTATCTCCTAGACGTCTCTAGAGTTTGTTCATCCCTTTCTCCTCATCCTTCCTATGACTACCTCCACCTAAGTCTCTGCAATCTCGTACTCCAAAGGCCTCTTGACTATTCTCCTTGTCTCTAATAAAGGCCCATCAATCTGTTCTTCACACTGCAGTTAGAACCAACTTCTCATGTTGTCAACCATATAACTTTACCAGTAAGCCCAGAACCCTTTAAAGATTCTCACGTGGCCTGAAGCAGTGGCTCACACCTGTAATCCCAGCACTTTGGGAGGCTGAGGCAGGTGGATGGCTTGATGTCAGGAGTTCGAGACTAGCCTGGTCAACATAGTGAAACCTTGTCTCTGCTAAATATACAAAAATTAGCTGGGCGTAGTGGTGCATGCTTGTAGTCCCTGCTACTCAGGAAGCTGAGGCATGAGAATCATTTGAACCCAGGAGGCAAAGGTTGTAGTGAGCTGAGATCTTGCCCCTGCACTCCACCCTGGGTGACAGAGTGAGACTCTGTCTCAGTAACAATAAAAAAGATTCTTACAGTTCTTGCATGTTATAAAGATAATTAAAAACAGGTTGCTTCCCCATTTCTTTCTCCAACTTTATCTCTTACCATTTCTCACTTTGCACTTTTTTTTTTTTTTTTTTTTTGACATTAAGCCCTCACCTTAAATAACTATGACTGCCATGTTGTCTTTTGCCCACAGGCTTTTATACCTGCGGTTTCCTTTGCTTAGAGCTTTTTATCTTCCCCGCCACTCTCCTATTTAAGTAACTTCCACTTACCAGTTCATATATTAACCTACATGCTAATTCCTCTAAGAAGTTCTTCCTGACTCAGAAATTTGATCAGATAGCCTTCTGAATCTTTCACATAGCACCTTGTGCTTAGTCCCTATAGAATTAATTCACAGTTCGTTATGATTATATATTTAAATTATTGACTCCCTTCCAACCAGACTGTAAGTTTCTTGCAGATGAAGAGTATGTCTTATTTATTACTGAGTACTTTCCAGTATAAATTGAAATAACACATTGACTGGCAAATGGGCTAGTGAAGATTTTTGATGGAAAGAGAGTGCTAAACATAGATACATAGCCAGAGATATACAGTATTTATCTGTATATTATATGTTAATACTCAGATGGTTCATAATGACTCATGGTTTATTCTTTAAATTAGACAGTAATTGTAATTATCTCTGGGTATCCAGAGGGAATTGGTTCTAAGATCACCCCCTTGGGTACCAAAATTTTAAGATACTCCAGTCCCTTGTATAAAATTGCACAGTATTGGCATATAACCTAAACACATCCTCCTGTATGCTTTAAATCATCCCCTGATTACTTGTAATACCTAATAAAATGTAAATGCTATTCAGTAGTTGATTTGCTGGGTTTTAAAAAATTCAAGTTATTGTTGTATTGTTATTTTTTATTATTTTGGGTTTATTCCAAATATTTTCAATCCATGGTTGATTACATATGGGGATGGGATACAGAGGGCCAACTGTACATAAAAAAGATCTATTATAAATCTTGATAGGACTAATGGAAGAGCATTTAAATTGTTTTTCTCAACATATACATTCAATTTGCAAGTTACTTATGCCTTTGTTGAGTGGTCAGATGGAAGGAGGACGAATATTACCACCACACTTTCAGCTGAGCATATTATATTACATTACTTGTTACAAACATTTAGTGTTATATCTTCTTTTATTCAATTTGTCTAATATTTTTCTCTATAATTAATGCATTTTCCTATTACATCATGATGTGAGAGAGACTGGATAGAGAAATCAAATGAAACAGCAATCAGGAGATCTTGTTCTTACTCTCTTACCTTGGGAAGGTTAATCTGACTGTCTGCTGAAGAAGCTGCTGGGATGAGTGTATCAGAACTTGCAAGTCATTTGTTCCTGTGGACAACTGTGTTATTACCACCCTATTATGTGCAAGGCACTTTCCAAGATTCATTGATAAACATGCATCATATTTTCTTAATTATCATTAAGAAGTGATTGATAAGTTTTCTTGGTTTGAAATTTCACTCCCTCCCCTGTGGTTTTACAGTTTAATAGCGTACGATTTCATGATAAACTATTAGAGGTAAGGGTTCTCTTCATCAGTAGTCTCATCATGTAGAGCTTGACTAGCATTTAAGAACTTGATTTCTGTTCTCTTTTTGTCCCTTTATCAGCTGAATAATTTCATAAGCATATAACAATCATGTAAAATATAAAGAATATATATAAAATATAAAGAATGGCATTATTTATTATCCACCTGTTTAAGATTCCATAAGGACAAATTATACTCTTCTTAAATTGTCTTCTGCTTCCTAGGTATAGGTATTTATCATCATGAGAAATATTCATTCATTCAGTCTTTCACTCACTTAGAAAACTTACTAATCATCAGCTTGTTTAAGCCTCTGTCATAGGTGCTGAAATAAAAAGTGATTAGAGTAAAGGCCCAGCCCATGAGGACCCTACAGGTGAGTGATGGAACCAAGGGAAGGACATAATCACAATAGTGTGCTAACTGCAAAGTGCGTGATTTCGAACTTAAAACAATTTTGCCTTAGATGCACTTCTGTAATACAGGCCTTTGGGCAAATACAATAGAGAATTTAGAGCCGAAATTTGCTAATGTGAAGCAAGAACTTAGAATTGAGGGAAACAAAGGATCCTAGAGTTGGAGTGTGCATTGAAACATCTAGTTCAAACTATTTGCCAAAGCTTGAGTTTACTCAAGTGCCAAATGGTCCACTAGCTTGGCTTGAATACTTCTGATAAGACACACTGCCCACCTCCTTTCATGTGGGTCTTGATCAACTCTTGTTGTTTATGAATTATTTTCTTGTAATGAATCAAAATACACCTTGCCACACAGAACAAAGTTAATTCTTCTTCAGCATAACAGCCTTGCAAATATAACAAGGTAATTGTTAGTGACTTTGAGCCCTTTCTCCAGGCTAAATAAAATTGATACACCATTGGTAGAAATATGTTCATCATCCCAAGTCTTTTCTGAATATACACAATAGTACAGAGTTTTTGAAAGTGCCAGTTGCAATCAGTGGGTAGTGATTTCAGTCCAGTGGATGAGATTTAGAACTGAATAAAATAAAATACAAAATGTCTGTGTGTTTTCCACATAGTAAGCATAGATATCGTTTCATGAAATATTAATTTGTTTCAGATATGTGTTCATGGTGGTGTTTCTGTGTAAACTGACTCCCAAAGTAAAACGCATTTTTTAATGTGGGTCACAAGAGATAATATAAAGTAAAATAAAATGCCACTGATGTATCTGGGGTGAGGTCTATGAATTGCATTTTTAATAAGCCCCCAAGTTCTGATGATCTATAGAGCCCACTCTGAGCACCATTGCACTAAGTGACAACATGACCAGCTTATATAAGAGCTGAGCTGAGTAAGGACAAAGGTGTGAATCTACATAGCAAATGTTTATTAATGCTTAGTAAATTTATTAGTAATGCTTAATTTCTTTTGTATTTTTAAGTGAAACTAAATACTTGTAGAAATTGTAATAATGTGCTTCGCAGCCCTCTTGGAGACAGTGGAGACATGGGAACAGTGCTAGAGAGGGAGGCTGGGTTAGAGATACAAACACTAGTACTCTCAGAGAACAGTGTCTGATGCTCAGGAGTTATTGATTTAGGTTTGCTGACCTCAGAGTGTGACCCATCTTAGTATTCTAATCTATCTTCCCTAAACCGCCCTTAATTCATCTGGGGGACAATGTATACTCAATGGTTTGCTTTGTTTTATGATCTCACCGTTGATTTCATCTAACTGCTCTAGTCCTCACTGTTTTCTCTTCTCCATTCCTGAAATTCAGAACCTTGCTCGCCCTTACCTTTGCAAGTCTTCACAGCTCTCCATGCCGTAGTTCCTCTCTCCAGGACTCTTCTGTTGTTCAGACAACAAAAACAAAGTGCCAATTTTGGTTTCACACAGTTCCAAAAACTGTTTACAAACTGTTAACAATTGCAGAAAGAAGCTTTGATACGCACAAATTGAAACGGCCTGCATCTTGGTAATATTGCAACACTGTATAGGACTGAGCTCTTGAAATGTGTGCAAGAGTAGGAAGTGGATTTTAGTTTGTATTTGTGAACTTTTAATATTTTGGAGTATAGTAAGAGAAAGTCTGAACTTAGGAGTTTATACCTGCCACTTATGAGCTTGTAAATGTTGGGTAAGATACTGAATTTTCTGAGTCTCTACTTCTTTGTCTCTCTGTCTTTTTTTTTGAAACGGAGTCTCACTCTGTCACCTAGGCTGGACTGCAGTGGCGCGATCTCGGCTCACTGCAAGCTCCTCCTCCCAGATTCACGCCATTCTCCTGGCTCAGCCTCCCGAGTAGCTGGGACGACAGGCGCCGCCACCACACCCGGCTAATTTTTTTGTGTGTTTTAAGTAGAGACGAGGTTTTACCGTGTTAGCCAGGATGGTCTCGATCTCCTGACCTCGTGATCCGCCCATCTCGGCCTCCCAAAGTGCTGGGATTACAGGCGTGAGCCACCGCGCCCGGCTCTGCTTCTTTCTCTTTAAAATGGGATGATAATACATGATGACATAGAGTGATTTAAATACATGATAAAATGTAAAGAATTATACTCATGGAAGTTTCTGTACTAATTACCAATGTTGGATTCCTGAATTACAGGTTCATTTGTTAAGTTAAATCTCATTTCTCTACAGACCCTTTGTCAGTGCTGTTAACATCAGCTTCAGGTTGCATGCCCCCTTTTCGGAGAGGCTGTCTTCAGTCTGTGCTATGTATTCATTTAATCTTGCTGTCAATTCCAACTATTTAATGATAAATCACTGGCTGCTTTCTTGCATGTACGCTGTCATATGTTGCCTCCTAATTCAATGACGTATCATATTCTCATTTACTTCTGTTGTCCCTATATTTATTAAGTGTTCTGAGCGGTCTAGGCTAAATTGTTGGCAGTTGCCTGGCTGTGGACCTGGAGCTGGTCCTTCTCAGTTTTCTTGACTTCTTCTTAAATATCAGTTCTGGGATAATGCTACCCACTCTCTCTGTGTTTCCCAATGTCACTCAGACCTTAGAATGGATATAATACTTACTTTACCCCTGTTTCTCTTTTTTAACTTAACAATAACAATAAAGCTATATTTGATGTATGCCAAATGTATATTCATAGATTGCTACCACAGCTGAGTTGTTGAGAATGATAACTCCATAACCCAGAGGGATAGAGTTTGTAAATTAGAGCTCTTTAATTATTGGTTTTGACTTAAGAGACAAATGACACAATGACTTAAGAAAACTGAAGCGGCAATTCTAAATTAAACCTATCTTTCAGATAGCTACAGTTTTTTAGAGATAGTCTTCAGTCGTTCAGCAAGTTTGTATTAAATGTATGTGACTAGTGTTTTGTTAAGTGTTAAAAACATAGAGGGAAACTATAGATATAATGATATTCTTAGGAATTTTTAAATCTCATGAAGGGAAATGCACATGAACTACTAAAATCTGTGGAAGAAAAGTACACAGTATATTTTAAAGAAATCTGATTTAAGCTGGAGAGGAGGGGGACCTTATGGTCAGGCTTCCATGACAAGGTGATATTTAGACAATATGTGTCTCCAGAGCTTCTGTTCAGCACAATCACATATTTGTTAACATTTAACCTATTTTTAGGTAAATTTGAGGGCATTGTTGGTGCTCAGATAAGCAACCAATGAGTACTTGTACCTATATCAATGTAGCTTTAGATTAGCAAATAAAAAAATAGCAATTTTGCACTTCACAGCCCTACCCTAATGGGAAATACCATTCAAACATTTGGCTTAACTATGTATGAATCCAGCTTTTGAGAAGGTTGAGGTAAATATGTTGAAATCCAGAGCTACATGTGTGGTTTTTGAATCATTCTTCAGAGACAAGGTATGTTCCTTCCCAGGCATAGAATCTCACCATTGCTCCCTTTCTAGCCAATCCCAGTTCTGTCAGCAACGATTGCTCATGGTCCTTTAGTTACAAAAAGAATACAGGGCCGCTTGTCAAGATATCAGGATACTAAGATTACGTATTTCTGGTTAGTTGGAAAAAAAAAAAAAAAAGCAGTATGGAAATAGAAATGCTCTTAAAGAGAGAGGGCTCTATAGCACTACTGTAGGTCCTGGCAGGTGGAACCCTTAGCATTAGTCCAAGGTAACATCAATGGAGTGGACATCCTCATTACTTAAAAATACACTACAGTCGACACTCCCTATTTCTTCCTTCTTTACCCCCTAACCTAACCCCACACTACATACTACATTAAATTATCTTGTGGAAATAGGTAAACACAATAAGAAAATAGAGTGTTATCCTGTTGCCTTTTCTATTTCTGGGTAACTGGATGCTGCCCTGTCCTCCATTGTACGTATGAAGATACAATTCAGAATTGACAGCCACCTAAGGCTGTCAAATACGTTGTTTAGTGAAATGTGGACCAATGAAAAATTTTCTACACAATGCATAATTGACATCTTTGAGAACTTCAAGATCTTTAGTGATCTTGTTTCTCCTTGGGCACCTGCAATCCTTAACTTGTGTACAAATTGACCACAATTTAATGAAAAATCAGCCTGACCACTACCCAGGGCTCTAGGGGTTTCTAAAATATAAAGAAATATAAGAAGATTAGAAAAACCATGCATAAGTCTGTGGTTGCTGCCAATAAGAATGGGAGGCAGGAGGCAAGGCCCTTCATGGTCTTGAGAAATGATAGGTGGTTTGTAAACCACCTTCTAAGGTAGCTGAATAGCCAACTGCAGGGTGTTTAGTTTGGTTCAAGATTGCCAAAAGAGCCATTTGCTTAATACAGCAGAGGATAGACTGAGGCTCACTCTCCTTCTTTTTCCCCCAGTACCTCAAGCCTTTCCTTTAAAATATCAAATTTGAGTTTGAAGGGAACCAGACTATTAGTTGACTAGGGCTTTCAAATGCATTGTTAAACCACAGTTACTCACAAGTAAACTAGAAATAATCTAAAGCCAGGACCTTGTCTTGAAATCTTTTTTTAAAAAATTTCTGTGGCATTTGGTATACCTTATAGGTATCAAAGAAATATTTGGCAGGTGGATTGAACTCTATGACTGTCAGGGGATACAGGCGATTGAAGAACATCACAGGTTAAATGTTATTCATCAGAAGAAAAAAATACACTGAGATCAAGCGCTACTTTCTCTGGGAGGCCTTTGAGACTTGTCCTTCTCTGTTCACCCCCACCTTATTCCTAGCTTCCAGCATAGATGTATCTATGACTGCCTTTGTTCCCTCGTGATGTCTCATCTCATGTATTTCAATCATGGCCACTCTGTATCAATAACAGAATATTGGACTGATTTATTTTCATGTCTGTGAACCTGAATTCACCTATAAGCATTTTAGGGACAGAACTCACATCTGATTCATCTCAGTATTATAAGGACAATGATTGGAACAGAGAAGGTACCAGATACATAGTTTAAAATACGTAAATGAAGAGTAAATAATAAACATGATAACAATAAACACATTAATTTATCTAGTGCAATCTCATTTCTCTAAAGGAATATACAGTATCCACAGTGAATGATGATGATAACATAAGGGCCTTTAAAGATAGAAAGTGGAAAATGTGAATCTGGATGCTTTTTAATTTATTTCCTGTGTTCCAAAAAGCCACAGAAGAAGTCATGTGAATAAAAGACATAAATGTTAGCGAATGGATTTCTCATTTTTAACTGTGCCAGCTTCTTGGTGTAATGCTTGAGCATTAGTAGTTAGGCAATACATTTTAATGAGTGTTTCTAACTTACAAGTGTATATTTAGAGATGGGAACATTGTAGCACTTAAATAATTAATAATAAATAGTTAATATGTTCCTCCAGAGTAATATGTTCCTCCTCCTATTATCTCTGGCCTATTGGATGGTCTTCATTTATCTTTTAAAGAAGGCGTTAGGGTTTGGGACCAAAATAGAGGGGAATGTGCACTTAAATTTTTTTTTTTTTCCTGTAAATCTAGTGAGCCCCTGAGCTGAGGGGTCTTTCAGAATGCATGCTTTGTATTTGTAGGCTCAGGTATCTATATACTGAAAAATACTTTTAATTGCAATACTTTATGTTATGTCCTAAAAGATGTGTTTTCAAAGACAGAAATCATTGCTATTTAGATGGTTTATTTTTCTAGAGCAAATAGTTCGTAGTACTGACTTTCTAAAGATATGTTTCTGTAAGTGTTCTTTTAGTCATGCAAATTCTGAAGTCATTTGAAGAGGATCTTACAGATGTGCTTTGTTATTTTATTTTCTTAAATTCCATCCTAAATTGGGTCTGAGCATATTATGGTGGAATGGACTAGGAGTGAAAGATTGGTCGTTCTGGTTTGCCCTGGGCCATCCAAACAGCTGTGTAAGCAGCAGGTCCTGGAAATACTGGGCTCACAATTTTTGGATATGGTTCAGAGATCAGCATGACTCCACTGCAGGACCTCGCTCACTGCTTGTAGCTGTTTCTCTGTGGTCATTCTGGAAGTCAAAATTCAATATGAATGCCTCGTGAGAAATGCTTTTAATGAACTATAAAAATCAGTAGTCTGAAGAGAAGGTCATTTCTGACACAGTGATTATAGTCATTTCTGCACACCAATGCCAATTAAAGACTATAGATATGTAACAAGCAGGAGACACACACTTTTGCAACGGCAGCTGAATTATGACAACTGACAAAGCACATACCTGGAAGTTGGTGATTTCGCTATGAAAAGCAGGGTTCAGCCTCCTGTGTTTCACACTCTTCTTTCAAGTGTCCTCACAGTGAACTCTCCAAAATGCTTTAAGTTTAAAAAATCATTTTGAATTCATGGACCTAGTGATTGTTTATCTTTTTTTTTTTAACTCCTTTGGAAGATTAAATATTTAAGATTTTTTTTTAGATCATGCGTTCGTGCAGCTTTTGAATTCTTTTGAAATAAAATTGCTCTTAATGAGACATCTGAAAACATGAACAAACACTGAAGAAACAGAGTTCTCCAGAATAATGATGCTATTGTTAAGTAATTGAATAGTTGGGAGATTAATATCATGGTGTACTGGCATGTTGGTTAATTCTAGCCATAATTTAACTGTAAAACCTACTTAAGGGAGCAGGAGGCTGAACGGCATGTCAGACATAAGGCACCCACACATAGAGCTCAACACAATAACAAATTAAGCACTGTTTATGTACAGACATAGTTGGCCTTATGTTTTTTTCTTAATCTGTGATTTAGGTAATAATTGCACTATAATTTTAACTCTCTATGCAGTTTGAATGTCTGCTTAATTGTTTTATTACCATTATATTCACTGATACTAATACAGGGTGCCAGTGAAATTTAGCTCTCTGTCCCTAAGTCTTTATGCACATAAGACTGGCATTGATTTAGTCTTGATAGCACATATCCTATTTCTACTAGATTACTCTAAAATTGTTTGGCCAAAGGCTATGGGGAAATTTTAGGCCAAGTGAAAATGTATAATTTAATTTGTGAAGAGTTCTCACATACTCTCAGCTTGGCTTTTCTTTTCCTTGAACATTTTACCAAATTCCCTAAATGAGACCAAAGCGCCTTTTGCTTAAATTTTGGCATACCATGGGCCGGGCGCGGTGGCTCACGCTTGTAATCCCAGCACTTTGGGAGGCCGAGGCGGGCGGATCACGAGGTCAAGAGATCGAGACCACTGTGAAACCCCATCTCTACTAAAAAATACAAAAAATTAGCCGGGCGTGGTGGCGGGCGCCTGTAGTCCCAGCTACTCGGAGAGGCTGAGGCAGGAGAATGGCGTGAACCCAGGAGGCGGAGCTTGCAGTGAGCCGAGATTGCGCCACTGCACTCCAGCCTGGGCAACAGAGCGAGACTCTGTCTCAAAAAAAAAAAAAAAATTTTTGGCATACCATGAAATGTCTTTCTGTATTAGCTATAGATTATGTGAACCTGTCAGTGTACAAAATCTTGCAAAAGGGAAAGAAAACAAGAGTCTCATGTAAAGTTCAAATGTACCATTTAGCTACTTCAGTTTTAGTAATTGCAGGGTTTTACTAACCTGAAAAGTTATCTTGACTCTTAATACAAAATTAATTGTACCTAAGTTCAACAAAAATGCATGGAATTTCATGAGTTTGCGTTTATGTGTGTACATACATATGTGTGTCATGAAGCTGTGTTTGAGACAGTGATAAAATATCCTTAGCAATCTAATAAAAATGCAGATTCTGGTTCAGTACGTTTGGGATGGTGCTTTATAACCTGCCTTTTTAAGAAGCTCAAGGTGATGCCAAAGCTGTTGTTCCACAGACCACACTTTGAATAACAAGGTCTTAAAACATGAGAATTAAACATATCTTTTATAGGTAAAAGTATTAGGCTTTCCAAAAATATGTAAAGATATGATACTATTCACTTGAATAAGTGAGGATCTATTAAGAACTTTTTTCTTGGTAGAGGACTAAATAATGCTTTACCTCTTTGCCTGTTAGCTACAGTTTAATCTTTCATGGAATGCTAATGACACTTTCAGCAACTTGGTTTCTCCCCATTACTGTGGTCTCATCTATATAAATGTATATATGTGACAGTGAAAATGGCTTCAGGACCATGAAAAATTCCATGAATTTGGTTGCTTTTATACATTTTATGGTTTTTAAGTGAACTTAAGAGTCTACCGGCACTCTACATGCTGAAATTGTTGATGTGCTTGAAATATTCCATTCATCAAAAACAAACAGTGGACCAGAAGATCTCTATGTCCTCTGTCTTCTGTGGTGGCAGATTCCCCAGAAGGCTTGTGGTTTGATGGGACTTAAGCTTGTTTAGATAACTGCACACAATACCCGTATGTACCTCCAGAAAGGCTCAGCTTAAATGCAGCCATTACACTTAGAAAAACATCATATGGCATTAACCTAATCTGGAATAAGTTAAGTAGCTTATCCTAAGTACGTGGTGGAATATAGTAACTTTGCAGGAGTGGGCTTTGGGGCTTTCCAGTATAGAAAGCCTTATAACATGTAATATTTGAGAAATAACTTAAGATGAACACTTATTGTATCTTCTAATTTTGTCTCTGTATTAACACCAAAAACATGGTTTTATTTGTATTGTTAAATATTTATTGCTTGGATTATTTCATACTCTCCTAACTAGTTTATTTCTATAAAATTGTCTTCCTTTTTCTTTTTTCTTTTTTTTTGCTCATGTTTGCTTGACAGTCTCATGAAATTGGTTTTCTAAGCTAGAAAAATCTTCTCCGGACCTAATGTAAATAAGCTACCTCAAATTAACAAAAATCTTATGGAGACAGAACCATCTAAAGAAAAAGTGTTTGGAAACGAGGATGCTCTCTAGATAAAGTCATTTTTTAGTTGCTATTTTTGTCTGTATTATAACCAAACACACACACACACACTCAAGATGTTCCTCCAAAAGCATGGTGAATTATAGAGAAATGGTGGGACATAATATTACAAACATTTGTTCTTTCTAAAAATCATACCGCATATTGGAACTAGTTTATGACTCCATAAAGTTACAGTTCAGCATTCTCGTAAATAGCAGGGAGGCCTATCTTGAAATGCCTAATTTAGATTTGTCCATCAAGTTTCATTAATGCATTATTTATTATTCTGTAAAGCCTAGAAGTCTTACAAATAGTGATAACATTTTAACTCATAGTATGGGAAATATTAAAGAATTCTGCATCATTAAACATTGGTAAGGCTGTGTCTCCACTATTATTCTGCTGGTAAGACAACTACTTTGGGAAATGTGTTCTGCCTGCTTCAGTGATCCCACTCCTGAGCAGATACCCTAGTCAAACTTCTGCACATTTTTGCCGGTAGATAGATACGAGAATGTTAATAACAGCAATGTTTATAAGGACAAAAATAAAGGGAAGGTGTTTGGATAAACCTAAGTGAAAACAGATGGGAGATAGGATAAATAAATTGTGAATTATTTGTTTAATAGAACTCTATAAACCAGTGAAAAGAATAGAATTGCAGTCTCTTACACCATCATGGTTGAATTCATGGTTAAAAATGTTAAGTAAAACAAAAGTTGTAGTAAAATATGTAAGCTGTGGCTCATTTAAATAGACAACTAACATGGGAAAACTAAACCATATATATATATATATATATACACACACACACACATATATATACGTATATATACACACATATATAGATATATATACATATATATATGTGTATATATATATACGTGTATATATATATGTGTATATATATATACGGGTATATATATATATATACACATACACTTACATATAAGAAAACAATAAGAAAGACAAGGGATATTTTGTTACAGAACACAGGGAAGTAGACAAAATGCCTATGGGGGAAAGTGGAAGAAATGAGGCTGGACAGAGGCAAGCAAGAAAGTTCACAACTAAGCCATGTGTTCCTTAAATTCTGTCATGTGTTAATTTTTAATTTTTTACATCTTTTATATATTTATAAAAAGCCTTTCACATATTTAATACTCATGTATATAGAAATATATACATGCATATTTATATAATTTACATGAAATTATGTAATATATAACCCTATATTATATAAAATTATATAATATGTAATTCAATGATTAAAGTATATAAAAGCATAATATATATACTGATTATATTTAATTTAAACTTTAATAATTAAATATACTGAAATATAATAAATTATAACACACATAAACCACGTAGTATTTGTATATAAATAAACTAAAATTTAAAAATATCCATGACTAACCCCCAACTTTTACCTTTTGCCTGTAATGATGCGGGAAATACATGTTTTAAGTTTTCTGAATGTCTATTTGTTTTAAAATTGCAATTTGACAGTAAATACTTTAAAATACCCAGCAACTATCTAACATGCAATTGAAATTCTATAGTTTCAAAGATTCTTTTGAGTCTTCAGAAGACATGTCACTTCTTGCATGGAGTGAATTAATTCTTTCATTGTATGAACAACTTTAAATAGCTATATCAGTTATTCTCTAACAAGATTACATCTGGTTGCTCATTGACTCCACTGTAGTGTTTGTAGGAAGAAGTCTTTCTATAAGCACACATTCATACAAACACCACAGATTTCCATGCTTTCCAATTTTTTTTTCTGGAAACATGTAATTTACAGAAGGAAGCAATATAGGCTAGCTCAAAAGATACTTACGGCAATACTAATTATAAAATAACCAGTAGACATGTACACTGGTAGAAATCAGCTGCTGATACTTGTATTAGTTTGAAGTTTATTGGTAGGCTTATATACCCTGGAATGATGATATACTTGAAATAAATATGACAGTAGAAATGAATTAAATGAATTGTCACTTATATATTCCTGACATTGTTTGGTATTTAGTGACTTATCACAATCAATCAATAAACAAACACACAAATAAATTTAATAACTAATAATAACTAATGATTCCCTCATAAGTGTGTAAATTATAAGCCACCCGGTGAATGGCATTAGATACTGCTTACTTAATGCCTGCTTGTTTGTGTGTGTAACTTGCCCTGATAAAATTTTCTGACAGTACTAATAGATATTTATATCAAATACATTGCTTTTGGCACTGGTCAAACTTAAAAGTCATGTGGACAGGTATGGAAAGTGTTAACGCCAGATACAAAATAATTTATGTAATATGATTACCACTGTGTGAAACACACAAACAAAAAAATATATAGAAAATATATTTTTCGCATAGACATAGCATGTCTGTGTGTGAAGGAGTTATAACTAATTTACATGTTTCTGTTTTTCTACATTTTCCAACTCTGAGTTTATGGGATATGTTCCCTCTATATTGGCAAAAAAATCAACTTATGTCAGTACTCAGGTAAGAAGTAGGCTGAAGACAGTTAAGAGAATTTCATTTTTATGGGCATGAAATGTAGCTTTTCATTCATTTAATGTTAAGGAAAGTAGAAGCAATTATGTTCCTGTGGCAGGTGGAAAGTACATACTACGTAAATATATCAACTTGTACTTTGGCTTCCCCATGGTTAAAGTTAAGACAAGGGAACCAGAGGCCACCTCTTCAGCAGAATATATTTCATTTTGTTGGTAGGTGAATTCCACTGTGTAATGCACATCTGTAACTACACCTATAATCCAATTGGGAAAAATCATGTAGCCTTGAAGGGAACCTACCTGGTAATAGAATCAGGCTTATTTATAAGAAATAAATACGGGCATACAGGTTATATACTATGCATCTCAAAACTACTACTTTTATTGCTGTAATGAATTTTATATCACGAGGACTTAGTTCTTTTTTTTGTAATTACTGTCCTTTGATATGGCTAAACGTCTTCTTAGACACAGTAAAATCCAATATGTTATCTGATAATTTATTCTCATGTCTAATGTGTACTTCTGTTTGCATATTTTTTCTTTATTCAGCTTGTGTCAAATGGTTCTAAATTTAAGAAGATTTTAGGAACTTTAAACATAACAGCTAAATTTCCTGGGAGAATGATGAATAGAAAGCATTTCATACTTCTCCATGTCTATGTATCTCATCCTCACTAGAAAACATTTTTAGCTTCTGCCATCAATGCTACTATTTTCTGCACATTTTTATTGAAAAGTAACAAGTAGATAGAAAATTGTACTAATCGTCAGTATATAGTTTGTTGTATTTTCACAAACTGAACACATCCATGTGACCAGCAGCCAAATCATGAAAACAGAACATGACCAGCATAGGAAAAACCCTTTATGCCTCTTCTAATTTTTTTTTTTTTTTGAAATAGAGTCTCGCTCTGTTGACCAGGCTGCTGGAGTGCGATGGCATGATCTTGGCTCACTGCAACCTCCACCTCCCAGGTTCAAGCGATTACCCTGCCTCAGCCTCCTGAGTAGCTGGGATTACAGGCGCCCGCCATCATGCCCGGCTAATTTTTGTATTTTTAGTAGAGACGGGGTTTTACCATAGTCTCCTTCAAGTGATCTGCCCACCTAGGCCTCCCAAAGTGCTAGGATTACAGGTGTGAACCACCACGCCCAGCACCTCTTCTAATTTTTCATCTCTGCCAAGGATAAACCACGATCCTGACTTCTAATGCATTAGTTTACATAAATGCAATTGTAGACCATACACTTTTGTTTATCTGGTGTCTTTTGCTCTGCATCGTTTGAAGATGCACCCACAATTGTTGCTCGTAGCTCTAGTTTGTTATTGTCATAATGGTATGGGATTCTATTGTTTGAATAAACCCAATATATTTATCTGTTCTATTATTAATGAGCATTTGGGTAGTTTCCAGTTTTAGGCTGCTGATGAATATTCTTGCATTTGTAAACAGTATGTTTAGTACAAGGGATTACTACAAGAAAAAAGAAACACAGATTCCTTAATAATTTTATCTGATGTGGACGTAGCAGAAAAAAGATTCAAGTTTAACTTTTCATTTAAGTTGATTGTTTACTTAGGATTAACATCCTCATTTTTGCCTATTTTGCAACTTTTGTTGAACACCTATTTTGTGCTGTGTTTTGTGTGATGACTGGGTGACACAGACAAGGAAGGCACAATTTATGTTTTCAAGTAACTCTCAGAAATAAGTATGTGCTTACCATATAGTAGGGACAGTGCTACGAAGAGGCATACTGGTCTACAAAAAGCTTTTAATTCAGCTAAAAGAAAGATGATGAGTGAAATATTTATAGAGGAGACCACTAAACTGAAATTAGACAAAGGAAGTTGTGAGTAGAGAGGCAGGAGGAAAGGAAAAAAATTCTTGGCTGATGGAATTGCAACATTGCAGGGAACATTTTAGAAATTTCCCATGATTGAATTTGGTTGTATTTAAGGGGTGACTGGGGAGTGATGGAAATATAAAGAATAGAAAGAGAATCTGAGCTTAGTATCTCCCCTGACTGATATAGTATAAATAAGATATGTAAAGCATTATGAAGGACTAAAGAATTATTAAAACATAAGAAGCTTCTTGCATAGTTCACTGAGATAATATTGCAACCCAGCTGAGCAAAGTGATACATATGGTAATGAATGGTTTATTATGGTATAAATAGTGTCTGTAATGGATGCTTAAGGCATAATTAAATACCAAAATAATTAGTCAAGTACAATGCATTTGTCAGTAAGTGATTGGCTTTAATAAATTTCTTTTTTTTTTTTTTTTTTTTTTTTGGAGACAGAGTCTTGCTCTGTCACTCAGGCTGGAGTGCAATGGCGTGATCTTGTCTCACTGCAACCTCCGCCTCCCAGGTTCAAGCAATTCTCCTGCTTCAGCCTCTGGAGTAGCTGGGACTACAAGTGCACACCACCAAGCCCAGCGAATTTTTTGTAGTTTTAGTAGGGATGCGGTTTTACTGTGTTACTCAGGCTGGTCATGAACCCTTGAGCTCAGGCAATCCGTCTAGCTCAGCCTCCCAAAGTGCTGGGATTACAGGCATGAACCACTGCGCCCAGCCAATTTCTCCTTTTCTTATTTACACCACAATTAAGAGTGGTTGGTCTTATCTTTCCTCCAGGAACATTACCAAATCATGAAATGTTTACTGTATATCTACTAGATGTAAATATCCTTTGCATCATAAACGTATAAAGCACAGGGTATCTCCTAAAGGATTATGCGATGTGATAGGAGCCTAAATACAAAGATTCATAGTCATAGATATTTCAAGAAAGTATAAAAACAGTGCTTTGGATTGTGAGAATACAGAAATCAGGTCATATTGAGAGCATTATTTGGGGCCTTGTGTTGGAAGTTAGATAAATATATTTAAGCTTATTAAAAAAGAGTTGATCTGGTAAAAACATCTATAAGACAACGTTACGTTCTTCCTGGCGTGCAGGGAGCGGCTGAATTTTTCTTGCATTTTTCCTTTAGCCCATGACCCTCTTAAATGGCACAAACAAAAAGGCATCCTAGGTGTGTTCTTTGTCGTGTAAAACATCCCCCACTGACTCCCTGTGGAATGAAAGGCATGCACTCAGGGGAGTGTGCACACCTGCAGTAATGCAGTAATGAGAAGGATTAAGGCAAACAAGTGAACCAGAAGTCACTGATACTTCACTTGAGACAGCATTACACAAACTTCGCAATGTACTCTGTTTCTTGATTATGCTTTATGGAATCTAAATATAACATAAGCCTGAAATTTCTGACCAATAGGCAATTAAAAGATTGTGCATGAGCCCAGCGACTATTGTTTTTGAGTATCTGCTATAAGTCTATTATTGAGCTAGAAGACTTTACACACCCTTTTAGGTCTTCTCACCTACCTCACTACCAGTGAGGTAGTTATATACATTTTACATAGAATTTGTAAAGTTCTCTGGATTATGCAGAGTCTATAAAGCCAATAATTTTCACACAGGTAGTTGAACTACACCATTGATTTATGTGATTATGAATTATTTAACTAAAGACTGGACAATGGGCTCCCTAGTATAGTTCCACAAGGATTGGTCTTTTGGAGTGACAAATAACAGCTTTACCTAGTATGCATCTCAAAATTTAATACAAGGAGATTAATGTATTGACAAAATAGCTGTGGTCTCTTTCACTTGGGTACTTCATTTTATACATTTTTAGAAATAAGAAAAACAGTTATTTTGAATTAAAGTTGGCCTTGATTTTATTTTTTCTGCTTTTTATATGTAGTTTTTTTAAAAGATTAAAATCACCTTCATGGAACTAGTTATTTCTGCATTATATGGCTTTGTGTATTTTGCCTTTTGTGGGTTCTGAATCTTTAAATGAAGCATGCATTCTTGTATTACTTAATCACAGAAATGCAATTTAAGTGTTACGAAGCTCAGAAAGATTCTACAGACATCTCAAAACTGTCATTCTTTTACAGACAAATCTCCCTGAGAAATACCTCATTGAGTTATTTGTATTAGGTACTTATTCATAGTAATACTCAAAACTGTGTATCTATTAGAAAGCTTACAGCAGCTGCTACAGTACATGGAATTTCTCTTTTAGCATTTTAATTCATTTTTTTCCTTTGAGTGTCCTTGCAGTTTTAAAAATAAGACAATTTCATGAAGTATTTTACAATCAGTATTTTTAAACTCTTTTCTAGTTTGACACTTGAGTGATATTATAGCTCACTCTCTTTGTGGATGAAATGAAGGAAATGTGCTCAACGTAATGTATAAAAAGCAATGTATCTTTATCAGCAGAGTATGCACTTTGTCACTTTGCAAAATAGGAGGCATACCACTGTACCTAGACATACTTGACTCCCATAGCCATCCTAATCATCTTGTTTCATGTTCAAGGTGTAATATATGGTATCCACTAATCTATTCACTCATTTAATGAACATGTATTGAACCCTGTGTGTAGGATCAGGGATATGACCAAAAAAAAAAAAAATTTATGCTCCGCTCTTGAAGAACTTATCCTCATTGTTAGGATAAGAAAAGATATAGTACAATACAATACAGTACTAATAGAATACAGCATTTTATCGTTGATACAATTAATGATCCAATTGCCATCTCTAGTAATAAAGATATGCCCAAAATCCTATTGGATCATAACCACAATTAAAATTAGCTACTTGGGGATGAGAAAAAAAAACCATTAGAGATATGTCAGTTGAGTAGCGATGAAGAGAATGAGGTTAGTGATACAGATAATGTTTATTTTTTCTTTTTCTTTTTCGAGAGAGGGTCTCACTCTGTCTCCTAGGCTGGAGTGCAGTGGTGCGATTTTTTGAGACAGGGTCTCACTCTGTCTCCTAGGCTGGAGTGCAGTGGTGCGATTTTTTGAGACAGGGTCTCACTCTGTCTCTTAGGCTGGAGTGCAGTGGTGCGATTTTTTGAGACAGGGTCTCACTCTGTCACCTAGGCTGGAGTGCAGTGGTGCAACCTCTGCCTCCTGGGCTCAAGTGATCCTCCCACCTCACCCTCCTAAGTAGCTGGGACCACAGGAATGCACCACGATGCCTGGGTAAGTTTTGTATTTTTATTTTTTTAGAGATGGGATTTCACCATGTTGCCCAGGCTGGTCTCAAACTCCTGAGCTCATGCCATCCACTGACCTTGGCCTCCCAAAGTGTTGGGATTACAGGTGTGAGCCACCACACCCAGCCCAAAGACAATTTGGAGGAGGTTAGAATGAAACTAAGTGACCCATGCCAGGCTTGGCAGCTACCACCTCATTAGCAACATATAACTTATTTGAAAACCTAATATGTGGTTTGGAACTGTGCTTGCAGATACAGTGAGAACCAACTGTCTTAGTCTATTTGGGCTGCTATAGCAAAATGCTACAAACCTGGTGGCTTATATAAAATATAAATTTATATTTCACAGTGCTGGAGGCTGAGAAGTTCAAGATGAAGGCAGCAGCAGGTTCATTGTCTAATGAGGGCCCCATTTTCTGATTCCTAAATGGTGCCTTCCAGCTTTGTCCTCACATGATGGAAGTGACAAGGCAGCTTGCTGGGCACTCTTTTGTAAGGGCACTAATCACATTCTTGAGGGCTCCACCCTCATGACGTAATCACCTCCCAAAGGCCCCATCTCCTAACACCATTATATTAGTGATTGGGTTTCAACAGATGAATTTTGGGAAAATACAAACATTCATACTGTAGCACCAAGAATGTGCTATAAACAGCTAACTTCCACTCTACTGAAATGTGGCTCTGAAAATGGTTACATATGTTGCAGATTTAATGGAGTTTTCTCTTAAAACTGAGACTGTAGATGATGTCAGGATTTTCAGAATCAGATTTGATGTCTTCTCAAATAGCAGATGTAAAATCTGCTGTGAAGCTATGTTTTCCGTTACGTATTCGGTTGATGTTGGATACACAGTTGTACTAGAATGTGCTACATATTGTGAAGCCATAAGCTGCTTCAAGGAACAAGTTTCTTTCGAAGGAAGTTCTAACAAGCAGTGGTAAATATGCAGCTATGTTATTTCCAAGGAATGTTGGTAATTTTTCTGCCTTTTAAAGGACTAGTCATGTGCAAAATTTGCAAACCTTACACATTTTTTTTTGTGGCATATTGACTGGCCAGAGGACTGAATTTTATCTGAGCTTATTCAGTATACATAGGGACAGCATGAAATCAAAGAAAGAGTAGAGATTTTGAAGCCAAATGTAATTGAATTTAAATATAAGCAATATAACTTAAGTGCTGCATAAACTTAGTCAAGTAACTTAATATACCTAAATTTAATTATTTCATGTTAAATAAATGAAAATAATATCAACTAATTATGTAGGCATGAGAATTTGCAATAAAATATATACTGCTCTCTGTCACATAGCAGGTGTTCAGTTAATAGCATATGTAATGTATATGTTTGTGTGTATATATATTATATATATAATATACAATGTATATATACATGTAATCCAATCATTAGTGAGTGTTTCTGATATGGAAAATGTTATCAGGTCCATAAAAATTACTGAGAAATTTAAAGATGTTCGTGGAGGCTTGTTATGCATCAAGCTCTATACTGATCTGGGCCTCTTTAAAATGAAGGTCTCATTGAAGAGAAAATCTCATGGGGGAATCAACAGACAACATACGAAATAATAAATATATAAATAAATAAAGTACTGGGTGCTTTCATACAGCCTGTGAGCACAGCAGCTATTCAGCTTTCAGAGAAATAATTGGTGATCAAATAAGTCAAAACGTGGAATTTAGTTTTGAAGGAGCTATATTATTTAGCAAGAAAAGGGGAAATTAGACAGTAGTGCCAAGATCACAAACAGATTCTTCAGGCTCACTCAGCTTGGGAATTTTTTTTATTTTGCCTTTACATTGCTTTGTAAAATCTCTAAGCCAACCTTAAAAAATTGGGAAATTTTGCCTAAAAATCAAGTACTTTCAAAAAAATCAGAAGGCCTGGAAATGCTGAGATTATATTTGTTTATGGTAATACTGGTTGAGCTGACAAGCAGATGTCACATCAGTTGAAGTTTAAGTTCTCCAGGTCATCATGGTCTCTATCCAGTATCCATTTCAATACCTGACTAGTTTTTGCCCTAAAAATACTTTCAGAGAAAAGATAAAGGGGAAGATGGTGAGTTGAACTTTGTTGTGTCATTTGAGATGATCATTCAGCATACAAGGAGAAATATCTAATAACTCTAACCGGAGATTCAGGACTGAGGATTGAGGGTGAAGGCCGATCTGGAGAAGAAATTTTGAGAGTGAAACACAAAGAAATGGGAATTCAAAGCATGATAATAAAGGAGATTTGTAATACAGTTGTTCTTATAGTGTGGTCCTGGGATCAACTCATGCCCAGTCTCAGACAAACTGAATCAGAAACTCTGGGGTTGAGGCTCCAGATTTATAAGAAGCCACCCAGATGTTCCGATGCACATTACATTTTGAGAATTATTACTGTAATGGACATTGTAGCACCAAAACTCAAGTGGACTGAGGATTAAACTTCATCTACACACACTTTCTGGAACATGGTGGAAGGGAAGGGGTAAGTGATGGAGATAGGGGAAAAAGTACAGGCAAGAAAAAAAGAACCAGATGAAGGTAATGCAAGGATCCCAGCGGAAGGATATTTCAAGAGGAAGCTATTTAGGAGGTCAAATGGTGCCAAGAAGTCAATGCTAGTAACTGAATATTTTTACTAATTAGAAAGTTACTGGCCACTTTTCAAAGTATTGTTCCAACAGAAGTCAGTGTTTAAGAATTAAGCAGAAACTGGATAACGCAAAGAAAGAAGTAGCTTGAGTAGAGCAATCATTCAAGAAAAGTCTGGCAGTAAATGAAAAGAGAGAAACCCTATGATAACCAGTGTATGGATGGAAAGGATTTGCACACGTTTAAGGGCAGGCAGAGGGGAAAGAGCCCTGGCATTTGGGAAAAAGCATGTACATTTCAGAGAAATGTAGGTGATAGATAGGGGAATAGGTCACAGACATCACAGGGATGAATACTAATTGGGCAGAAAAGGAGAAGCAGGTCTTCTTTTGAGACAGGAGAATGGCAGGTGGCACTAGAGCTGAGAGGCAACAAGTGTTGGCAGAGCCTGGGCTCTGTAGCTGGTCTGTCTGAGGTTGGATCCTGCTTTTGCTACTTCCTAGTCATGTGACCCTGGGAAAGTTACTTACCCTGTGGGTGGCTCAGTGTCCTCATTTGTAAAATGTAGTTAGACATAGTGCCTCCCTCATGGGTTTGTTGCAATGATTAACATGAGTTGAAAAATGTAGAGAACTTAGAAAAAGGGCTAGTGTCTAGGAAGTGTTATAAAAGCAGGTGCCAGCTAAATGAAACACATTGGGGTGGAGATGAGAGGCTTTGAAAGGGATACCCATGAATTCCTGAGAGACCTTTAAAACCTCCAAAATCTGAAAGCCACCTACATAAGAACTTGAGAATTGACACTACGTGGTTAGGTTCTAGAAAGCAAATGGTTCTGGAGATGGGGTACTGTTCAAGATCAACTATGCATGAATAAATGAGGAGTTGATAGCAGTGAGAACCAAGAAATGGTCAAGATGTGGTCGACCAGGTATAATGGCTTTCTTGGATGATGGCCAGGAAAGGAGACAATAGAAAACAGGGTAGAATAGAAGTACTGAAGTAGAGTGGTGGCTCCTGGTGGAAAGATTAGGAGGGACAAGCATATGGGAAGATAGTGGAGACGGCATTCAAGTGGCCTGGAGAACAGTCTGAGCAAGTAACTAGGTATTGTCAGAAGGAGACTGAGTGAGTGAAGAAGAAACTGTGAATTGACTTGGAGTACAAACTAGAAAGCATAAATGCTAAATCATGTGCTTCCTTGGGGCCTCTGGAAGCATTCAACTGGGACATGCTGGCTCTATCAAATGGTCATAAGATACTAGTGTCTGAGTTATTATTTTATGCTATACAGTAAATGTATAGGTAATAAGGGAGGGTTTAATAAGAGAAAGGAATCAATTTTAACATGTCACACATTGTGCTAGGAGTTTTAATACATACTATTTTATTTCATTTTTACAGTTGCTATAGAAAACAGAACATAGTAATCAATCATACAGATCAAGGAACAGGTGCTGAGGGGTTGAGTAATTTGCCCTAGGTCATGTGGATGGGAGAGTTCAGATTCAAGTCTATATTAATTGATTCTAAACCTCATCCTCTTTCTATATTAGTTGGCCAAATATTAAAGAATGTTAAATATGCTGAAATGCATTGGAATCAGTTGTAGAAGGTACTCAGATGCATGTGAGGTTTCTGACTCTATTGGTATGGAAATCCCTTTCTCATAAACTTTCGCTAAGGTGACAGGTTATATATATCCCCAAATTACATAACCCAACTATATAACCTACAGTATAACCCAAGAGTTACTAATTCTGAGAACTAGCAAATAAGTGATTTTCTTTTGATTTTAGGAGTTGAAAGTATGCATTTTTGGTCTGCTATTTTTGTGCCAGATTTACATCTATTTCTAACTAAAGAACAAGGAAAGGCACAAACCAGTTACTAATCATTATCTGCTTGCCATTTTTCCTCACAAGATTTTCACTGTAATTCAGTCAAACTGCTACTTAGCAACTAGTTATTTCAAGTGGCAGAAGAGATTTACATAGGCATTGCCAATGTTTTCTTTGGACTTTGTTTCTAGAAGGTATCTGAAAACAAATTTCAAAACAGCTATACTTGAGTTGTAAGTTGTTACTATATTGGCTAAATGAGGAATATCGTCAGGCAAAACTCTGAAGAAATACACAGTCTACCATTTTCTTTCTTTTTTTTTTTTTTTTTTTGAGACGGAGTGTTGCTCTGTCACCCAGGCTGGAGTGCAGTGGCACTATCTCGGCTCACTGCAATCTCTGCCTCCCAGGTTCAAGTGATTCTCCTGCCTCAGCCTCCTGAATAGCTGGGATTAAAGGTGTGCACCACCACACCCGGCTAATTTTTGTATTTTTAGTGTAGACGGCATTTCACCACGTTGGTCAGGCTGGTCTCGAACTCCTACCCTCGTGATCTACCCACCTCGGTCTCCCAAAGTGCTGGGATTACAGACTTGCGCCACCGCCCCTAGCCTACCATTTTCTTTTTTTTTTTTTTTTTTTTTTTTTTGAGATGGAGTGTCGCTCTGTCACCCAGGCTAGAGTGCAGTGGCGCAATCTCGGCTCACTGCAAGCTCCGCCTCCCGGGTTCATGCCATTCTCCTGCCTCAGCCTCTCCGAGTAGCTGGGACTACAGGCGCCCGCCACCACGCCCAGCTAATTTTTTTTGTATTTTTAGTAGAGACAGGGTTTCACCGTGGTCTCGATCTCCTGACCTCGTGATCCGCCCGCCTCGGCCTCCCAAAGTCCATTTTCAGTTTAAAGTATTATATGAACGAAAATTTGTTTGAAGTTTTAAAAGTAGTTCTCCATATCGACAGAAAGTTCCGTTAGTCGAGATGGAGACCGTCCTGGCTAACACGGTGAAGTCTCGTATCTACTAAAAAAATACAAAAAAATTAGCCGGGCGTGGGGGCGGGTGCCTGTAGTCCCAGCTACTTGGGAGGCTGAGGCAGGAGAATGGCGTGAACCCGGGAGGCGGAGCTTGCAGTGAGCCGCGATCGCGTCACTGCACTCCAGCCTGGGCGACAGAGCGACTTCGTCTTAAAAAAAAAAAAAAAAAAAAAAAAAAAAAAAGAAAGAAAGTTCCCTTAGTCTCTGGAGTATTGTTGCAAATAACAAACCACATTCTTTGCTGTTTGTGTGTTAGTCTTTTGGAGCAGTGGTTCTCAAAGCACCATCAGCAGTATCAACCTTACCTGGGATCTTGTTAGAAATGCAAACTCTCCAGGCCCACCTCCTATCTACTGAGTCAGATTTCTGGGGGTGGAGTCTAGCAACCTGTGTTAATAAGCCTCCTAAGAGGTTCTGCTGCCCATTAAACATGGAGAACCACTTTGAGTATATCAAACTCGAAATGCTGTTTGTAGCCCTAGGTTCCTGGTGAAGCTATTTGTAGCATGAAAATAGAAATTTCCTAAGTAGTAATAAACTGACCTGAAAAAAGACTCATTTTTTTAACGATTGTTTTTCTAATCTCTAAGACATATAAAAATCAATCCTCATTGACAACATATTGCCCCTTCTTCAAACACTTCCCCTTCTAGGAACTTTTCTCCAAATCTCCCAGCTAGATAATCTTATTTTGTGTTCTTTGTAAGGTACTAGCCCGAAATAGTATGTTAATAAAAGACGTTGTAGTTTGCACAATAGACATGTAAAGTTTACTTGGTGTGGATGCATGCTCACAGAGTCTGACTATCTCTCGGGGGAAAGAAACACTGCCCAGATTATAAGACCAAGGACCAGGTTCTGGATTATTTGTTATCTGCTCTTTGTAACACTGTGATACTTCTAGGCTTCTGTTATCAAAAACAAATGTTAGATGAGAAAGAGCTTGAAGGTCTTAGGTAAGAGCTTGGAAGGGACAAGTGCAAAATCATTGAGCAAAGCATTTTAAAAAGGAGTCTTGTCTGATGAATCCTCTCACCTCTGTTCCTTTTTGCAAAGCTCAGGAGGCCTCGGAGAGAAGATTATTGTGTTAGTTTGTTAGGACTGCCATAACAAAGTAACGCAGACTGGGTGGCTTCATGAAAATGTATTTTCTCACAGTTTTGAAGTGGGAAATACAAGATCAAGGTATTGGCACCATTGCTGCTTCTAAAGCCTTTCTCTTTTTCTTGTAAATGGCTGCCTTCTCTCTATGACTTCATATGGTCTTTTTGTGCCTGTCTCTGCTTATAAGGACAACAATTATTGGATTAGGCCCTATCGTATAACCTTATTTTACCTTAATTACCTCTTTGAAGACTCTGTCTCCAAATACAGTCACATTCTGAGGTAGTGAGGATTACAATTTTAACATATTAATTTTGAGGGGACAAAATTCAGTCCATAACAATTATGCATGACTTTGATGACTCATTTGTAGATTGAACTTGTTAAAACTTCAGAATATAAATGGGTTGTAAACTTGTAGGTGAAACCTGGCTGATGTATTCCATCAGAGAGATAGCCCTACAACATTCCAACTGGGTCCCTAACGCTACAGATATGCTCCATTACCATCCCCAAATGCCAAAGAATGAACGAGCCATCTAGAAGTAGGCGAACAACCACATTTGCTAAAAGGATAATGTTTCATCCATTAAATAAATGTGATACCTTTTTCTAGTCTGGTATCAATATGGAAGGCATGTGAAAAATGAGTTAGCTGAGAGTTAATTGACTGCGGAGACTCTATTTTCAGTCTCTGCCTGTATTTTTTGAATTAATATACACAGTGGGTGATTCAGCAAAAGGGTTTAAAAATACATTCTTTAACGAAGGATCCCACCAATTTGATGTCTTCATAATTCATGAAGAGTAGACCCATAATAGCTCTATTTTCTCTTCAGCTTCGAAAATAAAAGATGCCATTAGTTTAAATTAGGCTTGTATGTGGAATAATCAAGTGTATCAACAAATATAGTTTGACTCAGATGCTGTTTAAGAATAAATGCCAGAAAAGAACTGGCTATTTCTCTTAAAAAATTAAATATGAAAATTTAATTGACAAGCTAGGGTAAAAGTGTTTTAAAGAGTTGATAGACAATATATACATTTATAAAATTCAATTATGAAAACTCAAAAATGTAATAAGCAAATAGTTACTGTAGACTAGCTACTCTTTTAAAGCGTACTCTTAGAATATAAAGAAAATAGAATATAAGAAATATCATTAGAGACCTGGCTGTATTTGAATATAAAGAATATGTCATTAGAGACCTGGCTATATTTGTAGAATATATAAGCACTCAGGATAGTTGGTGAATATGTAGGTATGGAGTTGCCAAAAAGCATCTTTGCAATGCTGTATTAGGGAGTTCCTACTTTGGCTAGAGAAGACCCACATGGAAAGAACTACAGTGTAAAATGGATTTACTTCATTTATTTGTTTCCCTTGAAAAGTTCAAACCCCAAGGAAGTAGACTGTGGATAGTATTTTATCTCCTCTAGCTGTAAGAAATGAAAGGATAGAGAAGTGAATTGGATTTGTCTGAAAGCTTCTGGAGTCAGGAGGAACATGGGACTTGTGCTCAGGTGTCTATTTCCAGGCATTATTCAGCAATTTGGTCACATAATTTTCTCTAATATTAGATTTTTGTTTCCAGTGGTGGGTAGCATAGTTGAAGAAAAACTTTATGAAGACATAAGGTCTTGATCTAAACCCTAAGAAGGGAAAGAGTAAGTAAATGAGGTTATATACATGAAGGCATACTTTTTTACTTCAGAAATTTTTATTTTCCTTCAGAGTGTATAAAATCATGTACTTTTAATCTATAGAGTAGTTTTCATTCTAATCTACTAGTATACTTTGATAAAAGCATAATTTCATAGGTATATTACATTCGTGGGTCTTGTGTTTATGGTGGTTAGGTCTTTAAAAAAAAAATCTAAACCTTATTTATCTACATCAGTTGTTGACTGCAGATCACAGAGAATACAGAGCCAGTCATGCAGAAAGTACCTGTTTGTCATCCTGAGAGTTCAGACGTGAACTGTAACCAGTGGCCCATTAAGTACCTTCTCTTGTTGTTTAAAGCATATCCTAGCTTTGAAAATTAATTGTTAATGCAGAATGTTGTAATGGAGCCATGGAAGGAAATTCCTGTTACTCCAGTCATAGTAGAGGTTGCGTCAAGTACTCTTGAGTTGCGTTCCATTGTTTTGTGATTCTGTGCTGTTGGAAAGTCTGGGCTAGAGAGTGTTTAGAAATAAGGAAATCAAGAAATAGCACGGTTTGCTTTTTTGGACTGTGTGTGTGATTTTCCATTGATAGTAATGTTGTAATAATTTCTGAGAAATAAAATTCTTTTTCTTTGTTTATAAAAAAGTTACTTGTCAAAATACTCACAAATGCTTTCCATAAGAAAACATTTAACGTTTTTTGCTGTAAAAATGATTACATATACTACATTTAATGCAGTAGAGGACATTCTTGTAATATTGATACAGTAGGACAATATGCATGCCATTCACTATTGTTAACAGTCCAGTTGTGAGATGAAATCCACTATGAAACACAGTAATGTTTAATTTCATATTTAAGACAGAGCTAAATTTCAGTTTAGAAGGTTCTTATATAAAAATTTCAGGAACACCTTTATAAACCAATTAAAAAGGATTTTTGTCTTAAGGGTTTATGTGCCTGGTGTAAGATAGTTATACCTGGTCTAATTTTTTTTTCTTTTTCTGATTTTTACTTCTCACATATTGTATTAATTGTGCTTAGTGTGGGAAAAAAAAAGATGTAGTGACATTTTCTTCTCTTATCCCTTATTTTCTACTCTAAGATACATATAATTTTGCAAATATTTATTTACCTTAATAGCTCAAACCTAGCTAACATTACAGCTAGTTAATGGGTATAATTGTAGGTACGATGAATCATTGTCTAGTAAAGAGACTGTTCAAATATGATTTTATTTTACTGGTTATTTTCCCAGCAGAGAAACTCTTGGGATGAAATAGAGCTCCAAAAAGAGTGTTTTGGGGGAGATAGGAAAGGGAGGATTGGGAGTTTTTAAAGGGAATAATCTCATGTGGTAACAGGCATGAGGTAATAGTCATTTTGATAATATGAAACAAACAAAAAAGCTTTGAACAGGTGAGTATCTGTACAACTAGGTAGAGCGAGAACGTAATGAAATCCCTAACATTTAAAACTAACAATGTAAACTGTAAATGTAATTATCTTTTAGCAAATAACTTTACATGTCAGTTTTCTCCGTGGAAGATTTTGACAGTCTAAGTAGTAATGTTTGAAGCTTTGGGGACAGAATCTTTACGCCCTTCCACTTCTCATCATTCTCAGAGAATGCCAAGGGCTGGAGACATTTTTATTTAGCTGATAGCAGGGAGAGCATCGCTGGAAGAAGAGCTAACATTAATAACACTCTGTGTGGGCCACTGTCCTCGGCACGTTAGGTAAACCCCATTTTACCTTCACAAGAAGCCTATAAAGAAGACAATATTATCATCTTATATACTTAGTATTTATATCACTACAAATAATTCAAATCATTATTTAAATAAATATATTTATATTATTATCGATGATCAAATGATGTAAAAAGCACATATTACTTACTTAGCCAACCAAATATACCCAGGCTAAATTAGGATTTGAACCGTGGTAGTTTGGTGCCCCAGTATATTCTTTTAACTACTATATTACATTGCTCCTGGAGCCTAATATGGTGGATTCCCAAAGACATAAATGTTGATTGAACTAGGAGATTTGACGTATTTAGCTTCTCATTTTTACAGATGAAGAAACTGTGTCTTAGCGAAGTTGGGTTAAACTCTACAGTGTTACATCACAGGGTGAGAGTCAGAGCTGGATGCAAGCCCTGTTCAGTCTAGCACCAAGGTCTGTGCTTTCTTCCATGAATCCACTGAGTGCAATTTACTGTGATCACAATCACATGTGATCCTCTTTTGGCTGCCTGTGACAGCCTTACAAGTTTATTTTTGAAGCTCAACCCATTGCTTACATAGGGAAGAACATTCCTAAGTTATAAAGAAGAACTGGTGAAAGGACATCATCCAGGTGTGAAATGGGAATCCAGAGCTTGTTTTCTTGATTTATCCGTGCTCAGTTGTGTGTGCCCCGATGTTCATTAGAGTGTTTTAAGTGTCTTCACTGGGTTACAATAACATGGTTTTTTTTCTCTCTCTCTTTCAGGTATGGAAAAATTGTATCTACAAAGGCAATTCTTGACAAAAACACAAATCAGTGCAAAGGTATGTGTAAGGGCATCTGTACCCTGAAATCTTGCCTATGCTATCTGATTAATGGTTCTTCCATTGTGGAGGTCCAGGTACCAGCTGCACAATGATCACAATGCATGGTATGGAAAACCTCTTTACTGATGCCAATGTTTTGATAAGTTGTATTTATAGTAACATTGCTCATTAATTTTTAACAAACAAAATGAAAATCACAAATCAGAAAAAGTATCAAATTGCTTCAGCATAAAACTAAATTACCTCCTAAAAACTTTGGGGTGTCTGATGTGAATGATATCATCAGTGATGCAAATTGATTTCCTATATAAAAATGAGGAACTCTGGGGAAAACTTCCCCATGCAAAACACATTTTAATTTATCTGTTCTTTAAAGCTTTAGCAACATTTGTTGGCTATGAATAAATTTACTGATGGGCCTATTGTATTAAGCTTCAGCTATAAGCATCTCAGGGATTTCAGAGTTGGTATCTTATTAAGACAGGCTTTTGGTTTTCCTGGAAATACTTCTGAAGTCATTGGACTATATCTGTGGCTCATGTTTCTTCATGTCTGGGAGTCCTATATTCTTTTAGAAGTTGCATTAAGTTAATCGTGGAACCTGTATGGTCTCTCTTCATGACTCAGTTCTTACTGGAAAATTGGAATGCTTCTTGTAACATGCTGTTTGTTGTTACTTTAATCTTTGTTGTAACACTGAAATCAAGAAGTATAGCAGAGCCAGGTTCATTCTAAACACTGCCTCTATTTCATATACAAATATAATGTGCACAAGTTTTAGGAAAGAACACTCAGAAACTCCTGTATATGTATCTCCTCACCTACTTGCATAATGGTAGTCAGATTAAATTCAGCAATTAAAAAAATAAAAATATTCCATGTCTTTTATAAACTCAGAAATGAACTACACATTACAAGACAAAGAATAATATGGCATGATTTCTTCCACCTCATAGTTTCAAGTCCCAGTTGGAAAGATACCAAGAAAACCAAGAAACTAATTCTAATATCCTTATTAAGATTACTATATCACCCTAATATATGTGAGAGTGTAACAGCGGTATCTAAAACAGAATTATCGACAAACCACTGTTAGACGAGAATATAGAGATTTCTTTTTGGGAAATGAAGTTTATAAAGTCAAGGTAGAATGGGTGAGCTTGGAACAGGTGGGTGTTCAGGAGAGATAATTTCAGAATGTAGTTGAGTAGACTCATGTAGCTGTAAAAAAAAAAAAAAAAAAAAAAAAAAAGTACTGCTGGGCACGGTGGCTCATGCCTATAATCCCAGCACTTTGGGAGGCTGAGGAGGGTGGATCATAAGGTCAGGACTTTGAGACCAGCCTGGCCAACATGGTGAAACCCTGTCTCTACTAAAAATACAAAGATTAGCTGGGCATGGTTGTAGGTGCCTGTAATCCCAGCTACTTGGGAGGCTGAGGCAGGAGAATCGTTTGAACCCAGGAGGCAGAGGTTGCAGAGCTGAGATTGCGCCATTGCACTCCAGCCTGGGCTACAGGGCAAGACTCCCTCTCAAAAAAAAGAAAAAAGAAAAAAGTACCAGTGAGGACAGAAAGAAGAAAGGGGTTAAAATTTTGTAGGTTTTTAAATGATATCCTGGATATTTTAAATTTAAAATTTAATTTAAAATTAAAATTTAAAATTTTGAGCAGACAAAATATGATTCTATAGGTGTTTAGTAACATCATTTCAGCAAAGGTGCATGAAATTGAATTATAAAGGGAGAGAGTGGAAGCAAAAAAAAAATGTAGGCTTTAAAGCCATAGTACAAGAGAGAAATTAGAAAAAATCAGCTTAACTATTACTATTAGGGTAATAGGAAGGGGTTCACCATGAAAGTTTTTAAAGGTAGAGTTGGCGATTGACTCTAACGGTGAAAGAGAGGAATGTATGAAACAAAGCCTACATGTTGAGTCTTCCGATTGGGAAAGATGCCTGTACCTCCTGCTGAGGTAAGAAGTCCAGAAGTAGTAGTAGTAGGTTTTGGAGACAAGGTATTGGACATGCTGAGTTAGAGCCTCTGGCATGGCAACCATGTGGAAGATGTCAAAGAAATTGTAAGAAAGCCCAGGGCTACAGATGCTGACTGAAGTCAAAGGAGTAGATAAGATTACCAAAGAATAATGTGTAGAAGGGGAAATGCAGTGGAGTGAATTAGGGTGGGCAGCTGAGAACTTGGAGAACATTTGAGAAGAAAGCTGGGCCATGACCAAGGGATGTTCTGTTACTCTTGGCCTGTGGGAAGCATGTGGCATGTTAGAAGCATTAGAATGCTAATTATATTGCATCTAGACCTGCCCAACCCATATACAAAGTCTTGGGTCAGGCAGTTAATAATATTGATCAAGCACCAATTAGAAGCACAAATACTGCACAGATAAGCAACACCTGGAAATCTCAATAGATAGACTCATAACTGGAGTGGTCAATATGAAGGGATACTTCCCTATACAGAGTTTTGCTCAAGCATGCTGATATCTATTGTCACAGTACAACACTGAAGACCACGAAAATGTAAATTGCCAACATGCAAAAACTGTACCCTTCTATAATTGTGAAGGTTTGAAGCAAAAGGGATGTAACTAAAAATGGGTGGTCAGGGTCTCCAGAAGCAAATTATATAGTGGGAGTGTGGGTGCTTATCAGGACAAATTATACTATGGGTATCCTTACCTCAACTCCTAAAATCCCTATCCATGCTATTTTGCAACTGCTTATTTAATTTTCTGTTTCTGTAGAGAGATTCCTAAAGTCAGTGGAAAGAGGGCATGTGTGCTATAGAAAACTTATCTCCAAAGTGGGATGTGTGAAGGGTGATACAAGACTGTTTATTGGAGATGCTAAAAGAAAATATTAGAATTTACATCTCTCTTTGTTTTTTATATCAACTTTTTGTGAACATTATATATTAATATAATCTTACAAATACATAGATTTTAAGTAAATATGAAAATATTGAGTTTGCGCTTCAAAATACTTTTCTCGCTAGTGATATGAATACTGGTCTCACCAATAAATATGGAAGAAGAAAAGGAGTAAGAGAAGGAGGTAAAAAAGGAAGGAAGAGAGGGAGGGAGGAAAGACGGGGCTGTGGAATAGCCTAGGAAAATCACTTAAAGAAAGGCATCACTTAAAAGAGGAAAATCACTTAAAGAAATTGGACAGCAGTTAGGCCGGGCACAGTGGCTCACGCCTGTAATCCCAGCACTTTGGGAGGCCAAGATGGGCGGATCACGAGGTCAGGAGATCGAGACCATCCTGGCTAACACTGTGAAACCCCATCTCTACTGAAAATATAAAAAATTAGCCAGGCGTGGTGGCGGGTGCCTGTAGTCCCAGCTACTCGGGAGGCTGAGACAGGAGAATGGCATGAACCCAGGAGGCGGAGCTTGCAGTGAGCTGAGATCACGCCACTGCACTCTAGCCTGGGTGACAAGAGCGAGGCTCAGTCTCGAAAAAAAAAAAGAAAAAGAAAAAAAAAAAAGAAATTGGACACCGTTTGGACTGTTTGCCCTGAGGGTAATACGAAGAAGGCAAAGTGATCATGTGTCCATTGTATGCTTATAAAGCCTCCCGTTGCCTTGCTTATCCTCAGCATGTGGAATCTGTGCTTAGCAGTGGTGAGTGAATCACAACCTTCATCAAGCACATCATGGGGGAGGTGCCCTGTAAGTCGGCAAATCATGATCAAAAACATACTACTATCACTTTCATGTTTTTAGAAAAATACTATTTTAATGATACGCTGATATATATTATTTTCCTTTCAAAAAATAGACCTTGACATAGTCATGAGAAGATATGATTAGAAAGATAGCAATTATAGAAAATTGTGTATAATTGTTCATGATGACCAAGGGAATAACAGGAGAAAGATATGAGGTCATGGAAAGGTTCAAGGAACTGATAAGAACGAGTATTGAAACAATCATCTAAATGTTTATTGGAATTGCCAAGAAATGAAGCAGGAGTTGTATTAGAAAAAGTGACTAATCCAAAAGGTATCTGTGGAGAAATGATGGGATGGGGAATGATACTAGGGATCTGTAGACCATGATGAAAATGAAGACTAGTTGGTTATAAAATTTGATGATATGAAATTCTAAATTGGAGATTTTAGGTAGGGAAGAAACCATACTGAGAAAGGCGGAAAGGGGCCTACCACTTACAGGTCCAGTGGGAGGAGGGATGTGGGAGAAAAAAGAAAGAAAACTCAAACTTGAGAGGGCTACAAGGGAAGTGTTGTCCTCAGGGTAAGTTAGGTAATGATGGGAAACATGCAAATTAAAGCAATATGCAGTGATAGTTTATAACCACTGGAGTAGAAAACATTATAACATGCAGGCCATTCATGCTGTTCACTCTGAAACTGGTTCATCCATTCTTCATTGGTACCATGCTAAATTGGAGCAGCTTTTTTTAAAGTCAGTATGGAAACAGCAATAAGGAGCATACAGTTGAAACTAGTTAGTCTGTTGAGAATGTTTATTCAAATATGTTATCTAAACGTATGTTTTAAATTATGTACCTATGTACAACTTTGAGCACTCTCATTTTCCTTACTAGGAAAAAATATAGGAAGCATCCAAATTCTAGCTTATGGAGCATATACAACTGTTATGTAGCTGTTAAAATGGTAGTCATAAAGACTAGATTATGCCAAGCCTAGAAAAAATGTTTATTATGTGAAGTTAAATCAATATAAATGGATATAAAATAATGTGTACACTGAATATGGAGCTATGTAAATATTTTAGAGTCAGGATCAGTGTGGTTATGACTGTGTCAGATCCAGGCTGCCTGGGTTGAACACTGCCTCTTCACTTAGTAGCTGTGTGACCCGTGGTAAATTAGTCAACTGCACTGTGCCTTCTGCAAGGTAAGAACATCAGCAAAGTAATAACGGAGCCTCACTCACAGTGTGTTGTGATGATTAACAAAGTTAATACATGGAAAATGTTTGACGACACCTCCTGTTACTTTTGTATAAAATACTGGCAATATCAAGCAAGACAAAAATGTTTGTTTTAATGTAGTAGGATTATGGGTGATATATTATTATTATTATTATCTTAACATTTCTCCAAATCTGTTCTGTTGTCTTTTTGGGCAGGAAAAAAAATACAGCTTTTGGAAAAATTAAGCTGGTTTTAATTATGTTTATATTTTGGTTGTTCTTTCTATGGAACCTGAGTAACTCATGACTATATGATTCTTCGTTTTTGTAAAATAATTCCAGATGAAAATAGTGAAGAATTAGGAGAGAATAACATGTTTTGCTTTTTAAAATAATAGGCAGAGGTTGAGTCCTTCTTGACCATTGCTTTATTTAGGAAAGAAATTACAGGATGTGTGAGGCGGCTTTTTCAAACAAAATCATTAAGAGCATCAAGACTGTCATCATTAGAGAACACAAATTGGATTTGGTCTTCTCTGTGACACTTGGTTTTGAATCCTTTGCAACTTTATCTCCAGGCAAAGGCTATACAATTAAATCTAAACATTATGAACTTAAGGATTTGTTTATTTTTATTTTTAAAGACATGATAGTAATTCAATTCTTCATTAGCTGTTGCACGTACAGCATATTGTGTGTTAAGTTAGTCTTTACCAAGGTATGAGAAAGTCCGTGAACTTGTCTCCTTAGAGATAAAAAGAAAAGATATCAAAATTAACCTGATGCATTAAACCAACAGAATTGAATCCTATTGTAGCATTTAAAAGAAAGGCTTTTATGCTCTCCTGAATCGCACCGACACCCTGTAAGTTAGGGACAGAAGTCAGGCCTAGGTAAGCTTACTCACTTTTTTATTCCGGAAGGGGTTATCAGGAACTCTTGCAACATAACCTCTCGTTTTCAAGATTATTCTTTCTTGGGTGGTGGCTGCATCAGCTTTCATTCTGTATAATATGACAACATACAACACAACAGTCACCATCAAGCCAAAATGACCAGAAATTGCTGAACAAAGTGAGTAACAGCTCCAGATGGGGAGTAATGAAAAACAGACCACAGTTCATTCAGATATTCAAACACAAGGACTAAATAAGAGCTATTGTACAAGTCACAGAGATTTGCACTGCATTTTTTGCTTGTTTGGCTTTTGTTTTCCCCATGTGTTTTCCTTCTGGATCAGTATATTTGCTAATTTAAAAAGTCAGGGAAAATTAAATGAAACCTATTGGAAACAAGGTGTAAATCTTAAATGAATTCACTTGTCTGTGCCTTCTTGCTTTCGAAGATTGGTTTCCCTTTTCTCCCTGCACCCACCAGCCTCACCACCATCATATTTCTGACAGGCTATATGTTTAGAGTAGAGGGAATGAGTAATGGATATTCCATAGAAAGTTTCCATGCCTATTAACCATAAGATATAAGAGTATATAGAGTGTGCCAAACATACCAGCTCACTTCTGAGGGTTTGAAATACTCTTTTGCCTTTGTTGTCACAGGCTGGTTAAATTATATTTATGGAGCTTATGTTACCTTTGACATTACATTGAGCCCTTAAAATCAAAATTGGAGACAAGTATCCAAAAGTTCTGAAATCATCCATGAAGGATATCATTCATTCGTTATTAAATAAAAGCATAAATTGTTATTTTTTCTATAAGAGAAATAATTCTGCATATGACACTTATTTTATAGAGAGGATTTAGAGCCCATCTAGATTGTCTCAGAGAGTGGTGTGACTTTGTTACTGGACTGAATCCACTTAGCAGTTCTAGAATCACAATCATGTTATACATTTTAAAAGTATTTCTAGGTGAATAAATATTAGGCCATACACTTGGATGACTTTGGAATTCATCAGTTTTATTTTACTTTTCTTGTTTATGCACTGATGGAATATTTATACATGTGAGGGAAATACATATTTCTTTCTTTCTTTTTTTTTTTTTTTTTTGAGACATAGTCTTCCTCTGTCACCCAGGCTGGAGTGCAGTGGAGCTATCTTGGCTCACTGTAACCTCTACCTCCAGCAATTATTCTCCTGCCTCAGCCTCCCGAGTAGCTAGGATTACAGGTGCGTGCCACCAGGTGGCATTAATTTTTTTTTGTATTTTTATTAGAGACAGGGTTTCATCACGTGGGCCTGGCTGGTTGAACTCCTGACCTCAGATGATCCACCTGCCTCGGCCTCCCAAAGTGCTGGGATTACAGGTGTGAGCCACTGCGCCTGGTCAGAAGTACAGATTTCGGTGTTGAACACCCTGGACCTGGAAGGAGGGCGGGATATTATATTTTGTTATATGTTTAGGTAGAGTAATTACAGGACATGAGGTATCCTTTACCTATGGATTAGTTTTTTTTTTTTTTTTTTGAGGCGGAGTCTCGCTCTGTCGCCCAGGCTGGAGTGCAGTGGCGCGATCTCGGCTCACTGCAAGCTCCGCCTCCCGGGTTCACGCCATTCTCCTGCCTCAGCCTCTCCAAGTAGCTGGGACTACAGGCGCCCGCCACCACGCCCGGCTAATTTTTTTTGTATTTTTAGTAGAGACGGGGTTTCACCATGGTCTCGATCTCCTGACCTCATGATCCGCCCGCCTCGGCCTCCCAAAGTGCTGGGATTACAAGCGTGAGCCACTGCGCCCGGCCGGATTAGTTTTAACAAGTGACACTGACGTGCATTCGTGGTGAAATATTTAAGTGGAACTATTTAACTCTGGTGGATAACAGATCTTTCCAGGGCTGGTCCACATGGAAATCGAGCAAGCAAAGGAAGAAACCAACACCATGGAAAGCCTCTTTTCTAGTAGCTTTATTTCTTGAAAGCAGTGGAAACGAAAATAAATGTTCTGTGAAATTTATGAGTGTGAGGAATTACATTTGGAGAAGGATAAGCACCTCCAACCGGATGGGCTCACAGTCTGTTGAGCAAGAAGCTCATGAGGAGCAAAATGGCTTGAAAAACACATTTATTCAATTTTCATGTAACCGGATTAGGTTATCCCCCGCCCACATCAAAAAAAAAAAGAAAAGACAAACAAAGTTACATTTTAAATTATATTTCTCTTTAGAATATGAAGTGTGTAATGTTTCTCTAGCCTTGTTTTGTGAATTTTACTCTAAGCTACTGTGGTATTAAGTTTACCACTAGTCATAGGTCATCAGTATGTAAACTTCAAGGTTCGCTTTATTTGATTTTGATATTGGCTTTTGTTTTCATTTCAGAAAAGGTTAGCATATGCAGGAACTTTGGAACCTTCGTTAGTGCATCAAGTTTACTCAGAATTGTCCTGTAGGTACCTTTTACGTACAATTTTTATCCTGTGACTCTTTTAAGAAAATACCAATTTTTATTGTCTTATAGCCAAGTTTGGAAAGAATATCCGCTTTGATGGTAAATGGTCTTTATTTGTTGTCTACAACCCAACCAGACAACTACAACTAAAGGCAATACTTCTGCCAAAATTAGCTTTCCAAACTTATTATTTCCAGTATCAGGATATTAATTATGTTATGATTATTTAGTGTTAACTTTGAGAAGTCCTTGATATAAATGTAAAACAAAATAGGTATTTATGTTTCGGAAGTCATACAGCTACATGTTTTTCAGTAGGTTTTACAGCTATATATTTACTCAGCATTTGCTTGTAATCACTTAATATACATATTAGACAAAAGTAAAATTATCCACTAACATGAAATATAACATCAGCATTGCTGTTTTAAGCATCAACTTGTATTCAACAGCATTTAGTACTGTAACCTACTTCCCCCAATGCTTTTGTACATGCAGAACATGCAGAAATGATTTTATTGGGGAAATATTTTTTTTTTTTTTTGAGACGGAGTCTCACTCTGTCACCCAGGCTAGAGTCTCGGCTCACTGCAACCTCCGCCGCCTGGGTTCAAGTGATTCTCCTGCCTTAGCCTCCCAGGTAGCTGGGACTACAGGCGCATTCTACCATGCCTGGCTAATTTTTTGTATTTTTAGTAGAGACGGGGTTTCACTGTATTAGCCAGGATGGTGTTGATCTCCTGACATCAGGATGCGCCCGCCTCACCCTCCCAAAGTGCTGGGATTACAGGCATGAGCCACTGTGCCCAGCCTGGGAAAACATTTTTAAAATAATTGTTGAGGAATATAAAACGGCTTAAAAATAAAATGATAGAGTTACATTACTTTCACCCATAAACTGAATGTTACTTTTACTAATCCATGTTATCTGACTAAACAGAAACTGTCGTCCAGGTATTCTATTTGCTTCCTTGCTCCTGTCTTTCACTTCCCTATTTTAAGGATTTGACTCATGTCGATAAACATAAAATGCTCTCTCTTCCTACCTCTAATAGTCTATGTAAATTATTGCTTCCAAAAGTCGCCTTCTCAAAAAGTCCTCCAAGACTCTACTCATCCTATCTAAACACCTTTACAAAACCACCTCCTTTGGGCACCATCTGTGTGTGAAGATCTAAGGATACCCCATCTCTCATGCTTTTATGATTAGTTTGTGTCCTTCCTCTAGATTAAAAACTCCCTGGGACCCAGGTAATTAGGATTATTGCCAAAGTATTGAGGAGGCAGGACAGTTCTGAGTAGTCACTTAGATCCCAGTGCTTTACCTCGGTCTCTGAGACCCTTTGATGTTACCTTATGTAATTGATGTTACATCAATGGAAAGCACAAGCTTGGCCAGGTATGTGTTCCATAGGCCTGTACAGACACCAAGAGTACCAAAAACATACAGATGCATATGTTTCTCTCAGAGTTATTCTCTAGAAGTATTCATTTGTGTGTGTGTGTGTGTGTGTGTGTGTGTGTGTGTGTGTGTGTGTGTGTGATAGAGTCTCTCTCTGTTTCCCAGGCTGGAGTGCAGTGGTGTGATCTCAGTTCACCACAACCTCCACCTCCCGGGTTCAAACGATTCTCCTGCCTCAGCCTCCTAAGTAGCTGGGATTACAGTCATGCACCACCATGCCCAGATCATTTTTGTATTTTTAGTAGAGACAGGGTTTCACCATGTTAACCAGGCTGGTCTCGAACTCCTGACCTCAGGTGATCCACCTGCCTTGGCCTCCCAAAGTGCTGGGAATACAGGCGTGAGCCACTGTGCCCGGCCAAAAGTATTCATTCTTAATTCAGCATACTTATTTTGTTAATGTGGAGTTATTCTTTTTACTGGTTTAAAGCTATTCTTGTTCATTAATGATTTTATTAATATATGGCAAATTATATTTACTAATGTATATTTAAAAGATATACAAAATATAACAATGTATTATATAATATATATTATATATTATACAATTCGTGCACTGTATAATAATGTATATTTAAAAGATACATTGTATAATAATGTATATTTAAAAGATATACAAAATATAACAATATATTATATAATATATATAATTATATATATTATACAATTTGTGCATTGTATAATAATGCACAAATGTGATATTTGTGTGTATTCAGTTAAAATTTATGTAAACTTGTAATACTATGTAAATAACCTTTTAAATATAAAAAAGACACAGTTCTTCAAAAATTTTCTAATTGAAGTCTATGCCAAGAAATTCTCTAAGTTATGATCTTAGTTTTCTTGGACAAGTCACATAACATCGCTGAACATCTGTTTTTCAACTGTCAAGTGAGGTTATCTACACCTGCAATACAAAGCTATTTTCAGAACTACATGGAACCATGTTTGTTATATGCCGGGCACATACATCAGGCAAATGTTTCTATGGCCTTGGACTTGGATTTCTTCTAGGAAACCAACTTGTTTAGAGTTTGTATGTAACTTACATAATTTAATGCCATTCTGAGTACATTTTAAGTGTAAGAAATGTGTGTTTTATGAATTGACTTGTGTTTATTGAGATTAGCTTTGTTAGTAGCAAAAAGTATAAGTACTTAAAGGATGTCTCTTTCATACCTTTTGGTGTTGGCTATATGATAGCTTCAAGATTTTTTAGGGCCTATAAACCTGATGTGTTTGAGATAAAGCACATTCCATCACAGTGACAGGTGATGGAATTCATTCTAGTTGAGTTGTATAGGTTCTGGGAAAAAAATTTTCTTTGTTCACTCCTTTGTTATGCTATTCATTCTGTAATATTGTTTTACAAGTTTAAAAGAAAAAGGAAAAAAAATACCTAAAGATTCTTGACTCCTTAGTTTTTTAAACTATGGTAAAAGCATCTAACATTTAAGGCATGGTCAATCATCATTTGCTTTGATGCTAGCAATTGTTCTTATTAACTTATTGGTTAATCACGTTGATACTAGATAGCTATTCTTTTTCCTTTCCTTTAGTAAAGAAAAGAGAACTCTGGGATATGAAAGAGAAAAACTCATGTACATAGCTGAAAAACAAAACAAAACAAAACAAAAAAAGCTACAAAAACCTAAATTGAGTTTGAAAGGTGAATGTACCACTTGATATGCTTCTTCAAAGGAGTATAAGTGAGCTCAAATGCCTGTTTATCTATAAAATATTGGCAATATAAGTCCTTTAATATGATCATTTTAGAAACAGGTATAATTTTCTCCTTGAGTTGTGGAATAAGAGAAAATTACAAAATTTTCATTTAATTTCTACTTCTCTTAAGAGAAAGGCAGTTTATTTTCACTGCTAGGCATACAGATAGACCTATTGGTCATTCAGCTAACATCAGCCATGAATTAGAAGAAACCCGTATCATAAAGCATATTTGGAACACTTTTTCTATGCCACTTTTAAAAACACAATTTCTTTCGATAAACAATAGGAAGCTTAAGCTGCAGGTATCACAGCTGTTCATATTCTCGGGTCTTGTCCACAATACAAAGAGCAGGAGCTGAAACAAATGATTTTAGGGAAGCAACTGTCAAAGAACACACTGGGCCTTGGGCTTAAGGGTGATGCGAAAAATAACCCTGTTTGAGATATACTGAATGAAGTCATGTGAAATTCCATGAGAAATATAAAGCACCTTGGAATTTATGTCTTTGGGACACTTGCTGCAATAGATAAACCAACAACTGTAGCTTTTAATCAATGAGAAGGATTTTTTTTTTCTAAAAAAGAAGAATTACATAAGGTAGAATTAGGCTCATTAAAAAAATAGAATTAAGACACTGTGGCTTAAAATTTTCTCAATCTTCCCATACATTCTTTCGAATAACAAGGGGTTCAAAGTCAGAAAATTCCTAATTTCACATCTAAGATATAAGGAAATTATTGATAATACTGTATCTTTTTATAGGGAAGCAGATGATAAAATTGAGAAAATGACAAGAGAAAAACTTAACAAGTCAAAGATTCCCGTATAAAAAATAGAAATTTTCTCAGTCTATCTCAATTTCTGGCCATTGTTTTGAACCAAATAAGAATAACTCCAAGTGAAATATAAATATATATATAATTTTACTATATATACATATATTTACATATTTATTCTACATATATAGTCATGTGTTACATAATGATGTTTTGGTCATTGACAAAACTCATATATGACAGTTGTCCCATAGGATTATACCATATTTTTACTGTACCTTTTCTATGTTTAGACATACAAATACTTACCATTGTGTTACCGTTGCCTACAGTATTCAGTATTGCAACATGCGGTACAGTTTTGTAGCCTAGGAGTAATATGCTATACCGTACAGCCTAGGAGTATAGTAGGCTATACCATCTACATTTGTGTCAGTAAACTCTGTGGTGTTTGCACAATAATGAAATCACCCAAAGATACATTTCTCAGAATGTATTTCCATTGTTGAGTGATGCATGACTGTATATAATTACATGTGTATGTCAGTATATCTGTGTGTGTGTGTGTGTGTGTGTGTGTGTGTGTGCATGTATCACAGGGACAAAACATTTATGAGGTATTTTTATTCAAAGAGAGTTTAAAAATTATTATATAAAGATTTACCTAAAAGTTTATATTTTAGTTTAATAAAATGTAAAAAGGAATCTTGAAATGAAATCCCCATAGTTCTTTGTAATTAAGCATCCGCTATGTTACATAAACCGAAAAGTCCTGGGGAATTTGTTCTGCCATAGGGAGTTGTCAGGTTCTTTGTGGTTGTCTGCTGTTGTGAGAAGTAATCTAAGATAAGTAATAACAAGTTAACACTGCATATACAATTATCTCGTAAAAGCTTGTTCAAGCATTGATATCATGTGTATATGTTTAAACTCTCCATGAAAGTTTAACATGCCCACTTTGTATTTGCCACGTGTTATATCTTATTAATATGGACTATTAATACAACTAAGTACATTCCGTTATGGTCCAGTTCAGTCTATGTTTCCACTCTGTGCGTCCTTCAAAAGTTACTAGTTTAGAGCCAACCGTTTGTCTCTGTTTACTATTGCGGACATTTTTAAAAATTCATATAAAATATATCTTTCCAGATAAGATGGTTCCAGTTTACAGTGATCTTCTGTAGACAATAGAAAGCCAGTATCACACATAAATTTGTGAAAACATTCGACATTGTTGCAAGCCCGAGGTTAATTTATCCATTTTAGGAGGAAGACTTACAGTGCTTCTGTTAACTGCAGGCATTTGTTGCATCAAGGGTCAGCCCTATCTGCATTAGCATTTACCAACATCTCTATCTTTTGTTTCCTGTCTGAGTTTACTTAAATATGGAAGGTAAACTCTTCAACCTATCTCCCATCAGCCTATTAACCAACCAATCGGTGGACCAAATAAAACAGACTAAAGAACCAATGCCCAAACTCAAAACATAAACATAAAAATACTCAAAAAAGAGGGGAAAGTCAATCCTAGGGGGAGGGATCATGAATGATGTCTTTGGCTTGCTTGCCCAGGAGAGAAGCCCTAATTAACAGTGAGCAGAAAATGAGTAAACGTTGAGCTGTGGAGTCCTCAGAAAAATGGTTAGCAGTAGTTATGGTGTCAGAGATATATTTATACTAACATATTCTGCAGCTCAGCCCCATGAGCATACTGAGTCTAGAAGTCTCTTAGAACATTCCTGTAATTCATCAGAAGAGCAATTTTGTCTAGGGAAGGAATTTTGTTTGGCTACAATACTGTTAAAAGTATTTAAATTAGAATGCCTTTTAGTGGAACCTAAACTATCCTTTATTTTCTTAAAACCAGCCCACTTCACTCATCTGTATACCTGCTTGGCCATTGAAGACATGTGCATCTTCAACTTTCAATAGCCTATACCATTGTTGAATGGACATCAAGTAACTAACAAAATTATTATTATTCCAATTTTACTCATGAGGAAACAAACCAGGAGATGCTGTGAAATGTGTCAGACATCAAATAGTCATCCAAACCTAAGTCTGTCTAACTCCCAAAGCATAGGTCTCTCCACTATTTCACTCTTTTTCCCATAAAATAATCCCAATAAGTAAGACTGGAAGTAAATGATCCTGGATGTTTTTAATGACAATTAGACACAAGCACAATGTTTTGAGTTCATATAAAGGCAGACAATTTGATAGAAACATGTAGTAGTTCTTATTCTCCCACTTCCATCCCACTATAAACAGTATCGCTTAGGTGTTCTAGTTCTGTTTGTCACTGAATATAGATATAGAAAACCTGGAGATAACACTGTGAAAGCACATGTTCCTTTTGAAAATATTTTGATCATTTTGTGCCATTTAAAATCATTTTCCTTTTTTATATTTTGAGAATGGTTTTCTGCTAACTTCAATTTTGCACTTATGTTGGCAAATGTCTAGCTTTCTATCTAGGTTAACTTTAAAGTGAGCTGCAGTTAAATAAATTTTAAGTGGAAAAATAGCCTCAGAATTATTGTGGTAGAAAGACAAGGTGCAGCTGATACTTTATCTTACTCTCAGGACTCAGAACGAGCCATGTGCTTCTTTAAAGGGCCTATGTGGTCGTTTCAGAGCAAATGCTCTCTTTCATCTTATTTGAGTTCTGTTTGGCTTGCCTCCCATATTTGCTCAGTGGGGATAAGGTTAAGACCTCTGAAGAGGCCACTCTATCCCAATTACTTACCCAGCCTCTTTTCTTTTCTTCAAATAGCTTGCGTGTAGTTGTGGAGAATGTTTGGGGGTCATTATCTTCTTGATGGATGAACCCAGAGATAATCATTTTCTATTTGAATTCTAAAGGTATGATAAAGTTTAATCCAAAGACTTTTATGTTTTGAATTCATCCAGGCACCAATTCTTGCAGCAAAACATCCAAATGCTTGCTAAGGCCAATTATTCCTTTTGAAATCTGTTTTTTCTCAAAAAGTTCTTCCCCCATCCACATTGTTTCATATTGTCTCAAGTTGCCCTCCAGTCTCTAATTCTTACCGAAATTTACCTCGTCTTTCATTCCCTTCTGTCCTTTATGGAAATGTTAAAAATCTGTGCTCAGTTTTTTTTAACAGCTGTATTCAAGCACATGCTTTATTTCCTCGTATTCACTCTAGATTCCCCTGTCCAAGTTTGCATCTGAATTTTTACAGTGTTTAGATTCTAACTACATTTCTTTCTTGCCTAGTTCCTGAGTTGTCTTTCTCTGGCCTGACATTCTACTTCCAGGCACCAATCCTAATATAACTAGATCCTGCTTTGGGAACTATAAGAAGGATTGTTTTACTTCTCCAACACCATTGTCTGTGTTAATTTTGCTGATAGGATTTTTATAGGAAGCAGCATAACAGCAAGGCAGTCATTTCATATTTGTAACCAAAATCAAGTAATTCTCAGGTAGACCACAGATGTATTTTTTCCTGCTTCTTTGAAGCTGAAGATCGTTTGCAATAGGTGACTATAAAGTACCTCTGCAGTGGAAAAAATAACATCCTATGTGGCATGGCATCCCCGTTCCTCCATGGAAACCACAGTTAGTTTTGACATTGCCAGAATTTTTGAATTTTGGGGAGAAGCTATGGGGAAAAAATGTAAAGGCTTTCTCATGTGGATTTAACTCAAGAGTTAAAACATTACCTGAAGCTCTGTGCGGCCTTGTTTGGGCTTTGTTCTCTAAACAGTTTGTAGATGATTGTGTTCAGAATTCCCAGCCCTCATTAGCTAACTGCACACATGTGGAAACACAGAGAGGCTATGATCTTCAGATCCACTCCAGAAATACAAACTTGGTCTCTAAGTTTAGAGAGGAAATTCTTCCCTCTCACTAGCCAGGATCTGGGACTGATGTTTTGCCCAGGTCACACATATGTCTGAGCTGTTCCAGTTAGTAGGGGAAAAAAATGACCTCTTGGGTAATTTGTACGTCATGAAGACTTGGCTCTGTCTTGGTCCAGAGAGCAGCAGCTCATTTAAAGTGCACAGGACCTTATGAGTTTTACAGGGCCACAAAACATGAACCCAAATAAAATGGAAATTTGTGATGATTGGTCTATGAGAAGGCAACCATAAAAATAATTTAAGAGACAGTGAGCAGGCCTCTTGCCTTTTTTTCTGTCTGATTTATTTATTTATAAATTTTTAATTGGCAAATTAAAAATTAAAAAAGGTTCTGAAGGTAGATTCCATTTCTCGGCTATTGTGAATAATTACTACTATGAACAAGCAAGTGAAGATATCTGTTTGGCATACTGATTCTATTCCCTTCAGATGTGTACCCAGTCGTGGGATTGCTGGATGATATGGTAGTTCTATTTTTAATTTTTTGAGAAACCTCTATACTGTTTTCTCTAATGGCTATACTAATTTACAATCCCACCAAGAGTGTGCAAGGATTCCCTTTTCTCCACATCCTCATCAACATTTATCTTTCATCTTTTTCCTAATAACCATTCTAACAGGTGTGAGTTGATAGCTCATCGTGGATTTAATTTGTGTTTCTCTGATGACTAGTCATGGCGAGCATGTTTTCATATACCTGTTGGCTCTTTGTATGCCTTCTTTTGAGAAATACCTATTCAGGTCCTTTGCCTATTTTTAAAATTAGGATATTGAGTTGATATATGTTAACCCCTTATTAGATCTATGGTTTGCAAATATTTCCTCCCATATCAGACATATGTTATGTCTTCACCGTGTTGATTGTTTCCCTGGCTGTGTTTTTTAGTTTGATGTAGTCCCATTTATCTATTTTCACTTTTGTTTCCTGTGCTTTTAGTGTCATGTACAATAAATAAGTGACCAGACCAATGTCACAGAGCTTTTCAGCTCTTTTCTTCCAGTAGTTTTATAGTTTCAGGTCTTGTATTTACATTTTTAATCCCTTTTGAGTTGATTTTTGTATGTAGTATGAAATAAAGGTTTAATTTCATTCTTCTGCTTGTGGACATCTAGCTGTCCCAACAATATTTATTGAATAGACTGTCCTTTTGCTATTGTGTGTTCTCAGCACCTTTGTCAAAACTCAATTGACTGTAATCACATGGATTTGTTTCTGGGATCTCTATTCTGTTCCACTGATCTATGTAACAGTTTTTATGCCAGTACCATACTATCTTTATTATTATAGCTTTGTAGTGTATTTTGAAGTCATGTAGTGTGATGATTTCAATTTTGTTTTGTTTGTTTGTTTGTTTTTACTCAAGATAGCTTTGGCTGTTTGAGGAATACTGTGGTTCCATATGAATTTTAGGACTTTTTTTTTATTTCTGCGAAAAATCTTATTGGAATTTTTATATCAATCACATTTAATCTGTAGATTGCTTTGGGTAGTATGGACATCTTAATAGTATTCTTCTAATCAATGAACATGAGACATGTTTCCATTTATTTGTGTATTCTTCAATTTCTTTTATCAATTTTGGATCTTTTTTTAGTGTACAGGCCTTTCATCTCCTTGGTTAAATTTAATTTTAAGTATTTGATATTTTTGTAGTGATGGTAAATGGGATTTAAAAAATTGAGTTTTTGACTATTCATTGTTAAGTGTACAGAAACATTACTATATTGTATGTTGATTTTTTTATCCAGCAATTTTACTGAATTTGTTTATTAGTCCCAGTAGTTTTTTTGGTGGAATTTTTTAGGCTACATTATAGATAAAATCATGTTACTTACAAACAAGGATAATTTAACTTCTTCCTTTCCAATTTGAATGCCCTTTATTACTTTTTCTTGCTTAATTGTTCTCGCTAGGACTTCCAGTAATATGTTCATTAGAGGTATTAAGAGTGGGAATCCTTGTCTTGTTCCTAATCTTAGAAAAAAAAAATTTCAGCTTTCCCTCATTGAATAAGATATTAGCTATGGTTCATCATATATGTCCTTTCAGGTATTGAGATACATTCCTTCTATACCTAATTTGTTGAGATTTTTTTTATCATGAAAGGGGATTGGATTTTGTAAAATACTTTTTATGCAACTATTGAGATTATTATATGGTTTTTGTCCTTCATTCTGTTAAGGTGATTTGTCATATTTATAGATTTATGTATGTTGAACCACCTTTGCATCACTGGAGTAAATCGCAGTTGATCATGGTGAATGCTCCTTTTAATGTGCTGTTAAATTTGACTTGCTAGTATTTTGTTGAGGTTATTTACATCTATGTTCCTCAAGGATATTGGCCTGTAATTTTCTTTTCTTGCAGTGTTCTTGTCAGGCTTTGATGACAGGAAAATCCTGGCCCTCTAACATGTATTTAAAAGTATTCCCTCTGCTGCAATTTTTTGGAAGTGTTGTTTGAAAAGTATTAGTATCGGTTCTTCTTTAAATGTTTGGTAACAGTGAAATCATCAGGTCCCAGACTTTTCTTTCATGGGAAAAATGTTAGTACTGTTTCAATCTCATTGTTATTGGTCTGTTCAGATTTTCCATTTCTTCATGGTTTAGTCTTGGTTTTTATGTTTTAGTTTTATGTGTCTAAGAACGTATCCATTTCTTCTAAGTTATCCAATTTGTTGCTATATAATTGTTCATAGCAGTCTCTTATGATCCTTTGTATTTTTTTTGGTATCAGCTATAATGTCGCCTCTTTCATTTCTGATATTATTTGAGTCTTCTTTCTTTTTGTTCTTTGTTGGTCTAGCTAAAGGTTTGTCAATTTTGTTTGTTTTGCAAAAAAGAAAAAACTCTTGGTTTTGTTGACCTTTTCTATTGTTTTTCTAGTTCTACTTATTTCTGCTCTGATCTTTATTTTTTTTTTTTTATTCTGCTAACTTTGGCTTAATTTGTTTTTCTTTTTCTGATTCCTTGAAGTTTAACATTAGGATACCTCTTTACTGTCAGCTGTATTAAAAAAAAATTGAGGTTCTTTTATGACCTCATTTCAAGAGTCAATAAACTTTCCATACTCTTTAGGTACATAAACTAGATTGTATAATTTTTTCCACAGAAATAATATTTTAGGCAGAGAAAAGTTATACACATGAATGCAACCTTTGCTTTGTATTCCAGAAAACTTGGAAATAACCTAATATGCACAAATAGAAATGGGTAAACTCTGGTTAAAACAATAGAGTATTTTATAGTTATTTAAAGGAAAAATTGTTAAGACTCTGAGGCAGCATGGAAACCTAACTATAGTATGATATTAATTGCAAAAAAAAAAAAAGACAAATCTGTGTATGCTCTGCTAATAACTAGGTCAAAATGTGAAGTATGATGGCTTCTGACAATGTTTTTACTTGATATGTGTAATTATCAGTTGACATGTCTGTCTCCTCTGCACTGTGACTTCTTTGATGGGGGGAGCATATTTCACCATATCTGCAAAAACAAGGCCTAGCACATAATATGAGCTAATAAATATTTCTCAATTAACCCTTGAAAAAGTAGCAAAAAAAGAAAATTATATAATTATATCCATGATCTGACCACAATTTTCTAAACATAATGCATTTAGAAGGCAAAGGTCTAAAGGAATTGTATAGCAGTGATTACAAGGATTCTTGTGTGGTGAGATATTGATTTTTCAATGTTCATTATATGTTTAAAAAATTCTATCTATAATAGAAAACAACAATAATGACTAAAGTAGTATTAGCACAATTTAGCAATACTGAGATGCAAGAAAAACTCATTTTTTCAATAATGAGAAAATATGAAGATTCATATTGTCATTAAAATTCAATTATATATGTAAATTTTTGAATCTCTGTTATTTGGAATGAGATGTCAAGAAAGATAAACTTCTAACTACTAATCATAATATAAGGCCTCTTGTCATCTGGCTTGTTCTCTCCTCTCTAACACCAGAGATAGTGTACATTTGTATAATATAACCTATTTTTTCCCCATATCTCCTTCTTTTTTAATGAGTATAGTTTAAGTTCTGGGGTACATGTGCAGAATGTGCAGGTTTGTTACATAGGTTTACATGTGCCATGGTGGTTTGCTGCACCCACGAACCCGTCATCTACATTAGGTATTTCTCCTAATGCTATATCTGCCCTATCCCTCCACCCGCCAACAGGCCCTGGTGTGTGATATTCCACTCCCTGTGTCCATGCGTTCTCATTGTTCAGCTCCCACTTATGAGTGAGGACATGCAGTGTTTGGTTTTCTGTTCTTGTGTTAGTTTGCTGAGAATAATGGTTTCCAGCTTCATCCATGTCGCTGCAAAGGACATGAACTCATTCTTTTTGTGGCTACATAGTATTCCATGGTGTATATATGCCAAATTTTCTTTATCCAGTCTATCATTGATGGGCATTTGGGCTGGTTTCAAGTCTTTGCTATTGTGAATAGTGCTGCAGTAAACATACGTGTGCATGTTTTTTTATAGTAGAATGATTTTTAACCCTTTGGATATATACCCAGTAATGGGATTACTGGGTCAAATGGTATTTCTGGTTCTAGATCCTTGAGGAATCACCACACTGTCTTCCACAATGGTTGAACTAATTTACACTCCCACCAACAGTGTAAAAGCGTTTCTATTTCTCCACATCCTCTCCAGCATCTGTTGTTTGCTGACTTTTTAATGATGGCCATTCTAACTGGCATGAGATGGTATCTCATTGTGGTTTTGATTTGCATTTCTCTAATGACCAGTGATGATGAGCTTTTTTTCATATGTTTGTTGGCTGCATAAATGTCTTCTTTTGAGAAGTGTCTGTTCATATCCTTTGCCCACTTTTGATGGTGTTTTTTTTTTTTTTTTTTTGTAAAGTTGTTTAAGTTCTTTGTAGATTCTAGATATTGGCCCTTTGTCCGATGGGTAGATTGCAAAATACAACTCTTGAGTGTAGGGAGTATTCACATTCTACTCCATGTGAATAGCATCTCTAGAATTATACAGTGAGCAACCTATGTGGCCATAGTGATGGCTCTGGTCAATTCTTATCTCTTACCACGTAGCCAACCATACCTAATTATTTACATGCCACATGCAAAAATACTTTGGTGCCTGTTCTCTTTGCCTGTAACGTAACAAGCACCCCACATTTACTAATAATGACTAATATATAGTAAGCATTTTCTATGTACATAAATTATTCTAAGAGTTTTACATATGTGATTGCAGTTTTTTCAAGTTGGTATAATTATTGTCTTCGTTTTCTATGTGAAAGAGACAAGGAACTTGTCCAAGTTGCCATAACATGAAATAGCAGATTTGGGATATAAATTCAGGTCTGCTCTGTTTTAAAGCCTGGGTATTTAACGTCTCACATGTCATCCCTCTTTTATGCTGCCTGTGTGCCCTTCCTTGACTAGCAAGACTCAGCTGATAAATCCCTCAAAGCTTTCCCTGTGCCTTCCACCCTAGCCCAAGCTACCTTAGATACCCTTCCTCTATATCCCTTAATACAAGTCTGTTCTCCCAAAAGTATACCCAGAATTTAGCAAACTGTGTATAATCAGTGATTTTTCTTTTTTCATGTTTCACTTAAACTGTAGGCTTATCAAGAGTGAGAATTGTGCACCTATTCAGAACAACAACAAAGGACTGCATTGTATTCATTTCTTGTTCACTTGTGCTTAGCACATGCTTTACACATGAAGTAGTTATCCAATGCATGTCTAAAAGAATACAATGATGAATGGCTTAACCACATCTCAGATTCTCAATTCATGGATATAGCACCAAAAAATGATCATACATGTGATTTTGGCTGTGATTAGAAACTGGGATAAAATTGCAGCCATTTATCACAGAGATGGAGTAAGCCCAATTTCTTGTTAAGTACCTGTGGACTCCATGCTTTTGCAGATAGACTGCTTCTTTAAACAATGCTTTAATCACAACATTTGGCTGCTTCAAACCTGTATGTGACTTGTTATTTCATTCTTTATCAAGTTTGAATTCCTCAGTATAGATTTAAAGAGCACTCATATCGTAGATCAACCCATAGTGATTTTCATCTTGTTCTAATATGTACCTTTGACACTAAGAAGACCAGTCACTTTACTCTCCCAACACACTATACTTACACCACCATTCAGTCTTTACTCGTCTCATACTCCCTCTCCAGAATTGTTCTTCTTCCATTCTAAACCTGACTTAGATTATTAGGCAAATTCAAATTCTACTTACTTTATAGAGGGTTCCCTGTCTACTTTAGCTCTTGGTAAAGTCTCTTTTCTATTGCCTATGTCAAATAATTTACCACATAATACAGGTTGTGTATTCCTTTTCTGAAGTGCTTGAGACCAGAAGTATTTCAGATTTTAGATTTTTTTAAAAATCACGGAATATTTTCATTCTAACTGAGCATCTCAAATCCAAAAATTCAAAACCCAAAATGCTCCAAAAAGCATTTTCTTTGAGCATGAATTTTGAGCATCATATAAGCAACTCAAAACATTTCAAACTTTAGAGCTTTTGGGTTTCAGATTTTTGGATTAGGGATGCTCAATTTGTAATATTGTTGACTATTTGCAGCATTGCTTTAGTTATGTTAGTATTGTTTATTTTTTCCTGTAAAGATATTAATAGATGCTATGCATTTCTCTTGTTTAAAATTACAAGTTATTGTGTGCCCACTCTGTGCTAAAATGTATTCTGCATGTTTTACAAATATTTTATTATGAAAAGATTTGAGTTTCCCTTTTCTTAATGACAAAGGAGAAAATCTTTCAACAGATACCGTAAGAACTGATTAAAATAAAAAGTTAATTTTGGCCAGGCATGGTGGCTTATGCCTGTAATCCTGACACTTTGGGAGGCCAAGGTGGGTGGATCACGAGGTGAGGAGATCAAGACCTATTGGTTAACATGGTGAAACCCTGCCTCTACTAAAAGTACAAAAAATTAGCTGGACATGGCGGCACGCACCTGTAATCCCAGCTACTCGGGAGGCTGAGGCAGGAGAATCATTTGAACCTGGGAGCAGAAGTTACAGTGAGCTGAGATTGCACCACTGCACTCCAGCCTGGGTGACAGAGAGAGACTCCATCTCAAAAATAAAATAAAATAATAAAAAAGGCTATTTTAAACCAAATTTCTAAAAATAAGTTTGATTCTCAAATTTAACAGTGATCCTAATAAGGTATATGAACAGGTGATGGCATAAAACTAGTTCTGTGCATGGGTGTTTTGTGTCACTTTAATATTCAGTATATAACATATGTGGAGAGTTATTTTTACTTTTCCATGGTATTTGTTGGTGCCTCTGTGAGTCACGATGTTTGGTCTAGTGATTCTAACTCATGTCAAAAGACCTCAACTTTATATTTAGCCCAACACTGCCAATGTCTGCTGTTGGTAATAAAGGGGAGCCAGGCAAAAGAGTTTGAATGAGCACAAATAATTAAAATTTTGGACCCCACTCATAGAACCATCATACATAAAGAATAACACCCTTTTTCCCTTTATTTGGAGAATATTACTCAACCACTTCACCATTTATAAGAATAATAACAAAAATGGGATTTTCACATTATGACTTTAAAGTTGAAGGATCCAATTGTGTCTTGGGAAAAAAATGAAAGCATATGTGTCACAAGACTAACTGAAAACAGAAATTTCATTTCTGTTCATATTCAGAGTCACTTTGCTAACACTGTGCTCCTGGGTTTGGAATTACTTGGAGAGAAGAAGTTGGAAAGTAAAAGGCAAGCTTTCCCGGTAACATTTGGTTTAAATTTGCATGCAATTAAAATTCTTATGCTATGGTACTAATATTTTTTCCCTTTTCTGGTTTCAGAAACACTAGATGTTTCTGACACATTTAGTAAAAGCCTCCTTTTTCTTATCATTTCTGACTCTTTATTCAGATTTACTAAAAATAAGAGTCAAGAGAAAGAAAAAATGGGAAAGTCTACACAATAAAAAAGTGGTCTTCATTATCTTTCATCAGTTAGTCAGGATTATTTACCAAGTAGAGGACTACTCTGTCATTTTTATACTAATTTAATTCTAAATAAATATATCAAAGATTTATAAGTGTTGGATTTAGGCATTTGAAAAAGGTTTTTAAAAACAGTAATTTATTATTTAGCTGCAGCATGCGATAAGTGCAATGAACAAATTTTGATTCTTCTGACATTACAGTTAAATTATTATCTAGAGATTATAAATGTTGCATGAATCCTTCTTTAATTTAATAATTAAGATTTATAAGTATTCACAAATATATCTGGAATAAGTAATTTAAAAAGTCTTAAAACTTTAAGATTTGATATCAAGATATAAATGTAATTCTGTTTATTTACATTTTCCATTTGATATTTGATCCATCCTACTTTATGACTTTCTTTTCATCAAGAAATTGACCCAAAGACTTGAGGATTACCACTCAGGACTTTTCAGGGAAAATGAAAACAAAATAAACCACACCAAACAAAAAGCAGCGGTGGTAGAGCCATAATACTTCCTGTAGATCAATCTGGGACAAAGGCTGTCTAATATTTCAAATTCTGTGGCATGTGAACAATACTGTGTGCACCGGGCTTCCAACCTTGGCATTTAGAATGCATATATATGAGCAGAGGAAAATTCCAACAATCTTATCCTTTCTTTATAATTTTGCAGCCATTCCAAAAGTCCTTAGCTGAAGGATATATTTGGAAAGCGCTGCTTGTCTGCTGTCACCACATTCAGGTAACCATTCCTGAGTTCTTAGGTTCCACTTGAGAGGTAACTTGCTATTACCATTTGTGCTATGTGTCATAAAAGGGCCCTATTATTTTCAGCAAGACCCCTTAGCAGCAGTTCCAAAGGAGCAGCTAGAGATTTGATTATATAGGTCTCTCTCCTGAACACATCCTTTCGCATTTGACATTTACACTGGTGGCGGATTTTTATGTAACTCGTTAGAGAGCAGTCTGAACCTTAGAAAGGTGTTAGTCTTCCTAGAACCCTCTGGCAGAGGAAAATCTTTTATTGGACTTAAATGTTTTGAGTTGAAAACTGCACTTGTCTGATTGGAAAACGTTTCAGGGAGCAGATTCCGTTATTTTTCTAAGCTAGGCTGCAGGAATTGAGCTGAAGATATCACTAACCAAAAGGAATTTTTTTTTTTCTCGAAGAGCTGACAACCAAAGGAAATGACTCCAGTGTTTAAAATCCTTTTATTTCCTCTGTGGACGGTATCTCTGCAACTGAGATGAACCATTCCAACTGGCCCCCACCCAGAGTTCATGGGAACTGAGATTAGGAAGTTGTATGGTCAAAATAGTCATTGTACAAATTGCTTTCAGTTTAAAAACCTCAAAGTTCTTGACAAAGCCATAATTTCTTGCCACATTTTATTTTTTCACATGGGTAACTGATCCATCATTCATTAATTACCCTGCCAGGATTCTTCAGTTCTTTTAGAACGATCTATATATATAATTATTTCATTTGGGAGGAGGACACAGAGTTTGTGAGAGAAACATGCAGGGTGCCTGTAAAATTTGTCGTTGCGAGACACCACATATTTTGCCCATTTCTGTTGCCTTCTATTTGAAATAAAATATTGCTGGGCCACAGTCAAGCTTATAAAAATGTGTTCTTTTCCTTTCCTAATTTCATTCTATACTTTCCTTCTTGCCTAGCTTTTCCATAGCTGAGATGAATAAAATGTTGGATGTGGTCTCAAAATTCAACACTCCTAGCTTCCTTTGACACAATCATGCCCTGGGGAAATAGAATGATATTCATAACTCTCTAAAGCATTCTCTGCCCTTGCCTTCTCTGCCCAGGCTGGAGAATCTTATTAATCTTTCTATTCTTTGTGCCTAACATAGTGCCTGGCATGTTTGAAGGCACTAATATTTATTTAAACGTGAAGTAGACTAGAGTAGGAAGCATATAATAGATTGGTAAAACATAGGGTATGTAAGGAAGGGATTATTACACACTTTAAAAAATCAGGGACTGTTGTTTGAAATAAATATTGTTAAGGATGTAGCAATGACACAATTCTCCATTCTTCTAAAATTTTTAGTACTTCCCTATATTCATCTCTGGGGAATTTATGTGGCAGAATGCTCGCTCACCATGTTTGGCAACCTAAAGCTACTCAGACTTCCTTAGAGGTAGTTGCTCCTCTATCTCAAAAGCTTTCTTGACAAGAATGATTTGGGTTGGATGGGGATTGGTAGTACTTCTCTCATTTAACATCTGCAACACATATTAAAATGAACTTTAGTAACCTGACATTTAGCACTGAATGGGATTTACACATACTAGTTGCTCAATCTAATGTGATTTGGTCCAACATTTGTCAAACATGTACTTTTTGAAAAATACTGTGATTGACAATGAGGATATGAAAAAGGAAGCAATTTAACCCCAAATGCTCAAGGAGAGGAGAGATAGGCGCATATATGATATGTCTTCCTGATTCTCCATATATATATACATATATATATGATAGGCATATATATATATATGATAGGCATATATATATGATAGGCATATATATATATGATAGGCATATATATATATGATAGGCATATATACATGATAGGCATATATATATGATAGGCATATATATATATGATAGGCATATATATATGATAGGCATATATATATGTGTATATGATAGGCATATATATAATAATATGAGTATAATAGCTAAAAATAACATCTAACAGTCAATGAGTACTTTATGCATGTCAGATTTTCTTCTAATAACTCTAGATGTCTTATTTAATCCTAAAGATGCCCTTTGAGGTAGATGTCAACGTTATCAGCATTTCACAGATGAAGGTATTGAGCCACTATGTTCAAGATCAGTCAGCCTCCAGAGTCATAGATCCTGAGTCCAGGAAGTTCCCAAATGTTTGCTCTTAACTACTATGCAATAGTGCTATAAATAACATGCTCTTAGAAAGGATGAAGAAGTGGTCAAATCGGCCTTAAGTTTGGAAAAGGCTTAGGTGAAAGCTGCAGGAGGAAGGTTGTATTTGAGCTTTGATCTCCAAAATGGATGGAAGTTTATCTAGCAGGGATGGCAGGAAAAGATTTACCTGGAAGAGGAAAGAGCATGGAAATGGCAGAAAGTTGTTGAAGTGCATGACATTTTCTGATGTCTTCAAAGTACAGTGCTTGCGTAAGGAAACAGTAAGTGATAATAATCTGAATGCAAGCTCATCTTATGATGAAGGGTCTTGCATCAAGGCTAGGGTAAAGAGCTTGTTATAAAGGCAATGGAAACCAAGGAGAGGTTTATAGGCAGAATGAATAATATGGCCAGAGTAATATTTTGGAAAGTGAGTTCTGGCAAAGAATTCGGAATGACAAGGAAGAAAGCTAGATGCAGGAAGACAGGCTGGAAGGATGTATCCTTTCTCTTGCATTCATGTGCTAATAATAGAAAGAATGACTAAACACTGACTTAAACTGTTTTTCACACGGCATAAGATGGAGACTGAAGGTAAGCAATCCAGAGCAATAAGGTGACTCCATCTAGACACTCAGCACTTGGTGTGTACCTTTCACTTCTTGCCTTTGCCTTGTGATTGCAGAGGGATAGTCCACTTTAGCATTCCATTTGCAGTTCGTGCAGGTAGACCAGGAAGGCTAAAGGGCAAAAGACAAGTGCCAGCTGAGTGTGTCCTTGTTCAAAAGCTTTGTGCTTTTATAATTGGCCCCAAACTGTAACATGGTCGTAGGTTCTTAATACCCAAACAATGTTGGAAATCGTAGTTTTATACCTAGGCACATTGCCAACCGTTAATGAAATAGAATGCCAGTAGGGAAGAGAATTCTGTCAAAATTGATATTGGAATTGTTTATGTGAGAGTTGAAGAGGACAAGGACCAGGGACTTTTAGAGTACAAAAGATAAAGTGGGGACAGGATTTAGGAAAGAGAATCAGGAAGACATGGGGACCAATAAGATGAGGCAGGCTGGGAAGGGGAGTGATCAAGGAAGATACTATTGTTTCTGACTTTGGGAGCTGCATCAGTGATGATGGTTTTAGCTGAGGTGTGGAGAATCAAGTAAGATCGGTTTTTACCAATAAAATAATACATGTGGTTCAAGATATATTGAGTTTGATGTATTTCTAGGACATCCGATGAAAAATTTGGTAAGTTGATATAAACAGGCCTAGAGGTCAGGAGATGATGATCTGAGTGTCAGAATAATCTAAACCACAGAAGCTGATGAAATCACTAAGAAGACACATAGAGTGGCATAAAGCCTGAAGACTATGGAGAGGAAGTTTTGTTTTTTTTTTTTTTGAGACAGAGTCTCACTCTGTTGCCCAGGCTGGAGTGCAGTGGTACAGTGATGGCTTACTGTAGCCAAGACATCCCACTTTAGCCTCCTGAATAGCAGGGACCACAGGTGCATGCCACCATACCTGACTAAGAAGTTCTCACTATGTTGCCCAGGCTTGTCTCTAACCCCTGGCCCCAGGCTATCCTACCACATCAGCCTCCTAAAGTGCTGGGATTATAGGCATGAGCCACCACACCTGGTCAAGGAGAGGAACTTTTCAAGAGCAAGCTGAAAATATCAGAGAAAGGGGAGCAATATCACAAAGATTAGGAGTAATATTTCTAAAATGAAATGCTCAACAGTATCAAATACCTTAGAAGATTTAAGAATGAAAGGAGATGTTGAGTTAGCAATTAGGTCATCATTAGTGTTCAATACATGTTGAAACAATAAATGCATTAAAACATGAACTTCTAGCCGGGTATGGTGGCTCACTCCTGTAATTCCAGTAATTTGGCAGGTTGAGGCAGGTGGATCACTTGAGCCCGGGAGTCCGAGACCAGCCTGGGCAACATGGTGAAACCGATCTCTACTAAAAATACCAAAAAATTATCTGGGTGTGGTGGCACATGTCTGTCACCCAGCTACCTAGGAGGCTGAGATGGGAGGATGACCTGAGTCCAGGAAGTCAAGGCTGCAGAGAGTTTTGGTTGCATCACTGCACTCCAGCCTGGGTGACAGAGCGAGACCATGTCTCTAAAAAAAGAAAAGAAAGACATGAAATTCTTATCTATGTATGTGAGATGATTTCATGTGTGTGTGTGTGTGTGTGTGTGTGTGTGTGTGTGTGTATTTTTTATTTTTGAAACAGAGTCTCGCTCTGTTGCCCAGGCTGGAGTACAGCGGCGCAGTCTTGGTTCACTGCAAGCTCCACCTCCCAGGTTTACGCCATTCTCCTGCCTTAGCCTTCCTAGTATCTGGGACTTCAGGTGCCTGCAACCACGCCAGGCTAATTGTTTTGTATTTTTAGTAGAGACGGGATTTCACCTTGTTAGCCAGGATGGTTTCGATCTCCTGACCTCGTGATCTGCCTTCCTCTGCCTCCCAAAGTGCTGGGATTACAGGCGTGAGCCACCGCACCCGGCCCTAGATGATCTCATATTCTTGCAGAGACAGTTGTCTACTGCTACTGTCCAGTATTTCTACTGGACAGTATGATTTTCTAGACCTAGGGGGAATACTGGGTTTTTGTTAGCTGTTTTATCTTACAGAAGATGTTTTCAATAAGTTAAGAGAAGAAATCATATAGAAGTCAAGGCAGATCCAAAACCTACTGAAAGACAAAAATTGTAGTTGTGGGAAAAAAGTGTCAAGGAAATGGGTACATACCGTGAGTAAAGTTCTAAGTGAAGTCATTGAATTTTCTATTTTATTTCCTGTTCCTTAGAAATTCTTTATAACCTTTTTCTTCCCCCTAAATAATCATTCTTGTAGCTTTTGTAAAACTGTCTTATCTTAGGGTAGCTAAAAAGGCAAGAAGTAGGCCTGTTGTGCATAAGTAAGAGTAACTCACAATGCCTACATTTTTTAGATAATCCTTGCCTCATCTCTTTCTGAGAGCAGGGCATTCATTCACATGCACACAGGTATGTACTGAGTGACCATTAGATGCCTGATACTGTACTAAGCACAGGTCATTGGGTTTAGCTAGCACCAGTATTACTACCAAGAACTGCAATTCTTTGTGGTTAAATTTGGAGAAATACTAAACCAATATTCACCCTCCCTCTGTGGGCCTATGCCCACTTAGAAATGAATTTATTTTTGAAACTTATAGATGGAACAGTTGTTATTTTATGAGTTATCGTGTCATGGCATTGGGTACAAAACTAACGCTTCTATTTCTTGTTTTAGTCAATAAAGTAGCCAGCACCATGTGTGGACATGTAAATAATAAAAATGCCTTAGGAAATATACAGAGATTTTATTGTTAATAAATGTGCATGGATAGCTCCTGATCTATTGTATAGTAAAAGAAGGTCATTATTAAAGGTGCATCCTTTAACAGAAAAGAATATGAAAACATTTATGTTTTCAGGAACAATTAGCAACTCTCTTTTCACCTTGGCAGGACATGTCTAAAGTTTAGCCATTTTCATCTCGTCAACATATTTCATACCACTTTCTTTACTCATGTTTTAAATTTGATACAATATTCCAGCTCATTTGCAGTTTGCAATTTGCTGAAGGCAGAGGTCTACTTATATACTGTGTGTTAATATGTAGCAGAGATGACATTCTAATTTTGTGTCTCAACTAGCAAAGTATCCACTTCCCTTATAAAGAAATAATTACGATGTTCACCAGAAGCAAAAAACAACTGTAGATGATAGGGCTGCTTATGTGAGCAAAGCTGACCAGGGCCTGGAGTGAGAAGAGAAATGGGAAGTGAGTGATTGAAAGTGGACATTTTACATTAGCAAAATTGTAATGAACCATTTGAAAGAAAGTAGAATACGCACAGAGCAAATTCTGTGCTTTGAGTATATTTTCATCTTCCACAAGAAAAAGTAATAATAGCATGAACTGGCAATGTGGCAGTGAAATTACGATGTCTTCTGTTGATATCTGTAACGTAAGTTGGTACAACACTTCTAGAAAGCAATTTGTCCATGTTTCAAGCCCCATAGATGTGTTACCTCAGCATTTACACTACTGCAAACTGATTTTGATATAGAAACATCCAAGAGAAGAAGAAAGCCATCTGTAGAACCTAAATGAGGAATCATGAGGACTAAATAAGGCGAGGGCTGTGTCAGTGCAGATAGAGGGAATTCAAGAAGGGTTAGAAAGGCACATTGGACATTTGGGTTGGTTCCAACTCTTTGCTATTGTGAATAGAGCCGCAATAAAAATACATGTGCATGTGTCTTTATAGCAGCATGATTTATAGTCCTTTGGGTATATACCCAGTAATGGGATGGCTGGGTCAAATGGTATTTCTAGTTCTAGATCCCTGAAGAATCGCCACACTGACTTCCACAATGGTTGAACTAGTTTACAGTCCCACCAACAGTGTAAAAGTGTTCCTATTTCTCCACATCCTCTCCAGCACCTGTTGTTTCCTGATATTTTAATGATGGCCATTCTAACTGGTGTGAGATGGTATCTCACTGTGGTTTTGATTTGCATTTCTCTGATGGCCAGTGATGATGAGCATTTTTTCATGTGTTTTTTGGCTGCATAAATGTCTTCTTTTGAGAAGTGTCTGTTCATATCCTTTGCCACTTTTTGATGGGGTTTGTTTTTTCCTTGTAAATTTGTTTCAGTTCATTGTAGATTCTGGATATTAGCCCTTTGTGAGATGAGTAGGTTGCAAAAATTTTCTCCCATTCTGTAGGTTGCCTGTTCACTCTGATGGTAGTTTCTTTTGCTGTGCAGAAGCTCTTTTGTTTAATGAGATCCCATTTGTCAATTTTGGCATTTGTTGCCATTGCTTTTGGTGTTTTAGACATGAAGTCCTTGCCCATGCCTATGTCCTGAATGGTATTGCTTGGTTTTCTTGTAGGATTTTAATGGTTTTAGGTCTAACATGTAAGTCTTTAATCCATCTTGAATTATTTTTGTATAAGGTGTAAGGAAGGGATCCAGTTTCAGCTTTCTACATATGGCTAGCCAGTTTTCCCAGCACCATTTATTAAATAGGGAATCCTTTCCCCATTTCTTGTTTTTGTCAGGTTTGTCAAAGATCAGATAGTTGTAGATATGCAGCATTATTTCTGAGGGCTCTGTTCTGTTCCATTGATCTAAGTCTCTGTTGTGGTACCATTACCATGCTGTTTTGATTACTGTAGCCTTGTAGTATAGTTTGAAGTCAGGTAGCGTGATGCCTCCAGCTTTGTTCTTTTGGCTTAGGATTGACTTGGCAATTCAGGCTCTTTTTTGGTTCCATATGAACTTAAAAGTAGTTTTTTCCAATTCTGTGAAGAAAGTCATTGGTAGCTTGATGGGGATGGCATTGAATCTATAAGTTACCTTGGGCAGTATGGCCATTTTCACGATATTGATTCTTCCAACCCATGAGCATGGAATGTTCTTCCATTTGTTTGTATCCTCTTTTATTTCATTGAGCAGTGGTTTGTAGTTCTCCTTGAAGAGGTCCTTCATGTCCCTTGTAAGTTGGATTCCTAGGTATTTTATTCTCTTTGAAGCAATTGTGAATGGGAGTTCACTCATGATTTGGCTGTTTGTCTGTTATTGGTGTATAAGAATGCTTGTGATTTTTGTACACTGATTTTGTATCCTGAGACTTTGCTGAAGTTGCTAATCAGCTTAAGGAGATTTTGGGCTGAGATGATGGGGTTTTCTAGATATACAATCATGTCATCTGCAAACAGGGACAATTTGACTTCCTCTTTTCCTAATTGAATACCCTTTATTTCTTTCTCCTGCCTGATTGCCCTGGCCAGAACTTCCAGCACTATGTTGAATAGAGTGGTGAGAGAGGGCATCCCTGTCTTGTGCCAGTTTTCAAAGGGAATGCTTCCAGTTTTTGCCCATTCAGTATGATATTGGCTGTGGGTTTGTCATAGATAGCTCTTATTATTTTGAGAAACGTCCCATCAATACCTAATTTATTGAGAGTTTTTAGCATGAAGGGTTGTTGAATTTTGTCAAAGGCCTTTTCTGCATCTATTGAGATAATCATGTGGTTTTTGTCTTTGGTTCTGTTTATATGCTGGATTACATTTATTGATTTGCGTATGTTGAACCAGCCTTGCATCCCAGGGATGGATTAAGAAAATGTGGCACATATACACCATGGAATACTATGCAGCCATAAAAAATGATGAGTTCATGTCCTTTGTAGGGACATGGATGAAACTGGAAAACATCATTCTCAGTAAACTTTCGCAAGGACAAAAAACCAAACACCGCATGTTCTCACTCATAGGTGGGAATTGAACAATGAGAATTCATGGACACGGGAAGGGGAACATCACACTCCGGGGACTGTTGTGGGGTGGGGGGAGGGGGGAGGGACAGCATTAGGAGATATACCTAATGCTAAATGACGAGTTAATGGGTGCAGGAAATCAACATGGCACATGGATACATATGTAACAAACCTGCACATTGTGCACATGTACCCTAAAACCAAAACTATGATAATAAAAAAATAAAAAAAAAAGAAATACAAAAAAAAAATTAGTTGGGCGTGGTGGTGCACGCCTGCAGTCCCAGCTATTTGGGAGGCTGAGGCAGGAGAATGGCGTGAACCCAGGAGGCAGAGCTCGCAGTGAGCTGAGATGGCGCCACTGCACTACAGCCTGGGCAAAAGAGCAAGACTCTGCCAAAAAAAAAAAAAAAAAGTTTAAACAGAAGGATTAATGAAAAAAAAAAAGAAAGACACATTGACTCCATTGGGTGATGGAAGAGACAGATGTGGAATGCAAGGTGAAGAAGAGGAAGGAGCCTAGAATGACCTCCAAGCAACTGTCTTGATTCATTCATTGAGAAACAAAATATAAAAGGAGCAAAATATATACTAGAAAGGTCACAAACGTTCTGCTTTTGAAAACAGTCTGAAAACCTCTCAGTCCTATGCCATTCTCCTCAGATGAGGGTGCGAAACTCAGAGGTCAACCAATGGAACTCAAATCTTAGTTAACTAATTGATTGGCAGTTCTTTTACTGTTTGGTTTCTATCTGAATGAAAAATCTCCTACTTGGCTTTCACACTTCCTGTCAACTAGACCAATTAGGATAGCATTAGGGGATAGATTTTACTGTGGAAATCTCAAGCTTAGACCTCATTTTCCCCCCAAATAGTATCAAACTGCGTTATTGTTATTAAAATGGGAGCTTTACAATGGCATTCTTAAGTATGGTGATTTTTTACACCACATAATAACTTTTACTGAGATTTATTGAGTCTGTGGCCAAAAGTCTGACCCTTCTGTTCTAATCAGAATTGCCAGATAAAATACAGATGCTCTAGTTAAATTTGAATTTCAGATAAATAATGAATACATTTTTAGTACTTGTTTCATGTAAGTATTTTTATTATAATGTGTCACATGCAGGTATTATTCATTGTGTATCTGCAATTCAAATGTAACTGGCCGTCCTGAATTTTTTTTTGCTAAATCTGGCAACCTAGTCCCAAAATTAAGAAGGTCCATTCATTCTAATGATCTAGACGTAGCGGTGGTAGTCAAGGAGCCAAGTGTAGCTACTGAGCACTTAAATGTGCTTAGTCCAAATTGAGATGTGCTGTGAGTGTAAAATACAAACCAAGTTTTAAAAACCTACTATTAAAAAACGTGCAACATCTTGTTAATAATTTTAAAATTGATTGCATGTCAAAATAATAATGTTTCTTATACCTGAGGTTAAATTAAATATATTTAATTTTACCTGTTCCTTTTACTTTCTAAAAATTCTGGTACTAGAAAATTTGAAATACTTGGGGCTTGTACTACATTTCTGTTGGACAGTACTGATTTTCTAGATTTAAGGGAAATACTGGTTTTTTGTTAGCTATTTTATCTTGCAAAAGATGTTTTCAATAATTTAAATATATACCAACAGCATAGAAAGTGAATACAAGTTGTGCAAGGTTTACACAAAACAAGTTTAGCCAACATAAACTGAGAAGAAGGAGAGTATATCTTCATTTTGATACAAATAGCTTAATAAACACCTAGGGAGGGTTTTTTTAGGTCACAAAACACGTATGAACTATATACAAATTAATATGAAGGATGTATTATGCTTTATTCCTGTGTCTCAGCGAAACATTGAAAGTGCTGATTTCTTTGTGATATGTAATCCCAGCACTTTGGGAGGCCGAGGCGGGCGGATCACGAGGTCAGGAGATCGAGACCACGGTGAAACCCCATCTCTACTAAAAAATACAAAAAATTAGCCGGGCGTGGTGGCGGGCGCCTGTAGTCCCAGCTACTCGGAGAGGCTGAGTCAGGAGAATGGCGTGAACCCGGGAGGCGGAGCTTGCAGTGAGCCGAGATTGCGCCACTGCACTCCAGCCTGGGTGACAGAGCGAGACTCTGTCTCAAAAAAAAAAAAAAAAAAAAATACATGTAGTATTTCTTCATGGGGTTCCAGTCATAATTCTTTGGTGTTTCATTCCATTCAATGAGGTTAAAGAATCTTATAGCATAGACACCTAAATTTGGAAGGAATCTCGATGAAATACCTGCTAAGGTCAAGGTTCATGTCAAAACTAATATTATCTGTTCTCTCTGCCTGTAGCGTGCTCTCCACAGAGAGTCCCAAGGGTTGTTCCTATGTACAGGTCTCCGCTCAAATGTCATCTCTTTAAGAGGCCCTACTCTGACTTATTATCTAAAATAGCACCCTGTCACTCTCTCACTCTTACCCTGCTTTATTATTTTTTCCACAATGCTGACATTCTATTTTATTTCACCCCATCCTCGATTGTATTAATATTTTAAATTGTAGTAAGTAGTTTCTATTATTTTCTGTCTCCCCAGAAAAGCTTCATGATGACAAAGTTGTTCACTGCAGTGTCTTCAGAACCCATAGAACCTATGAACCCTAGTTCATAGGCAGTATTGTGATCCTGTGAGCTCTCTGATATTTCCTAGTACATTTATCATCACTTGTTACTTAATATTTTGTTGACATCTCAAAAACTGTGTCTTTCCCATTTTGAAAATTGGGAAAATGTAACTTCTGAATATCTGCTCGTTTGCTTTCTCATATTGGGCTTCTGTACTGAGTCAGACAGATGATAGATACTGGGAATACAGCAGTAATCCTATAGGCAGGTCTCCAGGGCTCAACAAGCTTGCATTCCTGGAAAAATCTCACTGTTAATGGAAGTAAACTTTCTTCTGAACTGGCATGCCAGAAAATTGAGTCCAGGATGTACAAATCTGTGCTAAAAATTTTCTTTGCTACTTTTTAAGTGGACTTAATAAAATATGAAGCACATGCTTTGTGTTCAGCCTGTTCTTACCTCTTTCTGTACATTCCCTCCTTTATTCTCACTGTAACATGAAGTGCTGTCATTATCTTCATTTTTCAGTAGAGGAAACTGAAGCAGCGAAGGCATCACTTGCTCAGGTCATACAATCAGTAAGTGGCAGAGCCATAATTTGAATCCAGAAAGGCTAACTCTGGAAATTTTTAACAACCCTGATACATAAGGTTAATGCAGCTGACCTTGTGTATTTACTAAAAGATAGCTACTGTTGACCTCTTCATTGAAAGTTTAAGATCATGAGTTATTTAATTTGGTTTGGCCATGCAGTTAGTTTGGAATGTTCTTTATCTTCATCTTAACATAATCCAGCTCATTTTACAAGACCTAGCATGCTATAAAATTAGCGTTTAGTTAGGAAAACGGAAACACATCTAGGCAGTTTATGAAGAAGATTGTTTGCACAGAGAGGAAAATCTAAGAAGCTAAACAGTCTGGAGGAGCAATCCAGGGGTTAGGATAACAGGGAACACTGGCCCACCTAGTTTTTTGTTTTGTTTTGTTTGAGACAGAGTCTTGCTCTGTCACTCAGGCTGGAGTGCAGTGCTGTGATTTCGGCTCACTGCAACCTCCACCTCCTGGGTTCAAGTGATTCTCCTGCCTCAGCCTCCCAAGTAGCTGGGATTACAGGCCCCCACCACCATGCCCGGCTAATTCTTTGTATTTTTAGTAGAGATGGGGTTTTATCACGTTGGCCAGGCTGGTCCCGAACTCCTGACCTCAGGTGATCGGCCCGCCTTTGCCTCCCAAAGTGCTGGTATTACAGGTGTGAGCCACTGCTCCAGGCTAACATCTAGGTTTTGAGGGGTAGTGGAAGGAAGTGGGGTTACAGGAAGGTGCTACCAATCCTAGGTCTAGAGGATGGTGGCAGGAGATGGGGTTACTATTAAGTCAGAAGTTGGAGCCATCTAATGAAAGCTAGAACCATGCCAGGGCTGCCTGGTGGGAGCTGGGACCAGGAGGAAACACTGTAGGAGAAAGAAAAACCTTGACTTCTCCTTTGCTTCAGTCTTTTATTCATCTGCCAATACTACCCATTGGCCAATCCTACTGGAATCTAGTTGACAAAGGAGTCTGGAAAAGGTAGATTCGCAGGATACAGAGCATGAGAATGGTTCTATAGACCAACAGGGAGTTGGCCAGCACACATGAGGTGCTGTTCTGTGGAGCTCTCATTTAGAGGTCCTCTGAATGCAGAATTCCCATGGCCCTTTCTTAGTACTTCTCTTTTGCAGCATTGTAGGTGTTACAGTAGTGCTGAGCACGCAGTCATTTATTATCTACTAGCACTGCCATGAGTGTCATTCATATAGTAACCTCCTTAATCCTTACAAGAGCCTTGTGAAGTAACAAAAACTATTACCTCAATATTCCAGATGGGGAAACTGAAGCACAATAACATTGTCTTCAGTATCACACAGTTAGTAGCAAAACCTGAATTCAAATCCAGACTGCCTGGCTTCAGCGTCCATTCTCCTAACCACTACCCTCCACTGCCTCTCAAGATTTTTTGTCTCCTTCACCTTTCTAACTCACTGAGCACCCAGTAGTGGGCACGACATAGCAGTTGCTCATTAAATACTTGTTTGAACAAAATGATTTTCTAATTTTAATATTATGTTGTAGTCGCTTAGAATCTTAAATTTTTATAGTCACTTGGGTATGTTTTCCAAACTGTTCTTTTTTTTGTTTTTAATGTTTCAAAAATCCTACCTCCCGGTCTGACTGTTCATTTTTATACTTTTTCACCTTCATAGCTGAATGTTTTGTCTGGAAAGCAGCATCCACAGGGTCAAATATCCAGGGATATTGCCTGGATATCTTCTTTAGACATCTCCAGTGTTACCTAGGGAAGTGATACTGCAACAAAAAAATACTTCTCATTGATAGGAACAGAACCAGTTATGATTCTTGAAGCCTTAATACTATTGAGGCAAACAGTCTTTAAACAGCTATTTTCTGTTGTCAGTCTGCTATTGATGGCTTACTAGACTTTGAAAGTTTTACATACATGATCTCTTTTTTTCTTTTTTGCCTTTTAATAGTTGTGACAGGGTCTCACTTCGTTGCCCAGGCTGGAGTGCAGTGACATAATTGTAGCTCACTGCAGCCTCTACCTGTCCAGCTCAAGCAATCCTCCCACCTCAGCCTCCTGAGTAGCTGGGATTACAGAAATTTGTCACAAATCCAGGCTAATTTTTAAATTTTTTTGTAGAGGTGAGGTCCCCATATGTTGCCCAGGTTGGTCTTGAACTCCTGGCCACAAGCAATCCTTCTATCTCAGCCTCCCAAAAGTGCTGAGATTATGGGTGTGAGCCCCTGCGCCCAGCCTATAATCTCTTTTAAATGCCCAGTACAACCCTATGAGCTTCCTGATAAAATTTTCCAATTCACTTACTATGTATTTTTTATTACCCAGTTCTTTTTCCAACTATTACCATGTCAAATTTCAAGATGAGGAAACAGGTTCATATACCTCAACCAGTAAGTAGCAGAAAGGGGATTTGAACTGGTATCTGTCTAACTGCAAAACTTACAAAGGTTTCAGTGAAACTCAATACCCCATAACATGAAATCATGCTGTGATGAGGGAAATGCATCTTTTCCTTATGATGCCTAAGAACTGATGATGCTTTTTTATGTACACACTGTACATTGATTTCATAAAACATTTTAACCTGGAAGATATGAGTGACTCCCTTTACATTTTTTTTTTTGGGGGGGATGGAGTTTTGCTCTGTCTCCCAGGCTGGAGCGCAGTGGTGTGATCTCAGCTTAACACAATCCCCACCTCCCGGTTTGAAGCTATTCTCGTGCCTCAGCCTCCTGAATAGCTGGGATTACAGGTGTGAGCCACTGCGCCCAGCCAACTTATTTATTTATTTATTTTTTTATTTTTTTAGTAGAGGCAGGGTTTCACAATGTTGGCCAGGCTGGTCTTGAACTCTTGACCTCAGGTGATCTGCCCTCCTTGGCCTCACAAAGTGCTGGGATTACAGGCATGAGCCATCACGACCAGCTTACATTCTGAAAAAATGACCTCTTGAGAGGCTGGGTGTGGTGGCGAATGCTGTAATCCCAGCACTTTGGGAGGCTGAGGTGGGTGGATTGCTTGAGCCTAGCAGTTTTGGACCAGCCAGGAGAACATAGTGGGACATTGTCTCTAAAAAAAATTTTTTTTAATTAGCTGTCATGGTGGTGGCATGCATCTGTGGTCCCAGTTGTTCAGGAGGCTAAGGCAAAAGGATTGCTTGAGCCCAGGAGTTCTAGGGTCCAGTGAGCTATGATCATGGGACTGCACTCTAGGCTGGGCTTCGGAGTAAGACCTTGTCTCTAAAGAAAAAGAAAAAAGACCTCTTCAGGCCACAGAGAGCAAAGGAAAGCATCTGAAATACATTTACCTTTTTTTCCTTTAGTGAGGAAAAACATTAACCAACGTTTTAAATGTAACTGGGAAAGAACATTTAAGAAATTCATGCCCCTCTTTTGTATCCAGCTTTCTTCTAGTTGGGTTCTGCATATGATTGTATTATTAGGGACTATGCCTTTAAAAATGAAAAAATAAAAAGGCCGTGGTTAGCCTGTGAGCACATTTTTTTTATTCTGGCTCTGGCCACAAGAACCAAGTTTGACTAGGCTCTGTATCAAAATAAAATCCAGAGAGGCATTCCTAAACTTGGACCTTTTGTCCACACTCACTTCCTGTTGACCGAGTGACATCCCTTCAGCTGGCCCTCAGTCAAGCCGTTTGCACAGAATAGGGAGCAGTGTTTTCAAGGGCAGCAAAATCTTGCAGCTTATTAAATGTAGCATGGTATGCAACTGAGATGCCAGTTCTGTTTCCTTTTTGGGTTTCCTTGAGTCCAAAGGTCAATAGGAACACAGAAAAGCTCAGTGTATTGGTTTGTGATTCCACTCTCACTGTGGCTCAATGGTACAGTATATTCAGATCCTTGTCTCATTGAGTTCTTCAATCTTCAATCTTTGTCCCCTAAACACAGGCTCGTGTGAACATGCTATTACTAGCAGGGTTCAATTTCAGTATTAGGGGTTACATTCAGTTTCAAGCTCCTCACAGTTTTCTACACTGGGTATGAATCTGGAACTGCTGCCAATTTTCTTTGAGGGCATTTTAGTATCATTATCTCAGTGCTTATGCTATTATCTCTGAAGTGTTGTTTTCCAGCGATTTTCTGCCTCTAAAAAGACAGGATGGTTTAGCTATTTTATCAATGAAATTTGAGCGTGTAGTGTTGCTGACTCTTGTGATTTCCTTCATTTCTTTTGTTCCACTACCTACCTGAGGAAATACTTTAATATTTCCTGTGAGAAGGCACCTTAAGGGAGCCCCTAACTGCTCAAAATGTGGTCCATAGAGGGACAGCCTGGGCGTCACCTGGGAGCTTGTTAAAGATGCTCAATCTTAGGCTCCAGACCATAAGTGCTGATGTAGATCTGAATTGTAATAAGATCCATTCTTGTTTCACGAGCAAGGTAAAGTTCGAGGAGCAGTGATCTGGCCCACATCTGGTCTTCTAAGCACTTCTGAGAGGGATTTTAGAGCCTCTTTTTAATACTCCCAATAATAGAGATGCCACTGGTGTGAAATTTGCTGGGCAGCTAAACTCTGCCTACTTATAATTTCTACACTTAGTCTTTATTTCATCTCTTTACAGCAAATGGAATAAGTCTAATATGACCCATCTAATATTTAAAGATAAATAACATTTCCCAACTCCTCACCTCCAATTCCTCCCTCTCTTTCTCTTGTCTCTCTTTCATTGCCGGTTGCTTACTCTTCCTTCACCCCTCCCTTTTATCTCTTTTCATGCTCAGCATTTATTTGCAGCCCTTCCCTACTTTGCCTGGCTTCCAAGCTTTTCAACGTGACCATTCCTATTTTATTAATGGACTCTAGTTACCAACTTGTCAGTTTATTATATGTGTTGTAAAAAAGTGCAGGGGCTATTTAAAATCGTAGAACAGAGATCTACTGCTGCTGATTCTGAAATATTTAAAAAGCATTCTCTTGGAGCCTACCAGGCCACGATATCTAGGAGGACCCAGTGAGTGACAATAGGGTTTCAGATGTGATTGTTAGGTAGAGTAGAAAAAAAAAAAAAAGATGGAAAGTAGCTACTTAAATGAGAACTATGCTAAATAGTATTAAAGCTTCAGTACTAAAATAAAGAATTACGATTTGAACTTCCATTAGCTACATTCACTACCTGATGCCATGTAAACAAGTAAAGTCCTAAAGTAGGGTTTAGGCCATTCTTTTCAGATCTAGTGCGTTGCACTAAGATGATTAAATTAAGCTTCAGATTCAGGAAGCAGTTGGCCGGAACTCAGACATCTGTGTGAATCTGGGCCTGAATTTTTGCTGAGCAACTCCATAACCAGGGGCTCAGTATGTATGAGTGGTATCTTAATTTCTACGTAAAAGTCTGCTGTACACTTTTCATGTTCTGCATAAATCCATCATCCTGAAGTCCTAGGTTATATCACTTATCTTAATTTTGATTTATATTTGGCAAAATGTCGCTCAAAGAAATATCAATTGATAACACCACTTTAATATAGGAATGCTTCCTGATTTATAATTAGACTTTTCACATAGAAATAGCAGATATAATCTAAAAATTCTTAGTCTATTTTTTTACCCTCAAATACTCAAGCACTGCACTGGTGATTGATTGTAAAGAAGTATAAACAAATCAGGTTAGGTGATCAAGAAATGCTAAACATGCTGAACATCCACAAATGCAAGCAAGCTTTTTTTTTGAGATAAGGTCTCTCTCTGTCACCCAAGCTGGAGTGCAATGGCGTGATCTCAGCTCACTGTAACCCCCGCCTCACAGGTCCAAGCAATTCTCCTTCCTCAGCCTCTCAAGTAGTTGGTATTACAGGCGCCAGCCACCACACCCGGCTAATTTTTGTATTTTTAGTAGAGATGGGGTTTCACCATGTTGAGCAGGCTGGTCTCAAACTCCTGACCTCAAGTGATCTGCCTGCCTTGGCCTACCAAAGTGCTGGGATTACAGGCTTGAGCCACCATTCCCAGCCCACAAATGCAAGCAAGCTTAATGAATACCTTTAAGTGCTATATGTAGTACTAGATCTTCTAAAAATGTATACCAACCACATCAGCACACATTATTCAAATGTCTTTGATATGTCAGGTGTTGGTCACTTAGAATGCTCCTGATCTTAGGAATATTATCAAGTATATTTTCATGATCATTTTATACTTGTAATTTCTACAGCATTTTATGCTTACTCCAGAATTTGTTTTTAACTTTAGGTATCTTTGTTTAGAGATTTAAAACCTGACTTTTGATGGAGTACCATATTGAAAAACATCTGAAAAATTTAAAAATTGCTTTCTTTATTTTATTTTATTTTGAGACGGGGTTTTACTCTCGTTGCCCAGGCTGGAGTGCAATGGCATGATCTCAGCTCACTGTAACTTCTGCCTCCCAGGTTCAAGCAATTCTCCTGCCTCAGCCTCCTGAGTCGCTGGGACTACAGGTGCATGCCGCCACACCCAGCTAAATTTTTTCTTTTTTTTTCTTTTTTTTCTTTTTTTTTTTTTTTTTCAGTAGAGACGGGATTTCACCATGTTGGACAGGCTGATCTCGAACTCCTGACATCAGGTGACCCACCCACCTTGGCCTCTCAAAGTGCTGGGATTACAGGCATAAGCCACTGTGCCCAGCGAAAATTGCTTTCTAGAAATTGTTTTAGTGGCAGAATAGTCATTTGCTCTTATATTGTCTTTGAGAAAAAATAAAATCTGTCATTGATTTGCTACTCATATTTTAGAATTGAAAATGAGTATAAAAAATGTGAGCTTATGGGAGTGTATTTATTGATCTATTGTGACTATTCAGACAAGGGGATATGCACTCTGTGATAGAAGACCCAAAAACCATACCGTATTTGAGAGGTTTTCTCATAAACAGGATCTAATCTTCCAAATTGTGACTATAACTTCTAGAATTATCACAAATGTAGTTTATGGCCATGTGGGCAAAAAGAGATGGAGAGAGGCAAAATTTGGAGAGAGAAAGATGGAAAAAACCAGATGAGTACAATTTGCATACATGTTTTATAAATTCATAAAATTTTACTTTTTTGAAAATGCATGATTCTGTGAGAAGAATTTAGTCTTTTTTTATTACTTTATTTAATCTAAATCTAAAAAAGCCTTTCTGTTTTAAAGAGAGCATAAACTCCGATATACATAGAGTATATACATCCAATAGATATTTTGATTTTTTTTAATTTAAAATACATTTCAAATTTTTCATATAGGCCATTCCACTGGGAAATAGTAAAACAACATGATCACTATAGATGTGGGTGTTTTGGTGAGGTCTAAGGATCAATTCCCTAATTGTGCTTTATCTAAGAATGGATAAAGTTTCATTTTCTATTTTGTGAACTGGAAGCAAAACTCACAAATATTATAATTGTGAAATTATGGGATTTTTTAAGTTAATGGCATCTATGGCATTGCTTGTAAAATTCCAGTAGCCCTTCATAACTGCATATGGGTAATCATTGGAAGAAGAAAATAAATATCTGAAAAAAACTGATACACTACAGGATAAACAGAGAATTGATTTCACTTCCCAACACTCTAGGTAGGGTGGATGGTATGCTTTATTGGACAGTAAGTAAATATTTTCTTCATTCCAATATATTTCTTTGTCCTCTTGAGACTTGCATTCCCTCCGCTAGGCATCCCCTGCCATACACATTCTGGGAACTTGTTCTTTCACCTCAAAAGTCTTTTTTACCCCAATACTCATCTAAGCTGACCTATTGTATAGCTGGATCCAGAGCCTTTTCCGTTTTAGGCTGTTTGTCTGAGAAATAAATGCAAACACTCTTTTATAAAATTCATTTTTGTGCAGGAATTAACACCGATTCTGACAACAGCTAAAACAGCACATTGTAAACATTCCAGAAAAATCAAATAATATAAACCAAATTTAGAATTGTGAAATTTCCACCCCAGAAATTTGGATATGTGGAAGTAATAGCCACCAAAGAAAATCACAATGATAAAGCTTGATGTGGACTAAAAAAATACAATTTGCATGAAAAATAACTGACACGGAAAATAATTTCCATAAAGTGAAATGAAAATGTTTTGATGCCACATATGTAAAATTGATAATGAAATGGACTTGGCTAAGTGCTGTTGGTTTTGGAATATACTTTATGAAAGTGTTTCTGCCGGGCATAGTGGCTCACGCCTGTAATCCCAGCACTTTGGGAGGCTGAGGCGAGTGAATCACAAGGTCAGGAGTTTGAGACCAGCCTGGACAACATGGTGAAACGCCGTCTCTACTAAAAATACAAAAAAAAATTAGCTGGGTGTGATGGCGGGTGCCTGTAATCCCAGCTACTCGGGAGGCTGAGGCAGGAGAATTGCTTGAACCCAGGAGGCGGAGCTTGCAGTGAGCTGAGATCGCGCCACTGCACTCCAGCCTGGGTGACTTTGCGAGACTCCATCTCAAAAAAAAAAAAAAAAGTGTTTCAATGCTTACATAATCTGATCTAAAAGGTTTTGTATCTATAAACATGTAGTTAAAATGTCCCCAAAATGGTGGGATCAGAATACCCTTTCCTCTTAAGAGCTTAATGGGTTATTCTTCCCAGGGATACTTATGTCTTTGCAGAGCTCAGATTTGTTAAATGTGAGAGTTTAACAAAGTGAAAAGTTAACAGTGAAAATTCAACAGTGCCATCCCTGAGGACAGTTTCATCCACTGAGGAATGGAAACTTCGTATTTTGTTACCAGGAGAATGCTGGTCAATTCCCTTGCTACTCAGTCTACAAAACAGGAGCCTCAGCATCACCTGGGGGCTTGCCAGACAGGCAGACTTTGTATCAAACCAAGTGTACTGAATCAGAATCTGCATTTTAACAAGATCCCTAGATGATTCTTATGTACAATAAAATTTGAGAAGGACTATTGTAGTCAAATGCTGTGTAAGTCAGGCTTCAACCGTGAGACTTACATGGATTGTTTTCATTTCTGTTTATTTCAACTGACTGCATGGTGATGCCACCCACCTTTATGCTTGTTATGAGATACGTCTTTTGTTCTTCATTTGCTCAATTTTTTCACTTCATTTATGAGGAAATACAAATGATATGATTTGAAAAGAAAACCTTGTCATCTGTTTCACAGCGGAGATTTGTAGCGAGAATATTTATAGAATACGAGACACTGATGTTCCATGTGTCCTTGGTTGCGGTGTCTGATGTTTTTGTTGTTAATATCCACCCTTCCCTTGGTGTTTGAGCATCTCAAGTGTTCTTGCTGAGGCAGCAAGGAAAATGCAGTTCTGTGCCTCTGCAGGATGTTTTCCTGGTAATGACTATGATGCTAGGCCTCTATCCCTCTCAGTATTTATCAAATTTGGACACAAACTTCAGGAACAAAAATAGAACTTGGACCATGAGAGTTAAGCCACATTTGGTTAACCCATTTGGGGATCAGTGTAAACTGTCTTTTGTCACGTAGCAATTCCCTAGTATTTTCCCTCTTTTTCCATTACTTGTACATTCATCTAGGAGCCTGGCTGACTATTTTGGTCTCCAGTCCATTTACAGTGTTCCTTGGAATAACAGAAAGAGAGCCATTCTAAGTCTTAGGAGGCTTGAGTTAGCACAGTGCCTGATAACACTGCAGCCATTCAATACATGTCACTTGCTTCCTCTCTCTTTTTCTTAATATTAATAACTAGATAGTCACTTTGATGTACTGTTTAGGTCTTCTATCTTTTACTTCTCTGCAAAATGAAAATTAGACTGAAAGATCATTCATGATCTATCTATATATGATCTTTCTGTCTTATTTTAATTTTGCATATATATATATTTCCATAGACCTGTTATGCATATTATTCATGGTGCTTTTTAAGTTGGTATGTCCTAAGACAAGAGTCCCTTGGACTACCAGTTTCCAACATACATTTCTTAGGTACCATTCTGATTTGAGGGAAACTGAGTGAACAGGGATCAGTTTCCTTCTTGCCAACACTGTGCCCACTGTACATATTATGGTTCTTTATAAAATTTTGATTGGAAAAAGTTTCCAAGCTCTTACAAATAAGTGTACAAGACCAGCCTGCACAACACAGTAAGACTCTGTCTCTACAAAAAAATAAAATTTAAAAAATTAGCCAGGCATGGTGGCGTGTGCCTGTATCCTCGCTACTCAGGAGGATGAGGCAGGGAATTGCTTGAGCTTAGGAGTTCCTGGTTACAGTGAGCTGTGATTGTGCCACTGCCTTCTAGCGTGGACAACATAGCCAGATCCAGTCTCTAAAAATAGCAACAAGAATAACTGTGAGTCCTGATTCTTTAAGAAGTTAAAAAATAATTAGTGCAAAGCAACTCAAAAACACTGTAATGGGAAGCAGTGTAACACATTTATGTGTGTGGCCTTTTCACTTCTGTGAAGTGAAAAAAATCAGAGAAGCATGGCTCCTAAAATGTCTTTTGAATGAATTAAGCCACTGGATACCTATATAAGTAGTATTGCTTCAATTTTTGAATTTCTACATAGATCTTTGTTTTTAGTTATTGCCTTAAAAGTTTCTGATTACTTTTCTCTCAGATGCCTTTATCCTATTTTGAATTTTTAAAGTGCTGTGTTTTATGCCATTCAATTATGAAGTTATCACACACCAAACGCATTTAGCCTAAATGGTTGATAGAAATTTCTTCTTTCCAGGTTCATTTTAATGCAGTTATTTTTAACTACTATTACCTATTAAATGCCCCTTCTGGGCTAGGTACAGTGGCTCATGCCTGTAATCCCAGCACTTTGGGAGGCTGAGGCAGGAGGATCATTTGTGCCCAGGAGTTTGAGACCAGCGTGGGCAACATAAACAAGAACTCATCTCTATGAAAAATAAAATAAAAAAATTAATGAAGTGTAGTGGCATATGCCCTTAGTCTCAGCTACTTGGGAGGCTGAGGTGGGAGGATGGTTTGAGCCCAGGAGTTTGAGGCTGCAGTGAGCTGTGATCATGCTATTGCACTGCAGCCTGGGTGACACAGTGAGGCCCTATCTCAAAATAAATATAGGTCCTGGCGTGGTGGCTCATACCTGTAATCCCAGTGCTTTGGGAGGTTTCAGCAGGTGGGTCACAAGTTTAGGAGTTCAAGACCAGCCTGGCCAACCTGGTGAAACCCCGTCTCTACTAAAAATACAAAAACTTAGTGGGGCATGATGGTGCGCACCTGTAGTCCCAGGTACTCTGGAGGCTGAGGCAGGGGAATCACTTAAATCTGGGAGGTGGAGGTTGCAGTGAGCCAAGACTGTGCCACTGCACTCCAGCCTGGGCAACAGAGTGAGGTTCCGTCTCTAAATAAATAAATAAATAAAGCCCCTTTTGGAGTTTATACTTCACTCATTTCTTACTGTAAAGGTTAAGAAAATCTATTTATAACCTATTTGTTCTGCTGAACATTAAACGCCCTGTGATTAAAAAGCCAAGTAAGTATTCACCAAGTGTTTCTTGATCAACATTATGGGTCACTCCTTAAGTCACTCCTAAATCCGCTGTATGTTCATGTCCATTTTGTCTATGGAAATGTAAACACAAGAGTAATTAAACACTATGACTCAAATTAAGAAAGGTGACCAGGCTGATGTCCGTCCTTGTAACTTCATGAGTAAAGTTTCCTATTTATCTTACTCCGTTAGGCTCCAGCTTCACATAATAATAGCACCTGCCACCCGTAGATGCAGCAATGTTTCTGAAGGATATAGTCTTCTTTCTTCTCAGCAGTGTGGGGACAAAGGTCATGTTGCAGCAACATCCTGAGCTAAGCCTTTACTACCAACTGGATTCTACTCTGAAACTCAATCAGTTATCCTTAAACAAGAAATCTGAGTTTCTGCGGAAGGAAAGACAGTAATAGCCAGATACGTCATGCCTCCAAAATTGGTAACTAAAGTGGCTTTCCCTCACATTTATTCTGTTTGAGTGAAACAAGGTCATAGGTTTACCTCATTATTTTAAGAGTTATCTCATTTTGTAATTATTATTTAAATTCATACTCTGTAATAGGGAAGAAAACAATAAAATGTTGTCTTTCTTACAGGCATATCACAGGTGGGAGATAATTTACATCTGTTAAATATGATAATTTTTTCCTAAAGTTTCTTTACACCTTGAGTTAGCATTAAGATATTTAAGATGGCCTATTTTAGATTTATAGATTTTGTTGGAATTAGTTTAACCTTTTGGATTGTGAAGATATTTAGCAGTGGGGATTTAGAATAATTTATATCGAATCTTCTAGATGGTGACAAATTAATTATACTTTAAATAAGCCTTGATCATTCATCAGCCTTCAAGTTCAGCTCTATAGCTTTCAGCAGCATAGCTGACATATTATCCACTCATGTCATATGTCATCATGCAAACTTCGTGAATTATAACTGTAACATTAATTGGATAAAAGTTTTCTTGATGGGAGAGCTTATTGATTAAATGGAGTAATTTGAAGAAAATAAAGCCCAACACAAATTGAGAAAAGAAAAAAAACACAGTCAACAATAGGATATATGTTAGCAACTGGTTTTATGGACACCGCTAAACTAAATCCCAAAGGTGTATTTTATTCCTGTGAAGAAAATTGAGTGCAAATAATGGAAAAATTTAGCAGAAAACTTACAAGGTCATTTACCTAAGGGTTCTTTATGATGGAATTCCATTGTCAGAAAAAGGGGTTCATGAGTTTTTACCAATTTTCCTTAGGAGTTTTTAGAGCAAGTTTGAATGGAAGCAATAAAACATACCACCTTTATATAGCAAAAATATTTGTGTGCTAGAGATGGTAGTGACTACATTACAGTAAAGATTTTGAAAATGTCACTTTGTTTTTGTTTTCATCTCGATAATTTGTGTGAGATTGTAAATGCATCATTCTGTAATCTCATTGGCTGGATTGTAAAATCATTTCCCTTTAAAAGTTTTTCATTACATGTTAAACTGTAATGAAACTGTTAAAATTCTTTGACGATGGCTAAAAAGGAGCTAATTGCCATCACCAGTAAATTCATTCTACCTTTTGGGTATAAAATTCTCCTGAATAACTTTTTCTACCCTCTCAAGATTTCTGGAGATTCAGGATAATGGAGTTTTCTTGGATCTGGAGTTCGACAAAACCTACTCCACATCACAGTTGCTTCCACATTCTCTAGATTGCACTAGTTATAAAGAATTTGTCAGACCGATAAAACAGATGTCTATCAAATCAGGCATTTAAGTATGAGTTCAATGATTGATATCATTGCTCTTTTTTTTGCTGATAAATAGCAGTTAATTTGCAACTGATCAAGAGGTATTCAGGATGGTGAGTTTGGACTGCATGGCTCACTTCATGGACTCATTTATAATTTAAACAAGTATTTATTAGAGTTATTTCCCATTTACTAGTTATACTAGTTAAGTGATTTATTTATGGTTTATTCATAGTCTATTAATTACATACATTTCACAATAAGTAGCAAATAGTCATTGTAATAGTTTCCATAGTGTACTAATCTTACTCCTCTTTAAATGTCATCTGAAGTTTTGAATCTTCACAGAATTAGCTAGACGTATATGTTACCCACTACAAATGACTTCTGAATCTCTTAACAAGGATGAATAAAAAGACCTAAAAAGTTAGCGTGGTGGGTACTCTCAAACTATTTTTTTTATTTGCATAACTTTCCTAAGTAAAAAATGTCTGGGAAAGGCAATGCCAAGAATCTCTTGCTAGGCAGGCATGCTCCACACATATACAGTAGGAGCCAACCAGTCATTTATGGTAATTTCATTAAATGGAAGCTTGACATGCAAGAGAAAAAATTTTTGTTATGTGCATGTTACTATTTTTCAATGACCAAGTAACACTAATATTAATAACATGCTAAATCAGCATATATTAATTTTTTTTCAGACTGGCCAAAAAAAAATGTTACTTCCAAGATTACTTAATGAATATTAAGATTGCTTATCTTTACCTTCCTTATCACTGCGTCATGTGCTGCATCAGTTTTGTTATTGTTCTTTGTTCTGTTCTGGTGTTTGCTGACTTGGAACATATGCTATTGTAACTACACCACAATCTCTCTTATATTTCACTACCATAACCTTGCAAGGGGTTAGGCAAACTTGGAGACGTGTCAGAAGAGCTTACCAAACTCATATGTTAGCCGTATTGCACAGCAGTACTGCAGAAATGAGTTGCAAATTCCAAGCAACATATTGAGTTTGTGATTTATTTGTTTTCTGGGCAGGCCAATTAATTGTTTTGCTGTGATGCTGCCCTAAATTGTAAATAGAAAGAGCAAGAAAATGAATTGTCACATTCTGTGCCTGTGTCTCTTACCACTTAGGATGACAAAAGCAGTTTCTTCTCCAACTGCAAGTGATAATGTAAAATATGATAATTAGGCTGGACCTAAATGTGTTGGTCAGTGTGTCTCAGAGATGCATTTCAGAATGACTTTAAATACATTGTACTAAGACTTTACTACCTGTAGGTTCTGGAGAGAATGTTATGACAGGAAAAAGGGAAATAATTCTTATTTCATGCCTATCATATGTGCTTTCTTTCTTGAAAAAATGGAAAATGATGGCTTCCCCAAATTTCCAAACTGATTTTTCTAAATAGATTCGGAATGTTTATTATATTAATAAAAATAAGTATTTCTAGATTTTTACTAAAGGAGAATAAAAGAGAAGGTAAAAAAGGTAAAACTGACACATGGCGGAAAGTAGTTTGTCAGCTGAATGGACTATTGGCACATTTTCATTAGTTCAAGTGGAATTTGAAATGGTTTGTCAGGACTCTAACTTTGGCCCTAAAGGCACTTGGTGAAATACTGTTTTATTTTACTTGGTAAATAATAAGTATTTTAATGGAAGAATATTTTGGCTTTCACGTCTACTCCCTTGGCAACAGCAATTTGAAGTCAGTACATGATACTGAATGCCATGAACTCTTAAGAAATTACCAAAATACCTTAAACTAAATTTCTTAGGTGAAAGGTGTTTCAAAGAACGATTGAGCCATTGTCACAGGAACCAATGCAGGAGGCTTTATAAAAACAAATTTTGGGTCAGGCGCGGTGGCTCACGCCTGTAATCCCAGCACTTTGGGAGGCCGAGGTGGGCGGATCACGAGGTCAGGAAATCAAGACCATCCTGGCTACCACGGTGAAACCCCGTCTCTACTAAAAATACAAAAATTAGCCGGGTGTGGCAGTGTGAGCCTGTAGTCCCAGCTGCTGGGGAGGCTGAGGCAGGAGAATGGCATGAACCCAGGAGGCGGAGCTTGCAGTGAGCAGAGATCACGCCACTGCACTCCGGCCTGGGCAACAGAGCGAGACTCCATCTCAAAAAAAAAAAAAAAAAAAAAATTGACCCTGATACCATGACTTTGAATCTTTTCCATTTCATCTTCACATTGTGAGTCATGATGAACTATTAATATAATGGCATATATAATGGTATATAATATTAATATACTGGCAATTTTTGAAGCCTTGTATTTGCTTTTTTTTACATATATATTTAAGTTTTGCAAAATTTTGGAAACAGGGAGCAAATAATTTTATATCTTGGAAAATAACCTGGGCCTGTCATATTAACCCACTGCTTATGAATGGCCCTAGTGTAACATGTCATTCACATTCTTGGGCAGCTTGTCACATGTCACAGAAAGCACTATAGACTTACATTGGATTTGACTCAAGAAACATGAATAAAGATAAATGTGGATTGGTAGAAGATAATCAAATACTGGAAAATTTATGGTGCTATCAAGCACATAAACACATTTATAAATTGTTTTGGCCTCTGTACAATTTATGCGCCCTGGATTTTCCCACAGAACTTCCGCAGTAACTTACAAAAAATATGCTTTACAATGAATATGATAAACTCGAACTAGAAATAGTAAACCAAGAGCACTAACAGGAAGAGGAAAGAGATATATACAGTTATTGAGTGCGAAGTTTCCTGGCAACCCAAACAAAAAGGGATACAAATAAGGAACATCGTTATCCTTATTATAACTGAGGAAGTCCCTCAGCAGATGCCAAAGTTTTTCCTGGCAGAAATGTCTAAAAGATGTTCTTAATTTATTTAAGTAAGAGTTGCTTAGAAGCAAGTGAGTTTGAATTTGTCTGGTGCTTAAAAACAGTGCTATGGGTAGATTTATGTTTCCAAATTATAAGCTTTGGATTTTCTCAGTATTACTTTTATAAATGCCATCACATTATAAAGAGAGGATAATAAGCATCAAGTGGGTCACTTTGGTAGACTTCGTCCTTGTGGTTAACGAAGGCACATGTTGTCCTGCAGGCAGTATCGTGTCAAGCCAACCTGGATTCATACTGAGCTGTGTGTCTTTGTCAAGTTCTATGACTTCGGTGACTTTCAGTGATTTTTTATTTCTGTAAAATAAGAACGCTCAATTACATAGTTATTAAGATTACATGATAAAATATATGTAAACGAGCTAAGGTTATCACAGTGTTGTCTTAACCATTAACAGCTAAAGATGAAATAACCCCATTTTTATGCTTATTTTCTCTTCTTTTCACTAATTTCAACTTATATAATGGAGGAATAACACACACAAAAGAATGAATATAGTCACAGAAATTATAACTGAAGTCTGGGCTTCTGACTCAGTTCCATTCTGCCACGCTATTACAGCTGTTGGGTCTTACAGGAAATGAGTTATTATGGAGATAAAGGCTTCCAAAGCTGAGCATCTACCCTTTTGGAAACAAAATATATTGTCGATGCAAAAAAATAAAGGTAACTATTTATACTGAAAGTCAGTTTCAAACTGGATTGCAGCCTTCCTTGTTTTTAAAGGTGAATGTACCAAGCAAAAATAAACTCCTTTGTAGCAATTTAGAATCATCAGGTTTTATTCTGCTTTAATATAGAGCAAACTCTGAGTACTTTATGGTCCTTGAAAAGTTGGTCCTACACAAGTAGCCTCAGCGTCTTGTGCATTTGGTTATTTGGAGGTCAGTCTGTTCCATTTACCAGCCCTTGAAGCCCTTTTACCTCCCTCCAGCTTATTACATCTAATCTTCTTTGGACTCAAGATCAGATAACTAAGCTAACTTTAACTGTGAATAAAAGAAGAATCAACAGAATCTGGTCATCTAGATATCAAGTACCCGAGTTTTTAATACATGAACTCTGTGACTTCTCTCTTAGTTCTTTGGAGCTCCTTTTGACTTTTAATTGCTAGTTTTCACTGTGCTCCGAAAGGTGAAATGTTATTCTCTTTTTCCCCAGGAGTTATTAAAGACTGACAAGACATCAGGAGTACCCCACATGCACAAAGTTCAACATCATCAAAATTTTTGAATACTCAAATATTCAGTTATATTCACTAATAATTACAGCTCTCTTACTAAAGTTTACTTTGGATTATTCACAGGAGGTAACAGTTTATTTCTTGAAGAATTTGAGAGAAGGAAATTCTCATCTTTTTCTTGGTAGGTTTGCTCAAAGGTTTAGCAATACTTATCATTCAAACACTCTTTCTTATGTCTCACCTAGATGCCTCTTGGTAATATTCTGTTTCTTTTTTTACTGGGTTTTATTCACAGTAAAAATGAAAGATATTTTAAAACAACCCCTAAAGCATTTTAAATTAACTATTAAATGTCTAAGTTTTATATTTCATTTTAACTAGCATACATTTAAATATTTCCTTGTCCATAGGCCATACTTCCTAGTACAAATAAAGGGGATATTTTTATATCTCATCTGTTCTTCAACTCAAAACAGTAATTAAGTGCTTCCCAAATGGCAAACAAATTCTAAGGATGTAATAAACTGTACACTTCCCTGATATATTATGACAACAGAGTTTTTCATTTGTAAAGTTTGTTTATATTTCTTTATTGAAACCTTTATTGAAATTTCCATTAGGCAGTTAATTTACCTCTTTTCATTTGACTCTACTCTATAAGGCTCTGTATTCTATACAACGGTTGTTAATTAAGAAGCAGTGGTTCCACCTAATATTTCTGATGTGTTTGTAACATCCTGAATAGTATCTAGAATTCTTCTAGTTCTCTGCTAGCTAACATACATTGTTTTTCTGATCTGTGCTGAGCTCTGGAATCAAGGCTTTACATACATGATGTTACTATAATGATATAGTAACTCTCGAACACAGGTTAAATTATAATCCTCGTCTTGCAGATGAAGTAACTGGGGCCTGAGAGGTTAGGTAACTTGTATCACTTAGCTTAGTAGATGCGTGAGCTAAGATTGCACCCAGGCTGTGTGGACTTTCCCCTTTATGCCAATACTCTGAGTGGTGCTACTGACACAGGCCTATGGGTTTCGGTTGATGTCTGGGAGCAGAAAACTGCTAGCTATACCCATAATATTTCTTTCAGAAAGAGCAGTGGTTGATGCAGCCTTGGGCTCATTGCAGTTTAACATAGGGATGGATTTCTTCACGATCTGTGAGTTTCCTCGGGAAGTGTTTCCCTACTCACCTAAATTGCATTATTACTCTCATGCAAATACCAGCAACTAATCTTGTATTTGCCCTTGATTTTAGGGTAATGAACTGAGACACAGAAAACTACATAGCTCATTGTGTGGCTCACAGGGATGTGAAGTGGCCTAACCGAATTTACCCTTGGTGTTACCTGTAACTGTTTAAGTGGGTAGGCCTAAATTTTATACTATTAAGCACTAAATGAATATAAAATATGACTTTAAATGCCATCTATATGTGAAAAACTCCCAAAAATGTATTCAGAGCTCAGACTTCTCCCCAGAAATGCAGCCATACATGCCCAACTGTCCAGTTAGCAATTCCACTTAGGTGACCAATAGGCTTCTCTAACAAGCCAAAACCCATCTCACGGTTTTCCTTCCCAAACTGGCTCTTCTTGGAAGCTTTCCTAACTTAGTAAAAGTCAACTCTGATCTTCCAGTTGCTTAGGCCTAATGTCTCAAGTTATTCTCAAATTTCTTCCATTCTTTTCTTCATTCATGCCCTTCCCACCACAGTATAGCAAACAGCAAAGCCCACTGGTCTTAATTTCAAAATACAAGCTGAATCTCACCTCATTTCAGCACCTTCACTGCCACACCCTCATGTAAGCACAGGTGTCTGTCACCTGGGACCTTGCAGATGCCTCCTAATTTGGTGTCTGGCTTCATCCTTTGCCCCTCTTCTTTTTCTTCTCAACTGACAACCTAAGGGGTCATGTCAAAATGTCATTCCTGTCCTCAAAACAACTCCAGTGACTTCCTGTCTCACATAGAGTAATGCAAGGCTTATGCCATGGCTGGCAAGGTCTTACATCTTCTGTTCCCCACCTCCTCTGCCCCCAGACCTCGTCACTTTGCCCCCACCTCACCTGCTCTATTTACTGCCACAGCTCTCAGCCCTTCTGTCTCCTCTGCTTCAATGCCCCTCCCTGGTGCACATGCTTGTTCCTTCCCTCTTCCTCAAAGGGGTTTTCCTCACAGTGAGTCCTCCTCATCCCACCCCAGCTAAAGGATCAAATCTTGTTCCATTTCTCACTTTATTTTTCCCCTTGAAAATTATCACAAATATATGTTTAGCATATCCCCATAATCAGTTGTCTGGGTTCCCACTGTCATGTAAGTTCTATGAAGGTAAAGACTTCTTTCTGCAACAGACCCTGTATGTCCAGGATGTAGAACATTCTGGAAAGTGGTGGGTTCTCAAATATTTGTTGAGAGAACAATGAACGATTACTGGGTGAGATTAATAATTCATCAGAAAATAATAACTATCCCCCTTTTTGGTTAAAATAAATGTTGTAGAAAGTGAAGTCTTTTCATTTTTAATACTTTGCCCATTTATTGTCCCTTATCCTAACAAGCAGGTGGTGTTATTCTTCACCCAAAATCAAGAATTATCATCTCCAATTTTTTTTGTGTGTGTTTGAGAAAGAGACTCACCCAGTCGCCCAGGCTGGAGTGCAATGGTGCGATCTCAGCTCACTGCAACCTCTGCCTCCCGGGATCAAGCGATTCTCCCGCCTCAGCCTCCTGAGTAGCTGGGATTACAAGCACTTGCTGTCATGCCTGGCTACTTTTTTGTATTTTTGTAGCAACGGGGTTTCACCATGTTGGCCAGGCTGGTCTTGAACTCCTGACCTCAGGTATCTGCCTGCCTTGGCCTCCCAAAGTGCTGGGATTACAGGCGTGAGCCACCACGCCCAGCCCATCCCCAATTTTTAAATGGAAAGGGATGCGACAGTTTTCTCCCTATTCAATACTCAGTTCCCTCTAATAAGTCTTGAACTATTTCTAGGTTGACTGACAGTTGTAAAGTTTAAATAATTCTTCCTTTCTTTTATTTTAACATCACCTAGGGGCATTTATGTCAAAGACTAGCCTCTTGCTTTTTGTAAAAAGATCAGAGAATCTCTTAAGTAACCTGTAAAATACTGTTCACCATCCTTGGCAAAGGTAAAATTTAATAGTTCATAAGAGTTTTCAGAAGCAATGCAAATATTTTTAAATGATTTAAGTTTAAGAGAAATGATAAAACATGGGTTATAGTCACTGTGGGAAAGAATCCACTGCACAGATTCCCTCTTTGAATGAGAGAGACTTTCTAGAAAATGGGCAGAGGACAGAGACCACCACATATGGGGAAGGAAGCAGAGTGAAAGCCATGTTTCTCTTTGACCTCCAAGAGACATTTCCATCAAGTTTAGGATTAGAGGTGAATATTAATATCCAGAGATAAACCTAAGTTCTGTTCCACAAACCAGGCAAAGATTTGTATTTTCTGAATGCAATTTGAGGTAAAACTAGAACAAATAATATGAAGCAAGAAAAAAAAGGCCAATAAAATCACAATTCTCCATAGTCTTTGAACAGTTTGGATTGTCTTTTAGAAAAAAAGTTTTGAAAAAAAATCTAATATGATTTGACAATTTATATTTACAAAATAAATAAAAGGATTGAAAACACTTAGATGGCTGGGCAATGTGGCTAACACCTGTAATCCCAGCACTTTGGGAGGCTGAGGCTGGTGGATTGCTTGAGCTCAGGAGTTCCAGACCAGCCTGGGCAACATAGTGAGACCCCCATCACTACTAAAAATACAAAAAGTAGCCAGGTGTAGTGGCGCGTGCCTGTAATCGCAGCTACTCAGGTGGCTGAGGCAGGAGAATTGCTTGAACCCGGGAGGTGGTGGTTGCAGTGAACTGAGATTGTACCACTGCACTCCAGCCTGGGCGACAGAGTGAGACTCTGTCTCAAAAAATAAAAAATAAAAAAATAAATCACTGAGTTGATTCTCTGCTTTGTCACAGAAAATGTCACCGTGCATTATTTAACGTGTACTCTGTAACCTGATCTTGAAGGAACTATAAGGTACATCGTTTTTTTCAGGCTCTTGTCTATCTTCTAGAATAGTTTTAATATTCTTTAAAATAGAAAATATAAGTATTGGGATAATTAGGATATAATTATTTGGATAATAAAAGTATTGGAAGGAGATTGGTATCAAATAACCGTTCATCATCCTATTGATATTTAATAGTTTATTTTTATAATCATTATGGAAATAGTAAATACTTTTTAAAGTAATATAATTATTTATAATAATAAGAGAATTGTCAAGTTGTCATTGCTTCCCTAACACAGTATACAAAGGAAGAAGAAAACATTGATCCAATTCTATCTTACATTGTGACTTTAGTATTCCAGCTAGATTGTAAAAGATAAAAGGTTAAAGATTATCTACTAATTCAGTTTCACTTTTGCTAGAGTTTAATATCACACATGTAATGAATCAAGTAATAGAAAGGAAGGACACTAGGGGAAGTCTGGGGGAAAATAATATCTTAGAAATTACTTATTAATTCATGTTCAATTAAATTTGTTTTTCACTGATGATAAAATCAAGTTGCTTTCTTGAGAAGTCTTACGAATTTGTTTTTTTGGGAGATGTCGACCCAAAAGGTCACCTATTTTTTATATTAAAAACTATCTTTGGAAATTTTCAGAAATAAAAGATCACTAAGCCGAGAATCCAAACCCTTGACTTTATTGTGAAAGTAATTGTTAAATGTTACCTGTCTCAGTGATATTCTCTGGATTTCAATGATCTGCCTGTAGAACAAAAAGGTGAGGCTAAGTCTTCATGACTTTATATAAGATTTCCAGTGCCCTCTAATTGCTAGGAGTCCCACTCAAGAATATCCTTAGATAAGAAAAAAGAAGGGAGTGAAATGTAAATGTGTGTGTGTGTGTGTGTGTGTGTGTGTGTGTATAGTTGATGATAGCCTTTTATGACAAAAGAGTGGTCTGTATTAGTGTACAGCAAACATTTTCTGCATATTTAAGAATGGTGTGGCTGTATTCCAATAAAATTTTGTTTACAAAACAGGTAACAGATGGGATTTGGCCCATGGCTGTAGTTTGCCAACCCCTCACTACATACGCTAATGAAGGTGTTAACTGGTTTAGCCCTTTGGATAGGCAATATTGAGGCCAAATCAGATTTTATGTGAGTTCCTAGCCTTTGACACAGCAGTCTCACTTCTAGCTACTTATCCTAAGGGAATATTTGGACAAATACATAAAGATATTATCTGTAAGGACATTTATTGTAACAGTATTTATGACAGCAACACAATGAAAAGAAACTAAAAGCCTTTCAGTAAGAAATAAATTATGTGTATTATAGTTTATTCCTACAGTAAGATACTACATATTCAGTAAATGATGTCACATATTTATATGTACTGATGTAGTATAATATCCATAATACATCGTTAATTGGAAAGAAATAAGCTATAAAACATTGAGTATAATACTATTCTGGATTTGATGATAATCTCCAGATTATATGATTAGAAATAATTTCATTTTCTTAAAACCCTATGATGTTTTTGTGTATATATATTGCTTTTATAACTAGAATAAAAAAATAGCAAAGGTATTTCAATTTGGGAAAAAATGTGTAACAATAAGCAGATTATTAAATTATGATGAAGCAGATACTTTCAATAAAATCCTAAAAATCTCATAGCCCTCTAAATAATCTTACATGTTGTTAATGTAGTTTTTACCATGGGAATTCACACCCTTAGACTGTCAAAGAAACAGGCATTTCAGCACTATGTTGAAGACAGCTATCATGACACAAATTATTCAAAAAAGAAATAGTGTGTTGTATTTAACATTACAATTTAGGCTCCTCTCAGTTTGTCTTAAGAGAAAATAAAAGATGCTTCTTGTCTTCTTGTTTTTTTTTTTTTTTTTTTTTTTTTTTTTTTTTCACCATTGTAGCCACTGCCAGTTGAGACATTCTGGAGTTTTTCTCAGATTCAGAGAAGAAAGTATCTCACAAGTTTGTTTATTCGTCCAACATTGTAATATGAGTTCTTCAGATTCCTAGAGAAAGCTCAAAGGCTGTCCAAATCCCCACAGCTATGGCCATCTCTAGTCTTTTGATTTTTAACTATACAATGAAGTTCTTATTATGAAATCTTCTTTTTTATGAATTATTTTTTAACATTTTTTAACATTTGTAATGTTCGTTTTTCTAAGGAAAACTTTGTTGTTAGCAGCAAATTTTTCCAGAATAAAATGCTGACAAATCAATATCTTTTTAAAAAGGCTTTATTTAGTGCTTTATATGTTGCTGGCACTGTTTGATGAGATGGATTTGTGTGTGTGTGTGTGTTTTTCACATGAAATATGCACATACACATTTATTTTTTAATTTAGCTACCTTAGCTCATTTAATCTTCATGACAACCCTAGAAGGTACATTTACTTATCATAAATTATCATTCATTTTATGGAACAGAATGAGGCATAGAGAGGTAAAGTATCCTTGCAAAAACGTACACAGCTAGTAGGTGGCAGAGCTAGGATTCAAGCCCCTGTAGGTTGTGGTATAAACATTTCCCTCAACTGCATCACAACACTTGCTATGTAGCCTCCACAATTGTATGACTCTAACTGATGAGATACGTACACATGAAAAATGGTTGAGAGGCCATATACAGCAAAAAAGTTTGTGCTGTAAAACTGCTTATATGCATCTAAAAAAAAACAAACAAAAACACTGATGTGCTTACCTTAAAATAAACTTCAGATTTTATTACAGTTCTGGAAGAAAAAATTGTTTTTTCACAGACCTGAGCTAAATTTTTGACAATGTATAAATATATATGAGGGCTAGTAGCACAGTGGGGATGCCTTGCAAGTGTAAGTTTTGCTAGTCTATGATTGCATTGGGCTGGGATACAGAAATTGCTACTTAGGAACACTCAAGAGATGTTTGGTTTTTTGAGTAGACTCATTCCACCTTGGAATTCAAGGTGTTTTAAGAGACTTTGGCACCTCTTTCCTACCTGAATCAGACATAATTGATGACAGCAAGTCTGTAACACCTGTAGATGTGGAATCTCTCTAGAAATCTTACAAAATGTCTTCTGGTAACAATAAATTATGCTTTATTTAGACATTTAGACCTCAATATGTTATTGTTTTATCTTTTATATTATTACTGTGTTTTTTAGAGACAGGGTCCCACTGGTCACCCAGGCTGGAGTGCAGTAGCACAATCATAGCACACTATAACCCAGAACTCCTGGGCGCAAGGGATCCTCCCATCTCAGCCTTTCGAGTAGCTGGGACTACAGGCACATCACCATACCTGGCTAATTTTTGTAGAGACAGTGTCTAGCTATGTTGTCCAGGCTGGTTGTGAACTCTTGGCCACAAGCAATACTCCTGCCTCAGCTTCCCAAAGCACTGGAATTATATACCCCCTTTAAATTTTGCAGAGAATTTGCCCCTCTTCATCCTAAATGACATTCAGAAAGTCATCAAATTACTGTGGGTGACAATCATCATTATCATTCATTATCACTATTCACCAATATATTGTAGGTAGTAACTTGCTTCTCACTTACAGAAAGATCCTGAGCGGTTGGTCTACCATTACTCTTCTATCAATCAGTTGCATTAACCAACTGGAAAATAAACAAAATCTTCCCCCCACCCCACCATTATTATAAACTCCACTAGCAAAGACAAGAGGAAAGAAAATAGAAGTATCTAATCCTTAATAGTATTATTTATATTTAAATTTTTCATATTGCTAAGGGATATTTTCTAATTCAGGGGATTCACTGGCCATAATTACATGCACAAATAGCTAAACAGACTCCAAATGAAAATTTTTTTAAAAATATATTTTTTAAGGAAAGACTTGTTATTTCTTAGTCCAAGTCTTTTCAGAGAATAGTCTGTATAGATCTGCTAGGAGCAGAGTCAGTTCATACTAAATTCAGTTGATTGATAAGCTTGTTTGTGGATTGATTTTTTTTTTTTTTTTTTGACAGAGTCTCATTCTGTTTTCCAGGCTGGAGTGCAGTGGCACAATCTCAGTTCACACAACCTCCGTCTTCTCATGTCTCAGCCTCCTGAGTAGCTTGGATTACGGGCATGAACCACCACCCCTGGCTAATTTTTCTATTATTAGTAGAGACGGGGTTTTCCATGTTGGCCAAGGCTGGTCTCGAACTTCTGACCTCAAGTGATCTGCCTTCCTCAGCCTCCCAAACTGCAATGAGAATTATAGGTGTGAGCCACGGCACCAAGACAGATTGAAATTTTTCTTAGGAAAGAAATCCATCCATAAAAAGTTAATGAAGGTGACCAGGCACCGTGGCCTGTAGTCCCAGTGCTTGGGAGGCCAAGGCAGGAAGATTGTTGGAGGGCAGGAGTTTGAGACCAGCATGGTCAAAATAGTGAGACCCTTGACTCTACAAAATAGAAATAAAAAAAATTAGCCGGGCCTGGTGGCATGCCTGTTGGTCTAGCTACTCAGGAAGCTCAGGTGGGAAGATCTCTTGAGCCCAGGAGTTCAAAGTTACAATGATCTATGATTGCACCAGTGTACTCTAGCCTGGGTGACACAGTGAGACTCTGTCTCTTAAAAACAAAAAAACAAAGTTAATGAAGGATGTAAGTAGGAATGCTTATAAAGTTTATTAAAATAAATATATATGATATATGATTAAACATAAAATATAAAGAAAACAAAATTACAAATAAAAACAATAACAACAATACTTTATAAGAAAAAGGAAAACTGTATCGAACCTGAAAACCAAGCAGGCTTCTATAGACTTACTGTCAAATATCACATGCTGGCTTCCAAAAAAGTCACCTAGTATTAAAGCTTCAAGTCACCCAGTGCATGTAACCTCTCTCCAGTCCTCAACATCCAACTCTTCATTCCGTAACCACTACCCAGAGAAGAAGTCCTCTCAGTTTACCAAGCAAACTCTTTACCCAATATTTCTACCACCAAGAATATAGAAAAAACAAGATGCCAAGCTTAAGGAAGAGAATTTTGGCTAGTAATTGTTGTTATTTTCACAGTATAAACGTAATTCTCAAATGTAAAAGTGGTAAAACAGAATGAAAATTATTATAAATTTGAGCAAGTTTTTTCTTTTGAATAAAAAATCACCAAACAAAAATAAGCAAGAAAACAAAGATGTGTAATCAAGCCCAAATTCTCCTTTTTCCCTCCTACTTCTGTTTTTTTTTTTTTTTTTTTTCCATCCATCTCCATTCCACCCTCACATCTATACTTACATCTTCCTTATGGCTGACTTGAATTTTCTTTCTTTCCTTCTATATTTTTCTCCTCCTTTTTTCCTAGTTCTTTCTATTGCCAATATTTGTGCCTTCTTTGTGTTTCTTAGCTGCATCTGAAATTGTACTGGTGGCAGACGCAAAATTTAGAGATGAATAATATATTTGTGCTGTGTTTACAGAAGAAGGTGAGCTAGGACAAAGACTACTTTTGGTCCTCTATTCCTGGTCATTTTGGGCTCAGAGAAAAATCAAAGAAAAGAAATACAATTGGATTGATTTTTTTTTTTTTTTTTTCTGAGATGGACTCTCACTCTGTGGCCCAGGCTGGAGTACAGTGGCATGATCTCATCTCACTCCAACCTCTGCCTCCTGGGTTCAAGCAACTCTCCTGTCTCAGCCTCCCGAATAGTTGAGACTACAGGCGCCCACCACCACGTCCAGCTAATTTTTGTATTTTTAGTAGAGACGGGGTTTCACTTTATTGGTCAGGCTGGTCTCGAACTTCTGACCTCAGGTGATTCGCTCGCTTCAGCCTCCCAAAGTGCTGGGATTACAGGCATGAGCCACCGTGGATTGATTTTTAAAAACATTAACCAGAAAAAGTATTTTAAGCTAGCAGGAATATATGGAATGCTTAACAAGGCTGGCAGCTATGCTAGTCCACAGAGAAAAAAAAAATCTAATATATGGTTCTTGGACTTAAGGTAGCAAAATATTTTTTTCTAGCTTTACGTGACCCAACAACCAAGTTCCCTGGCAGATGGTCATATTATATACTACTCTCTTGTCCTATTGCTTATTCTGTGCTTGTCCTTGCTCTTATATATATATTGGCATTAAAAAAAAAAAAAACAACCAAACATAAAATTAATCAGCTCTGGTGGTGTCAGTTCTCATTTCCAAACATTCACTGCTTCTCCCTTGCTCCAAAGTAAAATGGAAACATCTAACTTGGCAGTTGAAGCTCTCAAATATCTGATCTCATTCTTCCTTTCCAACATTAAGCTCCATTGGTTCTGTTTTAGTTAGGACAGCATAGGCTTTGCAGCAGTAACATTTCAGTTTTTTTCTGTGAATTCAAGGAACATTTATTTCTCACCAACACAAAGTTGTATCAGCAGATACTCCCTTCCATCTGGTAAGTCAGACAGTGAAGTTCTCACCACTTTGTAATGTTACATTTCATAGGGCTGCCAGATTTATAAAATATAGGATGGTTACCAGAAATTCAATTAAATTTGAATTTCAATTAGACACAATGTTTTTAGTATAAGTATGTCCCATGCAATATTTGGAACGTATTTATACCGAAAAGTAGTTATTGCTCATCTAAAGTTCAATGTTTTAGAAAAATGATTTAGTGTAATAATAGTATAAAAAGTTTTCAGTATTCAAATAGTGTAATAGTAAAATAATTTAGCTTGTAGTGTATAATATTTATAATGTAACATAAGACTATTATATAGTTTATAATATAGTATAATATATAGTATATAGTATTATAGTGTAATAGTGTAATAATTTTATATAATAATTTTTGGTATAAATCTGTTCCATGCAATATTTGGGACATGCTTACAAAAAATTTTTTTGGTGTTTATCTGAAATTTAAGTTTAAATGGGAGCCCTGTGTTTTATCTGCGAACCCTGCTTATTTTGGCAAGTGTATTTCAAGGTTACAGCAGCCAAGAGAATAAAGAAATGGAGCGTCACTGACACTTTATCTACCTTGGCCGGGAAGCAGCACACATCACTTCTGCTCACAGTCCTTTGGACAGAACTGGTCACATGGCCTAAGTATAACTGCAATGAAGACTGGGAATTTAGGGCAGGTCATGGAGAAGTAGTGTCCACTAAAGTCTCTGCTACATTCTCTCTATGACATTTATACATCAAGAGAGTGATTACTTGGCAGTAGAGAGGTCTGGGAGTTCTATGGAGATTTAAAGAAAGAAACAATGTCTTTCACGTAAGATGCTATCATGGAAATGGAATTTAAGCCTTGATGAGCAGGTAGGAAGAAGTAAAATAGCATAAACATTGTCATGGAGGTAAGAAAGGCAGAACATAGAAATGAAGTGAACATTTTTCTGATCACATTTTGATTGACAAATAGATCTTTTGAGATTTGTCCATCATCTCTATTCTCATCCTATTAAAAAGAGAATTTAATTTTAGATTGACAGATGATGTCCTTGAAGATGATCAGGAAACATGGGAGAGAGCATTGCAGATTACAGATAAATTTGTCAGGAGAGTTACAATACATAACAAAGTAAGATAGTAAGCCCCAAATTAGATGTATTTGCTTACGCTTTCATCCATAAAAACCAGGGAAGATCTTGTCAGATGAACAAATCTGAAGTTCTTGGAAGTTTTGGGTAAATGCTTTAAAAATTAGAAAAATACAATAGGGATAAAGAAAATAAGGCCGGGCGCGGTGGCTCACGCTTGTAATCCGAGCACTTTGGGAGGCCGAGGCAGGGGGATCACGAGGTCAGGAGATCGAGACCACGGTGAAACCCCGTCTCTACTAAAAATATAAAAAAATTAGCCGGGCGTGGTGGTGGGCGCCTGTAGTCCCAGCTACTCGGAGAGGCTGAGGCAGGAGAATGGCGTGAACCCGGGAGGTGGAGCTTGCAGTGACCTGAGATTGCGCCACTGCACTCCAGCCTGGGTGACAGAGCGAGACTCCATCTCAAAAAAAAAAAAAAAAAGAAAAGAAAATAATCAGGCTCAATTGTATGTAAGGTCTTACTTGCATATTCATCGTAAATTCAGCAATTCATAAGTGGCAAATTTTCACTACAGGACGTATGTCTTGTTCTTATTGAAATGTGAGAGGAATAATCTGGAAGATGCTAGGAAAAAACATATTTTACTTGGTGAAAAATTTAAAACGTAATCTGACAATTCAAATGTGAAGAGTATCCATATCTATCTTTTTGTTTCTGGAAACATTCAGTGTACCAACATAAAGTAAAAGGAATTATCATCACGGACACCTTATAAAATGTACATGTCACTTTATCCTGTGAACACAGGCCCTTTGCTCCTGGAAAAGAAAGATAGAAAGGTTTGCCTTCCCATTCACTGCTGCAGATGCAGTACCTGCTGAACCTAATGTTAGTTTGTCTTAGTAAGATGTATTTGCAATCTTCACAAATAAAAATTGTTCTAACTCACAAATGCTGAAAAAAAAAGGGAACACCGCATGACAAATTTACTTCAAGATTAAATGCAAATTTGAACCAGGAGTGTATTTCAGGGATTAATTGATGGAATTCTGAAAATAAAGTTTAAAAATAAAAATATTGACACAGCAAACCATGGCTTTTGGAGGTGAAAGGAATGTTTACTCTTGCTGAAGTTCGTTGGCAAATCTCCTCAGAACATCATGAAGAAAACATATTTCAGGACTCAGGAGTATGCTATCTTGATGTTTCACATTCCTGCCCCTTTGGGAAGTTGCAGTTATTATTCCAGAGTCTCGGGAGATTTGCTCTAAGATCTAAACTGCCACACTCTCCCTTTCTGAACTAGACATCCATAGTCAGGGTATGTATTTTAAGAATGCATGTCTTTAATGAAAACAATCTTTGTACTCTAGAATCTTCCCCGCAGCCTGACTCTGAAAATGGCCTCGTCTTCTTTTCATTTGATTTTTACAATCCAAGAAGTGTTCAGAGAAAGTGCTATATTTCTCTTTAAAGCACACTGAGCATAAAGTTAATTGGTAATAAAATGCATCAACCGTCTTCTCTAAGCAAAAAGTGAATAGCAGTAGCGTTATTCTGATGGTTTCTCATTGAGCTTTTCCTTCTTCACAACTTTTATTGGATATTGACTGAAGAAAATAAAATAAAAAAATATAATCATAATGCTCAACACCTCAGAACTGAAGGGTTTTGTTAATCCCTAAGACATTATAACACCAAATGGAAATGGTGAACACAAAATATATGCGTTCTCTTTGCTTGTTCAACTTCTTAGGGCATTACACTCTAGAGTTAGTAAAATGTATCTCTAGATAGTATCTGGGTAGTAAATGGTATCTCTAAATACTATCTAGAGATAGTAAATGGTAGAAGTTCAATGAAGCTATATGACCCTGAGTTAGTTCAAAACCTTGTTCTGCCTATAACTATATAACCCTGGGTAGGTTAACTTACTACTCTAATCTCAGTCTGCAACCTGCAAATAGGGCTGATAGTGAATAGTATCAGCCTCATAGGCAGTTTTGAGCATTAAGTACGTTAATATCTGTGAATTGCTTGGCTCTTTCTGTGTCTTGCACGTAACTTCTTAGAAAACATGGAAGCGTATTGCTTTTATTCCCAAGTTACTAAGGTGTATGTTAGAAACATTTTTCCTATATATGATTATTTTCAACTTTCTAGGTTTTAGGCAGATTTAGTTATAAATACTGTTCTAAGGTCAAGTTTCCTGGGAAACAGGCTATGAGGCAGAGATTTGCAATTGAAGTTTATTATGGAGTGTAATTTGGATCAACAGTAGTAGCAGAGAGTGAAGGAATCAGGAACCAGCAGAAGGAGAGGCTGAGCTGTCACAGTATCTCACAATCCGTTGATCTGATGAGTTGGAATGGCTCTTAAGGTTGTCCCAGTTTAGACAGAGGGGATCAGGTCTTTTTACACCCCTCACATTGATGAGCCCTTGAATGCAAGATGCAGCTCTGGATGGGAAGGGGAATAATCTTGGGCCAGGTGGCTCTTTTGGGCTGAGGGTACTGCCCAGATGGTGACTCATCTGGCAGCTGGCAATCACCAAAACCATCAAGAGCTGGAAGAATGAGTGTCCAGTCCCGAGCAGGGCACCTAGTGATGCACCAGTGTACCATCACATGTGCATGTATAATATTATTTGCATTCGTTATGAATGTCTCGATTTGTTTTGTAATAGATCTCCCAGGCTCAGATTGAGAAAAACATAAAACAATTTTTATTACAATACCAAAATTAACTGGCTAATTAAAAAAAAAACATTTTCCTAGGCATTTGCCTCCTTATCTCCTGAAAGATACACTGTGTGAATTTTAATGTTTTAGCTTGTCATCTTGTAAGTGTGGATACAGTCTCTGAATTTGTGAGTTAATGTTTGAACATTTTATAATTACTGTAACCTTCTTCCAAATCTAGCTTCCTATGAGCCTCTTGTTTTCATTTTTCATGGCATAGATAGCATTATAAGAAAAATAAGTGGACTTTTAAATGAAACTTCATTATTCCATATTAAGATATCAACTGTATTTATTTTTTCTAATTACCACATTCTCCTTCCTAATATGCTAATGTACCTTATACAGGCATATTTATAGTATGTAGTTTACATTAGTTTTTATTTAACTTAACATTACATCCTAAATATTTTCATGTGATTAATTTTTACAATAGTAATTTTAATAGAAGCACAAGAGTCCAATGAACTGATGTGCTATCTATTGCTTAACTATTCTCTTAGCCTTTGGCTTTCAGCCTGTTACCAGGTTTTGCCTACAAAATCATACTATAAGTTATAAATTTTCTAACTCAGCAATTCAATTAGATTCACTAAGCAGTAGCAGTCAATGCTGGCTCATGTTATTAAAAGGAGGCAGACATAACAAACATAAAACTTAATGTTTCCCTCAAAAGTACTTATGAATGAAAATGAGAGACTTATTTACTATAAATGGAAGTAAATAAGTATCCACAAAATTAAACATGACCAGTGATATGCTGGAGCAGAGATAGGAGCAATTATTTCTAATTGTGCAAGAAGAAAAAGGCTTCACAGAGGAGGCAGGTTTTAAGCTAGGCTTTTCAGGACGTGTAAAATTTAGACAAGGAAAAAGGATGACCAGGGCATTTTGAGCTAAAATAAAAGTAACAGCAAGATAAAAGGATATAAAAGTAATTTACAGATATAAGAAACTATGAGTCATCTGGTACGGGTGGCTTATATGAGATGAAGAGGTGACAGGAAAGAATAATTTAGAGTCATATATTCCAGGAACTTGACCTCCATACTATAAAGAGTTTCAATTCCTCTGTAAGCAAAAATATAATTTTTTGAACAGAATAGGCCCATGATTAGATTAGTGCTTCAGAAGAAAGATGGTTGCATTGATATGAAGCAAGGTAGAAGACTTATATCCTTGTTAGAAAGATATTACCCCAGTTCAAGGAAAGTTTATTAACTTATTCTTTTATTTTTTGTTCTTTCCTTCATTCATAATTCATGAGTATATAATCACCTTGGCAGGGTGTTAGACCTTGGGGCTGTTAAGATAAAAATCAATATCTATTTAAAATTATACATTTGTTCAACAAATATAAATTGAGCGCCTACTTTGTGCTAGATGAATGAATCAGAGCAGAATTTACTTCAGTCATTGACCTTAAGTTCTAAGTCTGAATCGTGCATAGCATTTGGTGATTACAGGCCAATGTGTTAGAGATATGAATAGAACACTAAAGTCCTTCACTATGTGACATTTCGCAGAAGAGATTATACAGACCCTCTAAATGATCCTTCATCCCAACTGTTCTCTTCAATGAAGCATTTCTGTTTGCTTATATTTCCCCTCTTATCTACAAACAGAAACAAAGTTGAAATCTGGAAACCCAAACTTAAATCATACAGTATGAAGGCCAAGTAATCTGTCTGCTTGAGGATCTAGAATGAATTAGAATACTTTGAGACCTTTCATGCTGTGTTGCTGAGTTTATTGAAACATTTCTACTTTTGTGAGAAATCAAGGTGCAAGAAATCAAGCAATCAAAATGCAAAATCTCAAGAAATCAAAATGCACATCCAGTAGCAAAAATCTCAGGAATTTATTGAGATTCTGTTGTGCATTCCTAGTCTAAGGTGGAATTTGCTTCTGTCTCCTGCTCCTCCCATCTGTGGATTGCCCTCAACTTTGTTCTCACTCAGACATACACCAGGATACCATGTTATTGTTACTCTATCACTTAGGTTTCATAATCATGAATCAACCAATGCTCAAAAGAAAACTGCTCTGAGAAAAGACATATTTCAAAAGCCATTTTCAGAGCTAATGTAGTAATAGCAATTCATTCGTATATATTACCTGCTACAGCTAAATCAAATGCTTGATAAAATATAAGAAAGCTCAAACCAGATTACATTTGAAATATATCATTTGGGAAAACATGTTTTAATTTGAAGACACATTGAAAGTGATTAGCTACATTAAAGATTTCAAAATATGCCTTGTATTATTCTGCCATATCATAAGTGGTCTATCAGCTACAATAAAGTTAAAAAAAAAGCTTATATCCAGGTAAATCATCTTTTGCTTTGAAAAGACAAAATTATTTCTCAAAATTATTTTCTAATTAATGTAACTTTATTTGATAGGTCAAGGCAGGAGTTAACTACATTTCTGTTGGTGTGATTAGCTTCCCATGTCTCTGGAGGAGCTAAGTAGGTACAGATAAGAAAATGAACAAGGTAAGCCAGGCGCGATGGCTCACGCCTGTAATCCCAGCACTTTGGGAGGCTGAGGCGGGCGGATCACGAGGTCAGGAGATTGAGACCATCCTGGCTAACACGGTGAAACCCCATCTCTATTAAAAATATAAAAAGTTAGTCAGATGTGGTGGCGGGCGCCAGTAGTCCCAGCCACTTGGGAGGCTGAGGCAGGAGAATGGCATGAACCCGGAAGGTGGAGGTTGCAGTGAGCCGACTGCACTCCAGCCTGGACAACAGAGTGGGACTCCGTCTCGAAAAAAAAAAAAAAAAAAAGAAAATAAATGAACAAGGTATTTAGAGAAGATACTCTCAGTGCTCTGCACAGATCCCCTTGAACACCTTTTATGTCTTCTGTGAGCCTCTCCCCAGACTTGAGTGTATTTCTGTTTCCAATTGGTAGCACCTGTGACTCTTCTTCCTAGGGCAATTCTTAGGTTACTGGAGCTGCTTTGCCTGTAGACACACAGAGCCAAGAGCCTCTAGAAGTCCAAGCACCTCTTTCTTTCCCAGCAGTGGCTCATAATGACTGTCTGCTGCCTGAATATGAAAGCTCAGCCTCCTGGCTTGGGTTGGGATAAACTCTGAGGCATGACTTACACTGCACAGCTCCCTGCAAAGTTAGGCCAAAACCACCCTCCATGAAACTTTGAAAGTGTACCCTTGCTTGACTGCTTCTCTTTCTCTGTCTACTTCTTTCTGTCACTCAAAGTAGGTTTTCCTGGAAGTATTTCCTTAATAAATAGCTTTAATATAAATAATTTGTTTCAGGGTATGCTTCCAGGGAAGTCTGAGAAAGTATTTCTGCTTAAAACATCTTTTTCCTGTACTCCACATTTTGCAGATATATTCTGAGTTAATAAATCTTCTAAGCTGTGTAAATATACCCTCAGAGAGAGAAGAATAACAAAACAGAACATTCCCAACAAACTAAAATGACCACAGATCCAGTAACTAAGATTCAACAACCAGACTGCCTGTGTGTATGTTGTTTTTCAAGGTAGCCAAGGCATCGTGAGCATCTCTACCAATGTCATTCTTTCCATACCCAAAGGAGTGCAATTCCAAGATGTTGAAACTACTGAGACCAAGCTCTGGCTGGAGGTCTAGTTTCCACAAGTAAGACGCTTAGGTAGCAAGATAGAAAGGGAGCCTTAGTAGAAGCGTTTGCTTGGAACGAAGGATTTTAATGTGTTTGATTGGTTCAGAGATCAGATGCAGAGCAGAGGCTAGAAGAGCAAACCACTGTTCAGGATACTCACACAAAGTGACTGACACTGGAGCTGATCTATCTGCAGTTCAGCTACAAATCTGATTGGGATTTTAATCCGGATATTTAGAGCATACAGGTGACTTGAAACCTACTAACCCTGTCTATTTATAAAAACCAAGTCTGGGTAATTTTTCTCCCAATTTTGGATAAATGGTAAATAAACAACAAAAAAATAATAGTACCCTATGAAAGCCATCCAGCAACAAAAATGAAAAGGAATAATGTTCTGAAGACAAGAGGAAGAGCAGACCTCTGAACATTATTTATAACAGGAACCAGAGAAAATTTAAAAGACTGTTTATCATACTTAATCTGATTTAAGAAGTCATTGCTTTTAGTAAACAGGAAAAGAAAGCCACAAAATAGACAAGCTGAGATAAAGGGACAACAGGATGAGATGAAAAGAAGACAGGATATGAGGCCAAGGCAACAAGCTGGGATGAAATGGGAGCTCACAGTGAGATAAAGGAGGTGCCGAGGGAGTCCAGCAGAAATTCAAAATTAAAATCATTTTCATGTCAATTCCTCCATACACATACACATCCCATAACGGCACATAGAAGAACAGAAGAAAGTAATAGTAGATATACAGGACAAGTGAAGGAGATACAAACTAAAAATTTTGAGTTTCTAGAAAGAAACTAGATTAACTGTAACAGAAGTAGTAATTAAAGATACAATTGAAGAAACCTGTCCTAAACTGGGGGGTTGAAGAGGAAAGGGGTGGGGGAACTAGCAATGCAGATTATGGGGGCTGACCATGATCCAGGCAACATTATTTAAAGGACAATTAGACATATATCCCGATATTTTTAAATTATAAGAAAATAGATTGAGATGCATTAAGAAACAAAAATACAAGTTATCTATAAAGCAATTAATATTTACTTGGCCCCATAGAATAACTTGCAGCACTAAATTTCAAAGAATGATTAAGCAGCTTTAGAGTAGTGTTCATTCATTCGACAAATACCCTTCTAGTGTGTGCCCAGCATTGTGCTGGGTACTGAAAATATAATAATGTAAACTCTTAGAACCTGAAATGATCTGTATATGGACTTAAAGGTAATTAGTCTTCACAATTACATAAAAGGTTTATGTAAAGGTATAAGTATCTCAACTATTTATATGCTGGGGTCTCCCCTGCAGTTTCTGACTGAGTAGGTCCAGGACAGATTCCAATAATTTGCATTTCTAAGTTCCCAGGTGATGCTGATGTAGCTAGTACAGGAATCACACACTGAGAACCACTGATCTGCATTAACAAAAATTTGCGAGGGAATAGAACAGAAATGTTCCACTGCAGTGGAATTGTTACATTATTTTAGTCACTGAAATGAACAGCCTTAAAGATTATTTAATACTGTATAAAAATCACAATCACACAATATTGCATAGATAAATCAGTGTGTGAGACTTGACATATTAAGCTCTTTACAGAAAGTGGTTAAAAAAGGAAGCGATAGCTATCCAATAAACAAAGATCGTGAGGAAATCCAAAAATTGTTGACAGTGATTATCTCTAGACTTTGTCCTTATAGTTAATTATTTTCATATTTTCACCTTTCTGTATTTTCTAAATAATTGTACATTAATTTTATATTGAGAAAAAGAAAAAAAATCTCCAGGAGACCCAGTTCAAATGTTGTCTTCTTGGTAAAGCTTCTACCAGTCCCCTATACCATTAACTCAAGTGCCAGCTGTGAATTCTGTTATTGCACCATAAAAGCATTCATCACCTTCTTCGTCTTTCATTAAAAACTAACTATTCTAATGCCAGCTACTCAGGAGGCTGAGGAAGGAGAGTCACTTGAACCTGGAGGTGGAGGTTGCAGTGAGCTGAGTTTGTGCCACTGCACCCCAGCCTGGGTGACAGAGCAAGACTCTGTCCCCCTCCCAAAAAAAAAACCTGACTATTCATGTTAGTATTTTAAAAGTTCTAAAGAGTCTCAGTTTTTCTTGTTTATTGTTGCTTGTTCCAGGATTTTCAAACTTGTCTACAAAACTATATAGACCATCTATTAATGTTCTGCAAATAAGTGGTCCACACAGTTATTGAATGAATGAATGAAATCAATGAACCAATGAATCATTGCCTAAAATACGCAGAATACCTATTTATTAATATGTTTCCTAGTGGTGAACCTAAATAAAGAGCTTTCTTTCAAAGGGCATTAACAATTTTACTTGTGTTTACTTATGCTTCTCATTTCCAAAGTACTCAAGATAGAGTGTCTCCTGGGTGCAGGGCATTCTGACATACAAAAGCATCTTATTTTACATGGTCTTATGTCAGCCAAGTGTTAGTGCATTACATCCTCACTTATCTCACCCTTCAAAAATATTTAAATCAGTTGTCATAGATGATTGTGTATCTACATGATCATTATTTAAATTCAACCAAGAGTGATAATTTCATACAATATGGGCAAAAAATGATAATAGGCGAATCCAAGCATCCTCTTACAGAAACATACAAATACCAGATGGAGTTTCCTGCATTTTGAAAGTTGATGACACTGTATTTCCAAACAAATATTGTATGCCAAAAATAAGAGCCCATCTGGAATTTTATAATTAATTATTTTCTCTGCCAAAAAATTTCTTCCCCACTGTAATGGCTATATTCCATCCCATTACTAACTTGGATCATGGGATTTCTTATGGTCCTTTATGTTTTTCAGGAGTTACATAAAAATATTTTAAAAGTATGGAAATATTTGATAACTTAGCAACAAAAGTAGGATGGAATGCAATCAGATGTAAACAGCATGCTTCCCAGCACAAACATACATCACCAAAGACAAATAGAAACAAAAGTCTCTGAAATAAGAGAAAAGTCATTATTAAAATTTAAATTCACTGTTATTTTCATGTAAGGGTTGCAAAATGCTTCTCCTGCAACACTGCATATGCAGCAAGTGGCCCCAAGTAGTTTGTTTAATAACATACAACAGAATTAAAGAATGTTGTGATTTTGAAAGAGAAGAAGAATCTAGGGGTGACTGAAATTAAAGATGGTCATTTTGTTGTATAAAACCTGTTATTTAATGTCTTTCTTTTAACTTTTAAGTGCAGGAATACAAGTGCAGGTTTGTTACATAGGTAAACTTGTGTCATGGGGGTGTGTTGTACAAATTATTTTGTCACCCAGGTATTAAGCCTTGTACCCATTAGTTATTTTTCCTGGTTCTCTTCTTTCTCCCACCCTCCACCCTCTGAAAGATCCCAGTGTGTGTTGTTGCCACCTATGTGTCCATGTGTTCTCATCATTTAGCTCCAACTTATAAGTGATAACATGCGGTATTTCATTTTGTATTCCTGTGTTAGTTTGCTGAGGATAATGGCCTCCAGCTTCATCCATGTTCCTGCAAAAGACAGGATCTCATCGCTTTTTATGGCTACGTAGTATTCCATAGTGCCTGTGTACCACATTTTCCTTATCCAGTCTATCATTGATGGGCATTTAGGTTGATTCCATGCCTTTGCTATTGTGAATAGTGCTGCAGTGCACATACATGTGCATATGTCTTTATAATAGAATGATTTTTATTCCTTTGGTATATACCCAGTAAAGGGATTGCTAGGTCTAAACCCTTTAGACCAAAGGATATTTCTTTAGACAGAAGTATTTAGGTCTTTGAGGAATTGTCACACTGTCTTCCATAATGGCTGAACTAATTTATACTCCCACCAACAGTGTATAAAGTATTCCCTTTTTTCCACAACCTCGCCAGCATCTGTTACTTTTGTTGTTGTTGTTGTTGTTGTTGAGATGGAGTCTCACTCTGTTGCCCAGACTGGAGTGCAATGGCGTGATCTCAGCTCACTGTAACCTCCACCTCCCTGGTTCGAGCGATTCCCCTGCCTCAGCCTCCTGAGTAGCTGGGATTACAGGCACACACCACCACACCCAGCTAATTTTTGTATTTTTAGTAGAGATGGGGTTTCACCCTGTTGGTCAGGCTGGTCGCAAACTGCTGACCTTGTGATCTGCCCGCCTCAGCCTCCCAAAGTGCTAGGATTACAGGCATGAGCCACCATGCCTGGCCCTTGACTTTTTAATAGTGGATATTCTGAGTGATGTTAGATGGTGTGGTTTTGGTTTATATTTCTCTAACGATCAGTGATATTGAGCTTTTTTCATGTGATTTTTGGCCACATGTATTTCTTCTTTTGAGAAATCTCTGTTCATGTCCTTTGCCAACTTTTTAATGGAGTCATTTGTGGTTTTTTTCATAAATTTAAGTTTTTCTTTTAGGTGCTGGTTATAAGACCTTTGTTGGATGCATACATATGAGAAACACAGTGTAGTATTAACTGATAATAAAGAGAAGCCTTTGTAAAGTTAGTTTTCTTTTTAAACATGATTTAGTTATTCAACTTCAGCATCCTGTAATTCTAATTTTCAGAGCTGGAAGCCTTAGAATATTAGAAATCCAAGATTTTGAATGATTTTTGTTTGTTTACAGCAGCCAGACATATCCCGGGCAAGCAATAGAATTTAGCGTGGCTGGATGGGCCCTGCAATAAAGTGATATGAGCATGAGCAAACCGAAGAAAACAGCAGCCCCTACTCAGTGATAGTGAACTATTTTCACCCAGGCTCACTGCTGCCCAATCTTCTGATTGTTAAAGACAAGCTGAAAATCTGATTCTTATCTGAAATTTCTCAACTTTGAAAGTATGTTTCAGAGAATTAAAATGCATTTAAAAATTTTAAAAATAGTGCTGACCAAAGAGATCACATCTGTACACTGGCTCTACTACATGGGCCACTGGTCTACAAGGAAGAAACTATGATGTTGATTATGGAGTCACCTGTGTCAAGTGAGGACTTGCTACCTCCAAGGACTATTCCAGGGGCCTACCTGAACCAAGGAATAACTTATTTTCCCTTTGATATACTTCATATATGGTTACTTGGTTATCAAGTTCCAAATATACTGTTAGACCTTTTGAGGATCTATCTTGAGTTGTTAATTGCCTTCAGGGAGGATCTGCCAGCATCACCTTTCCTCCTTCTACATAGATTGTTCCTTGTGCATCTATCCCAGCTTAGCTGTATCCTGCTCTAACCCATACTCACTCATCATAAGCATAGGTTGTCTTTGAGTAAAAGACTAAATCAATCTCTAGGCAAAATTATTGTGTGTTAAAAATATAATTCCTACAGGGGAAGCCATTCTTGAAATATCAACATTTCTAGATAGTTTTGTGTTTTTAGCTTAAAGATGCCGCTTAAAGTACTGGAGGATGGAGACATGTCTGGAAGAAAAGCATAGAAGGAAAAAAAAGGCAGAAAGAGGCAAAGTTATGGGGTTTACATGGTTGTAGATTTAATGCTTTGATCTGGAAAAGACAGTGCAGGACATGGTCTCCTGTGATTATGGCCTATGAATTGATAGATAAACCTCTAGAATAGCAGGTCATTGTAAAAGACTGCCTTTTCCCAGTCATAATCTTTCTTCTATCCCATTCCCAAAAACCTTCCTGAAAAGTAACCTATAGGTCTACAGGAAAGAATGCTATTATTTCATAAATCTTAGCCAGAACTATTTCCATTACTTTGAAAGATGTAGAAGAAGAAAGATACATATTAATGGACAAAACACTCTCCTAAATTGCTCGGATATTTCAAACTTTAATTCTGTTGTCAATTACCTAAAATGACTGTGACCACCATGGGTCTGTTCATTTATTCAGCCAATATTTCTTTAGTACCTGCCACATTCCAGACATTTCTGCAGGGGGTAAAGACACTGTAGAGATTCAACAGCTAGCTGAAACCTCAACCAGTTTCAGGCAATTCTTACATCTTTGATCTTTATCATCAAAAAAGGAGCCCATAGTACTAATTACATAGGAACAAAACACTTTAATGTATTTTTCACCTATTTATTCAATTAATATTTACTGAGGGCTTACATTATACCAGTTACTCTTCTAAATACAAGACACCAAAAAATAACTTTTTAAAAAAACTTCCTGTTTCCATTATGTAGAAATATTATAATTGGATGTATATTTAATAGAAAATGTTGGCTGGGCATGGTGACTCATAGCTATAATCCCAGCACTTTGGGATGCCAAGACAGGAGGACCACTTGGGGCCAGGAGTTAAAGAGCAGTCTGGGCAACATAGAGATACTCTGTCTCTACAAAAAATTAGCCAAGTATTGTGGCATGTACTTGAGATTTCAGCTCCTCAGGAAGTTGAGGTGAGAGCATCATTTGAGCCTGGAAGATTGAGGCTGTAGTGAGCTATGATCACACCACTGCTCTCAACAGAGTGAGATCCTGTCAAAAAAAAAAAAAGAAAAGAAAAAGAAAAAGAAAGAGAAGAAAAGAAGGAAGGAAAGGAAGAAAGAAAAGAAGGAAAGAAAATGTTTCTACATTTGTGACTAAGTCTTTTAAAAAATATGTATATCATATGAAACCCACCTGCATAATTTCACATTGCATATGTAGCTAATCTATATTACAATAAAATTTTTTTAGGCCAGGAGCAGAGGCTCATGCCTGTAATCCCAGCACTTTGGGAGGCCAAGGTGGGTGGATCACCTGAGCTCAGGAGTTTGAGACCAGCCTGACCAACATAGTGAAACATGTCTCTACTAAAAATACAAAAAATTAGCTGGGCATGCTGGTGGGCACCTGTAATCCCAGCTACTTGGGAGGCTGAAGCAGGAGAATCACTTGAACCTGGGAGGTAGATGTTGCAGTGAGCCGAGATCATGCTATTGCGCTCCAGCCTGGGCGACAAAAGCAAAAAGTTCATTAAAAAAAAAAAAAAAAAATTAGTTCTCTGAGACTACGTTGCCTTATGTACAAATTGGAAGTAATAATATTAATAAAGTTGTAGTACTTAAATGAGATAAACTAGGAAGAGAAATTAGTATATAGCTTATAGTATGTAGCCTTTATTTTTATTATTGTGTAAATATTGATATGTATATTTTGGGCAGTGGAGTTTGGTTTTGTCTACCTCAAACCAGAAGGTTTACACTACCCTGCAGAAACTTGATGGGAGAAGAGTTGGAATATATCCCTCCAGCTGTACCTTATGTTTCAGAATAGAATTCATCCTGCTGTAATGTGTCAGCTTAGGCAGGTGAGTTTCTTTAAAGGCAATGCCATAGTTTGGGCTTAGATACAAGTCAATTCTATCAATTCCAAGAAAAAAAAAAGAATATCTTTAAAAATCAATCTCAAAATATTTCATCGAAGCTCTTGCTGCTTTGCTTCCTAGACAAGGATGCTTTAGGCAGCAGGAGTTTCCTTTAGATTTTTTTCATCCTTTCCTTTCTCTTAAGGGCAGAAATTAAGCATTCTTAGGTTGATCTTTTTCTTCCTTGTGTAATTCAAGACCAGAGGGAATTTCAAGCTTCCTGTTCATCAGCAAGATAAGCTGATATAAAATGAAGAGGGAAATTTATTCTCCCCTCACCACCAGTTTAGGAAAGGAGAGTTAAATTATGTTCCAAACGTTTATTTATCTTGTATATGGTATTTGATAAGTGGCTGAAGGAGCTTATTGTACAGTGTAAAGGCGAGCTCTCAAAAACTTAGAGGGAATGAGTTATTAATGTGTTATAAATGCACCATAAAGAAAAAGCTTCTGGCTTGTGACACTGTTTGTAATTTTTGTGTGTTTGAAAACATTTCCAAGGTCATGTTTGTAAGGGCAGGACTTGAAAACAGTGATTTCACTATGGAATTCTGGCGTTCTCTAAACAGGACTTCTTTGTGAGCATCCTTGATCTTGGTATTTTTTGTCTCTTCAAGACGAGCTATCAGCTCATCTATTTTTGTTTTCCTTCTGCTGAGCAATACTGTTCCTGGGCTCTTTTGTTAAGTCACGATAAACTAGGCAAGCAACCAGGAGGTCCTTGACACAAAGTCCTTTATTGATCTGAAAACCACACTGTGCTAACCTCACCTTAAAATCCTATAGCATAAATCTTTAGTTCCTCAAAAACAGCCAAAGTATTAACACCAAAACGCTAGATATCCTTGTTTTCAGTGCATATTTGACAATTTAGAACAGGTAGTTCTTTATGAAAAAAATTGTTTTCTTTTTAGTTTTAAACTTTTATATCCAACATCTTCCAAGTCTCTCTTGAAAGTAAATGTTTTGCCCTGTTGTGCCAAAGAGCACAAAAATACAGTCAAGCCAATGTCATGATTGTAAGGTTGGAGTTGCAAATTTATAAGATTCTATGATGCTCCTTAAATTATAATATAAAAGTATTTTATAATAAGAGAGGCAAGGAAATGTGTATCAGAGAGTTAGGAGAATTATAATGCCTGAAGTTATAGATGTGACCAGATGAAAGGCTTTTAATTTCTTAAGAATTTGCTCATTCATTCACTTACTTATTGACTCGTTCATTCAATGGCTAGTATGAGCCAGAATATGTGGTAAAATGATATAGTTACAAACAAAACCATCCTGTTCTCTATGATCTTGGTACTTACAGCCTCTTAGGGTAAAGTACAATAGTCATATAAAAAAATAAAATAATCCACAAATTATGACCACTGCAATGAAGGACATTGACAGCATGTGGTGATAGACACTAATGGAGGAGAAGAATTCAGCTCCTGTACAATCCTGGGGAGTGAGTGCTCCAGTCAAAAGCAACAGCAGGTGCAAAAGCCTCAATGTGGCCAAAATATAGTAAGGGAGTAGAAGAGTAGCATGAAAATTGATCTAAAAATTGTGAAGCTGTACGTCACACATAGGTGATGTTGCATGTCCTGCACTGTTCTACACGATACCTTCCCCAGTGTCTCCACTTTGGTCTAGATTACATGCCCCCGTTAATTGCTTGAATTCACCCTTTACTTACCTGTCCCCAAATATTTGTTCATACTTGAATGCTATTTCTCCCTCATGTCTAAATGTTGTCATTCTGCTAAGCAAAATGCAAAAAAAAAAAAAATAGAGAAAAAGAGTACACATTGTGCGATTCAGTTAATGGAAGATTCTAGAAAATGCCAAATTCATCTGTAATGACAGATGCCTGGTTGCTGGGGGTGTGTGCGGAGGTGGCTGCAAAGAGGTGCAAATGGAATTTGGGGGATGATGAAAGAGTTCTGTATCTTGATCATTATGGTGGTTATGCAGGTGGATTATCTGTCAAAACTCAACAAACTGTACACTGAAATGGCATGTATCATATGCAAATTATATCTTAAATAAGTTGATTAAAAAGTTATAGAATAAGAAAAACAATAAAAAAGCTTAAATTCGTCTTCTCCATTCTCTCTCTAGTAAGAAATAAGCTTTCTTTCTATCATCATGGCATGTACTGTTCATGTGTTATGGGTTTTTGTATTTATGATAAGCATACCACATAGAGCCCTCAGTGAGTGTCATGATGTTAAAGTGGCTGTTTCTTCATTGGGTTTGCATGTTACCTTATGAGAGAAACCATGTCTCATTTGTACTTTTCTCCCCCCACACCACCTAGCTTAGAATACATAAAAGAACCTCACTGAGCATTTGGTAAATCAATAGCAATATTTTTATATTTACATCCTGCCTGGTTCCCAAAAAGGATGAGCAGGAAAATAAATTGATTTCCAGGAATTGATGAATGAATAGACTGTTCTTGGCACTGGAGCCCACATCCTGTCTCCATGTGTAAAAATTGGTGGCAGAAAAGGGTTTTCAACCTACCTTCTTCACACTCCTACTTACTTACTGATTTAATGAAATGCTTGTGATGGTTTCTCTGTTCTCCAGTAGGTAAATACTATACACACCCTCCGCATTATCCTTCTTAATAGTCCATTATTCCTCTGTAGAGAGTCCAGTGGTGGAATCAGCGTTGTCAAGCTGCAAGGAGGGGAAACAAAAGTGTTATAGGAAGGCTACACTTATGCCCCATTACGAGTGAAGGAAAATCGAAACAGCATAGTGGTCTATTGCATAACTGCCATTGTTGGGTTGTTATGAGGAGAACTGTGTAAATCAGCCCTCATGTGCTTATCCTTGAGAAATTCTTTTTCCCCTTTCCTCATAGCCTCCCTCTATGCAATTTTTGGTGTTCTCAACTGGCCGATTACCTAGAATATTAGCTTTTCAAAATATGACACAGAAGTTCACCAATTCCTTCCAACTCATAACACTTTAAAATTGCAATTCCAAATTATTCCTGTAAAAATAGCTGATCTTTATGACTCCTAGGGGATTTCTTATTTTAATCTGAAACCTTCAGAAATGGTTCAGTTTTGTGAAAATGATGGGGGAATGTCTGCCCTTAGCAGTTTTTGTGTTCAAGGGCAAATCAACCTCTGTGCTTGCTAACTTTAATTTTCCAAGGGTTATGAGACTTTAATTTGATTCTTTATCCAGTGTGCATAAAATGTTCACTGGAATTTGCATAATACATTTATTGTATAATCATTCTTCACATTGGTTACCTGCTTCCTCAAATGAACATTACTTTTTTAAAGAGATGAATTAACGTAGGGCCAATTTGAACTTAGTAACTAAACAGAATTAAGTATATCTCTGATGAACAAACATAAAAGAGACAGGGAAGGAGAGCAGATACTTGTTCTGAAATAGGCTATTATGAGAAAATAGCCCCAGTCCTGTATTTTTAAATATTCATTTTGTACATATAAGCAGGAGAAGAATTGCTGTCTTTAAAAATATAAAGATTTGTTATGTGAAGAAAGGAATACATTTGTCTGGTTTCTCTTAGAATGTATTTAAAACAAATGAATTAAATTAAGGTGCTAAATTTCAGCACAGTCTAAAAAGATGAGGGAGTTGGAGAGAGAAAATGCCTTTGGCATTAGGCCAGGTGCTTTAAATACACTTAAATTTGTTCAATGCCCAGAATCAACATAGAATTTAGGTAGTGTTATTATTATCCTTATTTTTGGTTGAGTGTTCTGTGCCTGAGGACTCATTGCTATCAAATAGTGGAGCTAGTATTTGAATCTAGACTGCATGATGGCAACATCTGTGCCTTTCAACTACAACAGTTTTCTATGAAATACACATCTCTCATGGATTGCCTTGGAAGACTGTGTACTCCCTAATATTAGAATTGTCCAGGTGGAGTTTGGAGGAGTGTTTGGCAAAGAGATTGCAGGAAGATTCAAAGATCCAATAGAGATTGAAGAACATGACTTTTAAGATTCCCATTCTCCCTATAGTTTCATGAGAGTAGCAGGTGCAATCCTGACTTGATGAGTGGCTTGTTGCAGTCCAGGGAGTCTCAATTTTTAATGTGCATATGGCTTTCTTGGGGATCTTGTCAAAATGTACAGCCTGATTCAGTAGACCTGGGGTAGGCCTGAAATTGTGCACTGCTAACAAGCTCCCAAGTGATGCCAACATTGCTTCTCCACAGATCACATCTGAGCGGCAAAGTAGAAAACCTCTCAGGCGAGGTGCTTTTGATTTCTGCTTGCAGAGCCATTTTCCTAATGATTCAGGTCTTGACCGTGCTTAGGACAATTATATAAAAACATCCTAAACTAAACAGTTCTCTAAACTGTATCCGAACCAGTATGTCCTAGTATCCTGAAACACTATTTTCCTTATACAATTAGGATACTACCTAGAGGAGAGATTTCCTCTGTAAGTCATGAACCTCCAGCAACTTAAAGGGACACAAAAGAGCTGATACCATGAGCAAGCATACTAATTTACAAATTACAGCAAAATGTTCTTGGGGACAACATGTCTTTGTTGAAAAAAAAATTCCACTTTCAACTCATAAATAAATATGTAATCATGGTACAATTACATGACTATTCAAACTTTTGATATCCTTTTTGAATCACAGATCTCAAATTTTGTCTCATAAGGTTCTGATATATTTCCAAAAATCCTTTGAGATGGATCCAACTTAATTACAATGAAAAGAAAAACGGGCTTTCAATCCCTTGTATTTCAAGAGATGGGTGTTTGAATTTGATTTAACTGGCTTCTGATAACTTTGGCTTGCAATGCATGAAAGTCTTTTTAAAAAAGGATCTTTGAATGAAACAAAAAACTTAGGAAAAATCATTCTCTAAAGTCTAGGAGGCTTTGAAAGCATTGCCTATTTCCATTTCATTAATTTTAAAAATCTTTCCAAATCTTGGAATAAAATCAGTTTTGCAAGTTAAGAAACATTTAGCTAAGGCAAACTGTATAGCTCAGAAATCTTTCAGAAAGGGTTAGGCAATTGGAATGCTGAAAATATTAGATTGATGGGATTATAGAGATCCATATTTATCGACCAAGAAAAGCAGTTGCATGTGTTGCGTAGGGAAAAATCAGATGTTAAAATTGTATGTATAATCTGATATCATTTTGTCTAAAATAAGGAAAACAATTTTATTAAAAATTTCTTATCGATGGTGGCATCATAGCTAATTTCTCTTTGTATTGGCTGACTTTCTGTAATAAAATTACATAACTTATAAAATCAGAAGAAATCAATAGCCGTTTTCTTATTTTTAAAATTTTAATTTTTATGAGTACATAGTAGGTGTATATATTTATGAGGGACAGAAGATATTTTGTTACAGGCATGTAATGCATAATAATCACTTTATGGAAAATGAGGTATCCATGCCTTCAAGCATTTATCCTTTATTTTATAAGATATCCAATTCTTTTAGTTATTTAACAATGTACAATTAAATTATTTTGACTATAGTCACCCTGTTGTGCTATCAAATACTAGATATTATTTATTCTTTCAAACTATTTTTTGTACCCTTTAACCATCCTCACCTCCCCTTCATCCCCTGCTACAGTTCCCAGCCTCTAGTAACCACTCTTCTACTCTCTAACTCCATGTGTTCAATTGTTTTGATTTTTATATCCAACAAATAAGTGAGAACATACAATGTCTGTTTTTCTGTTCCTGGCTTATTTCACTTAATGTAATGACCTCCAGTTTCATCCATGTTGTTGCAACTGACAGGATCTCATTCTCTTTTATGGCGGAATAGTATTCCATTGTGTATAAGTACCACATTTTCTTTATCCATTCATCTGTTGATGGACACTGAGGTTGCTTCCAAATCTTGACTGTTGTAAACAGTGCTGTAACAAACGTGGGAATGCAGATATCTCTTCAATATATTGATTTTCCTTCTTTTGGGCATATACTCAGCAATGATATTTCTGGATCATATGGTAGCTCTACTTTTAGTTTTTTGAGAAATCCAAACTGTTCTCCATAGTGGTTGTACTAATTTATATTCCCTGCAACAGTATACAAGGGTTACCTTTTCTCTACAACCTCTCCAACATTTGTTATTGCCTGTCTTTTGGATAAAAGCCATTTTAACTGGGCTGAGATGATATCTCATCATAGTTTTGATTTGCATTTCTCTGATGATCAGTGATATTGAGCACCTTTCCATATGCCTGTTTGCTATTTGTATGTCACCCTTTGAGAAATTTCTATTAAAATATTCTGCCCATTTTTAGTTGGATTATTATATTTTTTCCTATACAGTTGTTTGAGCTCTTTATATTTTCTGATTATCAATCTCTTGTCAGATGGGTAGTTTGCAAATATTTTCTGTCATTCTGTGGGTTGATTCTTCACTTTGTTCGTTGTTTTCCCTCCCTGTGCTGAAGCTTTTTAACTTGATGAGATCCCATCTGTCCATTTTTGCTTTTGTTGCCTGTGTTTCTCCAATGTTTTCTTTTAGTAGTTTCATAGTTTGAGGTCTTAGATTTAAGTCTTTAATCCATTTGGATATGTTTTTTGCATATGGTGAGAGATAGGGGTCAAGTCTCATTCTTCTGCATATGGATATCCAGTTTTCTCAGTACCATTTATTGAAGAGACTGCCCATTCTTCAATGTGCGGCTTTGGCACCTTTGTGAAAAATGAGTTCACTGTAGGTATGTAGATTTCCTTCTAGATTTTCTATTATGTTCCATTGGTCTATGTGTCTGTTTTTATGCCAGTACCATGCTGTTTTGGTTACTATGGCTCTGTAGTATAATTTGAATTCAGGTAATGTGATTTCTTCAGTTTTGTTCTTTTTGCTCAGAATAGCTTTGGCTATTTGGGGTCTTTGTGATTCTGTAGAAATTTTAGAATTATTTTTGCTATTTCTGTGAAGAATGTCATTGGTATATTGATAGGGATTGCATTGAATCTGTAGATTGTTTTGGGTAGTATGGACATTTTAAACTATTGCTCTCCAATATCCAATCCACGAACATGGAATATTTTAAATTTCTTTTGTGTCTTCAATTTCTTTTATCAGTGTTTTACAGTTTTAATTATAGAGATATTTTGCTTCTTTGATTAATTCCTAGGTATTTAATTTTATTTTTGGCTATAGTAGGTGGAATTACTTTTTAAATTTCTTTTTCAGATTGTCCACTGTTGGCATATAGAAATGCTACTAATTTTTGTATGTTGATCTTGTATCCTTCAACTTTACTGAATTTGTTTATCAATTCTAATAGTTTTTTGGTAGAATCTTTAAGTTTTTTTAAATATGAGATTGTATCATCTGCAAACGAGGATAATTTGACTTCTTCCTTTCTCATTTGGATGCCCTTTATTTCTTCCTTTTCTGACTGCTCTAGCTAGAATTTCCAGTACTATGTTAAATAACAGTGGTGAAAGTGAATATCCTTGTCATGTTCTTGTAGGAAAGGGTTTCAGTTTTTCCACGTTCAATAAAATACTAGTTGTGGGTCTGTCACATATGACTTTTATTATGTTGAGGTATGTTCTGTCTATACCTAGTGTTTTGAGGGTTTTTATTATGAAGAGATGTTCAATTTTTTCAAATGCTTTATCAGCATCAATCAAAATGATCATATGGTTGTTGTCCTTAATTTTGTTGATATGTTGTATCACATTGACTGATTTGTGAATGTTGAATCATTCTTGCCTCCAAGATATAAATCCCACATGGTCATGATGAATGATCATTTTAATGTATTGTTGAATTCAGTTTGCTAGTATTTTGTCAAGGATTTTTGTGTCAATATTAATCAGAGATATTGGCCTGTAGTTTTCTTTTACTGATGTATCTTTTTTCTGGTTTTGGTATCAGGATAATACTGGTCTCATAGAATGAATTTGAAATTATTTCCTCCTCCTCTATTTTTCAGAACTGTTTGAGGATTGGTATTAATTCTTCTTAAATGTTTGATAGAATTCAGCAGTGAATCTGTTGGGTCCTGGGCTTTTCCTTATTGGAAGACTTTTTATTATGGATTCAATCTCATTGTTTGTTATTGGTCTGTTTAGTCTTTGGATTTCTTCATAATTCAATCTTGGTGGTTTGTACATATCTAGGAATTTATTCCATTCCCCTTGATTTTCCAGTTTATTGGCATATAGTTTCTCACAGTAGCTATTAATGATCCTTTAAATTTCTGTGACATAAGTTTTAAGAGCTCCTTATTCTTTTTTATTTTTTCTTTTGAGATGGAGTCTTGTTCTGTCACCCAGGCTGGAGTGCAGTGGCACAACCTCAGCTCACTGCAACCTCCGCCTCCCAGGTTCAAGTGATTCTCCCACCTCAGCCTCCCGACTAGCTGGGATTACAGGTGCTTACCACCATGTTTGACTAATTTTTGTATCTTTAGTAGAGATGGGGTTTCACCATGTTGGCCAGGCTGGTCTCAATCTCCCAACCTCTGGTGATTCGCCTCGGCCTCCCAAAGTTCTGGGATTGCAGGCATGAGCCACCATGCTCAGCTTCCTTTTTCATCTCTTGTTTATTTATTTATTTATTTAGGGTGTCTTCCTTTTTTTTCTTCATTAGTCTGGCTAAAAGTTTGGCAATTTTATCTTTTCAAAAAACAAAGTTTCATCAATATATTATTTTCTTCATTTCAAATAATTTATTTATACTGTGATCCTTATTTCTTTTCTTCTACTAACTTTGCATTTGAATCACGCTTGCATTTTTAGTTCTTTAAGATGCATCCTTAGGTTATTTATTTGAATTTTTTCTTATTTTTTGATGTAGACACTTATAGCTATAAACTTCCCTCTGAGTACTGCTTTTGCTGTATTCCATAGGTTTTGATATGTTATGTTTCCATTATCATTTGTTTCAAGAAATGTTTAAATTTTCTCCTTAACTTCTTTATTGAACCACTGGTTATTCAGGATCATATTGTTTAATCGCCATGTGTTCATATAGTTTCCAGAATTCCTCTTGTTGTTGATTTCTAGTTTTATTTCCTTGTGGTCAGAGAAGATACTTGATATTTTTTCCATTTTTTAAATGTATTAAGGTTTGTTTTGTGACCTAACACATAGTCTATCCTAGAGAATGATCTACATTATGAAGAGAAAAATGTGTATTCTGTTGTCTCTGGATGATATATTTTGCAAATATCTATTAAGTCCATTTTTTCTATACTGCAGATTAAGTCTGATGTTTCTTTGTTGAGTTTCTATCTGGGAGATCAGTCCAATGCTGAAAGTGGATTATTGATGTCTTAGCTGTTACTGTATCGAGGTCTACCTTTCTCTTTAGCTCTAATAATATTTGCTTTATATATCAGGGTGCTCCGGTGTTGGGTGCATATATATTTACAATTGTTATGTTCTGTTGCTGGATTGACCCCTTTATCATTATGTAAGGACCTTCTTTGTCTCTCCTTGCAGTTTTTGTCTTGAAATCCATTTTTTCTTATATAAGTGTAGATACACCTGCTGTTTTTTGGTTTTCATTGTCATGGAATATCTTTTTTTTCCATCCCTTTATTTTCAGTCTGTGGGTCTTTATATGTGAAGTGGGTTTCTTGTAGGCAACAGATCATGGAATCTTATTTTTTCATCCATTTAGCCATTCTATGCCTTTTGATTAGAGAGTCCATTTACAATCAATGTTATTATTGATAGGTAGGGACTTACTCTTTCCATTTTGTTATTTGTTTTCTGGTTGTTTTACGGTCTTCTCTTCCTTCTTCCTTTCCTTTCAGTTTTCCTTTTAGTGAAGGTGATTTTCTCTGATGCTATGATTTAATTTCTTGCTTTTTAGTTTTTGTGTATCCATTGTGTGTTTTTTTATTTCAGGTTACAGTAAGGCTTGCAAATACTATCTTATAACCTATTATTTTAAATGGATGACAACTTAACACTGATTGCATAAGAAAACACACACACAGGTCTGGTGTTGATAAAATCCATCAGCTTTTTTTTCATCTAGAAAGGTCTTTATTTCTTTTTCACACTTGAAAGATATCTTTGTCGCATATACTATTCAAGGGTAAAAGTTTTTTTTTTTTTCTTTCAGTACTTTAAATAGGTCATGCCACTCTCTCCTGGCCTGTAGGAAGATTTCTACTGAAAAGTCTGTTACCAGATGTATTAGAGCTCTATTGTATGTTGTCTTTTTTTCCTCTTACTACTTCTAGAATCCTTTCTTTACACTTGACTTTTGGAGGTTTGATTATTAGATACCTTGAGGTAGTTTTCTTTGGGTTAAACCTGCTTGGTGTTCTATAACTCTCTTGTGCTTGAATGTTGGTAGCTTTCTCTAGATTTGGGAAGTTCTCTGATATTATCCCTTTGCATAGACTTTCTACACATATCTCTTTCTCTACCTCATTTTTTAAGGCAAATAATTATTGTATTTGCCCTTTTGATACTACTTTCTAGATCTTGTCAGCATGGTTCATTGCTTTTTACTCTTTTTTGTCCCCTCTGATTGTGTGTTTTCAAATAGGCTTTCTTCAAGCTCACTAATTCTTCTGCTTGATCAATTTTACTATTAAGTGACTGATGCATTCTTCAGTATGTCATTTGCATTTTTAAACTCTAGAATTTCTGCTTGATTCTTTTAAATTATTTCAATTTCTTTGTTAATTTTTTCTGACAGAATTCTGAATTTTTTTGTCGTATTATCTTTAATTTTTTAAAATTTCCTCAAACAGCTATTTTGAATTCTCTGTGTGAAAGGTCACATGTCTCTGTTTCTCCAGGATTAGTCCTTCATGCATTATTTAGTTCATTTGGTCAGTTCATGTCTTCTTGGATGATTTTGATGCTTGTCGGTGTTTGTAGGTGTCTGGACATTGAAGAGTTAGGTATTTATTGTTGTGTTCATGGTTTGGGCTTGTTTGTGCCCATCCTTCTTGAGAAGGTTTTCCAGGTATTTGAAGGGACTTAGGCCCTCAGCCCAATATTTCTGTGGTTTTTGCAGACTCATAGAGGTACCACCTTGGTGGTCTTGGATAAGATCTGGAAGAATTCTCTGGATTACCAGGCAGAGATTCTTGTCCTTTTCCTTTACTTTCTCCTAAACAAATGGAATCTCTGTCTATGCTGAGCCACCTGAAACTGGAGGTATGGTGATGCACTGGGATTGACCCAGTGTGGTTCCTGTGGCTGCCATCAATGTGACTACTGGATCAGACCTCAAACCTTCATAGCACTGAGTCTTGCCCAAGGCCCACTCTAACCACTACCTGGCTATCACCTATGTTTACACAAAACCCTAGGCCTCTACAATTTACAGGTGAAAAATCCAGCCAAGTTTGTGTCCCTACCTTCAGGATGGCAAGTTTCCTTCCCCAGGCCCCAGGTGGGTCCAGAGATACTGTCTGGGAGCCAGGGATTGTAGTCAAAAACCTTAAAAATTTGACTGATGCTCTGTTATACTCCAGCTAAGCTGGCACTCAGTACACAATATAAAGTTCTTTCTACTCCTCCCCTTTCTACAGGCAGAGGAGCCTCCCCCTGTGGGCACTGCCACCACTGGCCCATTGAGGGGTTCTGCCAGGCCACTTCCCATATTCCCTTAAAGCCCAGTGACTTTTCACTCAGCTTGTGGTAAATGCTGCCAAGCCTGGGACCCACCCTTCTGGGAAGTTGGATCTCCTCTGGCCCAGGGCAGGTCCAGAAATGCTGTCTACTAGCCTAAGCCAGGACTTAGTGACCCCAGGAGCCTGCTTTTTGCTCTATGCCACAGTGGCTGAACTGGTACCTAAGACACAAGATAAAATCTCCTTTACTTTTCCTTCCTCTACATCTCAGAGCCCAAGGCCCATAACATACAACCTGGGTTTTGCTGCTGGTTATTCAGGGTCCAAGGGCTCTTTAGTCAGCAGGTTATGAATCCTGCGAGGACTAGGTCCTTCCCTTCAATGCAGCAGGTTGCCTTTTGGCCCAGGGTGTGTCTAGAAATGTTATCTGAGAGCTAGGGCCTGGAGGGGGGGCTCATTATTCTGCCCATTGCCCTATTCTACTATGGCTGAGCTGGTATTCAAGACACAAGGCTCCTCTTTACTCTTTGCTCTCCACCCGTTAGGCAGAAGGCAGGGGACACTTTCATTGCTGTGAGCTGCATTACCTATAGCTGGGGGAGGGATGGCACAAGCATTCCTTTAGGTGCCCAGGCTGGTGTCTCCCTAGGTCTCATGCCATGCCACCCTAGTCCTCTGGCTCTGAGCCCAGTCCAGCACTAGGAGTTGCATATGAGTTGCAGTCCTTGTGCCCTTGACTGCCTTTCAGAGTTTACCTAGGTCCCCAGAGCACTTTGGCCTGTGATGGCAAGGCTTGCCAAGAAACTTGGGTATCAACTGATGAGATGGATGATTCTTCTCTGACTAGGTCTGGTCCGAATGCTCCCTCTCTGTGTGGGCGTTGGCTGAGCCCAGTACAGGTTTGCTCTCCACTGTGGCAGGAGAGTTTAATGTAAATGAGTTTAATGTAAAGTCCCCCAGTTGCTGTACTCTCCCTCCCTCAAACGCACACTCTCTGTGCTGCACGGCTCACTACCTGCAGCGTTGGAGGGGTGGTTTTGGTGCTTCAAGACTGTCTCTCCTGTTCCCCTCAATGTCTCTTTCAAGATACAAAGTTAAAATTAGGTACTGGGATTGCTCACCTGAGTTTTGGTCGGTCCTTGCAATGATGCTTTTCTGTGTGCAGATAGTTGTTAAAATTTGGTGTTCCTGCTGGGGTACAAACTATGTAGGTTTCTATTCTGCCATTTTGTTCCATCCTTTATCAGCTATTTATTTTAGGAAAAGAAATGTGTGTACAATTGGAGAGCCATTTACAAAATCTTAACTATAAATGTTTTTGACTTTATAATTTGTGATAACAGGAACTATATTTTTATAATTCTATAAACCTCTGGGTGTCCCTAATACATAGAATAGTAAGAGCTCAAGAATTAGTTTTAGTTGCCTTTCCAGGTAGGACCATCAGAAGGAATCACAGGACAGTTTGTTTTGAAGGTAGACTAAAGCACCAATGTCTAGGTGTAAGGGAAATTACATTTTACTGAATTCTGTTTTGTTTGTCTTGTTTTTGTTTTTACCATGTACATTTGTTACTCTCAATTGTGCATATATACATGTAGGTGCTTTTTTATTTTTAAAACTCTAATAATTAAACTTGTATTTGATATGTCAAGTGGGATGGAGAAAAGTAATTTGGAGTATAAGAAGATGTAGAATCCACCATGTCTCATAGTGACAGGGATAGTGTTTGAGGATATTTATTTAAGGTATTTGAAATAAGGCCTATAAACATGTGACTGAAGAGCATATTCAATCAAATATGAGTATAAATTAGGAAGTGCACAACTGTAGTTAAATAGAACCTTTTATCAAAGGTTTTGAAGGAGGACATCGTGGATGGAACCCTATCCCAGGAAAATATTGGTGTGCAAAAGCACACACGGCTCTATAAGGAAATTTAGATGAAGTGACAAGTTGGTGGAGGGAATGTACAGAATGTACAGTATAACAAAAACAAAGAATCACAGGTAATACATGCTTCTTAAAGGGGTTACCCTATATGTAGAACTCACTTTTCTTCCTTTCTGCTCTGAACTATTTAATGTATCTTTCTGGGTTGTTGCCCAATTTTATTATAATGGTCTATCCTCTAAAGATGAATAGGTGGTAAAAAGAAGGATGCTTCTGTTATAGGGAAGAGTAAGTAGGAATGAGTACAAGCATGCTTTCCAGGCCATTTGCTGAAACTACTGAGTGTGAATATGGATTAAAGTACCTGGAAAGAGGTAGGGGGCTTGTCCTCCAGTTGATACACTGAGGTCATTACCTCTATTCCTTGTATGGAGGAATAGTCTATTGTTCTACCCATCTGTAAGTCTAGAGCAAGGGGGAGGGAAGAATTGGGCAGCCAGGAATGAAATTTTAGTTAGGTTTGCCTATCCTAAATTGGGGCTGGGGATTGTAGAGCTATAATTAAAGCGTTCAGTCATAGCTGACTTTTATCATAATTATAAACTCAATGGAATTGTTTTATTAATATGCTGGGCTTGCTCATGCAGTCACTATTACACACTTGTACCTCCTGCTGTTTTGATGGCAGAGACACACAGGACCAACAGCTCAAACAAGACGTATATTTTATTTGTATATTTGAACACTGCCTGTTAGCAAACCAAAGCTTTGCTAGATGGTTCACAGAGGTTAATCTGCCCATTTACTGCCAAGTATGCTGCTCCTTAATCTGTGCAATATTATAATAAAATAATGGTTGGTCCTTGGCAAATCAGTAAGTTTCTTTAATCTCAATAAAGCATAGTGACTGCACTAAGCTCATAAATAATGATTCTGATACTAATTTTGACCTTATTCAGTATAAAGAAGCAATTTCTCTCATTTAAAAATCAATTGAACATGGTGAAGAGGAAAGTGAGTTTTGGGATTTGAATTTGTGTTTAGTTTAATAAGATTTTTTGTGTAATATAAATGGAATGAGAAAGTCTTCCATTTTCAAGTGCCATACTACTAAATACTTTGCTCTCTGAATTTCTCTGTCTTTGTAATTGTTTTATTCTGCTAGGAAATACCATTGGGGACCTATTCCTTTTCCCCAGTCCTTATTTTTGTCATTTGTGTGCAAAATATATTGAGTTTTCCCCCACCTGGAAGAAACAGTTGCCATTTTAAAATACTAACACTTTTTTTCCCACAATTTATATGGTAGTGATTACTCTCTATATCTTATACTTAATTTCAAACAAACTGAGAGACAGAAAGATAGACTAATTCATACATATATACATAAATTTAGAATAATGATACTTTTACTGTCATGGCACTTATTAAATGGAACCTGGCTCAGTTGTTCAGCTCTGTTGACCAGAGCTCTACACCCTAAGCCATACATACAATATGGTATAAAATTAGTTCAATAATAGGAAGACAATTGTGTCTATATGCCATTTAAACATAAATTCCACTGCATTTAAATTTATTTATCAACTCTACTAGACCATAAACTCTTTGTCAAGAAAAGCCATGTTAGAGTTTTTGTTTTCCTTACAGCATCTGGCCCTATCTTCCTTGTATGTGGTAGGTGCTTAGTAAATTTAATAATATAATAGTAAGAATAAAAAGAAGATCATATTGTGGTTAAAAAATGTCACTAATAATAGGCAAATTCCTATTCCAAAAGCTGATGTCTTGTTTTAGTATTTCTGGCACAAAAATTTCAGAATGCTTAGGCAATTAAACTGGAACATGAGGGGACTCCAGTGGAGCAACCTGTTTTCTGTACAGTGGATATTGTTACCCATGTTATTTTCCTCTGTTTGCTAAGTGTCTGAGGCTGCAACCCTCCTTGTTCAGGCAGTCCATATGTGGTTTCTTTTCTGTATCAACTCCCTTCATTTTATATTTTTAAGATATTTGAAAGCATAGGTGATTCAGATTATAATGTCTTCGAATTTTTCTCACAGTAAGCCCTTTTGTCTGTGGCTTTTGCTTTTCAGCAGGAACTATCTTTTGCCTTTATTTTCTCACAAATCTAAGGTAGACCACATGGCTGTCATATTGGTTCCCCTGTGGTATCCTGGCTTTACTATAATGATCACTCACAGTAAATGGATACAAAAGAAGATACTGAAGAAATGAGTAGGTCTTCTTGTTGTTTTAAGAGAAAAGTTGCAATAAATATATCAATGCTGTTATTTCATTATCTTCTGTGATCACATAATGCAAAGAACTAGGCAATCCAATAAGGAAAGATAGTCAGCAATAACTGAATAGTTTAGGGATACAGCAGAAATCTAGCAGAAATACAGAGGCATGGAGGCAGTCTAAGTGACACCAGACTTCCAGGCAGCCTGCAAACCACCCCTCTCTCCCTGCAACTCAGTCATCCTATTCTGAGCCCAGACAACAGTTACAGAATATTGCTAAGCCCAAATGGAAGGTGGGAAAGGATTTATGGAAAGGTGATTCATTGTTAACATCTTCATCTGTTAAACTTAAGTAGAATTTCAGCAGAATGTATATATAATTCTTAGCCAAAATGTTTGCTTATTCTGTTTAGAAATCACATTTGACTCACGGTTGGATTGTCTTTGAAAGCATTTGGGTGCTACACCAAGCCATCTGTGTTTCAAGTGAGCTTTTATGGCAGTCATTCTGAAGAGCTGGAGCAATACAAATGTGAAATTTAGTGTGCAGTTACACTCTGAGAGCAAGGCTCCTTGGCTCACTGTTGATGGCACTGCAAATCTAAAGCAGGAGTTCTAGTTTTATCATTACTTCGCCCCAATCCACCCCAACACACACATAAAGAACAATCCCAATGTTGGTAAATAAATAAGCAGTTTAAATAGAGAACTTAAGGAGCCCACAGCAACACGGAAGTATAAAATAAGCTTTTGAAGATGGTAAAGAAACATTTAATGAAATTTCAAATGGTTTGTCACACAGTAGTTCAACTGAATGGCAAAGGTCTCAGGGAAGATGTTGCCAGCAAATGCACTAAAGGAAACAATATAAGAACCATCTGGACACTACTATTCTTTGTAGAATTCCATTATAGATAGATAGATAGATAGATAGATAGATAGATAGATAGATAGATAGATACACACACACACACATACATACAGTTTTTTCTCTAAAGTCACCAGGCTTGTAGTGCAATAAAAATAGCAAAACTTTAAATTAACACACAGGGTTTAAAACATTTCAGGAAAGCATTGATTATATCTGCCAATGGAGTGAGTGTATTTGGCAAATGACCTAATTATCACAGAGTTGGTTCTTTCTCACTGCTCTACTTCTCGCTAATTGCAGAACTGCTGGCCTTCTTCCCCTGACAAGGAAGAAAAACAAGAACAGGGGTGTGTGGAGAAAACAGTGACATTCAGTTTTAATTCATTTGAACCTGCTGCCAAGCTTAATTATGTAATTGAGAGAGTGAGACGGGTGGGCTTACAGCCACTTGGGCCAGAGTTTCTGATGGTTAGCATTTGCCAGTGTTGTATTGAGGATTTTAGCAGTTACCGGAAAGCATTATTAGCTGAAGCTGAACTAATCTCCCCTTACCCTTCTCCTCACCAGACGTGGGTACAGAGGTTGCTGTTCCCAGACTTGATTATTTGTCATTAAGGAAAACAAATTGAAAGCAAATTGAAGTGGCTTTATTCCTTGCTAAATGCATCATTATTCTTTAGGGGCAGTCTCCCATTTCGTTTTCTTCTGATTGTGATGTAGTATCTGCTGTCATGTAAAACTCAGTAATGCAATGTTTATTTCTAGAATGGGAGTATTTTTCTGTGTTACTTGAGACATTTTTACATAAACTTCCATTGTAACTAGTGAAAGTGAGTATATATGAAAAACACATAATTCAGTGAAATATTTCTGATTTGGCAGCTTATCCCCTATTTTTAATTTTATTTGTGAAGTCTTTATCCCCCTTGGCTTGGAACCATCAGTACAGATATTTTGCACAGAAGGACCAACCTCTCTCTCCTTGCTGGCAGAATGACTCTTTATAAGTACATTTTTTCAAAGTTTAGCCAGAACGTCCCTGATTCAGAGAAAGCTCAGGGTGTCTCCTACCCTCACAGAAACGTCCTCTGTTCAGATTGAAGTTTAGTCCTGGAGGTCAGCGTCTTGATTTTGTAATATTCTGTGTACCATGTGGAGGTGGAAAGGAAGAGAAGAAGCCAGAGAGAAGGCACGCTAGATTAAAGGGTGGGAGTCATAAAATAAGAGGCTGCCTGCTGGGTGGCAGCATGGCTGAAACAGAACCATGACCACTTAGCATTATGTGTTCTTTATAGCCCAACAGTATTAATAGACACTTTTATCAGTTAATCCCCGTCATAGTTCCATGAAGTAAGTTAACATTTTTTAAACGTGCTTTCCATTTATTTTCACAAATATTTGTTAAGCATAGGCTAGATGTTAGGTACAGTCCCAGTATCTGGGGTAATACAAAGAAACAACACCTGGTAATGGAGAGTGCTCTTTTTTGTTCCAGGTACAATGGGTGAAGGGGAGGGTCCTTGTCTGGCGAAGGGCAACACTTTCATGAAGTTTCTAGATACGCCCAGCCTTCTACTCTCTCAGGAATATTATTCTATAAATTATCCACTTGTCCTCCTGAAGTTTTAATCTATTAAAGATCTGCTTGATCTTTCCTATCAATATTCAACATTCAAAAATGCCAAGAACAGTATCTGTCCTGTAGAAAGTTGTCAATAACGATTTGTTGAATAATTTACATGAATACTCAGCAGTTTCCTACCCTAGCTTCACATTGGAATCAGGTGGGAAATAGACACACACACACACACACACACATACATACAACCATAGCGTCTCCTATCTTAAAGCAAACAAACAGAAACAACTCAGTTGACCTTAGATCCCCTGCTAGCTAAATCTGTTTCTTAATTGTTCTTCCCAGCCAAGATAACTGCAAAGAGGCCTGTAAAATCCTCCTCCTCATCTTGCTCATACTCTTCAACTACTCCAGCAGGCTTCAATCCCCACCACTTGCCTAAAGCAAATCATGATAATGACATCATGTTTCTGAAGACACTGGGCATCTTGAAGCTGTCTTTTTGCTCAAACTCTCAGTAGCATTTCACATAATTGATCTCTCCCTTCTTCTCAGAATACTTTCTTACCTTGGATTTGAGACATCTGATTGCCTTTTCATTTCCTTCTTCCTCTCTGACTCTCCAGCTTTCTTTGCAGTCTTTTCTTCTTATGTAATGCCTAAATGCTGAAGTTGTTTGAATTCTAATCCTAGACCTTTTTCTTTTATACTTACTCTGGGCATTTTTGACTATTTCCTATAAATAACATCTATATCTTTGTGCTGTTGTCCTCCTATATTTCCAATTTCATCTCCATTTCTGAGCACCAACCTAATATATCCAGCTGCGATTTGACATTTCTATTTAGATGTCTCGGGCATTTCTGACTCAACATGTCTCAGACCAATAATTAAATTTTCCTTCTCCCCTGCTGGTTCTTCCTTGAGTCTTCCCATTTCAATAAATTACATATCCACTCACCCAGTGGCTTATGGCAAAAACAAAACCAACCAGACAAACACAACCAGTGGTAATCCTTGTCTATGTCTTTATGTCTTCCTTCTTTCCAGTTCAGTCAATCCATTTACAAAGCCCTGTTAATTCTGCCTCCAAAATATAACTCAAACCATCCCTTTCACCCTATTTCATTGCCAGCTGCCTTTCTTCTGGAATGTTGCAATAGCCCCTAAGTCATCTCCTGATTCCATTCTAGCTTCCCAGCTCCCCCACAACATTGCAATCTCAATTTAAAAATGCAGATCATTTCCCACCACTGCTTCTTTAAAACTTTCAATAATGAACAATCAATAATTAAAATCGATATTATATGCTCTCATGTACTTTCAAGGAAGATCTGCAATTTTGTAATTATATATTCATTTGTGTGGTTATTTTTTCTTATCCATCTCCCAACTCAACTATTAGTTGCATGAGTGGGAACTGAGGTTTTTTCCCACCACTATATACCCTTTGCTTAGCGCAGTGCCTGAAATAGAACTTTATTATTGAATGAATAAATGAGCCGATGAATGGATAAGGAAGATTGGCCAAAGTGTGAGGTACAAGGTGGGTTCCAATCTCAATCTCATCTTAACTCATCCACTGCTCCATTGACAAATGTACTGATTAAATGAGCTCAATTAAATCATCTTATATGGAATTGTTTTATTCCATGCCATTTAAGGAATTTTCAAGAATTGAGTCCTTTCTCTGATGGGCTTCAGAGGCTACTAGAATAGTTTACAATGTGGGGATATAAAGCAACTCATGGTATGGTGTATTTGAAAGGACACATGCAGACTTTACTTCAAATCCTGGATCTGCTCAATGAGTGGCTTGTGATTCTAGTCAAGTTGGATCATCTTACCCTAACCTCAGTTTCTTCATGTGTATTATGGCACAAAGTCAGTAGTACCTGATGTTATTATGACTTCAGCAAGTACCAATGTGTCAACTACCCAGCATAGCAGCAACTGGCATGTGAGAGATGATATCCAGATTATAGTTTTGCTTTCTTCTCCACTTGACCCTATTTCTTGACTATTACTTTCACTTTTCTATCTTACTCATCTTACTGGGTAGTAATACTTATATTACCCATTTAGTTTGATTTTGTAGGAAGAGAAGAATTAGCAGTACTTACAGAAGAGGCTTCCTTTTGGATTAGAAATACAAACTTCACAGCTTCTCTGCCCAGCTTTTCAAGAGCATTTTACAGTACACTGCTGTGTAACAAGTTCATTTTAGGATAACATGCTGGGAGGGAGAAAAAGAAGACGAGATTCAAGGGGAAAAAATTAAAAAGTTAATTAAAAGAACTTGGTAATTGGATTCCCTTATACTCTTCTTTGGTTATTTTGGGGTGAGAGGAGGTGTCACAGTACATGGTTAGTAGGTTGGCTTCAGTGGCTCACCTCAAAACTTCTAAATGAGATAAGTATAAGAATACAGATGATTCCCTGCCTGACAGATGAGAAGAAGTATAGGATACATATGGTGAGCTTTTTAAGCATGCCAAACAAAGCTGTCCTTATACTCACTCTTGAATATTTATATTAAATATTCTTGGCAGTTAACGTTACTGTTAGGCTAAGCCTTGGACTATTAGCTAGCTTAAGGACATGCAAAATGGACTTTTCATTGACTCTGTTTTACTATTTCTTTGCTTTCACCATATATAGACATCCACACAAGCACACAATCAGAATAGCATAGGAAACTCATATACCCTTTTCAGACTGTACACTAGAAACAAATAAGCAATATAGTATTTCTTATTTTTAAAAGAAACATTAATATTAATGTATTTAATCATTCTTTTTCACAGATCCGTCAGAGTCAAAATAATTTAAGATGTTATCATTGAGATAGACAAGATAATGGAGGAGCATGGGCTTAGTAATCAAATGGAACTAGGTTTTAAACCCCTCATTCACAACATTTACTTATTCATGAAGTCAACATATGTTTATTGAATGCCTACTGTGTGCCAAGCACTATTGCAGTTGCTGATAACTGTTTGCAAGTTCTTATCATGGTTTTTGTTAACATCAATATTTGAGGTTTTGAAAATTAACTTTAGGGAGAGAATTTTCTATATTTTCCAGCATTTTGTGTACCTCACTTTTGCCATAATCCATGAAGAAAGAACACAGTTAAACAGTCTATTTCCTTACCCACCAAATTAGGTTAAATTGGGTTACTGATTGTACACCCAATCTCCAAAACAATGCCTAGAAAATAAGAGTTACTATTTTATATCTAGAGATATTATGATTTTATCTCTCCCAAAGCGTTAAGGACCACTAGTCTAAGAGCCTAATGTTCAAACAGGGTAATATGTCAGAAGAAACAAATGCAAGTCTATCGGTAAACTTATACTTCATCAGTTCAGATAGAGATTCAGCTTTTTGTGAATACTAACAAGGGGGTTTTGTGTTTTCACAGGTTATGGTTTTGTAGATTTTGACAGTCCTGCAGCCGCACAGAAAGCGGTAGCATCTCTCAAGGCAAATGGCGTGCAGGCACAGATGGCTAAGGTAAGATTGATGTTTAGGGGTGTGTGTTGAGAGAGAGAGAGAGATAAGGAGGAAGGAAGGAGAGATTAAATATTTCTTCTTTGCTCTGAGCTCACTCAAACGTGCAGTTTGCAACAATTTGGTTTATATTTTCTTGTTAGGGAAAATAAGAAACTCCACATTAGGTTTGGCTTAGGGGAATCTGTCTGGCTTATTTCATTGTTTCTTTGTGTATATTTATTATTGTATCTTTTGTTATGGTAACCTCATTAGAGATTTAAGGACAGCTGTGAAGTGCTCTGTTCTGCTTGAGAAAGGTGGGGCGTGTCTGTGTGTGTGTGTCTGGGACTTCTACTGGTAAGCAGTTTTGGAGTAGTAGAATTATCAGCAACTTGTCTTTGATAAACTGTGTGCTAAAAAAAAGTGTGCGTTCTCTTAGCTGGGGAGAGCTGATTGTTGAATGATGGGATTGTCTGATCTGTGCAGGAAAATGAGTTTAACTGAAGTGTACTGTGTCTGTATTGCTAGAATTTCACTTTGGCCTTTATAGATAGAGTTTTCTAAGATAATTTTAGATATTAATAATTTTCAATAATTAAGTATTGTTAAATAGAATACGTATTCTGGAACCTTCTACCTGAAACTGTAATATATTTTATTATCTAAGAAAATAAGTTAAATTATTTACAATCCTTTTGTATCCTGATTTCAGTGGTGGTTACAAGAATCTATACCTGATAAAGTAACATAGAACTATATACACGTATTGCACCAATGTCAGTTCCCTGGTTTTGATATTGTATAATCATATAACATGTAAAATTTGTAGAAACCTCATGAAGGATACATAGGATCTCTCTGTACTATCTTTGCAACGTCTTGTAAATCTGTAAATATTTCTAGATAAAAAGTCAAAACAATTGTTTATAACATGGTTGCTTGTTAGATGTCTGCTTTAAAATGATGGCCATTTAGGATTTATTCACCTGCAACCCAAGTCTTTAAATATTCTTTCTGATTGAAAATAGTGAACTTATTTATCTCTAGATTCTGTAAGAGTTGAGTGATATAATGATAAAGTAGTCAAATTTTCAGTTATTTGGATTTTGTTGAGATTGCTAACATTATTTGATAACATTTTCCAATTTTGACCTCAAGTAACTAGAGGTAAGATATTTGGTTTCTTCATCGTCAGTTGTCTTCTAGTAAACTGATACAGAGCGTATCTGTTAACCTTTTGTTGCAAGTCACTTCCCGTATAGATTACTTTGGTGAACTCATTGTCCTTTATGACACACGACTAGTTGTTCAAGGCAGAATAAATTTGAATTCTTTCATCTGTGTAATGTATTCTTCATCAAGATTATGCCTGGAAGCTTTGGATTTTTTTCATGGACTAAGATTGATGAAGTTAATATTTTTAATTAATAAGGAAATTATATACATGTCTTGGTTTAAAGGTTACCTGGCAAAGAGTCAATGGCATTAAGTAGTGACTTCCTATATGCACAAAACAAATGATGAAATGTAGCTGTTAGGTGTATGTAAAATAAGTAACTTGAATTTGGACTGAAGGCAACACCTACTTCCAAGAAAATGAATATAAAAATGTTTAACGAAAAAGTTGTTATTGGAATTTCTTGATCTATTCCATTGGCAAACTCCCAAATCTGGAAGTTAGCAGATTGTAGCACTTTAGAAGTAATGAAAACAGCATGCATAATCTCCACCATTTCAAATGTCCTCAGAATATGTATAGTTAGTTGTTAGATAAAAACCACTGCCATCTTGTGTAACAGGAAAAGAAAGTTGACATTGATTTTATAACTACTGAGGAACCATTATGAATATTTTCCCTCAGTTTCCCAGCATTCCGGTGCACCGAGAATTCCTCTTTCTCTCTCTCTCTTACCCACCCCCACACACCCTCTGACTCTTTCATTCTCTCTCTCTAATCACTGATATCTCACCTAGTCAGAGGGCTGTTTGATTTGGGGAAATATTTTAAAGACCTCCTAAAACGATTATTTTTCCAGCCAGCATTTTGGCCATTGGCTCATGCCCACTGTACAAAAAAAGAGATTCTAATTGGAATGGTTAAAGTCACTTTTATTTCTGTAGTTTGCGCAAAGATTTTACCTTATCAATTCTGCTGCCTGTGAAGTTAATTCTTACTCTCTTAGCTTTAGACTCATATCTGCCTACTGGAAAACTTTCAGCAGTGAATGACTCTGTAATTTAACTATCTATAAGAAAATAAATAGGCTCCCTTTGAGAATAAAATAGGACAAGCTTGACCACCACCTGTATTAGCAGATTTCTCACTGAGCTATTGGATTTCATGGCATTTTCCTCCTTTGTCCTGGTGATAACTATTATTTATTATCATATAAACCTGCAGTCTGCAGGGTGTGTGAAACCTGCACTATATTTTTGGCCATTTAAGTATCTACTGAATCACCTCTTGCATCCTTGTTCTTATCAATATCCTACTGTGCAGGTTGTGGTGTCACATTTTAATGACTCCAGGATTTCAAAATAAAAATATTACAAATACTCTAGTTTCCCAATAGTAACCTTCAGCTAACATAAAACTCTCCAAGTGAATTGTCTTATTTAGCTAGCTTATTCCAGTGTGCGCATATGGAAAATCCAACTGATTTGTCAACCAATAGCAAGTTACCCAGGAAGTGGTAATTGATTAATAATGAATTACCATTAACGTAGATGAACATTTTTCTGTATACTTACTGTTCTGCCACAAAGGAGTTTTTTTTTTTATTTCAAAAGTCATGTTTCTTTTAGGAAATCAGATTCAGAATATTTTAGTAATACATAGTGGTTAGGAGCATAGATTTGGAGAGAAGTAAACTTGGCCTTGAATCCTGGCTCTGGTACCACCTGGCTGTGTGACCTTGGCTAAGTTACTTAAATATCTCTGAACTTCTCTAATAATAACTCTTAGGTTATAGAACTGCTGTGAGAATTTAAAAAAATACATTAAGTGTTTAGCATACAGCCTAGATCATAGTAAGAATTTAGTAAAAGTTATTCAATAAATATAGTTATACATTTAATTCAAATTTGCTACTAAACCTTCTATAAATCCTAATACATGTTTTAAATGTGTGTCATTCCAAATTATTTTCTTTAAAATATATAATAAGTAGCATCAGTCAGCAAACATTTTTATTGCCTACTCTGTCTGGGCAGGGTACTGAATATTGGAGAATGAAGATTGAATAAAAATTCTTTTTTTTCTGAATGTTTAACATTTATTCTATCTCCTGAATTGCTACAGCTCCAGACTATGAATTTCAGCTGTTACTGTTCTTGGCAACTTCAGCATATAGAGAAAAAACTTATTGGCCAAGGAATATGTGTCTCCATAAGCATGAAAAAAAGTGAAGAAATCCCTGCTAACAATAAGTTAACTTGCAGATATTTATTTTACTCATGTAGGACGAAGGCCATAGATAGACAGCGGAGGCCAATTCTTTGGGGTGCCATCAAGGATCAAGGCAGCTCTGCCATCTTTTATCCCTGGCTTTTATGTCACACATTTATAAGATGGCTTCTAAAGTTCCAGCTCTTGTATCCACAGTTAATCCAGGAAAAAGGGAAAAAAGCAAATAGATGAAGGAGCAGTATGGCTGATTTTGTCCTTTTAAAGGCTTTTCCAGAATCTCAAATCAGCAATTTGTGCTTACAACTCAAAAGCCAAAACTGAGTCATATGGTTTCCCGCTTTCTTTTAAGAGAGTGTGAAATGATGAGTATTTTGACTTCTTTGCCTGTGCAGCAGAGAAAATTAAGAATAGTCCATCCCCTTGGCTATCCAGCATCCATGACATCAATAAAGGTGTCATGCATACATACATTTTAGGTGGCATGCATTCATTCTTTCCCAAAAGGAACCCACCTCAAAGCTGTGATTGCATCTGGTGACTCCGTTATCTCCAACAGGCCCATGGCTCCTCCTCATAGCTCAGCAAGTCATACCTTTAAAAGAGAAGTTATCCATCTGAATTCCCACAATGTAGAATGACACAGAAACAACAGAATACATGCACTTAAAGGAAAATGACTATTTAGGAAAGGAGAAAATGGGAAGCAAGCCTAAATTATTGATCTCAAATACATATCAAATCCTGCTAGGTGGAAATAGAATTCTTGAGTTGTCAGTGCAATAAGTTCCTTGGTCATCCAATCACATAACCCCTGATTCTGTCATCCAGAGGTATCTTACTTCCCCCTTATTCTCTGTGGCCTCATTGAGGCCTTGCTGGAGAACTGCACAGCTTTGGAGGCTTTTCCTGGATATATTTAGAGACACTAGAATGGGTCTACATATTAAACAGTCATGAATTATTACCAGCCAGTCCTTGAGTAATCTCAGGCTTAACAGGCATCTTTCTTATTTGCTTTCTGTCAATTCCAAATATGACAAAACACAGTATATCTTACTCTAGAGGAAATGTCTGCAGAAAAGAAGTCACTCCCTCTCAGGGCCTTCAGATAAGACTTCATCTGGTGTACTACCAGACTGCCATTACAGTTCCCAAAGGTGATTCATTTCCAGTGGGATTTGTAGAGTAAATCTCAGTTAAGCAATCACAAAAGAGACTAAGTGTCCCAGAGGATGTCAAATAGCTTGACAGGCATAATATAAAAATCTTATATCTACCATGGCAGAAAACTAGATTGGGACCAGAGGAAAGGACTTCTCTTATAAATCAATGACCTTGATAGTAGTTATCTTTGGAAAAAAACATAAAAAATCAGTGGATTTTTTTACTTGAAATATAAAAAGATGAAAAGTCAAAATCAAGGAATATGCAAAAGAAAATATTTTAAATTCAAACACACACACACACACACACACACACACACACACACACACACACACAATGAATTTACAAAATATATCACCACAGTGAAGCCGTATCAGTTATATTCCGGTAGAAGACTTTTAGTTAATTAAGGAAGGGTGTATAATTTGCAAGAAAAAAACCAAACAACCTCATCAAAAAAGTGGGTGAAGGATATGAACAGACACTTCTCAAAAGAAGACATTTATGCGGCCAACAGACACATGAAAAAATGCTCATCATCACTGGCCATCAGAGAAATGCAAATCAAAACCACAATGAGATACCATCTCACACCAGTTAGAATGGCCATCATTAAAAAGTCAGGAAACAACAGGTGCTGGAGAGGATGTGGAGAAATAGGAACACTTTTACACTGTTGGTGGGACTGTAAACTAGTTCAACCATTGTGGAAGACAGTGTGGCGACTCCTCAAGGATCTAGAACTAGAAATACCATTTGACCCAGTGATCCCATTACTGGGTGTATACCCAAAGGATTTTAAATTATGCTGCTATAAAGACACATGCACACGTATGTTTATTGTGGCACTATTCACAATAGCAAAGACTTGGAACCAACCCAAATGTCCATTGATGATAGACTGTTTAAGAAAATATGGCATATATACACCATGGAATACTATGTAGCCATAAAAAATGATGAGTTCATGTCCTTTGTGGGGACATGGATGAAGCTGGAAACCATCATTCTCAGCAAACTATCACGAGGACAAAAAACCAAACACCACATGTTCTCACTCATAGGTGAGAATTAAGCAATGAGAACACTTGGACACAGGAAGGGGAACATCACACACTGGGACCTGTCGTGGGATGGGGAGAGGGGGGAGGGAAAGCATTAGGAGATATCCCTAATATAAATGACGAGTTAATGGGTGCAGCACACCAACATGGCACATGTATACATATGTAAAAAACCTGCACGTTGTGCACATGTACCCTAGAACTTAAAGTATAATAAAAAAAAGAAGGGTATATTCAATAGAATATTCTAGAACATTTTACCAAAGTGCAACTATTGGCCTCATAATGTGGCTTGTTGTCTACCAAAGCTACTCTTCTGAATGCACAGGTATATGACAGGCATTGTCAGCCACACTCCTGTAGTATAAGATCGTATTAGTAGTTTTTGTTTTTATCATTCCTAGGTAAAGCAGAAGAAAAAGGCTATTTGATATTTATTGGTCACTACAGTGGGATGGAGCCTCCTGGTAAACATAGAGGCTTCTCAAGGGCTCCTTATGTAGGAAGGAGAGGCATTGTTCCAGGGTAACTTGAGCAGGCGACTCGAGAGATGTTTCCTGAGACTGGGTGGGAAACAATCAATACTTTATATAGTGATGGACAAGAGCTATCTGGGCATGCTAATGTTCCTAGAATAATGTCCATGTCTTTTTGTTTGTTTTGCAATAAGATCAAAGGATCAGAGATCCCTATCTGCTATCATTTGCTTGTATCCCATATTTCCCCCATGGGGACAAGGGCTGTAGGCTCGAATTGAAGCAGGAATCTCTCATTCTCCTACTTTCTCAACGTGTTTATGTTGAACACCTGCTATCCACAAGGATTGTTCTACCTGCTACAGACATAGTACTGAGCCAAACAAAGTTTCATGAAGTTCACATAGGGGATTACAAAAAGTAACTGTTATACAAAGAGATATAATTTATTAGATTGTAACAATTGGTTTGAAGAAAATTAAAACCAGTTACAGTTACAAAATAGGAGATGGAGATGGTGGTTAAATAGGATGTGGAGATGGTAGTAGCTTAGGTACAGTGGTCAGGAAAAGTCTCTCTAATCATGTGACATTTGAACATGTATCTAAAAGAAATGAGAGGAGAAAACTATACTTATATTTAAGCGATAGTTATGAAAAATTTCTATAGTAATTTAAAATAGACCAGAATCTTTAGTGAGATAGCATCTTCGGGTTTTATTATTGTCTGTATCCTGCATCTTCATAATAATAGAAGAGTTGCATAAACTACCATCATTTCCCCCCCTTTTTTGTGGGAGTTGTCTGGTTTCAAGTCATCCTAATATTGCACTGTTTAGAATTTTTTTTCATGTGACTCAAATTCTAATTGATCAGTAAATTTTTATTTCAACACTTATCTTCTTCAAATTGTGTTGTTCTATTGTACCAGTGGGTGTAAGAATGTGACAAGACACCCTCCTCTACAGTTGTGGAATGCACTTTAAATAACTGTGATTCTAAAGAAAAGCATTCTGATGTCGCTTTTAACATAGTTCATTACTCCTGAATGACTGATGCTATGTAATGTAAACCTTGCTCTATCTCATTTCCTAAAATGAATATTTGTATCATTTGCTCCTGTGGGATACATCTTCAACAGACAGATCTCTCTAAAAATATATAAGTATTATTTTTCTCATGATTGGAAATTTTAAAATTTTCTGGAAAAGAAATACTTATTGGCTGGTCTTCTACATGTCTGTAAAATATTTGTGAATGTCTGCTTTGCTGGCTATGTCAATTTGGCTCATTTTTTTTCCTGATCCAAATGCTGAATGCAGGGATTCAAAACTCAATATTGAAATTGTCAGGGTTGATCTTAATCCTATTCATTAATTATTTGAAGTTTTTAAAGCAGACTCATCTAAAGTTAAATATTTGTATTAGCTTGTATCGAATGATTTCCATAATCTGCCTATGGGTACTACCCTCTGCTTTTGCAAGGACTCTACTGTGTCATCTTAAGTGAAACAGTGCATATGTATACTAGTAAAATTCTCTGCTTTCCTAGCATTGGACAAAAACAAAAATCAACGAAAGAATTGCCTCAGTGTCTTAAACTGGGATCCCTACTAGTTGACCAGGCACTTGCTTACTGAAGGATATGTGTGGAATTCAAGTTCTTTTCAACCTATAAGAAATATCGGCTAGGCGCAGTGGCTCATACGTGTAATCCCAGCACTTTGGGAGGCCGAGGCAGGAGGATCACAAGGTCAGGATTTCAAGACCAGCCTGGCCAACATAGTGAAATCCTGTCTCTACTAAAAATACAAAAAAGTTAGCTGGGTGTGGTGGTGGGCACCTGTAATCCCAGCTACTTGGGAGGCTGAGGCAGGAGAATCACTTGAACCCAGGAGGCGGAGGTTGCAGTGAACCAGGATTGCACCATTGCACTCCAACCTGGGCGACAGTGCAAGACTCAGTCTAAAAAAAAAAAGAAAGAAAAGAAACATCAACACTTTCACACCTTCATCCTGCCTCTTTGAAGAGAATGAGTCCACAGGCTGATCTCCGTCAATTACTCATTTCTTGATGTACTGTTGAGAAAACCGAATAATGAATAGTCTTCATTCATGGCTTTAATAATTTGTTCTTAAAGTTGAAAGGAAAAGGTATTTTCTCTAATCACCATTGTTGTACATGGGGTGTGCCTAATTAAAAGCACTGCTTTGTCCCACGTAGATTCTGATCCCATTGAAAAAGACAAAGAAGTATGTCAAAATAAGAAAACTATTGATTGTATGACTGCTGGTGTTGCATTAGGAAAATGTGACTTAGGTTTGTGAGGAAAATGAATCTTTCCATAGCCAATGTCAAAATTTGGTTTAGCCGTTCAGTCACAAGGAGTGCCGGACAACCATGTGTCTCCCCACCCATGGATAAGATCTTTACTTCTTATGATCCTAGGAGGAAATAGTGAATGTGCTCTCTACTGGCAGATAGATCCCAAGGATAAGGGAGAGAGCAATGAGCCACTCTTGCTGAGCTCTTGCTCTCAAACTCACAAGTCAGGTGAGTTATTATTTCTCCCATTTGGAAGTATTATGTGAGTGGACAAGTAAGAGAAGGACCAGGAGTGTTACACCACTATCTTTCCATAAGAAAATAGAAGCAGTGAGGCCTGGCGTGGTGGCTCACACTGGTAATCCCAGCGCTTTGGGAGGCCGAGGCGGGCGGATCACGAGGTCAGGAGATCGAGACCACGGTGAAACCCCGTCTCTATTAAAAATACAAAAAATTAGCCAGGCGTGGTGGCGGGCGCCTGTAGTCCCAGCTACTCGGAGAGGCTGAGGCAGGAGAATGGCGTGAACCCGGGAGGCGGAGCTTGCAGTGAGCCGAGATTGCGCCACTGCACTCCAGCCTGGGCGAAAGAGCGAGACTCCGTCTCAAAAAAAAAAAAAAAAAGAAAAAAGAAAATAGAAGCAGTGGAAGCTTTCCTGGCCCCAACTATATAACCAACTATAATTGGCTTTCCTGGCCCCAACTTTTAACCAACTATAATTGCTTTCTGCATTTTATTTTTATACCGTACTCTAAAAATGATTGGATGAATTGGAATGGTAGAATTATATAATATATGAATTATGCTAAAAGGTTGAACATTTTAACATTGAGAAACCTACAGACTACCGAGGTTCACAGTCCACCTTCTGTTTCTGTGTAATTTACTTCTGGTGTGCTTTGAGACTCTCTTCAAGTCCTTTAACTATATCTATTCTGAAAAAAGGCAAGGAAGACAGACAGAAGGATGCAGGGAATAAAGGAAATTATTTCTTGAACATCAGCCTTATGCTGGTGAATAGGTTAAGTGCTTTTATAATTATTATGTCATTTAATTCTTACTAGGGTCCTTGGTGGTAGGTATTATTATTCCAATTGTACAGGTGAAAAAATAGGGGATGTCCCACATCCACTAAGATAGTCAAGTGGTCTTGAACGCAAGCCTTTCTGGTTCCAAAGCCTTATTCTTTCCAAGGAGATCATAAGTCTGCTAATGTGGTTTCTAGTCTCTTCAGCGGAGCTTGGCTTTTGAATTTCTAAAAGGGAATAACAGACTGGATAAAATTATTAAATCAGTGAACTGCGGAATCTGTTGGAGTCCCTGATATACATAGTGGGGCTTCATGAATCTTTGTGGAATTAATGAATATGGGAATGAACAAATGAATAATCAGTACTGGTTATATTTTAATGGTTTTCAATTCTGATACATTTTTGTGACCTCAAACTGAATTTTGCACAGAAATAGTCCTTTAATTCACTATCCTAACCAATTATTCAAGAGGACATAATTCCTGAGCTCACAAGCAATGGTTCAATATAATCCTTCTAACTATTGGCTGGTGAAATGGGACAAGATGGACATCTTTGTTTCTCGAGAAAATAGACGACAAGAATTTGGAAATGAAGACCAATAACTCTTATATTTTAGAAGTCTTAAAGAAATTGGGTATACACTTGCATATATTTACATGTGTATGCACACATACATTCACAAAATACGTGTTTTTTAAAAGATATTTAATTATCACAGGTAGCTATAATTTTTCCATGCAATAACACAATAACTAAAACATGTTTGATAGCTCGTCAGCACATCTGACTTTTATTGAAAGTGAAACCTAAAGATAAGTAATAAATAAACTTGAATGACAGGCCTCTGTGATCTCTGGTTTTGTGTGCATGCTATATTTATTACACTATGATGTGTATCACTTGGAAACTTGTGAGAGCTGTTCACAAATGCATACAGTGGACACACAAAAACAAAACAGAAATGTGAGTGTTGTGAACAAGAAGGCAGCATACTCAGTTTGATCCTCTTTTCCCACCATGTCTAGGACACACTTTTTAACTGCTATTTGAATGACTTAACCACACCATGAAACTTATCGAGTCTGCTGGCTAAATCAGTGGGAGTTTATATTCCACTATCTGTAAGCACATTAACTCTTTCTTCATATCTAAGAAGTATTCCAAACTTAAGAAAATATTCAACTTTAGAAAAATGGTAAAATTCAAAGCAAAACCAGACTTTTTTTCCCTATTGAAATGGATTTTTTTTTCACTTTTCTGTGAAAGTGACATTAGCAATATCATACCTTTCTATAAAGGAAATAAAGTTTTAAATGAAGCAATACCAAGAGCTCATTTTTTCATACTCATGAGTTACCTTTAGCCTAAGGATCCATTTGGAAATTATATTCATATATCAAAGATAAACTGTCTTCCCTGGTGTTCATATTTAAGGTAACTGAACAAAGTTGCTTGATGAGACCAGCACAAAATGAATTTTACTCTTTTCTGATTCAAAGGTAAATTTCTTGTAAGATGATATACATTACTAAAATCATCATCATTAAAAAATATAAATCACACTCCACGAGAAGAATGACGTGTTACTTGTGGACGAACACTTACCAGTGTATTGTTAGGTGCCTGGTTTCGGAAATATCCATAGTTAGACATTAATGTAAGAAATGCCACTACCTTATAAAGATACAATATCAAACAAAGTTAAGTTTATTGGATTCCAGCTTGCAGCACACAAAAGTCTGTGTTCTAAATTCCCAGAAAATATTGATTTGCTAATGTAACATCATTAAAAGTGTCTACCCAGCTTCTGGCTTTATATATTCCCGAGGAAGCCACTCCCAATTTCCCCATGAAATATGCAAAGATACAGTAAAGAATGATCAACGACTACCCTTGAAAGACCAAGGTTAATAGGCAACGGATCTCCAGAAACACTCAAGGATTTTATAATTACTGATAAAATCTTAGAGCAAAATTGAGATTCTTAATATCTCTTTACTCTATACTTAATTATTTTATACAAAAGTCCTGTTTTTCTTATTCTCTCTCCCTTGCTTAACTTCTAGAAGATAAGATTATGCACAAACACACAAATACATATCAACCATATCATATTGTCAAATATAGGCATCTGATATTGCAACCATTCCTGCTGAGTATGATTCATTTGAGGAGGTGTCTTCATCATCTTTTTTATTTTTCTCTTCTGTCTCCCCACCTCCCTCTAAGAGCCATCAGATCAGAGTCTCTAAGAGCACAATCTGAGAATGCATATTTTAAAAACATTTCCCCTGTAATACCTAATGCTTAACTGTATTTTTGATAAACTTAGATTTTTTTTTAAAAGGAACAAAAACCTACAAGGAGGAAGCCAGCTTGAGTGCAAATTCAATAGGGCAAAATGAAGAAACATTAAGCTAAGGAGCAAAGAGAACTAAGTGAAGTGAAGTATTACAAAGAACAAAAATTGTGCAGTAACAGAACTAAATTCCATATTGGTGACAGTTGGGGCAGAATTGACACTACAGAAAATCAAATTAATGTCTTAAAGAACTGATTAAAGGAGCTCTCCCAGTATGCGGAAAATAAAGGTCAAATTATCAAAAGAATGAGAGAAGACATGGTGGACAGAGAGTGGAGATTTTTTTTTTTTGGTAAAGCTACTATTTGATAACACAATAGGGTATCTGTAGCCAAAAATAACTTTATTATACATTTTAAAATGAAGAATATAATTAGATTGTTTGTAACTTGAAGCATAAGTGCTTGAGGGGATGGATACCCCATTCTCCATGATGTGCTTATTTCACACTGCATGCCTGTATCAAAATATCTCATGTTCTCTGTAAATATGTAATCCTACTATGCACCCACATAAACTTAAAAAAAAAATCTATAAAAAGAAAATAGAAAAAAACAAGTGAGTGGAGGTCTAACGTAACAGTGAGTACATCATCCAGAAGAAGAAATAAGAATAGCTGAAATGGAAGCAATAAGCAAATACAGAAACTAAAGACATCTTTCCAGAGATGACATATCCTTTCATGGAGATTGAAAGGACTGGCCACATTCCAATCAACATGAAAAGACACATGTCCACAGGTATGTAGGCTTATTAGAATCGTAGCTAAATTTAAAAATAAAAATGTACAAACATTCATGTAGCAGGGAGGCTTGGTTAACTAAAAAGGAACAAAACCTAGCTCTTTGTATAATTCAATATAGCGTCAAAACTCAGAAGAGGATAGAATAATGATGGCTGATTATGGAAGATATGACCACAAAATTGTATACTCAGACTTCTGAGTGAAGCACAGAAAGACTCTCCATTTGAAGTGCAAAAACTGATCTTAATACATATTTACCCAAATCAGCAAATATACTAAAAGACAAATACAGTAAACAAAAAAAGATGTAAGCATACAAGTCACATATGAAAATCCACATTATAAATCATCATAAATATTACTAGTAGAAAAACAAATGTAAATAAAAAACCAAGATACTATTTTTACTATCAAATGTACACTAGTTAAATAGAATAATGATATTTTGATAAAGTTACTAATTGTTGTGGAAATGTGAATTGGTTTGACTTTTCTGAAAATTAATTTTAGTGTTTGAACTGTTTATTTCCTTCTAGAAACCTACCTTAAATAAAAATCAAAGATGCAGAATGCTAATATTTGCATGTTTGTCCCTTCAAACCTCATGCTGAAATTCAATCCCAGTGTTAGAGTTGGGGCCTAGTGGGAGGTGTTTGGGTCATAAAGGTAGATCCCTCGTGAATGGCTTGGTGCTCTCCTAACAGTAATAAATGAGATCTTGCTCTATTAGTTCCCACAAAAGTTGGTTATTAAAAAGAGGCTGCCACCTTGACCTTCTCTCTTGCCATGTTAACTTTGCACAGTCTGGCTTCCCTTTGCTTTCTGTCTTGAGTGGAGGCAACCTGAGGATCTCACCAGATGCCCAGTCTTCCAGCCAGCAGGGTCATTAGCTAAATAAGCCTCTTTTTAAAAAATATAAGTTATGTAGCCTCACATATATTATTTTAAGCAACACAAAACTAACTAAGACACAGATCACGCTCTGTTGTAGCATGAATTGTAAATGATAAAAATTTGAACAACATAAAATAGCCAGAAATAATCCTGCTCAACAAAGTCTCTATAGTGTATTAGCTTGAAAATTATGGCAAAGCCATCAACTGCTGCCATCACTTAAATAGCATTTTTTTTTTTAAGCATATTCAATCTTAGGGGAGAATGGTCATAGTAAAAGTCATACTAAAATTCTGTAGGTAGGGAAGTGGGGTGATTTTTTTCTTCAATAATCATATCTGTGTTTTCCAACTCTCTAGAATGAACATTGGTTACTTTGTAATGTAAAAATGACAATATCATAATAAAAAAGATAATAAATGTGATCTATAAAAAGTTACCTAGCTGATTATTCAGAAACCAAACCTGTCACATGGCATGTACTGGTTAATGGATTGTCAGAGCATGAACAGTGATGGAACTCTGTTGATCAAATGCTGAGGCAAATCAGCCTCTTTAATTAGGTACTGATTGTGACAATTGAGTTCATCCTAATAAAATAGTGTAACATAAAATATATATTTATTAGTTATTTTACATAATAAAGATGTATAAATATATAAGTACATATAAATATATGAAAATTATTTACACAATGCTGTGTCTCTTGAGCACATATTACTTAGGAAATGTAATTCTGATGTTTGCTAATAACCATCACAGAAACTATGAAATTCATATAATTCTTTATGCTGAATCTAAATGATAAAAGTGTATATGTCATCTTTGAAATTATGAAATTGGGGGGCCCTCCTACTCTATTCGGTAAGATGTTAGGTTCTAAAGGATGTCTAAGATAATGAATAACATTACTTATAAAGGCTTGAAACTTTTCAAATGGTCTTCATATAGAGACAGACTTTTGGGCTGGAAGAGAGCGTAAAGAAATATTCAGTATGATGAAGTGATATGTCAAGGTCAAATGGTGAACACTATGCATTCTAAAAATTAAGGGACATGTGTTTGCCTTAATAAAATATTGTCAGTAATCCTCGAATATTAAAAAACAGACTACCCTCCTGTTTCACTGCTCTAATGTTTCACTGCGCAAATGATTTCTAATTGTAAACAAAGTTGTCACACTATCTTGCACATTAAATAAGCCATTAATTAGAATACTGTGAGGGACAAAATGCTCTGGTCACTTAAGTATTTAATTCAGACTCTCAGTCTTTTTTGTTTGATGATGTACTTTTTAATTTATGTCTTGAAGTCACCAAGATAAAATAGAAGAGGAGACAGTGGTGACATTTGCTTATGCGTGAGCATAGGCTGTGAGGTTTTGAGTAGAGTTAAGAGGGACCATATATATTCCTTCCCCACCTTGGGAACTCTGATTAGGCAGAAAGCAGCATTTGTAGATTAGGAATGAAGAAAATGACAATTGTCATTCATTTAGACACAGTCTGATCTCTAAGTAAATCCCTAAATGCTGTGTGGGAGTTTCCTGGTGATTAGTTCTGTTTCATATTCCTCTTGCTGCAGGCAACTGAGTCCTCCAAATTTTAATAGAGTTTTGCCAGCATAATTGCACGGTACACTGACACAAGTTAGTTTTTCTTTTTTACACATTTTCCTTCACTTGAACTTTCTGGCCATTTTCCACATGCATTTGACAGAAGAATTACAAATATAGAGTGTTATTATATCTTAGATGGAGGAAATGGTCCATGGACCCATGTCTGAAATGTTCAGTCTTGGCAGTCAAGGCTCTCACCTCAGCATTTACTGGGACACAGGAAACCAGCTAATGGCTGATAACATCCAGGAAATTAGTAACTTGTGCATATGGTAAATGCTCCAATCCCAGCCAAACGATTTGTTTAACTGATGGCTGGGAGTTCTCGTAGGGACTGTTAGCGCAGTGGAATAGTTGAGTTTTATTAACTGGACTATGTGCTAATCCTTGTTGTTCTCTAGTTGAAGAAGGTAACCATAATGCAAAATACAATGGGAAATTGTATATCCAGAAAATAAAGATGTTAAAGGCACCAACATTCTATACTCCAAAAGAACTTATTTTTTTGCATCAACATTATTAGTACCACAATTTTCTTACAACTATTATCTTAGTTCAGAATTCTATAAAGTGAATTATGCATACCTTTTTGTTATGATAAAGATATTAAATACAGTGTCACTTTGCTTAACATCTTATTCCTATCCGTTAATTTTGTTAGGGACAGTGATGATTATTTATAACCTATTGCTCCCATTCATTGATTATCTACAGAGTATCCAGATATCAGGACAGACTTGTGCTTTCACACGTTGTCTCCCTCAGGCCCAAGGTCAAGGGGCAGCTCCTTGGGAAAATCTTACTGACACCCAATTCTAGGTCACGTTCCCCTTTTCATCTGTTCTCATAGAACCTTCTTCATTATCATAGGATTTATGTGACAATTTGTAATTTAAATTTTATATGGGAGACTATTGGATTACTGTTGCTTTTCTAGACTATAGAATATAAATGCAAAGATCATAACTGTTACCACTCCCACTGTATATCTTCTGAACCAACCACAGTGCCTTTCCAGCAAGTAGCAAGTAATAATACTTGTTGAATGAAATAACTCTATGTGGTAGTCATTAATGTCCCAGTTTTACAAATGAAATAATTAAAGCTCAAAGAGCCTAATTTATTAAAATCATACAGCCAACTGGATGTCAGTATCCTATCTCATGTCTAACTCCAAAGCCATTAATGTATTAGAGCTCTTTCTTTTTAATTGAGTAGGACAAAGAAAGTACTGCAAAATTCATATTTCCTTTTATAACAAGGTCGAAACCTTCTCTGTGCAATCTTTTAGAACACTGGTTCTCAACTAGAGGCGTTTTGCCCACCGTAGAGGACATTTGGCAATGTTTGGAGACATTTGTGGTTCTCTTGACTGAGAGGAAAATTAATACTGGCATCCACTGACACTATATGATGCATGCCAGAGCCCCTCCACACTTCATTGGTCAGTTCAGCTACCTCCCTCTTCTGTTTCCTTTCTTTCTAGCTTCCTTCATTGATTCATTCAGCATAAAGTATATGCATAGAGTGCTTAGTGTATAGAAAACCAATAATGAGTGAGATACAATTCCAGACCTGAGGAAACTTATGGTTTATAGGGAAGTGCAGATAAGTAAATAGGAAATTATTACACATGGTAAAGAGTTATCTAGAGGTGTACATTCACCTGCCCACTATGTTAATACTGAAGCTAACACCTGAACCACTGCTTTAGAGTGGTTCTCTCTAGAGCACTGGTTCTCAACTGCAACATCTATAAACATTTATGGTGGTCACAACTAGGGCACAAGTTGCTACTGGCATCTGTTTGGTGGGTAGAGGCCAGGATGCTGCTAATCATACTGCAGTGCATTAAATAGTGTCTCATTTTTGCTACAATAAAGAATTATTTGGTCTAAAATGTTAATAATGTCAAGGTTGAGAAACCCTATTTTGGCATAATAAAGCCAGATCGTTGTGTTGTTGCCATTGCATTTTTAAAAAATCAATCTTAATTTTCTTGCTCTCCATAATTATTTTTTACATATTGTAACTAGCAATAAAATTGTGAGTGTATAATGTTTCATCTTATAAGTGACAAGAAACTATATGATTACTTATTGGAAACAGCATTTTTAATATCTTTAATGGCATGTCATACTAACATTTGTAGTTATTGTACCTCCTTTCTTTTAAACTTCTATCATAGTACAATCTTAAGCATTTGTGACACTTCTATTTTTTAAGTTTAGTCCTTGGATGCTATTCCTTTTGGAGGCAGAATCTATGCCTGGTTCCTCGTCATCCTTCCTGTGGGGTTCTGCACATGGTGGGCTCTCAGATTTTTATTGAATGTCTCAAAGCAAGTTAGTTCTCTTTCAGAGGCTAGGCAACTAAATGTCGTGGGAAAGAAGAAACCAATTGACTAAAATAGATATCATACTACAGTACCTGCAAATGAGCTCAGATATTAAATCTTTGATCACTAAAAATTCCTTCAATTAGAGTTGGAAACCATATATGATTATGCTTCTGGATAACTTGCAATGGATGTTCAATTTTTTTTTTCAGGAAACAGCTCCGTTCCTTTAGTTTTTAATATCTATCACTCAGTGGATCTTAGCAGTTAGTGATCATTAGTTTTCCTCCAGGGGTAGACTACTAGAGGAGTGGAAATTTGGTTGGCATTTGTCTGCCAGCATATTTTTTTAATGGGGTTAGAGAATGATGGCAATTAAACCTTAGATGCTTTGAGATATCTGTTGGCATATTGGATATGTTGACATACTCTTCCAAAATAAAGCAAAAATAAATCTTACAATGACTTTCTTTCTTTTATTCATACACCATAACTTTCTCATAGCTTGTTTTGTAACTTGCATTGAATATTATGGTTCCATTCCTTCTTTGTATATTTCAAGCACAATATTTTATTCTGCTTATATTTTTGTAAATTGTTTATCCTCCTTTACTTTTTCTTCTTTGACATACAATCTGAAAACAAGTTATGGATTAAAGGGAGCACCTGTGCAGAGTAAAAATTCTTAAACTGAAGAAAAAATGAAACATTTTACAATTGTTTAGGTATTATAGGCATTGACTGGCTAGTAAAAAGGTCAGTGCACCAGCAGAAGGTTGTGTACCCTGTTAACAACGGCAATTCCTCATGAAATGTTGTACATTTCAATATACAGGATAATATTGAATAATACTATGGAAATTCCTTTGAGTTTTCCAGAATTTTAAATGAAGTAAATTTATAAACTTTCTATGTTGCTCTTAATATTGATGATCCCAGATTATAGTGTAGATTAGGGAACCACCTACATACTTCATGTACTTCATGGTAGATCCTGATAGAAAAAGAAATGAGGTTGAGAGTGAATGCAGATAGCAAGGGTTATCCAAAAGAATACAGAAAAAGTAGAAATGGAAGATAATGTAATATTATTTCATAAGTTGATGAACTTGTGAGGATAAAAATGAATTTCAATTATACTTTGGCAGTTCAGATTCTACAAGGCAGGGAAACAGTACAGCTTTGGGACCCTTTTTTAATGTTCTGCCTAACTCGATTTTAGTGGATGGATGTAGTGTACCACGTCAAGAATGCTAGTACTGATGATTTATGTCCTTTTATACCAATGTTGCTAACTTGTTCATTGCACTTCCAACAAGATCATCACAACTATTTAGAACCTGGTCAGATAGAGCAGTTTGACCTTAGTATGTGGTCTTCTTGCATTTTCCCCTCTTTCTGGCTTTGTTAAGATATGAAACAAGGTAGGTTTTTTTTTTTTTACTCCTTGGAAGTGTATACATATCTTATAAGTTATATCACCCTAGCTTTGGTGAAACTCACAGTTTACAGAGTTTGACCTTTCTTAGTAAGTAGGAGTTTTGCTGAATCATACTCCAGTACTGTGAGGTTGCAGATCGTCTATTCCTTAAGTCTTTAGGTTGCTTAATGATAAATTAAATAGCGGATGGCAGTCTTTTCTCACTCCTAGATTTTATTCACCACACACTCAGTGGTGTAATAACAGTACCTTTGCATTGTCATATAATTGATGTTTAAAGACCCTATTATTTGGAACCTGATTCCCATCAAGGTTTATGCAAATATGTATGGATCACTACTTGGCTTACAGGATGGTAGACATTCTGACATGGTCACTTGTATACCAAAAGATTTTACTGACAAGCATTTCAAGTGTGTTTGACTTATTTTGAACATCAACATAAAATTTACTGGATCCCAGAGGATTTCAATAACACATAGAATTTGGAATCAGAGCTGGAGTTGGAAACATTTTGCTCATGTCATTAGAATCTTTCCTCAGACTTCTCAGACTCTCTTTGTATAAAGCATCCATGAGAAGCTGTCATGTCTAATTTCTTATAATAAGTAGGGTCAATTTCATGAGCAGAACATATGACTGTATTTTATGTATGCAATATAAAATCACAACCAGGCATAAGTGGACATGGAAAAAAAAAACAGCAACCAGATTAAACATTCACAGCTGTTTCTGAGTTTTTCTGTATTGTTCCTTTACTATTTGTTTACTCATTCTTTTATCTTCTAGTGCTCACTTGCAGACAAATGTTGCCCATGCCAATGTTTAAGAAAATACATGAGATAAAACATAGAAAAAATTCTGTCCATCAATGTGCTATTTTTTTCTTTGAATTGAAAATTTTTCCATTGTATTAAATTAGAGTGAAATTTTTCTCATGTGAAACATTCTATAATAGGAAAACTATGCAAGATAAATTAATAAATAAAATAATCTGACAGAGAAAAAAATACTGTTTGCTTCACAGTTTCACTCAACCTAAATAATTCTATTAAAGTCAGTGTGTGGGGTATGCTGGAAAATGGCAAGCATTCTGTGTGGGTTTCAGAATTGCTGTATTGGGTACATTTTAAATATTTGGTTATCATGTCAAGTTATTACACATTTTAGATATTTATGATTATTGAGATCTCAATAATAAACCACTAAATATTTTATTTAAAGTTCCATTCTATTTTTTGTTGCCTTAGTCCCATTGGGCTGTTACAATAAAACGCCATAGACTAGGTAGCTTATAAACAACAGAAATTGATTTCCGAGTTTTGGAGGCTGGTAAGTCCAAGATCAAGCTGACAGATTCAGTGTCTGTTGAGGGCCTGGTTCCTGTCTCAGGTGGAGCCTTCTAGCTGTGTCCTCACACTGTGGAAGGGACAAACAAGTTCTGTGCCTATTTTATAAGGGTATTATTCCCATATATGAGGATTCTGCCTTTATGATCTAATGATTTCCCAAAAGGCCCCACCACTCAGTGTCATCATTTTTGGAGTTAGTATTTCAAAATAAGCATTTTGGGGGGGCACAACATTCAGACCATAGCAGCTGTACAGTTGGCAAAAGGATTGCCTGTTTTTAGTTCTCTGAATTTGATTTTTTTCCCAAATGCCTTTACTAGAAAGAAAATTTAAGCATTTTACATTTTTACTTTACATGGAGAAAATTCATGTCTTGCTCTGTTGTAAGTTTTATAAAGTTCCCAGTCAGAACATATTACAACAAAATCTAACCAATTAATTAATTGTTTTGACTATCTTGATCATAAATTTTGTCTATTCCTTTACAATATTAATTCTTTGCTGCTAGTTTTAAGAAAAAAATAAGCTTTGTGGAAAAAGATAGGTGTATACATATTTCGTATATATTTTGCCTTTACTAAAGAATTTATGAAACATACACAAAAGCAGAGAAAATAGTGTAATTAACATGTTATAAGAAATCTCAACATGCCCGTCATCCAGCTTCAACATTTATTCCACTATGAATCTTATTTCATACAAGTATTTTACCACTTTCTCACTCTACAAGAATACATTATATTATTTTATAACAGTTATAGACAAAATAATATGTCTGTCTATATCCCAGACATCATATTATTTCACCTATAAATATTTTACCATTTGCCTCTACCAGCTAAGAATTGGTATGTATTCATCATCCAGATTGAGGTATTTTTTTAAAGCAGCATTAACTTTTGTGGAAGTATCATAATAGGATGGAGTATTCTGAGTTAAAATCAAACTTAAATCTTTCCAATTAAATAATTGAGAATTAGCTAGAAAAATGACTTAAAACTTAGTGTAATAAAGCTAGTAGGATATTAAAGATAAGGCATGACACATTTCTTCTTACATTCTTAGTTTCGTTGTGATAGAAGGATTAGTTATATGCTGCTTAAAGTCAAGATTATACAGTTACACAGAAAACATTCCAACCTAATCCCCTTGGGGTTGATTTTGGCTGATAGTCTATTATTTAGATGACCAAAGATGGCAGAATATACTTCTTAATGTACGTGAGTTACTCATCTAAGTTTTATACATAGTTTAATACATGCTGCATACATATATTAAACTGCATGAATGAGCTGAGATGAGAGAAGAATGTAGTCAAGGTAAAAATGGGGAGCTAGATACATTCACCAAAACTGCTTAGGGAAAGTACAGCTTAATTTACCCTTTAACTAGAATAGCTGAGAGGACAAGAGATCCAAATAGTCCCTGAGTGAATGCAGAAATTGAATGTGCTTAATGACATATTTTTGTGTGTAAGTATGTCTCTCTTCTGTGCTCCTTGTTTGCATTAGGGAGAATAGTAGAGGGGAGGCAGGAGTCTTCTCTTATGTTAATAGAAAGTGTGGTTTATGTATTCCTTATAAATTTCATTCATATTCTTTATGTGCAGCATTCACTGCAGAATGTTGGATGAGTGGAGTGCTTACTTCTCACTCTCTGTATGTTGTAGAACTAGTTATTTTTATTTCCAAACTGTTGTGGATTGATGCTTTTATAAAATATAATAAAAATAAATTACCAGAAAAATGAAATAAAGGAAAACAAAGATATAGACATAAAACTCATCTATCAAATGAATATAAAAGTTTCTAAATGCTTACTCTGCATTTCTGTCCCAGTTTCTTCTGAGACAGGTTAACAAACACTTTGTGATGTGAGCCTAATCTGAAGACGACACTTAATGTAGTACTGGTCCAGACTGTTGATCCATATGTAGAGGTGACAACTGCAGTATTGGATTGGCAGTATGGCACTGTCAATGACCAGGAAGCACAGACCTCAATGAAAGAGCTGACGAAAGGTTCCTGGATGCCCCCTTATCTATCCTAGGTTTTAACCGGATTGTACAATGATTCTGGGTGTCCTAAAGGAGGAGTCAGGTGAATGAGGCAGTCCAGAAGACACTTGGTAGGGGGAGGATTCAGTCAGAAGCTGTTTTTCAACAGGTATGGGTGGAAGTATTTCACTATGTAAACAACCAGCATAACCATACACAAACAATACCAGTGCGTATCAGTGGAGAATCTGTACTGCTGTCATCTCTACATTTATAGATACTGGAGAACAGGGAGCCTCTTGTTGCCTCTGTGCCTGGCAAAAGGCCTGATACATGGTAGATGCTGAGTAAATATTTGTTGAGTTGATGGGTGACTGATTGAAAGAGGTTTGTAGAAGGAATTCTTCCCTTTTAAAATTTGTATTAAGCTGCGGTAATTCAGACACTCAGATAAGGTGTGTATATGTCAGTGTCAGGATGTGCAGAGCTCCCTTTCTAACCAGATGTAAGGGGATTCATGCACAAAAAGGGAAACAGATTATTATTGAACCCGTGTCCAAGTCAGAGAATTATTAATATACATTTGCTTTGAGGTGCACGTAGAGCTTTTCGGTTCATTTGACCTAATCCTATTTGCATGTATGCTGCTAAAACATTTCAGCCTTTTCTCATAAGTAGAAACATTAATTTTAAAAATCAATTTCACTTTGAATCAAAGCCTATTCTAAAATAAGTTCCCTTTAAATCTTTATTCTAAATATTTTAGATGACTTATTTCTTATTTGAGGACAAATATCCTGGGAGATATGGGGTGTTAACTGATGAAAGATGATACAAGATACATGTGGACACTGTCATTAATACAGGTACACTCTAGAATGAATATGACAGATTAATGTACAAACGTCAGCTACAAACAGCAAACGAATGTAAGGCTAAATACCTACAAGAAATAAATTTTATGCAGTAGTCACCACAATTTGTCATGTTCTTTCTCAAGTCCAGGCCTATGGATAAGACTGGCTCTTACCACCCTCTGTTACCCACCTTGATGAAGTAACACAAAGTCATTTTTCAGATGTCTGTGTAGATGCCCCTTCTTGCAGGACCGTTTTGAGGGACAGTGCCTCCACCCATATTCACTTATTGCCCCTTCTTTGAGCCTTCCTTGGTCCTTTGCAGCCTCTTGTAATTATCCCGTCAAAGGCCTTAAAGCATTTTTGCATTGACTCTTGACTTCTGATCTCTCCCACACTGTTAGCCCCATAACTGCTATGTAGGAACTGAAATAATAGATACCAACAGAAAGATACATAGTAGATTGCGGATCTGTTAATGAGCCTTCAAAAAGCTGAATGGTCTTATTTAATTCCTAGAAAACACTCGCTGGTCTCATCCTTGCTGGCCCCAGCTGTGAATAGAGCATGACACCATATTTTTGAAGGAGAAATACTTCTGTAAGGGAGTCATGCATTCTGGTATAATTTTACACATATATTTTTAAAATAACACAAGCATTAATGTATCTACACACATATTTTCTACCACACATCCCTGACCTTTCTGCCTTTCCTTAAGGGGGAAAAAAAAATCATCCTTCTTCTTATACAGTTAATGGGATTTGTCAAGTCTTTGGTGCAGACATGTTTTATTTCCTGAGTAATGAGATACTTCCATTTGTGGTAGGGCATCTTGTTCTGCCCCAAATGAGATATGCCAAGCCAAACATGAATTGGAATGCTGAACATTATGTCTTGTGTGTTTGTCAGGTGTGTGATCTATTTCTGAAAACCCAAATGCAGTGCAATGACATATTTTACTATTTGTGAACTTTACCTTCTGTTAATATGATTGAAGCAACTGGAAATGGAAATTGTCAGGGCAATTTAACAAAGAAGCCCTGTAAAACTTATTAAAGTCCAGGTAGTAAAAATCCGTTCAGAAGGCATATTCTTCAAACCTGAGTTTTATTTGGTAAAACACGTTGGTGCCTGACCTTTCCAGAAACATACCAAAAAGGAGTCATTTAGAGGTCCCTGTTGTAAATTGTAAACAGCAGCCTGATCAAATTCGGCTGTATTCTGCTCATAGTATATGACAGAATGTATGAGTACACCAAACAGACAGCTAAATGACTGGGTATTTGGATGAGTCTGATGTGTATTTTAAGTAACTGCATACTGCAGAAAGCAATAAAAAGTCAATCTTATATGCCAGAAAAATGCAGGTATTGAGTGAGTCGAAGAATCTTCAGAAGTTCGTAATTCAAGTTAATCTTTCAATGGATAAAGCCAGAGGGCAGGAGCTCCGTATTCATAGACAACTTTAAAAATTCTGTAGTCAAGGTTTCAGGGTAGGAAACCAGAATTGTCACACATTTTGTATATTAAAACATATTTTTAGGAAATACATTTCCAATGTTAAAAAAAAAACTAAAAGTTTTTAGAGTATGAAATACAAAGTTAAACTTCATTCCTCATCCATCTCCAGAGGTGATCAATGTTAACAGTCTCATATGTAGATCCAGACACTTTCTGTACTTATCCAAACACAAATGTACCCTCCCCAATGTACGTATTTTAGTGGTAGTATAGTATAACGGTTATGAATGCAAGGCCTACAGTCTAATTCCTGGGTCTCACCCACCGGCTGTGTGATCTTAAGTATGTTACTGAACCTCCCAACTCCTCAATTTTTTTGTTTGTAATGAGGAAAATTATAATATCTATGTCATAGGGTTGCTGTGAGAATCTAGCTTAGAAGAGCACCTACTTTACTGAAGAAGTATTCGACCAAAGTTAACTATTGATTGTTATTATGAATAACAACATAATATTCACTTAAATCAAGAGAATAAGCATATATATGTAAATAGTGATTGCACATATATGTATTTTCATATTTATATAAATATATACCTGTAGATACTGGTCTGCAACTTGCCTTTTGACATCTATCTTGGACATGTTGTCATGCTAGTATATATAAAGGTTTATTTATAATCACTATACAGAATCTTAGTTTATAGATATGTCATAATTTAATTATGAGCCCTGTATTAATGAATATCAATTTTTTCCAATCCTCTGCTTCATGTAAAATGTTTTAGTAGCATCTTTGTTTGTACATGACTGTGCTTTTATAAAACTGTATCTCTAGGATAAATGCATAGAGGTGGGTCTAAGGGAATATGCTTTTAAATTATTGGTGGTTAATGACAAACATTCTACAACATTTGTGCTAAGTTTTTCTTCTACCACCAAGATGAAAAAGTTGCCATGTAAGGGAGATGTTTTGAAAACTGCTTCTTTAAGGCCCTTTTTAGAATAAATGGTTATAAATGAAGCACCAAGATAGAAGAGGCCACTATGGAGTTTATGAAATCAGCTTAATTAGTAACACATTATTGCTTTTGCATTTTTGGCCAATAGTCACACATCATAAACCAAAGCTTCAGTGAAGAATTATGTTCCAAACATATGACTTCATTAAAGTCTGAAAGAAATATTACAAATGACAATTTTCACAACCTTAATATGCTATTTTAAAATTGCATAGGTATCATATTAGTCTTATAATTATTGTAATTAATTTTTAAGGACGTGAAATAAGGAATTTGAATCAAGCTTATTTCATGTTCTTCTCTATCTGCCTTGCCTTATTAGCACCAGGGCTGCATTCATGTGTGTATGACAGAGCTCCATGCTCAGTAGGGTCCCACACATGAACAATGCTTCATTGTTTTCATCTTGAAATACTTAATAATTTTTTAATGTAATAATACTGCAATGAACATGAGAGTGCATCTTTAACATACTGATTTCATTTCCTTTGGATACATACCCAGTGGTGAGATTGCTGGATCATATGTTAGTTCTGTTTTTAATTTTTTGAGGAACCTCCATGCTATTTTCCGTAACGGCTGTCCTAATTGACATTCTCCTTAACCGTGTGCAAGTATTCCTTTTTCGGCACATCCTCTCCAACACTTGTTATTGCTCATCTTTTTGATGAGCAATTGTTCATTTTGCCATGGGTCCCACAATTTTCCTATAGCCAGTCCTGATGAGCAATACTTACATTTCCTGCTAATTAGCCTGGCTCAGTTGAAACACAGAATATTTGTTTGTTTGTTTGTTGAGAAATGCCTTGTGGTTGTGCTCATACTTTATGATAAAATAGCATTATTTAAAATATATGGAATATCAGCAAAGGAGTGTCATTCAATCCAAAATATATAAGAAGCTCAAAGAACTCAATAGTAAGAAAATAAATAATCAATTAAAAAATGGGAAAATGACCTGAATAGGCATTTCTCAAAAGAAGACACATAAATGACCAACAGGTATATGAAAAAATGCTCAACATCACTAATCACCAGAGAAGTGCAAATTAAAATCATAATGTGATATCACCTCATACCTGTCAGAATGGCTATTCTACAAGTTTTGGAGAGGATGTGAAGAAAAAGGAACCCTGTACACTATTGGTAGAAATGTAAATTAGTACAGTCTTTATGGTAAACATTATAAAGATTTTTCAAAAAATTAAAAATTGAACTACCATATGATCCCGCAATCCCGCTGCTGCGTATATATCTAAAGGAAATAAAATCAGTATGTGAAAGAGATAACTGCTCATGTTCATTGCAGCATTATTCCCAATAGCCAAGATACAGAATTAACCTAAATGTTCATCAGTGGATGAATGGATAAAGAAAATGCAGTGTATATACATGGTGGAATACTATTCAGCCTTAAAAAAGAAAGGAATCTTGTAATTTGCAACATGGATGAACCTGGAGGACAATACATTAAGTGAAATAAGCCAGGCACAGAAAAACAAATACTGCATGATCTCACTTATATGTGGAATCAGAAAAAGCATAAGAGCGGAGAGTAGAATGATGGTCGCAAAAGGCTGAAGGCGGTTGGACAGGAATTAGAAAGGTGGTGGTCAAAGAACACAAAATTTTATTGACAAGAGAAGTAAGTTCTAGTTATCTATTGTACAACATGATGATTATTGTTAATAACAATTTATTATATACTTGAAAATTGCTGGAAGAGTAGATTCGAAATGTTCTCACCACAAAATGATAAATATGTGAGGTGATGCATTTATTAATTAGCTTTGTTTAGCCATTCCACAATGTATACATATTATGAAACAAAAATAAAATAACAATGTATTAAGTTGATATAATAAATCAATGAGAGAAGGATGGACTATTTAGCACAGGAACAACTGGTTGAAAACTGCAGAAAAATTAAATTTGGTAATAGCCTTATCTCATGTATCAATATAAATTCTAGCTGGTTAAAGAGATAAATATAAAATAAACATGTGAGATCTCTGGAAACTATGTTTTCAAAGTGTGTCAGTCAAATAATACAGAACTGTGAGAAAATGATTGTGAATGAGACTTGATATAGATCTATTTTAAAGGGATCCTATTTTGTGAACAATAAAAATGACTTGCATTTACGTAACTGTTTACTCTATAAGGCTGTAGTAGAATATCACTGTACAGAAATGAGTTTATTTTCCCATTGAAAGTGTTAGGCCAAATGAGAAGTTGCTCATTTTGTACTGATGATGTATGCTTTAGGGATCTAATTATCCAATTATTCCAATTTGAAAAACAAAACTGAAGCTCAGGGAAATTTAATAATTTGTGTTCAGTGACATGCACATTAATAGCAGATCTTGAACTTGAACTGAGTCAGCTTCCCCACCTTCTCTTTCTTCACCAGGCCAGATTTTCCTGCCACCTTTTGATAATTGGTTCCAGTTGGAAGCAATTGTCACCATAATATTCCATGACTGGATTCTCCTTCCTGCTATACAAATCAAAAGCAATTAAAGATCTTTCAAACAACTGTGGAAGATGAGAACTGCTCATATCTTAGAATTAGAATACTTGGGTTCAGGTCTCCTGTCTGTGAGCATGAATCTTAAGACTACCTCTGAACTTAACTTTCCTCATATTAATAGGATGTTAATAAAATCTATACCATAGGCATTTTTTCCAAAAAATTTAACGAGATTATCTATATGAAAGACTTGGACTACAGTAGCACACGCACATACAAAAATGGTTGTTTAAAATGATCAAACCAGAAAATGATGCTTCACATAAACAATTTTTTCATATATCATAAATAAAATACAATAAAAAGATGTATTTTAAATCAGATTTTGTTGTTTTAATTAATTCCAGTGCTTTGGGGTGCTGAGGTAAAAAGACTACTTGAGTCCAAAAATTTGAGATCAGCCTGGGCAACATAACTGTGGTAAACTGTAGCAATGAATATTGAGTTCCGTAATTTTGAATTCCATTTCCTAAGTGACCCAGAGATATTCAACAGAAGATGGCAAGCTCATAACTAAATTCAATTTTTATTTTTTTGTATCACTCATGTAAATAAAACATCTCTCTTATGTCTTTACTTTTGGTTTGTTTTAATGTTAGGAGACATAGCATGATGAGAGGAAATAAAAATTTTCAAAATGAGGAATAGAAGTTCTTGCTTTGTAGACTTTTTAATTTAGGGCTAAGGGAACTGAAGGAATTTCAGTTGAGGAAAAGAAAGCCTGAGCAATTATAGAAGCCACCCGTTGACGACCATGTTCATGTGACAGGCAGACAGCTCAAGGAGGAAATGAGAGGTGGTTGCAGGAGAAAAGAATAGAAAATTTGAGCCAGCTCTCCTTTCATCCAGTTTTCTGTTTTAAGGCTAACTTTATTGAAGTCTAATTTGTGTACAGCAAAGGGCGTTTCTTAAAAATTTACAAATTGGCCAGGTGCGGTGGCTCACGCCTGTAATCCCAGCACTTTGGGAGGCCGAGGTGGGCAGATCCCGAGGTCAGGACCTCGAGACCATCCTGGCTAACATGGTGAAACCCGTCTCTACTAAAAATACAAAAACTTAGCTGGGCGTGGTGGTAGGTGCCTGTAATCCCAGATACTCGGGAGGCTGAGGCAGGAGAATTGCTTGAACCTGGGAGGCGGAGGTTGCAATGAGATGAGATGGCACCACTGCACTCCAGACTGGGCCACAAGAGCAAAACTCTGTCTCAAAAAAAAAAAAAAAAAAAAAAAAATTACAAATCAATGCATTTGTATACAGCTGTGAGACCACCACCAGTCAATATACTGGATATTTCTGTCACCTCCAAATGGTTCTTTGTGCTTCTTTGTAGCCAATTCCTTCCTCCCTGATGTGCTGTAGCTACAGATTAGGCCTTGAACCTTGGAGCCCAATAATATCTCTTTGCATGTCCCTCAATAAGTTTACCTGCTATTATTCCCTAGGGATTTTTTTTATTCAGTATATTCTCTATATTCCTGGGAAAATAAATAGAATATGTTTCATAGGTAATTGTCCAGCTTTATTTAATAATTAGAAGCAATTATATAGAGGAATCAACGTTTATGATTTAAAATGTTCAATAGTAAAGCCAAAAAACTAGGTTCCTTATTCAAAATCCAAGCTGGTTGGGAGAAATATATACAGGTGGAAAAGTCCCAGGAAGATCAGTTTCTAAAAATGTGACTCATAGCTCCCTGCAGTATGGTGGGAGTGAAAGTCATTTTTATTTTCACTTCAGTGCATAAAGGGGGGGACATCACTGAATGAATGAAAAGATGGATAGATGGATGAAAGAAGGAAGGGAGAGAAGACCACATCGAAGTCACTTAACTTGAATATTCAGAGACTAGAAGAGAAAGAATGTCTTTGTAAGACTATACTGCCTGTTGGGCAGGAGCACAGACTTAATGTTGACAAGCCTCAGGTTTTAATGCCAGCTCCAAAACTAAGGTTGCTGAACTTCACTTTTTGACTTGTAAAATAAGCAAGATGATATTGATATTGCAGACTTGACTTAATGGTTGAATTAAATCATTTGTGTTAAGAAGGTGGCACAAGAAGCCAGACAAAAAAGAATGTACACTATGGTTTCATTTATACAGCTCAAAAACTGTCAAAACTAAGCTGGGGTGATGAAAGTTGGAATAGGTCCTACTTTTAAGTGGAGGATTGTTACTAGGAAGGAGCATGAGGAAGGCTTCTGGGTTGCTGATGTTTTACTGTTTTATCTGAGGAGTAGTGCACTCACTTAGTATTAGCTCTAGTCTTGAAATTGGGATGCCTAATCTAGTCTTTGCTTTGCCATATTGGAACCTATATACACTTACAGAAATCCTATGATGTTCCAGGCACTGGCAAGGTCCTAGGGATGAAATTAAAAATAAGATTTGGGTTTTGTGTTGTTCATTTATAAGACTATAGTACCTTCATTTATGAAATGACAGGATCTGGTGAACTCTAAACTCTTCCAGCTCTAAAATTCTATGGAAAAAATCAATGAATATATTCATTTCTTCTTCCTACAAATATTTATTATGATTTAAAAACTGTGCTGTAGGTATTGATGATGGAGTAAACAAGGCAGAGAATGTCCCTTCCCTTATTGGGCTTATATCTGGGGAAGTGAAGTCATGGGAGCGTGTATGTTTGTGTGTGTGTATATATATTCACTACTTAAATGATACACGCTACCTTTTTAGATAAAAGAAGTAGGGAGGCTACATCCACATGTTCATGTATGATGCTGTAAAACTACCTCAAAGATATCTCTTAGAAAATACACTGGCTTCTTGTTTGTGTAAAAGAGATAGAAGACAGGGGCTATTCATAGACTACCTCAGAACATTTCTCCCTATTTCGAGGATATAAATGTATTAGCTATTTAGGAAATTAAATAAAAATTTAAAAATAGCACAGAGTAGGCCAGGTGCAATGGCTCATGCCTGTAATCCTAGCACTTTGGGAGGCGGAGGCAGGTGGATCACCTGAGGTCAAGAGTTCGAGACCAGCCTGGCCACAATGGCGAAGCCTCATCTCTACTACATCTCTATTAAAAATACAAAAATTAGCCAGGTGTGGTGGTAGGTACCTATAATCCCAGCTACCTGGGAGGCTAAGGAAGAAGAATCGCTTGAACCCGGGAGGCAGAGGTTAGAGTGAGCCAAGATCACACCATTGCACTACAGCCTCGGCAACAGAGCAAAAACTCTATCTCAAAAAAAGAAAAAAAAAAATAGCACAGAGCAAAGCCCATTTCTCCTCGGCATATCTCAATCAGCGTGGTCCCCTGTGAGTAGGGATAGGTAATGGTATAATGATGAGCCTGCCTTGAAGTTTTAGTCCCAAAAAATCAACTTTTTGACAGAAAAAAAAAAAGGCTTTTTTCCCTTGTGAGCCATAATATTAGCAAAAATACTCTGGCTTCCAGGGGCTTCTATGAGGAATGTCCGATAACTCAATAATTCTTTCTAAATGCCATAATAATTTTGGAAAATACCTACCGTGTGGCCCATAGCAAGTTTCTGGATGCTGCTTTAATTTGCTTCTCTTTTTCCCTGTTCCAACAAGAACAATGACAACGACAAAAATTAACTTAGAGAAGCATCTGCTGGAACAAGTGGTGATTATTTCCAAGCCCAAACAAAAGTAGGTAGGGAAAGAATTGTGCAGAGAAAACATTTTTCAAGATCTTCTCCAGTGTGTGAGAGAGTATGTGAGAAGGAAAATGCACATGTGGATAAAATGTTTTCATTCAACATAGAAAATGATAGGCAAGTGAGAGTCTGAAAACAGTTTCACAATGAGAACACATGGACACAGGGAGGGGAAAGGGAACAACACACACCAGGCCTGTTGTGGGGTGAGGGGAGAAGGGAGGGAACTTAGAGGAAGGGTCAATAGACACAGCAAACCACCATGGCATACGTATACCTATGTGACAAACCTGCACATTCTGTACATGTATTTTATGTAAAATAAAAAAAATGAATAAAGAAAACAGTTTTAGTTAAAAAAAAAAGAACAAAAATGCAAACAAAGAAAACCTCCTTCAAAATTTGTGATGTACTTGTTAGAATTATGGATAGCTGTAAATTGCAAAAATCACAATGATAGACATGATAATGTGAGCTTCTTTATGGTGAGGACCCTGTTGTCAGTTTCTTTTGTATCTCTCTTAGTGTGGATATAGACATGTAGTTGGGAGATCTTTTTAAGAGACCAGATGGGCAATGTGGCAATAGAGAAAGCAGTACATAGAGAAGCAATCTGCTCTCTGCTGAACTTGGACTAATCTCTTATCTCACCAAGCCTCAGTGTATCCATCTATACAATGGGTACAATGCTCTGATTAACCTCTGCCAGTTATAAAATATGACTCACTTGATTCAGTTGAACACTCCAAAATTTCTGTGCTGTGAGATTTGGGAACATGGATTTTTTTTGCTGCTGGTCTATATTATTAATAAAGGAAAGTTTTAACTTTTATACCTCCTGTTAAAACCCCTATTGGATAGGATCTAGTTTATACACCACTTAAGTTGTTGAGTCTGGCGCGTTCTAACAGTGAAGTTTTTTTGCACATGAGGCTGTTTGTTCTTGTCTTCCTAAGTATTTCCTGTTGAATGTTTTATGCTCCCAAGGAACTCTGGTATGTTGAATTGTATTTATTGAAAGCTTGTAAACCCTTGATCTTAGAGAATAAAAATCGGGGAGCAGGAGAAAAAGCTTAAAAATGCTTTGAATCCTGAGAAAATGTTTCTGTAAGTTAAAATAAGGGTGAATAATGGTGAGGATAGCTTACAGTTCCAGAAAACAAATGGAAAATGTTGGAGATATTAAGGGCAAGAATAAATTTAATAATTTTTTCCTTGGCTAGCATGAACTTTTATCTTTTGGATTGGATCCTTTAATGCTTAGATTAACACGCCATCCTTATTTTTATTGACATGTTTGTAAGTGCCACTTACTAAAATTCTAGGATGTTACAACAATTTTTTTTATACATTCCAGGTTGCATATTCTATGTAATTGGCTACTTTTCAATGACTTGTTTGCACAATTTTTGAGTCTTCACTTTAGCCCCTGATTTCTCTTTCATATATTGAAGTTTAAGCTTATATCTCACTTCTCATTGAAGTCACCAGTAACTTTAAATCATAACTAAAACAATCTTAGGGGCTACAATTACGATAAAACTCTTGTGACATAGGTCATTGTTCTTTAATTGAGGTGGTCCACTTACTGTGTAAATGTTTAAAATGTTTTAAAATAGAATAATATTTAGAAGTATATTATCTTTATGTACTCGATTTTCATATTGGCGTTTAAAAGTGTGTTTTAACTAAAATTTTATTTTGCACCAATTCCATAAGTTAACTCTGGCATCCTCTAAAGAAATTTCACTTACAGAGAAAAAAAAAAAATGTGCCTAATTAACTTTTTCCTTAGAGTTGTTTGTTAATAAGTCATCCTAGAAATCATTCCCTGGCTATTTTGAAATTTTTTCAACAATCTAAAGTTACTAGTTTAGTCTTTTTAAAAACGTTATCTGTTTAGGGAATTGAATTTGATGGTTTTACTAATAACTGAAATACTGTGATTAACCAATTACTTTATTATTATTGTTTTTAATTGTGATAAAATATGCATACCAATTATTTTAATAGCTGAACATATCTATTAAGTGTAAGAAATAGAATATTTCTTGTTTTTAAATGAAGTGCTCTATTCCATGCCCTTAAGTCATACCTAGGAAACCCATAGCTCACAGAGGCTGCTGGAACATGCAGGCCCACATCAGAATTAAACCAATAGAGGGTCTCTGAAACTTGAATTTTCATCTCGGTGAGTCTTCTGGGGTTATTTATTCACGTGTTCTTGCTCCAAATGCCTGCTTCTTTTTTATGCTTTTATTGGGTGAAAGAGAGCATAATAATTCTATGTATTTAAGTGCAACTGATATAATACATAATGGGGCAGAACTTTAAACTCTTATGCCCTCTGAAAACATTATGAAGGCTGGAATAAAAACGTAAATGCAGGCACTCATGTAGCTATAAAGGTTGCACTTTTGAAAATTGAAATAGTCTTCTCTTCAGAAAGATGCTCAGTGATTGGTGCACAAGATAGGGCTGGAACAAGGGACTCCTGACTATCAGGGACTCTGCAGATTATTTGTAGTTGTCTCTCTTTGTTGATCAAATAATGAATGTAAAAGGTGGTTATATCTGTAGAGAGCCTCACTGTATTTTGTATTAAACCTTTCAATAAAAGTGAATAGAGTTTTATTTCCATTAGTTGGAAAGGACAACCTATAACTTATCAGAAGTCTCCTGACAGCTTAATACCAAGTTCTACAATGAAAATAAAATGCCTACAAATATTTGGTTTGGTTAAGATTAAAGATGCCTGGTTCAAGCATGCTACTTTGTTGTGGCAGTAAAATGTATGCACAATGCCATTTAAACAACAGAAAAAAAAGGATGAAAGAAAATAAAGTTTCTCAGGTAACAGAGGAAATCTGAAAAGATATTATATACCTGTAGAAAAAATAGAAAACCCACTTTATGGAATTAGCTCCAATCTTCAATTTGGGATGCCTAATCTAGTCTTCGCTTTTGCTGTAGGAGAATCTACATATACCTGTGGAAAACTTATACTTCAGGCACTGGCAAGGTCCTAATGGATGAAATAAAAAATAAGATTTGGCTTCTGTGTTCTTCATTTGTAAGACCGTAGTGCCTTCATTTATAAAATTAAAGGATCTGGTGAACTCTAAACTCTTCCAGCTCTAAAATTTCATGGAAAAAAAGAATCAATGAATATATTTATTTATTCTTCCTACAAATATTTATTATAATTTAGAAATTGTGCTGTAGGTATTGACGACAGAGTAAACAAGGCATAAAATGTTCCTGCCCTTATAGGGCTTACATCTGGGGAAGTGAAGACAGAGCCTGAAAAAATATCCAAATAAATATAACATAATTTTGCATTGTAATAAATCTAGTGAAGAAAAAGAAGCACATAGGGTGATGTGATATTCCTGGAAGATCTATGTGTATTACCAGAATACAGATTGGAGGACAAGCTCTGTTCTGAGCTTGTGTTGTTGAGAGTATGCATGTGCAATTCGTTTTTATAATATGAATCTAAATATAGTTTATAAAATAAATGCATGAAGACATTTTGAGAGACAGCTTTAAATAGTAGGCTCGTGAGAATTTTTCAGTAAAATAATCTTCTATCAGATGAAATGTACAATAAAATTGGCTTGTTGAACGTCATTGTCCCATATAGTGGTAGCATCTAGGATGTAAAACATTAAGTGTCTAGGAGAGGACCTGAATCTTAGATGAACAGTAAGTGCCATAAAAGTAACGCCAAACATGAAGACACAATATGTAGTGATGGAGGGCACAGACTGTGGAGCCAGACTGCCCCAGTTCACATTCCAACTCTGCCACTGTGGAAACTTAGGGGAGTAACTTTATTTCCCTGTGCCTCAGTGTGCTCGTCTGTAAAATGGGATTAAAAAGTAGTCCCGGCCAGGAGCGGTGGCTCACAGCTGTAATTCCAGCACTTTGGAAGGCCAAGGCGGGTGGATCACGAGGTCAGGAGATGGAGACCATCCTGGCTAACAGGGTGAAACCCCGTTTCTATTAAAAAAATATAAAAAATTACCCAGGTGTGGTGGCGGGCGCCTGTAATCCCAGCTACTAGGGAGGCTGAGGCAGGAGAATGGCATGAACCTGGGAGGTGGAGCTTGCAGTGAGCCGAGATCACGCCACTGAACTCCAGCATGGGCAACGGAGGGAGACTCCGTCTCAAAAAAAAAAAAAAGAAGTAGTCCCTATTTCATAAAGTTGCTGTGAGGATTAAAGGGTATTAAATTAACTTGGGGAGTATAAATTATTATTAATAGCGTATTTTAATCTATTTAATTTTAAGATGGCTATAATGTAATTAAAGCACTACTTTAAATATACACTGAGTACTAGACAATGAGTAAACATCATAAAAGTATAAAAGTCGGCCGGGCGCGGTGGCTCACGCCTGTAATCCCAGCACTTTAGGAGGCCGAGGCAGGCGGATCACGAGGTCAGTAGACCGAGACCATCCTGGCTAGCACGTGAAACCCCGTCTCTACTAAAAATACAAAAAATTAGCCGGCCGCGGTGGCGGGCGCCAGTGGTTCCAGCTATCGGGAGGTTGAGGCAAGAGAATGGCATGAACCAGAGAGGTGGAGCCTTTGCAGTGAGCCGAGATCGCGCCGCTGCACTCCAGCCTGGGCTACAGAGCGAGACTCTGTCTCAAAAAAAAAAAAAAAAAAAAAAGTATAGAAGTCATTTCTCTCCCTAGCTACTTCCAACAATGACATTTTGAGTTACACAAACAATTCATTTTTAAAAGATTATAATTGAAAGTGTATGAATTGTGCTGAAGAAACTAAGTAAACTTCAGCTAGAGGAAAAAGATCCCAAATGCCCTTCAACATCTTATTGGACAATGGAATGCTGCCTTCATCATAGATATCAATAGACTAATGAATAATGGAAAGATAACAATGGACTATGAATGAAGTGTAACATTTTCTCAAACTTCCCAGTGGAACCAAAAGAATTTTTAAATATATGTCTAGCAAATTAATTTTGTGGAGTATAGTTTACTAGAATTACGGGGAAAAAAAAAAGCAGACGGCCAGTATGGCTATTATTTTAGCTATGTGCTGAAATATATGCCTATAATAATGTTTTAATTTAACCCTAACATCTCAGGAGTTACAGTGATATCGAACTTGAACTCTTAAAAACTCATATTTGTGAAGACTTCCAACGTATACCTCAGGTTACCTGTAAATATGCTCTTAGGCATGTGTACGTGAGTCCCAAGGAAACTTTTGCCAAAATGTGTAATTGTTTTATATGAGGGTTTTAAGAAAGCACTTTTAAATTATTTTAAAGTAGGATTACAAATTGAACTTATTCATGATTTAATTCCCTTGGCTAGTAGTATGGAAGTCTAGCTCCCCAAAACTTTGAAAAAACAAAAACACCTGAAATTTATAAAGCAATAATTTTTTTAAAGCTTTGTTGCTACAAAGTGAGACTGTAAGAACGAAAGTTAAAGGCCTTTGCTATTCCATCTACATTCAGTTTGGATAGCCTCAAAGTAGTTGAAAATTTACTTTTGAATATGCTGAAAATAGAGTCCATAAGCATCTAGTATAATAGCTTTTGATTGGCCAGATTCTATCTCGAACTCTTACTGTGCTTTAGAATTCGTTTCTGAACTCTTTTTCTGATCACTGGGAAGAAGGCAGTAAGAGAAAAGAGCAATATAAGAAACTGATAACTCCAAGGGCTATAGTTCATTTATGTTTCTCATAGTTATATGTGTCTTATGTTCATTTTAAAACTTTAAAACAATAAAAGGAGCATGTATAAGAGCATAAATAGGTATAAACGTATTCTATGTTTCCCAAAGAATTTTCAGTATATGATGATACCTTTTGAAGGAAAGGAATATAGAAGGTTCGGTGTATGACGATATCTTTTTAAAGAAAGGAATGTATCTCTTGGTGCCATCAGATTTTTTCTTGACTTACAAAATGGTTGATATTGTTTGTCTCTGTGTCCCCACCCAAATCTCATCTTGAATAGTAATCCCTATGTGTTGAGGGAGAGACCCAGTGGGAGGTGATTGGATCATGGGGGTAGTTTTTCCATGCTGTTCTTCTGACAGTGAGTGACTTCTCACAAAATCTGATGGTTTAAAAGTGTTTGGCTGTTCCCCACTCTCACCCTCTCTGTCTCCTGCCTCCACATAAGACATGCCTTGCTTCCTTTTTGCCTTCACCTCCCCAGCCCTGCAGAACTGTGGTTCAATTAAAACTCTTTCTTTATAAATTACCCAGTCTCAGGTAGTTCTCTATAGCAGTGTGAAAATGGACTAATAAAATTGACTACAAATTATTTAAAATTCTCAGTACTCAAGCAAGCTGTGGCATTACTTACCACAGTTATTTTTTATATTTCTGTGGCATTTTTGTAACAGACCACATAGAACCAACTTAAAACAAGTGTAAGCAAAACTTTTGATCCTTGGAGAAGACAATTTGATGCAAGGAGTCTTTTCTTGCCAGGGACAGTGGATCATGCCTGTAATCCCAGCACTTTGGGAGACCGAGGCAGGTGGATCACCTGAGGTCAGGAGTTCGAGACCAGCCTGACCAACGTGGTGAAACTCCGTCTCTAGTAAAAATACAAAATTAACTGGGCTGGGTGTGGTGGTGTGCACCTATAAACCTGGCTAGTTGGGAAGCAGAGAGAGGAGAATCACTTGAACCTGGGAGGTGGAGGTTGCAGTGAGCCGAGATTGCGCCATCGCACTCCAGCCTGGGCAGCAAGAGTGAAACGCCATTAAAATAAATAAATAAATAAATAAATAAATAAATAAATAAATAAATAAATAAATAGAAAAAGAAGTCTTTTCTTGGTGAAGCTTCTTTAAAGCCACCATCCATCAGTTTTGACAGCTTTTTGTGATCTATGGCCAGTAATCTCTGCTTAATCTATAAAGTGTAAACTCTTCCAGAACAGCAAATGTGCTGCCCAGGTGTTAAGAAGGTCACCAAACTAGTTCAGTGCTGAGATATAAGAAGACAGCCATCCTAGGGATATGCACCTCCTTTGAAGTTACTGGGAAAAGAACAGTTCCAGAATATGACTTAATTACTAATTTTAGTGACAACCAACAAAAAGCCCTTTAAAAATAAAACAGTGTGTATGTGGTGGGTGCCTATGCTTAATTACATGAGCATTTGATTATAAAGAGGGAAGAATGGCTCTCAGGAAGCTATTTCCCGATCTGGAAATGATGCATCATGTAGTAAAATGTAAAGCGGGCTTAGCAGCTCTGCCCTAGCTGATAATTTGTTCTAGGACAAGTCACTTAAACTCTGAGTTTGGGAGTCATTAGTAAAATGGGGAGACCAATATTTGGCCTACCCCATTCTTCAAACTTAGTTTGTGATTCAAAGGAGAAAGAATGCAAAAAATAGTAACAGAAGACTACAAAAAGTCAGGAACATCTGATTGAAAGTAAAAGCCTATGAATTTTGGCAAAATATGATCAAGCTCTCCTAATTCTGTATATCAGTATTAGCCATTCTGGCCTGTGGAAGATACCATTTAAGGATAAATATTACAGTGTGAGTGGTGAAGTGGCAATGAGTGGCCTATATCTAAAATATTAGGAAATAATAATTTATCCAGAATGACCTACAAGAAAAATTTTTTGGTCAGCATATGAATAGTATTTTGCTACCATTTTTGTTTGGCAATCATTGAGCAATAAAATGGGAATATACAGATATTGTAGTGGAAACATCAATATGAGGAGTTAAAAACCACAAAGCACCTGCATATCGGCAGGATAGATATAAATGCCAATGTTTAATAAATATTACAAAGTGTGTAATATAGTAAATAGAACAAAGACATAGTGTTGAGATTCAGGGCCCTGAAACAAGAAGTCCTGATATCTCAGATTCATTACCAACGAAATCACTGATGATGTTACTTAATCTTTCTGTGCCTCAGTTTCTTCACATGTCCAAATGAGAACAGTAATAAAATTAAGTGAGTAAGTATATGCAAAGTGCCAAGAGCAGTTCAGAATGCAAGAAAAAGGTGGCTATCATATTATATAGAATAATAAAGCCTGGGTTGCTACCCTCGTTCTGTCACTTTTTTTCTCTGAGTCTTAGTTTCCTTATCTGAAAAATGGTAATAAGAATATCTACCTCTTTCATTACTGTGAAGGATTTCATAAGATGAAGTGACTTCAGTTGCACTGTAGCTCTCAGGAACTATCCAAATGTTAGTTTAAAAAAATATTTATTGCAGCAATCGGCATTGAAGTGCTGACAAGAACATCTACCACCTCTCCCCATGGATGAACATCTCACCTAGTATAAAGTGACTATCTATCCCTCTCTCTCTCTCTCTCTTTCTCTTTCTCTCTCTCTCTCTTCTCTCTCTCTCTCTCTTCTGCCTCACTAACTTTAAAGCAGAGTTTTCTAACCTCAGCACTATTGGCATTTGAGGCTGCATAAAGCCTGGTTGTAGGGGGCTGTCTTTTGCATTGTAGGATATTTAGCATAACAATCCTTGGCTTCTACCTAATAATTCCAGTAGTACAGCATCTTCCCCACCCCAGTCAGGATGTCCTAGGAGGCAAAATTGCCCGCAGTTGAGAACCACTACTCTAAAGCATTGTTTATATGTTAGCTTAGACACTACTTCCTCCAGGAAAGCATTCTGTGAATATCCCAGGAGGAATTTAATCTCTCCTATGTGCTCCTGAATGTACCCCCTTGAAATAAGTGTTTGCCTTTTTATAATGTTTACATATACATTTCCTCCTATAGACTGTGAGTTTATCTTGTCAGGAATTGTATCCTACTTACCATCTGTTTTCATGTGGTAAGCATTCTATGCATATTTGTGAAAGGAAGACAGGGAGGGAAGGAGGAAGAGAGAGAGGAAGGAAGGAAGATAGGTGGTTAATCAGTTGACCTTGATATTGTCTAATGCTCCATTATGTATCTTTCAGGTCCCTCTGCTGTGTCAAACATCAGGGGGTAACTTGATTCCTAAGGAGCCAGTGTAGAGAAACCACTGTGTACTCCCAAGGAGAGGCCAAGCTTCTGCAAAAGACCTGGTCCATTATTGTTTATGTGGAAATCAATCCTATATTTAACAGATATATTAAATTACCGGATTAAAAACTCAATACCATCATCAGTCAGATATAAAACAGAAACTGATACCAGCCCTTGTTTTAGAAGAATGTGGAGGGAGTAATATATCTGTTATGAGCGGGAACTCTTGCACAGATCAACTGTAGTTGGCTAATTAATGCTCAATATAAACATGAAACAGAGGAATGCTTCAGCTATACCATGAGTTCATGATTTTGTGTAAACAACAATTTAAAAAATGGGCTGAAGTCCACATTGAATGTCAATGAAATTGAAATATTTCCCTGCCAGATAAAGGGAGGGATAGAGGCTTTCCTCTTATAAAACTGGCAATGTCAGTGATTCTCTCCTCAGATAACCTTTTCCACCTACCTCTCAGAATGGACTTCAGTGGGAGTAAACTTCAGAGGGGCCTTGTGGTTTTTCTAGGGGGCTGGTACTTGCCGTGTCCAACTCTTAGAGACTACAGAAAGTTTGAATGAGTACACGGACGTCTCACCTGAAACCCTCACATTTGAAGTGTTTAAAGGATGTGATTATTGTACTTCATGTATGCATCATTATATATGTAAGCTTTACATGTACCATTATGTATGTACATTATTCATGTTCATCAGTATACGTTTCATGTATTCATCATTATTTCATATAACACAAGAAAAGAAAAAACATTGCTTTTACGCTGACAGCACACTGTTTCATAACTTAAGATATTTTCATATAGTTCCTTTAGATTTATTTAGGTACAGATTTTCAAAAATCTTTTTTGTGTGCTCATAAAAAGGAAAGCACAAGCAAATTAAGGTAAATCATTCTAAACTGTTTTTCAACATCAGAATCTAATTCTAAGTGATTTTTCAACTGAGAATTGTCATTGTCCATGTGTTTTCCCCCACATAGTGTGCTCAGCTGTGTCATCAAGACCATCATTGACACAGCGTTGCTTGGACGGATGCTCTACTAATGTCTCTGGGGTTTTCTTCCAAACCACCCATTCTTGACGTTTTGAAGTGCATATGCAGGCCGTCATGATGACATAATGATTGTATCTGGTTGGTAGCTGTTTTAAGAAGAATCCTAATTTCAGAGACCATTAAAATGTGAAAAAATGTGCATTTTAGAATTGATGAAATAAGTAATTTACATCCTAATGATGGGACTATCTACTTTCTACTTTAAAGGCTTGAAAGGATTCAAAGTGAAAAGTGCTGAGAATCCAGAGCCAGATAGAGCTAAAATCACATTTCTCTGCTATCTGCAGGCTATTTTAATGAGGGCAAATTATTTAACTCTTCTGTGTCTCAGTTTCTTCATTTGTGAAACCTGCCTCAGAGGAACATTGGTGATAATAAATAAAAATAAACCTCTTTGCCCTGAGTAGTTATACAAAAATATATTCTCTTTTTAAAACAAGAGCTCAGTTCAAACTGGCATTTTCTCTGTATTTGAACATTTTATATGTGATGTTCTAAGTGGAGACTGCTAAAATTGGTAAAAATGTTATGTCTTAACAATGAATTGGTTACATTTCAAGATGATGAGCAGATTTAGATAGCATTGTTTTTAATACAGTTTATCTAACAGGGAACTCATCCATAGTTGTCTTGTGAACTATTTTTTCTTTCTCCTATCAAGAATTTGAATTTTCTTTAAGGCCAAATGGTGAATCAGCAACTGGTCAATAATTAATTTTATTTTATGTCCTATGCCCTTTTTCAGTCCAATTTTTAAGTAAATGTTAACTCAGAAACTAATTCACAGCTTAAAACACAGTTGACCTGACAAGGCTGCTATCTATTCTAGACTAACATGAATTTCTTAATGTAAGCACTAACATCTTCCAGTACAAGCCTTGAAAATTAAAACCAAAGGATTAGCATTATCTTTACTGATGTTAATTCTGTATTAAATTCATAGTAGGTCACAGGAAATCATCCCTTTCTCATGTTATGAAACAGAAAAAGATAGGATGTCAGAAACTAAAAACCAATATATGTTTTTTTTTTCTAGGAGGTGACTGAAACTTAGTAGGCACACTCTACCTTTGCAGTTTTTATTTTTCTCTTTGAATGCTGTTGCTTCTTCCATCTTGCCAGCCCTTGAAGAATCTGGAAAAAGCATCTCATTTTCCATGGAACAAGAAATAGGTTATAGTCCCTTTCACAAAATGTAGAGTAGGACTTTCATTGAATGCCAACTCAGTTTTTTTTTTTAATTCTGTCGTACAGCATAGAAAAGCTGGTGAATGATGTCATAGTCACTAACAGCAACTGTTCAAGTTAGGAGACTTTTAGAGAAGTGGATGTTGTCATTATTCATTCACATGTGTTTTATTGTGTTATAGATTTCTATTATTCCAGTAACAGATAATGAGCAGTCTCAGAGAAAGAATTGGGGACCAATTCATTGTCAATTTCCCCCAGTGCCTACTACAGTGCCTGCTATACATAGGAAACTCAGTCACTTCTTGTTGATTGTCACAAAAATTAGTAAGAATTGGAAGGATAAAGGAAGAGAGAGAAAACTAGCTCACTAGAGAAGATTCTTGAATGCTTTCTGAATCATATCAACACAGTATAGCAACTGGCTTAATCATAGATGTCATCACCGGCATTTGTGGTTAGAAATATAATGTTTAAGCCCCATCCCGGGCCTTTGAATCCAAATCCTCAAAAGTAAGTCTTGGAAATCTATATTTATAATTATCACTCTTGGTGATTCTTATGTTCAAGCAAATTTTTAAAACACTGAAATACTATGATGCTTTTTAGAAAATGTTTAAGTTGGTAAAACAAGTAATGATTCATTTTAGACCAAGTTAGCATTTGAACATTTCAGACCAATGGGAATATTAGAATGTGGTGCTGGGTAGCCAATGGCTGGGAAGGGAGTTTTCTTATTTTAGGATTGGTTTCAAAACCATAATTTCACTCTTATTTCAGAGCTTTCTATTGCCCATTATTGGGCAGCAGAAAAATATTGTTTTTATTCTAAACTCAGGACCTAATATCCTCTAATGCTTAGCAGAATTTGAGTATTTTAAAAGGTATTTAGTTGGTATTAAGAGAAGTAACTCAGAAAGTCAGAAACTTTTTCTCTTTCTCCTAATCGCATTATAACTATCACTGTAAAGACAATAAATAATACGAAACTTCTTAAATAATGTGAATATATAAGATCACATAAAAATAAGAACATTCCTTGAGGCTTTACTTTTTTACAGCTTTCTATTACAGTATGATAAATAGATGAATAATAACCTTGCCAAGTTATATTTGTTCTTTATTTTGTCTCTAGACATGTACAATTTTGGTGCCGTCATTTCATCTCTAACTGCTTTTCTGTTATCTTGAGGGTCTCAGTCAGATAAAGCATTATAAATAATAAATATTCTTGAGTCATCTGATAGCTCAATCCGAGAGGAAATAAGAGGTTCAAATTTCCATAGATTTTTATTAACATTCATATAAATATAAGTATAATTATTTTTCAATAGTTTTAGAATATTATTACTATCCTTTAGTAAGACATGTTGACACACCATAAGTCAAACACCAGAATCCCACTAGAACAAAATTTGACCCTAACCAAAATAATCACACATGTCCCTGTATTGCTGATGCTTATCGATTCATTTATAATGAGATTTTCTACAATGAATAGCCTAGTTTAAGCATGTTTTTTTCTAGTCTTTGTAAATAACTATTTGTCTATCTGAAAACTGATTTTGTTCTGTTTGCAGAGTACCTTTCACTTGCTAATGATCTGTGCAAATTAAACAGAAAAGGGGAGGACAGGCATGGTTAACTTCTCAAAACTTCTTTATTCTGGGTGGATGGTAAGCAAGAAGCAATTATCCTCTGACTCTCCTCACTCCCAAAAAATTTCACAACCAAAAAGAAGAACAAGAGACACATACATGTGCATTTGCATGCCAACCAGAAGAGCAAACCAGTGTGCAGAAAGTGTGTTTACAACACTTCCTTGCAAATGAATAGCAGTTAGATTAGATACTTTCCTTATTCTGTATAGACGGGTGCCTGTTGTATTTCTCTGTAGAGCTGCTTCAGTTCAGAGCCTGGCCATGTGCTTTGATGTGATTTTTACCAATGGAATTCCATTCAAGTAGAGAAAAATTCTATATTAACTAACTTTTGTGCAGATGCAGGCACAGATGATTCAAAGTGTTAGCAACTTTCTAAAAACCAATCATTTAAATACCCAGTATGAGAAATAAAAATTTGGATTTTTATGTAGTTATCTTTGTTCTGCATTAAATCTCTTTTGTCATTTTTCAACTTTCTTTAACAGTCCTGGGGGGAGAAGAGAGTAGGAGAAATGGTAAAGGACTTAGTGTGTGCAACTGAATCTGATTATAATTGTTTAAGATTTATTGGTTGGTAACGACAAGTTGTTTTTATACATTGAAATTCTAGAAAGTTTTAAGTTCTATCTTTCATTTAAAAACTGAGAGCTACTAAACATTTGGGCATTTGAGTATCTAGGCACTTGGGAATCTTATTCCTGTCTTGATTTGTGTGGGTCATGCTTTTGATAATTATAAAGAGGATTTTGTGGTGGCTTTGAAAATCCTCAGTCTGTAAATAGCATTTTGTGATCCAAAAGCCAAGGGAAATGACTAAATGGATCTTTGTGACATTTTAAAAACACCAAAAGGTAACTTCTTTGAACGAGATTTATGAATGTAGAAAACTTAATAAGCAAAGAATGGATCTTTGTGTTTTTTCTTCCCACCATTCAATCTAAGAGGTTTTCTGTGGTCAGTGCAAGAGCAAGGCCCTGCAGATCCTTCCTCTGCTTATTTCCCCACACCTGATACAGTTTCTATTGGCACTTTTTACTTATTCTAAGTAGCTGGCACAATGAAATGTTTTCATTTTTATTCTAACAAGGTTTAGTGTGTGCTAAAAGCAATTTTATAAAGATCTCTAAGCAAATATTGTACTGTACTCATATACATTACATTTGAGAATGTTCCAGGCAAGTAAGTTCTAGGTTTTTGCTGTGCTTATCCTACTGAAGTATGATCCCTGTCTCTGCTGCTTTTTTCAAATACATAACCATAACTGCCTTTATCTCCATATATCAATATGCAGAAACAATAGAATGCTTGTATGGCTATCTGTGCAAATCCCAAGAGAATTATTTGTACTGGGGGAAATGCAGTTGAATAAAAACAGGAAAATTCATAGATAGGCATAGAGCCTTATATCTTCATATACCCTCTAATAATGGTAGAATTTGGTTTTGTTTTATAATTAATCCAATAAAACTATATAATTTACTGTGCACTTTAAAATTAAGAAGCTTATGCAGAAAGAGCATCATGAGATACAAGAGGGGCTGTGGCATATCAGATTAAATTTATATAGTATAATATTATTGGTTTCATTGTCTTGTATTTTGGAATCCAGAGTTAATGTTAGTGCTAAATGCAAGTTTACTGCTATCTTGGACATCTGAATCTCATCTACCTATTTATCCCTAATGTTGTACATCATCACAGAACTTTTTAGGTCTTCCAGTTTGTTTTTTCTTGGGAAACTACTGATGTGGCTAATGGGCACAAACCTGTTTCTACCCTAAAAATGCCTTGAGCCATAAACTCCAGCCCAGAGTACAAGTAGGGGAAGACATCTTTACCTGCTCAAATTCCCAGAAACAGAGAGAGGAATCCACAGATAAATACCCTGTCATGTTGTTGTAATCAGATCAAAGATCCAGCTTTTAGCTTTGGCCAATTTCCTTGACAGATCAAGATTGGATACCAAGGTTTCTGACTTCCATTCCACATTTTATCTGCTGAATATTAAGAATTAGGAGTATATAAAGACTTCATTTAAATAATCTCAAATTGTCCCTGTTTGCAGATGACATGATTGTATATCTAGAAAACCCCATTGTCTCAGCCCAAAATCTCCTTAAGCTGATTAGCAACTTCAGCGAAGTCTCAGGATAAAAAATTAATGTACAAAAATCACAAGCATTCTTGTACACCAATAACAGACAAACAGAGAGCCAAATCATGAGTGAACTCCCATTCACAATTGCTTCAAAGAGAATAAAATACCTAGGAATCCAACTCACAAGGGATGTGAAGGACCTCTTCAAGGAGAACTACAAACCACTGCTCAATGAAATAAAAGAGGATACAAACAAATGGAAGAACATTCCATGCTCATGGGTTGGAAGAATCAATATCGTGAAAATGGCCATACTGCCCAAAGTAATTTATAGATTCAATGCCATCCCCATCAAGCTACCAATGACTTTCTTCACAGAATTGGAAAAAACTACTTTAAAGTTCATATGGAACCAAAAAAGAGCCCGCATCGCCAAGTCAATCCTAAGCCAAAAGAACAAAGCTGGAGGCATCACGCTACCTGACTTTAAACTATACTACAAGGCTACAGTAACCAAAACAGCATGGTACTGGTACCACAACAGAGACATAGATCAATGGAACAGAACAGAGCCCTCAGAAATGATGCCGCATAGCTACAACTATCTGATCTTTGACAAACCTGACAAAAACAAGAAATGGGGAAAGGATTCCCTATTTAATAAATGGTGCTGGGAAAACTGGCTAGCCATATGTAGAAAGCTGAAACTGGATCCCTTCCTTACACCTTATACAAAAATTAATTCAAGATGGATTAAAGACTTATATGTTAGACCTAAAACCATTAAAATCCTACAAGAAAACCTAGGCAATACCATTCAGGACATAGGCGTGGGCAAGGACTTCATGTCTAAAACACCAAAAGCAATGGCAACAAAAGCCAAAATCGACAAATGGGATCTCATTAAACTAAAGAGCTTCTGCACAGCAAAAGAAACTATCATCAGAATGAACAGGCAACCTACAGAATGGAAGAAAATTTTTGCAACCTACTCATCTGACAAAGGGCTAATATCCAGAATCTATAATGAACTCAAACAAATTTACAAGAAAAAAACAACACCTCATCAAAAAGTGGGCAGAGGACATGAACAGACACTTCTCAAAAGAAGACATTTATGCAGCCAGAAAACACATAAATAATCTCACTCAATAATCTCATCTTTTTTTCTAAAAGAGCATTTAGCAAAACGGAGTCAACTAACCTGCCAATATCTTATAAAGAAATTTTATAAACATTGGTTTAATACCTGCAGTACTAATTTTTGCTTCTGACAAAGGAAGATGTTTATATCATCAGAATAACTAAAAATAAATAATCTGATAGGTATTTTGTTGATCACCAACCGTATTTTATCATAGTACTATGCATTGTGGGTATCCGAAAGAGGGAGAAAGATACATTCATTCCTTGATGCTGCTCTTCTTTGAGGTGTAGCATTTGTGAAGTACAGCATGTTGTCTCACCATTGAAATTGCTTTCATATGCAGAAACATACTATGTGCAATTGTCTGTGTTAATATGGACACATTTCTCATTTAGAAGAGAGATCATGAACTATCTTTATACACCAAGTTTACCCTCCCCAACAATTTAGTAACTTTACAGACACATGGATATTCCAGTCATATTCCCTTGTCTTTTGCCTCTGTACATGGAAAATAGCTTGTTGCAAACGTGAGTGCCTCTACCTGCAAGCCTTGTTTTTCTGGAAACAGCAGCCCCTCCTTACTAACAAATGGCAAGTAGGTAAATAAATACCCCTATTTTGGAGTGATTTTAAGGCAGGTGTTCTATACTGTGTCTCAGCGGTCTCTAGTTTCCCACAGTGTTAACTTACTTGATAATACACTCTTCACTGGCTTTCTTCCTTTCCTGAATTATTCCCCCTTTCCCATCTAGGTGTTTCCTAGAATCACTTCCCAAATAAACCACTTGTAGTTAAATCCTCATCTCAGGGTCTGTTTCTGGTGGAACCCTAACCAGGATAATAACCTTTTCTAATACTTCCTATTCCTTTAGGTTAGAAAAACAGGTTCTTCCAAAGCACCACCTTTTCCTTCTCCATGTTTAGCATTTTACTCCTCACTGACACTGGCCTATGGAGCCCCATCTTTCTGAAGTACACTAGTTCGAGGCTTCTTTCTCCCAGGCCTGGAGTCCCACAGAAGGGCTCCAACTAGAAGCACTCAGCCGAAGTACTCTAAATAGATGCATTTCTACTTCTCGTTTGTATAATTTTCAGGCAATCTTACAAATCACTACCAGACACATTTTACTAATCTTCTATTGTATCCATGGTTTTAGCATTTATAAAACTTCAGAGGTTTCTACAGTCACTACCTTAGTAATGCCATTTAGTTTTATGGCTTTATATATTATCTATATGCCACAGACTCCCAATACTTATATTTCCACATCAAATCTTTCTCTCATTCCAGTCTTTTAGGTACCACTACCTAATTGACATCTGTACTTAGATGTCTATTAGACATTTCACATTCAAAACGTCAAACCTAAACCCCTAATCTCCTCAGACAAACCTGCTCTTTCTGCAGCCTTCCTCATCTCAGTTGATGGCAGTTCCATCCTTCTAGTGGCTTTGGAGATATCCTTGATTTATTCATTTGGCTCTTAAATATACCCTGACTGAATCCATTAGGAAATCCTTGTGTTCTTAACTTCAAAATATATTCAGAAGCTGACCATTTCTCATCCTCTCCACCAGTGAAACTCTGGCACAAGCCAGCATCAGCTTTCACCTGGAATGCTACCTCTCCTTGTTGTTCTCCTTGCTTCAGTTTCTGCTGCCTTCTATCCTCAACACTAAAGACAGAGAGATCCTTTTAAACTGTTGGGTCACAGATCATGGCCTTCTACTGCAAAAAGCCAGCATGCAATAGATCTGTGTCTCACTCGGGTAAAAGCTACATCTTTACAATGGCCCATAAGGGCTGATCTGAAGAGTTTCTAATATCGCTCTGACCCTCTTCTTGTACTACTTGCCCCCTCACTCACTTTGCTCTAGCCATATTAATTAATGTATTTATTCATGCAGCAGATCTAAGCATTTGGTCCTGTGTCAGCTGTGGTCTAGGAACTGGGGTTACATATTGATCAAGATACACATGTTTCCTATTCTCTTAAAACATTAGGGGTTGTAGTAGCTTTTGAAGTATAATAGTTTTAAGGTATAATCCTAATTAACTGTATTTCTCAGCTCTCCTCCTCCCTCCCTTTCCACTAGAATCCATGTCCCAAATCGCCTACCTATGGGTCCAGGTGGGAAAATGGAAAAGAATCAAGCAAGGAAGAAATAGTGCCTATAGCTAGAAAGCAAAACTAAGAAATTCTGTTACAATATCATAAGGCCACTGTAGCTGCAAGGGATCCTGGGAAATGCAAATATTTAGAAGAGGCTGATGCTGTCATCAAGAATGTGTGTGTGTGTGTGTGTGTGTGTGTGTGTGTGTGTGTGTGTTCAGTTAGGGAGAAAGAATGAATGTACACTGTGTAGATAAATTGTTTCTACCACAGATGGTGAAAAAATACCCATGGTTTACACTGAGTCTAGGTCTTGTCCAGTTCTGAGCATTTTAATCAGAAAAGCATTACTACACTCACTTGTTTTTATATTAAAATAAGGGCTATTTATTGCCACCAGCACAGGAAATGACCTGGTGTGGCCTTGTAAGACAGAATTAATTTGCAGTGACTCCAGCTAAAAGTTGGCTGCCTTTTAACTTAATAACTTGAGAACTGTCAGTATCCTTTGAAGTTAATGATAGTTGTAAAGTGCAAATAAAAATGTTTCTAAAGGAAATCAAACACACTACAGCCAATAAATGGCTGTCACTAGAATGCTCTGTCCCTGAAACTATTCATGTATGTGTGAGGGGAAGGTGGAAGGCTGGTAATCTGTTTAGAATTCATTGTTATTTTGTCTTGTTTTGTTTTGGCTTTTGGATTATAGAATGCCCAACAAGATTTCCCCTTGGAAATGAAATTTAAGGCATTTAATGGGTTTCTAGTTGTTGGATAGCGTATTAGAAGCAAAGATATTTTGTATCAGCATTTGTGTTGGAAATACTTGCAATACTAATGTCACCTCAGGCATAAATGTATTTGCACAGCAGGACTTCACATGGTAAATGAAGGCATTGTTATTTGCTTCAGTCTTTCTGTCATGGGAGGCGGTTTTCCAAATAGGTATATTGCACCATTTTAATTAGGTTTTATTTTCGTTAATGAGTAAAGTAACTGGCTGAATAAAGAGTAAAAGACTTATCAGTATAGAAAGAGCAGGCAACTGTTTGTCTAAGTTATGCAAAGTAGCAAATGGGTCATCTCAACTAAGCATCAGGCAACATATCATGTATGTGTGAAATGTAACTGTTTCTAATTTCAGACCCAGGTTATTAGCAGCATGGAAGCTCCTAATGAGGCTGGAGAAAGTTTCTCACATAGGAGAATCCCACCTTTTATTTACAGTGATGCCACTCAAAGTTTGTTTCAGCAGGAAGCAACACTTTCGGTTTTTTTCTTGTTGCTCATTTGTGAGTTTATTTCTACTTAATTTGCTGATCCAAAGCGATGCCAGATTGACATCCGTGGGGACTGCTGTTTCCTGTTGGTGCCTGTGCAAATGAAGGCAGCAAGCAGAAGTTCTATGTTTTCTGGATTTCTTGGTGATTTTAGGTTTCCATAGGCAGAAACTAAAAACTATATTGAAACCTTAGTTGATATGCTCCACCCACCACCACCTCCAAAAGATGCAGCAGCCAAGTTAATTTGGTTCAGGTTGGTTAAAGGGAAATGAAGAGATCCTTCCTCATTACGTCTTTCTCAAATACAACATTTTCAGAACCCCAATCTTTGCTATAACTTGATGCTTCTAAACTAGTCTGATTACAAGAGATATGAGCTTATTAAAATGTGGATTTTAAGTTTCTTATCTTGGAGATTAAGGCCTGGGTGATACCTAAGTTTCTATACTTTTAATAAGCATCTTAAGTTTCTGTTATCATCAGGCAAGTTTAAGAAGCATGTCTCTTGCATATACAGGCAGCTTAATGGACTTTATATTAAAACACTAAGTTTAGTAATGTATTAACTTTGTAAGTCCCTCATTTTCTCATTATGGAGTATTTATTACCGGGATACATGTATAGAGAACATTTAGTGCCCATAACAACACGGGCACTGGAGGAAACCATTTCTCTCTTTATCAAATAGGACTAGTAGCATTAAAAGCAATAAACTTGCCTGACAACACTCAAATTATCCAAGCATTGAAAAACCCCTAAGAAGCCACTGGTAGTAGTTAGATGCCACCTTCTTTCCTCTTTGCCAAAGGAAAACAAAAACAAAAACAAAACACTGTTCATCTCCTTTGAACATCCATCCATTTGGAAGAATCATGGTTTGTAAAAGGATACTATTTGTCTTAAATAGCTATGTTTATTTCAATAGGATACCACATAAGTCAAGGTATGTTTGAGTGTGTTAAGCAATTTGGAAATATGTTCTCGGAAAGCACAGGAAGACACCTCCCCCTATCCCCACTAAATAAGAAGATATCAGAGCCCAAAACACAATTTTAATATAACGGAGAAGGACATGCTAATGAGTTTTCTTGTAGTAATTTTTTTTTTTTTTACATATTGTATCTATCTTGAAAAACATGCCAGGACAGGTTCACAAGGAATATCATCCTCTGGAATAAGAACGTGTATTGAATTTCAATCCATGTCAAGAATAGATTATGAGCTTGTCTTACAGTATGTGATGGCTATATAGTTAAAATTATTAATCCACCAAGGCTGTAATTCACAACTCTTAATATTCTGATATTATTCTGAGAATTTCATTTAATCTCCCTGGATCATGTGGCTTATAAGATTTTCTCTCACAGCTGAAAAATTACTTGATAGTTTATTCGTCACCATCTTCTGTTACTCAGCAGAGCTCAGAAATTTTGATGAGTGTCTCATGGTCACTATTTGCAGTACAGTTCGCAATTCTTGCCATCCCGGAACTACTAAAAGATAGCCTCAGTCCTAAAATGCTCAATTGCATTTTAGGTGAATGTTTTGTAACGCATTTGAAATCTGCAAAGATCTGCAAGGAAGATACAGGCCAACACATCCCATAATTTCTCCTACTCTAAAATTTCATCATAGACATTACTTCACTTGAAATATTGTAGGAAAGGCTGAAAAACTATTATTCTTTAACTAAATGACTAAAGAAAGTCTTTAAATGACTAAAGAAAAACTATTATTCTTTAGTCATTACTATATTAGTCATTACTATATATAATATATAATATTTCTAACTTTTTGTAAAAGTAGATAAATACTATTAATTTCCGGAAACTTTCAGGAAGAGATTAAGTCAAATCGCTTGGAAATTCAGCCAAGGTAGACCATGTAAACATGCCTAAAGCCTCACCCAGGCCTCTTCCCTCAAATTGAACTATTCCTTACAATGTCATTTTCGTGCCTTTATAAGTAAACCAGAGTAAATACCTTGAAATTTGTAAGATTTCAAAATACAATACAATAAGAGAAACTTTTAACTCTTAAAGAAAGGATTATGATTTAGCATAATAATCAGCAGATACAGGAATCAAAATGTTTTCTAATATTTCAAATAAAAAATGTGGTCTTAATTTACAGCGATATATATTAAGAAAATTTTCCAGCTTGAAGCAGTGTCTGATCAACAACAAAAATAATATAGTAATATATTATATATATTTTAATATATATTATATATTATATAATATATTATATTATATATAATATATATTATATATTAAGACCACATTTTTTATTTGAAATATTAGAAAACATTTTGATTCCTGTATCTGCTGATTATTATGCTAAATCATAATCCTTTCTTTAAGAGTTAAAAGTTTCTTTTATTGTATTGTATTTTGAAATCTTACAAATTTCAAGGTATTTACTCTGGTTTACTTATAAAGGCACGAAAATGACATTGTAAGGAATAGTTCAATTTGAGAGAAGAGGCCTGGGTGAGGCTTTAGGCATGTTTACATGGTCTACCTTGGCTGAATTTCCAAGCGATTTGACTTAATCTCTTCCTGAAAGTTTCCGGAAATTAATAGTATTTATCTACTTTTACAAAAAGTTAGAAATGACTTTCATGTCTAAGGGAAAGGAAATGGTCAGATACAGGAAGGATAATTTGGAAACATTTTTTACAAACTACGGATTTTTAGGTCCTATCCCAGACCTACCAAGTCAAAATATTCAAGGGGAATTTTTTGAAAATTGTATTTTTTTATAAACTCGTCTGGTGATACTTATCATTCTGCAAACTTCGGAAACATCACACTAATACATCTATAAGGTTGAATTTTACTTGGCCATTACATTCTGTTTCCACAGTGTTTGTACTAAGGTGAGAAAATGTTCACCATAAAATCCTATATGGCAAAAACCAGAATATACACTATAGATGATAGAAGAGAGAGAGAGAGAGAGAGAATGATCAGAATGCAGCACAGAGTAAGTAAAAAGTTTCACTGTAAAAGCTGGCCTTGGAAGTCCTCTATTTGTTTAGAAAAACACTTGCATATAAATAGAGAAGCCCAGTATCTGCCTGAGAGAAGGACGAGTGTGAGACAAAGCATAACCGAAGAGCAACAGCGATTTTTAGTTCCCTGGGTTTTTCCTGGAATAAGGCCAGATATTTTTTAAAGGGGAAAGAAGAGACACTGAACAAGAGATTAAAGATCCAGGAGAAAATTGAATAACTGTTCAATGAGGTATTCAGATGATGGGGAGATATATAAAAAAAAAAGGATATCTACTGTTGAAACACAAACTTTTTGCTCTACAGTGTTGTCCTGAGCTGTGATATAATCCCCTCCTATGCCCTGAACATCAGGAAGCATGCATGCTCTGGAAGGGCTTGAGAGAAAAGTCACTGCTATATCACTATATTCTACATACAGGTTGATACAAGGCTCAGAGGAAAGAACACTAGCAAATCAGAATGGCATATGAGCATATACAGATGTGTAACTATACCAAGTATTTCCCCAGATGTACTAGGATGACTCCAGAAATGTAAAATATCTGGGTAATCTCATTCAGTAAACATTTTGTTGACATTTTGGTCACACACACACACACACACACACACACACACGAAAGACCAAAAGAAAACAGCAAAAGGTAGAAAGTTTATCTCTGGATGTTAAAATTGAGCATATATTACCTGTATAACAAAGAGGAAAATTATTAAACTTTGGGGATGATTCTTAAACATTTTAAACAAACACAGTTCTAAATTTAACAGAAGATAAGCGAAGTTTGATAATTTAAAATTCTATAGGACCAAGAGCTTTGCTTCACTAGTTAATATTTAGAAACACATTAATTGGTCTGTTGTAAACAAAATCCCTGGGTTCTTGAAGGATGATGTGTTACACAAAATAATTTACACTGAGCTATTGGATCACGCATAGACTCCACTGGTTCAAAGTGGAGGAAAACATTTTAATGATTTTACATTCATCTGTACAATTCTTTCTGCTATCAATCATACAGTGATCCTTGGCGTTTTTTCTCTTGTTTTAAAGTAGCTTTTTACCCTATATAAAGAATCATATGTATGAAACAGTATTGCATTTAGCCCTAAAATATTCCGTTTCTGCTGTCAGATAAACTGAGTTTGAAGGCTACCTCTACCCCTTACTCCTGTGTGACCCTGGGTAAGTTATTTACTCTCTCTACAGCTGTGTTTACCCATCTTTAAATGGGGATAATGATTCTTCCTACTTCATAGGGCTGTTGTGAGAATTACATGATAATACATGTAACAAACTTAGCATAGTCCTTGGCCAATTGCACAACATAAATTAGCTATGAAATGTATTTGTTCATAATAGAAACTTCAAGAAAAATAACTAGGAAAGACATAAAAATCCCCTATAGTCTCACCTCCAAAGTCAGCAGTACTATAATTTGGTATCTTTTATTCTTCCTTCTTTATTTAAACACAAATTACGAAAATGAATCTACTCATACATATTGAATTTTAATCTGATAAGTTGTGTATAAACTAAATCATTTTCTCTGTTGCTAAATATTGTTCAAAAACATTATTTTCAGTGGCCACATGCTTTCCCATTTGTAAAGAAGTATCGTACTGTATTTTAAAAATATATTGCTGAGCATGATGGTTGTTTCCAAACCACCACTATTTCAAAGAGGCTGCATTGACCATCCTTATAAGTAAATATTTCTACATATTCATAATAATTGGTTTAGAATCAATTTCTAAAGTTAGAATTGCTGAACCAAATGGTATATTTTAAATGTATATTTCTTACACGTTCTCATGTACTGCTAAATTGCCTTCCAGAATGTTTGTGCCAATTATTACTTTTAGTAGTATATAAAATACTTTTTAAACGATAGGTACATTCACTTTCTCTTTGTAAAAGAAATGGCAATGACTTTTAATTTTTTAGCTTATTTTATTGAGTTTGAAAAAGATTTGACCACTCGTTTTTTTCTCTCTTGTATACCGTATGAACATTTCAACTTAAAAAATGTATACTGCACTGCTTCTTTAATTGTCACACTCACTGAGGTAACATTTGTTGAGCATCTACTCAAGACAGGCACATTGCATAGGGTGAGAGATGTAAAGACCGGGACACTTATGCTAAAGTCAGTGGTGTCCATGAAGAGCAGAGGCACAGTGAAATTTGCCTGGTCCTTCTAGGGGCTTTGGAGATGCGTATTAAACATCTGAAGGCAAGGGATTCTTCTTAGAGCTGTCCTCCCAAGGAAGAGGGGACCAAACAACAAGGAGATTTGGCAAGTTCTACCCAAAGGGAACTGACATTTCTTGGGCATTTTATGAAAAGATATATAGAACTCCAGTTCCACTTGTTAAAAACAATAACTGCTTTCACTTACTGAACATGCATGCTGCGGCAGGCTCACTGCTGACATTTTACAACTTTCTGTGATCAGAAAGGTTATAACCTGTAGATCTGCCAATGAGTGGATCGTGACCCTGGGTGAAGTGAATGAACTAGCCCAAGAGTTTGCAATTCTAAGTGGAAATGCTGGGATTCACCATCTGATCTGATGCTTTGCTCTCTCTTCTCTCATTTACACCCAGGTTTCTCAGCTTTCCATCTTTGTTGCATTTGCGGTTTGCCATATCTGCCTGTTAACCTTTTCTTAAAACAAATTGATCGTCTATGTTTATTTTTCAACATTTTGTTGTTAGTTTCCTTAAAAAGGAAATTTTGTATCTCTATTATAAATAGAAAATCAGTTATATTTGCCATATAAAAATAAAATAAGTAAAAATGTATGGTTTCATGTGTACCACCGAAAAGCATTTCATCCTTCTATCCCCTTTCCCATCTCTTGCCAGAGGCCAGGCTATAACACCTGAGGAAACACTGCCCCAGTCACTGCAAACATTTAGTCACTAGGGACAGCAGAACAAGACTGTGGGAACTTGGTAAGAACCTGGGACCCTTTATACCTTTCTTCTGTTGGTTTCTTTATTCTCATTCTCTTCTGGATGGTCTCCAGAATAACTGGGGAGACAACACTTCCAGGAAAAGTGCATGTGTTCTTGTCTCAGAGTGGAAGAAAGAAGAGCCGCTGTGTTCCAGCTAGTGCTCAGAGAAGGTGCTCTACATGTCTTGTTGACCTTGATTTGAGCTATAAAAGGCTGCTGACTCAGAGCATTAAAACAGAACCACTGGCTTATTCTCTGAGTAATTCAAGTCTGCCTTTCCCTCAGTCGATCCCAGAGGTGGCTAGTCAAGCCTGGCGATGTTCATTTACCAACAGAGATTAAGCCTGTCTGGCCAGGCTTTGTCTGGTAGCATTTTCTTAATCAAATATAATGACAATTTGAATAAACTCAAGTCCGTTGAACACTGTTCATGTTTTATTATTAAGAAAAAATAGGCACTTTGATTCTTGGAATACTTTTTAAAAGGCTCCTCGCTGTGTCAGTCTCTGTTTGTTATTTTGGGGCATGACAGTTATCTAAAGAGAACCAGCCAGATTTAATCTGACAGCCACAGTCAGGGAAGAGTGCTACCAATCTAATTATCCAGTAATCTAGTCAGAATGGGAGTAATTCTAGGCCTTTCTCAGGCAGCTAATCACATTTCCTGTGCATTAGCAGCCACACATGGGGAGCTTTTAGGAGCAAGGTTTTTGGCCTGCACGGGCTTCATGAGCCTCGTAGTGGTATAATTTCTTTGTTGACTTCTTCCCCCAGAGTGGTTTCTTCAGGATTTTTCATTTTGTTCTCATTCCTACTTTTCCCCTGCATTGCCGAGGGTGTCTTAGCTTAGCTTCGAGTTCTAAGTTTGACAAGCTTCTGACTTTCCTTTCGAATGCAGCAGAGGAGGAAGGGTACATTCACGGATCCATATGCTTATTTCTTGTGCAGGGACAAATTAAGGAGCGTAACACAGTCTGCAGGGAAAAAAGGGAGAAAAACGTGAAAGTTGTTTTCTTCAAGGAAAGCGCTGTTGTTTGTGGGCCATTTTTCAGGTCATTTCTCTATCAATGTGGGTGATTTGAGAGAGGTTTCTAGAGAAAAGGCCAGAGAAAAGAGACAGCTAACAGATACTTAGTTCTGTCGTTGTCTCTGAATGTCAAGCTCTAGGTAATATTGGTCACGTCTCATTTCTGTAATCACAATTTTAACACGGAATGTAAGGATCGACAAAAAAAGGAAAACACACGCACACATTCAGGGAGTGGGAGCATTAATGAATTTCTTGCCATTTTCTTTCTCTGAAAACCTCTGTTTAGGATAATTTCATGTTAGTCCTGTAAAGCAGAATGTTTTTCAAGTGCATCGGTTTCTGACACTCCAAAATTGAGGTTTCTGAAACACGTAACAATGGCAGTGTGCCGCTTCTACTCCCAGCCTTCAAACATTTCTCCAGCTTCTCATAATCACAGTTTGGTTAGTCTGAATCCAAACATTTAAATCTAATAAAGGGGAATTCTAGTCACTAACAGGTTTACAATATAGTAATTTTCCCCAAAGTTATCCATGATAAATGGGTTTCCCAAATAGCCTCTAGCAATCACAGCATAACGCATTACATGGAACACTCCAAAAAAAAAAAAAGGAAATTTGAAATCCCGTGTTAAATTGTTGTGTTACAATTTTGAATGGGTTTCAATCACAATTTGCATCCTCTCAGCTGAAATTTTTGTGGGCTTAAACAATGTTTTTATTCCAGTAATTGTGGGAGGTATATGCCACTAGGGGCTGCATAGTTTGGGCGTGCCTCTATGCACAGACAAGAACTGTTGCTGAATCATAAGTATATTTGAGCCTCGTGTTGAAGCCTGTGGACCTAGAGCCTAACGTGTCTCAGATGGAACACGTAGACTGGTTCCAGTGCTGCTTCTTCTGTTTCTAATTATGTCGTGTCTGCATTCATTCTAGGTTTAGATCTCACAAATGCTATTGATAGAACTTTGCCTAAAAGGTTCAGTAAAACTACAAGCAAACCCTAGTTTTGAACTGTCATCCAATATATTACAATAGTATACAAATTTTAGTCTTTTATTGTAGTCACTATATTGTTTGACTCTCATTGTATTGATTGCACAGGTGAAAGTAGGGTTATAGCTGAAGAGTAGTTCATGGCTGGCATTTTTATCAATGGTTCCATGAACCTGAATGTGTACTTCAATCCACTAAGGTCACTGATTAAAATGTTTACCCAATAAAAATTACATTTAAATATGTCAATAGTACATCAACTTATATAACATCTTTCATCTGAAAATACAACACCATATATGAGAAATTAATGGCGTAGTCACTAATCCCTATAGAAGTATTGCTTAACCATGGTTCACTTCTCACAGAATCAAAATGAGAGAATAAAAACATTATAGCAAAGACTTTTAATGATTCCAGCATCTATTAGGGTATCATTGTCACAAATAAAAAGAATACCAGTTTCTACATTTCTCAAGGCTATTTCTCAATACAAGTTAAAATGATTCAGGAATGTAGGAGATGCAAAAAAAGAGCCTGAATATTAAGAGCTTGTTTGAGCAATGGAACCTCTATGTATTTACAAGTGTGGCACTTTTTTCTCTGCTTTAAAACTTAGATCTTGAATTACTCGAGTGATTGTGATCTGCAAATCGGTATACATTGTTGATTTCTCTGTTCAAATTAATATCTGCTGAATGAGTTGGGCTTTGTAAAAGTTCAGCTTTGTGTCTTATTCATTCTCTGCCAGGGTGTCTGGTGCTGTCCAAGGAATGTCCCAGGACAGAAGGGTCTTTGTATAAGGAACAATAATAAATTCCATTATTGCCATATATGAATTATCAGGCTGCCTTGATCTAGTTAACTTCTGTACAAAGAGTGCTATCAACTTCAAACTTTAGTTAAATCATGATGAGGCAATGATTCCAAGCTTTGATCCATTTTATAAGGGATCTCCCATTTTACTCTATCATTTTTAATAGTGTTCATTTTCTGTCATTTTTAGTTTGGTTTTTCTTTTAAAAAGTCAGCTTGTGTAATACGTTTTGATTTTGAGGCAGAGTCTACTCTTTAGGTTTGTGCTAATTTTTTCTTCTTAGACAATTAAAAATTTCCAAGAGGACATTTGATGTTTTGCAGCATGGATGTCCTACATCTCATATTGGCATTATGTAATGTTTTTGGTAATATTAAAATAATTGGTAGTTTAGGTGAATTACCACTGGGTCACTGGCCTTTATCATCCACCCATATAGATAGCCTTTTAAATTTGTATTGTCTGTTTATGTGATTTGTCGTGGCCCATATTTGGAAATACCTACAAAGCCCTACATTACCTCTAATCTGCTTAGGCAACCTTGCCGGTTATGCATTGGTATTTTATATTGGTAACATACAAGCCTGCTGTCGTCTTTGATGTTCCCTTTAATCTATGCTGTCCAGTAGTGTAATCATTTGGCCGTATGCCTGTTTAGATTGAAATTTAAATTCATTCACATTAAATAAAAATTCAATTCCTTAATTGTACTGGTCACAGTTTACATGCTCTATAGTTACATAAAGGTAGTGGCTTCCAGATTAGACAGTACAAGTATAGAATATTGCTGATATTGCATAAAGTTCTGGTGGACACGGCCTTAAATGTCTGATAAACTTATAAAGGAGAATGTCTACATTGGCTTAGAGGCAGAGAACAATCGTGGCTGTACAATTTCAGGTTCAATACTAGAAACAGCAAAGTCAATAAAAGTGGCTGAGACTCTCAGAAGGTGCACACTTATAATTGCATCTCATCATGAGTGCTTGCTGCAATTAAATGAAATCATTCAAATGTTGGTTTTATTAATTCTTTAAAAGGAACAGGGAAAATGGCCATTTGACAGTTCTTTTTGTTTCACTACAGTTAATATGTTACCTAATGACTCTTATAAGTATGTCTACATTTAAATACTCGTTTAAGTTTCTTAACAATTTTTATGTTTTTTTTTTTTTCATACCAAATCATTTCTGTGCCGTAACAGCCAAGGTCTCGTTTTTTCTCCTGTTTTTTTTTTTTTTCATCCTAACTACAGTTTTTCCCTCCTAATTTTTCTTCCCTTCCCTTTCCTGTCTCCTATTCCTGTGATTCTGTCTTGATGATGTCTAGGTGATAGAGGGAAAAAAGGGAGGAGAGTTTAAAATCTTTTAAAGTAGACATTCTGTTTTTGGAATCTCCCACATGATTTGGGTGAAGTGGAGGAGTCTTTGGGGGCAAGTCAGCTATCTTGCATATGTATCTTCCTCATTCAGAATGTGTGTGTATAAGTGCAGGATAATCTGGAGGCAAATACCAGACTTCAAAAGCATCCTTCTCTTTTCTTTCTTCTTTTTTTTTTTTCCTTTGAGGCAGAGTCTCACTCTGTTGCCCAGGCTGAAGTGCAGTGCTGCGATCTTGGCTCTGCAACCTCCACCTCCCAGGTTCAAGTGATTCTTGTGCCTCAGCCTCCCAAGTAGCTGGGACTACAGGCAAAGTGCCACCACACCAGGCTAATTTTTTGTGTTTTTAGTAGAGATGGGGTTTCACCAAGTTGGCCAGGCTGGTCTCGAGTTCCTGACCCCAGGTGATCTGCCTACCTCGGCCACTCAAAGTGCTGGGATTACAGACGTAAGCCACCGTGCCTGGCCTCTTTTGTTTTTTATCAAATGCTGAAATCTGAATGCCCAGGGGGATTGGTGGCCCTTGCCAGGAAGTATCTTAACACTTTGTGGATACTGCTGCCTGTTCTCTTTGAAAGCTGGGACTCATCAAATTAAAAAAAAAAACAAAAACAAAAACAAAAAAAAACCTATGATTCAAAGTTTTCCCATGAGACATTCACATGGCAGATGCCTAAATGTTCCATTGTCATGTTTCTAGATAGAGGTGGAAACCATAACAACTAAATATGCTGGAATAATTCAGTGTGGAAACAAATTCACAAACTAAAAGATGTTGTGTTACTCCATAGTATTTTAAGAGCTTAGGATTTTCAAGAACTTGGTATGATTGGAACATATTATACTTCTCCCAGGCTGGGTATTCAGAGCAGGAGGTAACCATCTTAAATACATGTGTAGGCAAAACTGAAAGTTTGAGATGTGAGGATTTCATAGCACTCTGATATAGACATATGATTCCTGCCATGATGTTGTTTAACTAATGTGTGTGATAGTCACACACATTTCTGTTAAAATATAGATAAAACTTATGAAGAGTACTTTTAAAAATCCTCAAATCTTTTGTGAATGTCCTGTCCAATCTCAATTTATAAAGAATTGCATAACAATGTTTAAGATCTATTGGGTCTACTGAATGGAAAATCATACAGAGGTGTTACTGTAACACCATGTATGAGTTCCTGAAAGACTTCATGTTCTGCAAAATCATGCACTAAAAATAATGAGACATGGAAACCACTGGGATGAGCAGACCACATATAACATATAGCAATTTGTGACCTGAATATTTATAAACACATTTGCAATACAACCTTAAACCATGACGTTGTCCCTTGCTCCTTCTGGATGCAGATGTTGGATGGCATTCAATTCTCCTAGAGACTCTTTTTATTAGATTTTTAAAAATTATATTCAATTATACTTTCATTAATCTCTTGCTCTAACAAAGGGAAAATAGAAAATGTCTTTTTTTTTTTTTTTTTTTTTTTTTTGAGACAGGGTCTCGCTGTCTTACCCAGGCTGGAGTGCAGTGGCAGGAACAATAATGGCTCACTGCAGACTCTCTCTCCCAGGCTCAAGTGATCCTCCCACCTCAGACCCCCAGAGTAGCTGGGACTACATGTGTGCACCACTACACCTGGCTAAGTTTTGTATTTTTTGCAGAGACAGGGTTTTGCCGTGTTGCCCAGGCTGGTCTTGAACTCCTGAGCTCAAGCCATTCTCCCACCTTGGCCTCCCAAAGTGCCGAGATTACAAACATGAACCACAACTGGCTAGGGGAAATGACTTTATACTTCTTAACATGAACTCACAGCTTATGTGAATTAGCATAAAGGAAAGCAAGGAGATTCTTGAAACTTCTTGCACTAAAGGAAACATTTTGCACTAAAGGAAAACAATTCTGTAGAATTACGGTGTTTTTTTTTTTCCTAAACATGTCCAAATATCTAAGTTTTTTTCTTTACTTGTAAAAAAAACTTACCCCCGTCACTTCTAGACATTAACAAACTTGAAAAAGTCTCCAAGAAACCAAGACTTCCATGTTATTCTTACATCATTCTCTTCATTTTCAAAGGCATATGAGCTAATTCATGTCACTGAAATACCCAGTACAGCAGAACAAACTGTCTCATTGTTTCCAGCTTTAGGAAAATCCCCTCGGAACCAATACAACTTCACCACCTGTTTTGGGGGTAAAGAAGGAGCCCTTAAGCCTTTTGGCCTAACTAATATGGTAACTTTGTCTTCATTCCCTGCTTCAGAATTAATATGATTTTTATAAGTATAACTTCTTTGGTCTAAGGTTTTCAAAGTCTGTTACCCATTCATTCCATTTTTATAAACACTACTTTTTCCCATGTTATTTTTTCTCTACTTAATTAATTTTTAATTTGCAAATTTATTTAGTTTTTGAATAGGTAATATGTTCACATGGCAAAACATGAAAAGATGAGTCTCCTTCTCATCTGTGCCCATTATTAAGAAAGTTTCCCTTAAGAATCCATGGAATCTTGCTCTGCAGCTCTGGGGCACAATTTCCATTTGATGTAGTTGTACAAATGTCATGTGAAGTTATCACATTTCAGACTGTGTCATCAAATTCTAACACATGACATTTTAAAAAACTCATACAAGCATATTCTTACTTTTTTTAACTTTTTCACTAACAAGGCAAGCTAACTAAGTGAAGTAAATGTATGATTTGTGGCCTGTGAAGGTGTGCATTACTTAGGCTCTTACAAGTCATAAGGGAAAAAGTGCTGTCATGGGTGGTGGGTGCTGATTATAATCATATGTGGGAACTGAGGAAGCATAATGAACCTTCTAGGCAGCTGCAAAGTACCTCTGAGTCTCAGAGGTTCCCAGTCTGAAATGTTTATCAAGTAACTGGAGAAGTTGGAGATGACACATAGTCATTCATGAAACAAGGACAAGTTTACTTGCCATATTTTCTTATCTTCAACATTAAAACATTTTTACTGTCTGTCTTTTATGTATATGCATATATTCCCCAAAGATAAAACTTGAATGTATTAGTTAGTATCCAATGTGGAGATACTCAGTATTGTCTCTCATCATACTGTAATTATGTAAATGCCATCCATATCTATTGGATGCCACAAACTCCACATTAAACTGGCAAAGATCATTATAATCAAGGCGTGTCACATGGCACAAGGCCAAGCACTCTTATTCGGAAGGACTGATTCCCTATTGGCCACGCCACTCAGGATGCAATTGTGGTGAGCAGGTCAGGAAGATCAGCATTTCCGAGACTGTCCAGAGAAGAGTGGTTTACATCGTGTTTAGTTTCACATCCTCATATAGAGATGTTACTTGATTTCATTTTAAAAGGATTGTCTGAGATATTTTCTTAAAAAGCAATATTTTACAAACAAAAGAAAACACCCAGAAACGAAGTGTATTTGAATTCTTTCTATGAGATGCCTAGGCAATATTTTAAACCCAAATAAGTCAATTACTCCTTTTCTTTTTTTTTTTTTTTTTTTTTTTTTTTGAGACAGGGTTTTGCTCTGTCCCCCAAGCTGGAGGCTGGACTGCAGTGGCGTGATCACAACTCACTATAGCCTCAACCTCTGGGGCTCAAACAATCCTCCTTCCTCAACCTGCAAAGTTACTGTGACTACATGCCCATGTTATCACACCCAGCTAATTTTTCTGTATTTTTTAAAAACACCATGTCTCATTTTGTGGCCCATGTAGGTCTCACACTCCTGGGCTCAAATGATCCTCCTGCCTCGGCCCTCCAAAGTGCTAGGATTATAGGCATGAGGCACCACGCCTGGCCTCCTTCTTTGCTTTTTCTTTTTGAAGAGATAGGTTCATTGTGGCAGCCAAAGTGTCACTTATATGTAGTGCCTGACAAGGTACTTGCCCGGTTGACAAATGAATTGAATTAGATAAGGCAATTTAATTACTGGGTAAGACACTGCTTAAGTTATTGAAAGGCAGCACTAAAATAATCTTTCAGGTATGTTAGCTAAAAGTACCCATTTTATTAAAGCCGCATTCTTGTAAGACTAATGCTTCAACCATCTATTTGTATGGAAAATCTAAGGGTCTTAACCACATTTCAGGAATTTAATTAATATCATGTTGTGTTTAGGAATGCTGGTTTATTCACTAGGGTACAAATGCAATTTATTTTACGGAGCCTGAAGTCTTTATATGTTTCTATACCCCTGGATAAATCTCAACTATTTTAGTTGTTGATTTTTTTTGATGTTGCCTTTAAAAAATCAAAACTATATTTATTACTTTATCAAACCAATAGGCCATCAAGCTGTCACATGAAAGACTACAAGACTGACTTAATCACAACCTCTTCAGATCAACAACAAATGCTTTCGCTGCTACAGAGGCTACTGATTTCAGGACATGGGAATCAGAATAGAGATCTTGCGTAGGAGTCTACCTGCCTGAGGGAATTAATACATGTAAAATATGTTCAGTGTGTTCTATCTTAATTAGAAACAGCATCTAATATTGCACTTAAAAAATTAGAGAAAACTCAAGAATACATTTTTGAAAGAAATCAGTTTGCTTTATCACAGACTGTAAATCAGGAGTGTCTAACGTGATTATTATTCTTTGAACAAGTTAAATTGGTGGATTTTGACATAATGGAAGAAAACCTTCCTCTCTCTTATCTCATGATACATTTAAAGTTGAAGGGTCACTTGTGGTTTGTACATGCATATTCAGAATTAAGCAAAAAATTCATTTTGATTTTTATCAGTTTTCAAAATTAAGAAAACATACACACAAGTGTACACACACACACACAAAAAAAATAGTTTTTGATTGAAAGTTGGTTAGTTTTTAAGTACTGCCCATCCTGAAATAGTAATCTTTTGCCTAATCCTAAATAGAGAACTCTTTTCGTTCATTATCCATCAGTACTTCAGGGATATAAATCCTATTACTACTACTTAGTTTCTCCCAAAGCAAATAGCTGAATGATTTACAACAATGGCAGTTTGGATGGTTGATAGCTTTGCAAGATCTCATTCAACTCAGCCCTACATACAAGTTGTCATGCCTCATATAATTTTAAATACATTCTAGAAATAAATAAATAATATAATTTCACTTACCATACTTATATTTTCAGCCTTTGCAGGATAAATGGTAGTGTTTTTTTGTGTTTTTTTTTTTTTTTTTTTTTTTTTTTTGAGACGGAGTCTCGCTCTGTCGCCCAGGCTGGAGTGCAGTGGTGCAATCTCGGCTCACTGCAAGCTCCGCCTCCCGGGTTCACGCCATTCTCCTGCCTCAGCCTCTCCGAGTAGCTGGGACTACAGGCGCCCGCCACCACGCCCGGCTAATTTTTTGTATTTTTAGTAGAGATGGGATTTCACTGTGGTCTCGATCTCCTGACCTCGTGATCCACCCACCTCGGCCTCCCAAAGTGCTGGGATTACAAGCGTGAGCCACCGCGCCCGGCCATAAATGGTAGTTTTAAAACATTTTTTATCAACTTAAAACTTAACTCTAGCATACTCCTGCTTACATGCACATAAATATGTAACTATATTCTCCTCCTTCTCTTTGGATAACTACTGACCGTAAAATTCTGAAGAGTAGAAAATCTACCTTTCTGATGATGGTGGTAGTCAGAAGATGTCTTTCATCCCAAACAATTTAGAAATGTAGAAATTTCAACATGTTGGCAAATACCCAAAGTTTTTGTAAACCTGTGAAATGTACAGAGATCAATGTGGTTATGATTTCCTCAGCTGTAATTTCAATTTCAGCTGTCTGGTTTATATATATATAAATTCTTATATTAATAAAAACTTCTCCCTTACCTTGTATACTTGTAGGGAGATGGGAGCTGAAGTACAGAAAAAGTCAAAAACTCATATAAATAACAATTATTTAAGCATTATTAGGGTGCTCTCCAAAGCACATAGAACCTAGATAAACACTGAATATTAGATAAGAAAACCAATATTATTTGTAATTTCCATGCCTACATTTACCCACTTAATATTTATCACAAATCAATGGTTTTAGTGCCTCCTGCTAGTGATCTTATAATTACATGCCTGGCGTGGATCTGGGGAGGAGTTGACTAAGAGGCTATAGCGGAATTGTATTTCTCACATACGTAGAATCAGAGTCAAAATTAAAATTTCCCAAAGAAATTTCTTTTTGGAAGTTTCTAAATTAATCCTTGCAAAAAAGTAAAAATAAAGCTAAAGGTGTTTAAGCAGGCAAAATGTTTGGAATTTTGTTTCTTAAATGTCTTTAAGGTTTGTTTTTGTGACTAAAGCTCTCTAATCTTGGAAGTCCTGAAGGAATCTTTTTACCAAGTCACATGCTCTTTTGTGAATTTGTGAATTCTATAGAAATGTGAACTTCACAAGTATTAATGTTCTGCTCCTGGAAGTGTAAGGTTGACCTCTGAAGTTCAAAGCCTCTTTCAATCTCTTTGGAGTAAACATACAAGAAGGTTAGAAGAGACAACTTTTAGAAAGCAAGGAAATGGGTAGCAGCAGGTTTTATATCAATGGTAACATAGAAATCAACTTCTATAGTCAAATTCCAAATAAGCTGATTAAGAAGAATTAACTGTTTGGGGATATTCATGGGAAAGAGAAATTATTGGGAAAAATAAAATGAACAGCCTTGGTGAAGAATTCCATTCATTGTTAAGATTTGCTTAGAAACTGTGGTGGTGGTGGCACCATGGTGGAGTTTTAGATCAATACAGATTTAGCATGTAATTCTAGATCTGTTGCTTATTAGCTGTTAGATCTCAGATAAGCTAATTAAAATTCTGAGTGGCATTTCCTCATCTGCAAAATTGGGATAAGTATCCTTACATTGCATAGTTGTTTTAGGATTATAGGTTTTGAGTAGAAACTTTTACCCTCACACCTGGAAAGAGTAAGTTAGATCTACTCTTACTTCACTTTCTTATTCTCATTGTCATCATTATTACTGAAGATGCATAACGCTATTTAAAGGCTGAAGGATGATACAGAACTGAAGATAAACATCTCTGAACCATGTTTAACTGCCTAAGGCTAGACACACAGTGATATCAGAATTAATATTGTTTTCTTTCAAATGAAGGATTCTAAGCTGTGGACCAGAATGAGGATGTGAATTTATGGGCTTCTAGGTGGTAACTGTTCTTGGGTCTAAACCTTAATTAGCATAACACTCTTTCACACGAATAAAACTTTCATTATGGTTTTGGCCCATAACAGTTAAAGTTTTTTTGTTTTTGTTTTTATTTTTTCACCAAATCAGCCCTACAGCGATTCCTCCACCCCCATTAGCAAATACCGTAATATATGTCTAGTAATCATCCTCTCACAATTCTGCTTTTCCTAATTTTGCCACGAGTCAAGTTTCTTGACTACAATGTCATGCTCGAGAAGATCTAATGTTTTCCATGGAGCAGAAATTGTTAGTCCTCAACTCCAAGGTCTGCCTTGTCAAGCCCTGTTTTCCATGTCTTCATAAATCTTGTCAAGCATTTATTTATTCAGCACATATCTACTGTTCTCTGCACAAGAATTCATAAGGATCTGATGAATTATGTCCCTTCTGAGTAGAATTTATTCCCTTCTACATTTCTGCAAAACAGGAAATTGGTAGTAAGTCAATTTGAAGGTACTACTTAGCTGGCACTTCTGCCCTTTCTTTTTTAACAGCTGCCTCTATAAACAAAATGTTGAAACAAAAAGGTAGAGAAAATTGACAGAAAACACTCTGCGTATAATTCCTATTCGGACAGTTTTAAACCTATTTTACAAATGATAAACCTGGAACATAGTAGGGAGAGTTTTGGCGATGAAAGAATCTAGATTTCTTAACTCCTTATTAATACGTACTTTAAGTATTGGACTACAAACTTTCATATGTCACTGGTAATTATTGAACACATGTTATCATGTAGACATTATCAAATTGGAGCCTATAATTGATGAATGAGGGATATCACTGCTCATCTACAGTAAAGGGTCCTGAAATGCAGGAATATGGAACTGGTGTGACTGTATCTTTGGATATTTCAAGAGAAGCCAGAATACATGAATTGGATTCGTGTGTGTGTGTGTGTATGTGTGCATATGTATGTGTGTGTGTGTATTGGGCATGTATTTGATTTTTAAACTTTTTTTTTTTTTGAGACAGAGTTTCATTCTGTCACTCAAGCTGGAGTGCCGTGGTGCAATCTTGGCTCACTGTATCCTCCACATCCTGAGTTCAAGTGATTCTCTCACCTCAGCCACTGGAGTAGCTGGAATACAGGCACACATCACCATGCCCAGTTAATTTTTGTGTTTTTGTTTTGTAGAGACAGATTTTTACCATGTTGACCAGGCTGGTCTCAAACTCCTGGGCTCAAGCAATCTGCTCACCTCAGCATTCCAAAATACTGGGATTACAGGCATGAGGCACTGCACCTGGCCAAAACATTAACAACTATTTTTAAAGGCAGTACTAGCCAAAGAAAATGTGACCTGATAGAGATTGTGACTTCAGAAGTTTAGGGTTTTACCTCCTAAATCACATGCTTCATTTCATATTGCATTTTAACTGGTGCCCTTTTGTTTTATTCTGTAGCCTTTCCCCCTTACTCTTTCTTCCTCAGTGTCTTCATCTGTGAAATAGGAATGAGAACATTTATTTTTTTTGCCTTCAAAAGACCAAGGATTGTGGTGCATGTGAAGATTAATGAGGTCATCTGGTTAAGCTCTTCTCCCTGGGTGGAAGAACAATGGCTTGTGAATACTAAGTGGCATTTGAATCATGTGTGCTTTCATGGAAAGAGAGCTGGTCCATTTAGCTCCCTGTCTGCAGGGAGTTATAAAAGAAGAAACTAGGGAGGAAGAAGCTGAAAATATTTCTTCATGACTATTTCCTCTGGTGAAGCATAAAGTAGCAATGAGAATTCTGAGGTTTGTTTGCATGATACTTCAGTCATGCACCACATAAAGATGTTTCGGTTAAGGACAAGTTACATATGTGACGGTGGTCTCATAAGATTATAATGAAATTAAAAATTCCTATTCCTAAGTGACATCATAGTTGCCATAACATCACAGCACAATGTGTTACTCACATGTGCGTGGTGATGCTGGTATAAACAAATCTACTGTGCTGCCAGTCATATGAAAGTATAGCACATACAATTGTGTATGGTACATAATGCTAATCATGATAATAAAGATTATGTTATTGGTTGACATACTATGCTATATTTGTTATGTTAGAATGTACTACTTCTACTTATAAAAATAAGTTAACTATAAAACAACCTCAGGCAGGTCCTTCATGAGATATTCCAGATGAAGGCATTATTACAGAGATGATAGCTCCATGTATGTTATTGCCTCTGAAGGCTTCCCGTGGAGCAGGATGTGAATGTGGAGGACAGTGATACTGAACCTGACCCTGTATATGCCTGGATTAGTGTGTGTGTTTGTGTCTTTTTAACAAAACAGCTTAAAAAGCAAAAAAAAAAAAAAAAAAAAAAAAAAAAAAAAAAATTAGAAATGTAAAAAATAGCAGAAAGCTTGTAGAATAAGGATATAAAGAAAGGAACATTTTTACAGCTATGTGATGTATTTGTGTTTTAAGGTAGGAGGTTATTATAACAGTCAAAAAGTTTTTTAATTAAAAAATTTGTAAGGTAAAAAAGTTACAGTAAGATAAGATTAATTTATTATTGAGGAAAGAAAAATTTAAGATAAATGAAGTGTAGCCTAAGTATACAGTAGTCTATAGCAGTGTACAGTGATGTTCTAGGCCCTCACATTCATTCACCGCTCAGTCACTGACCCAGAGCAAGCTCCATTCATGTACATCGTTTCAAAATCTTTTATACCATGTTTTCGCTGTACTCTTTTAATGTATAGATATGTTTAGATACACAAATAAGTATCATTGTGTTACTGGCCACAATATACAGTACAGTAACATGCTATACAAGTTTATAGCCTAGAAGCGATAAGCAACACCATATAGCCCAGCTGTATAGCAGATTATGCCGTCTAGATGTGTCTAAGTACACTCTATGATGTTCACATAAGGATGAACTTACCTAATGATGCATGTGTTAGACCAGATCTCTGTTGTGAAGCAAAGCATAACTATAAAGACTCTGTATGCAATATAATGTAAAGAGAGCAAAACCCTCACAATGTGAGTTCATGAGTTTATACCTGTTAGCAGGTGTGTATGAAAAGTAACATGTGACCTGTCTACCTAAGGCTCTGACTCATAACCCTTTTTTATGCTCTAATCAAATCATCTTTTTAATCACTGGACTCTCCCTCTCTCTCGTACATTAGTTAGGGTAGGGTAGACTACTGAAACATACCTCAACATATCATTAGATTAATCCAATAACAGTTCATTTCTCTCTCAGATGTTTCTAGCTAGTGGGTGACATTTCATATAATGATTCAGGAAACCAAGCCTTTTCCATCCTATGGCTCCATCATTGTCTGGGCCTCCCCATTAGCTAGCAAACATGATAAGAATGCAGTGAATTATAGGTGGAAGATGATTACGAGCGAAGTCTGAGAGTGGAACATGTGATTTTTGACTCACATTTCCTAGGCTAGAATTCAGTCACATTTCCACACACAGGAGGCTGGGAAATGTGGTAGAGCTCTGCCCTAAGAAAGAGGACCTGATTTTGGTCAGCCACGGACATTGCCAGGCATAAAGTGTTTCCAGTCATTTGCCCTCCCATTTTATAATCTACCAGGTATATGGTTAATTCATTTAACAGAAGATGCCGGAGATGGAATTTGTCATTCTGTTTACTCTGTTGCAGCTCTGCAGCTATTATACTAGCTTCTCGATTTTCATTAAATATATCTCACACTATTTTGCAGGGTGCTTTTTAACCTTTCTGTTTTCTCCATATACTAACTACATTCTCCACCTTATTACTTGAAAGGGAGATTTCTTCTCCATTGAGCATTGAAAGTGTTCAACTTTGAAAATGTTTATTGTCAGTAAGCTCTGATGGTGACAAACATGCCTGTGACTCTCTGTGATTTCCTTAGGTATGTCCTGATGGAACTTATTAATTCCTGGATAGAAATCTAAAAATATGTTTGTTATTTTTAGTTTTTTATTCTGAGACTCTCAAGGGAGCGGCAGGGTTCTCTTTGGAGTGATGTGTAATGTAACAATAAAATGATTGAATATTGTGAAATTACGGAGTGACTTTGATTAGTGTAGGCAGTCAGTACTAATCAACACACACAAAGCAATACAAATGTTCTTGCTCTTTTAACTCAATGTTTTATATGATGTGACTCTTAATGATTGATAAACGATATGAAAGAAAAGATAAATACACATTCACCCAAACTGTTACTTGTCACAAGAGTTGGCAACCCAAGTATCCATGAAAAGCATAGGTTTATTTAACCTTTGATAAAACTTTTCAAACCATTCATGAAAATGGAAAGCTTCAAGGAAAATAAATGAACAAAAATATCCCCCAGCGATTGTCTGTCTTTAGGCCATAGAGTGTAGTGTTTAAGAGCTCTATAAATGGACTACCCAGGTTTAAATCCTAGGTATACCAAATCCTACAAGTAATTATTGGCAAGTTAATTCTGAAACTTATTTTCCTGTTTTGTAAAGGGAAGATAATAAGAATAGGACTCGTGATGTCTTAGCGGGAATTAATAAAATGATGTTTGTGAAGATCTTATAACATTATGCATGGCTGGTAGAAAACACTTGATAAAGGTTAGCTGTAATCACACAGAGAAGAAAACCATCTTCTTACAGAGCAAAAGAACTTAAAACAATGCTTCTCAAAATTTTGTGGGCATAGCAGTCACCTGAGTATCATGTTAATATGGAGATTCTGGTTCTTTAGGCATGGCATGGAGCCTGAGATTCTGCATTTCTTACAAATTTCCAGATGATATCGATTTTGCTGGTTCGTGGACCACACTGTGAATATCAATGAATTAAACTTTAGTTATAGTTATATCTTTATCTAAATCTTGGGTTATCTGCTCTTTATCTATGAATGTGATAATTTGATTCCTGGCAAATGATGAGAAAGAAAAAATTACTCTTCGTGATGCAAAATACTTGAGAAACCTCCATAAGTAAGCAAAAGATGGTGTTGAGCTAGATGTCTGAGGAACAAAAGAAGTTATCCAAATTCTCATTCATGCCATAATTTGGTGACAAGAATTATTATGGCCTAGGAATGTAGCTTTTTTTATTATTATTATACTTTAGGTTTTAGGGTACATGTGCACAATGTGCAGGTTTGTTACATATGTATCCATGTGCCATGTTGGTTTGCTGCACCCATTAACTCGTCATTTAGCATTAGGTATATCTCCTAATGCTGTCCCTCCCCCCTCCCGCCAACCCACAACGGTCCCCAGAGTGTGATGTTCCCCTTCCTGTGTCCATGAGTTCTCATTGTTCAATTCCCACCTATGAGTGAGAACATGAGGTGTTTGATTTTTTGTCCTTGTGATAGTTTACTGAGAATGATGTTTTCCAGTTTCATCCATGTCCCTACAAAGGACATGAACTCATCATTTTTTATGCCTGCATAGTATTCCATGGTGTATATGTGCCACATTTTCTTAATCCAGTCTATTGTTGTTGGACATTTGGGTTGGTTCCAAGTCTTTGCTATTGTGAATAGTGCCACAATAAACATACGTGTGCATGTGTCTTTATAGCAGCATGATTTATAGTCCTTTGGGTATATACCCAGTAATGGGATGGCTGGGTCAAATGGTATTTCTAGTTCTAGATCCCTGAGGAATCGCCACACTGACTTCCACAATGGTTGAACTAGCTTACAGTCCCACCAACAGTGTAAAAGTGTTCCTATTTCTCCACATCCTCTCCAGCACCTGTTGTTTCCTGACTTTTTAATGATGGCCATTCTAACTGGTGTGAGATGGTATCTCACTGTGGTTTTGATTTGCATTTCTCGATGGCCAATGATGATGAGCATTTTTTCATGTGTTTTTTGGCTGCATAAATGTCTTCTTTTGAGAAGTGTCTGTTCATGTCCTTCAACCTACTCATCTGACAAAGGGCTAATATCCAGAATCTACAATGAACTCAAACAAATTTACAAGAAAAAAACAACCCCATCAAAAAGTGGGCGAAAGAATGTAGTTTTAAGAGCCAGTGAAGTAAGAGTAATCTGCCTCAATATTAATGAGGCTTTTTGACGTTCTGATTTCTTATTTATTTCTTATTTGCTGTTTTTTGTTTGTTTGTGTGTTTGTTTGAGACAGAGTCTCACTCTGTTGCCCAGGCTGAAGTGCAGTGGCATGATCTCGGCTCACTGCAACCTCCACCTCCTGAGTTCAAGCGATTCTACTGCCTCAGCCTCCCGAGTAGCTGGGAGGCACGAGCCACCACACTAATTTTTTGTATTTTTAGTAGCGATGGGATTTCACCGTGTTAGCCAGGATGGTCTTGATCTCATGACCTCATAATCTGCCCGCCTCAGCCTCCCAAAGTGCTGGGATTCGAGGCATGAGCCACAGCGCCCAGCCTTTATTTGCTGTTTTTAAATAAACTTTATTGAGAAATAAGTTATATAGAATAAAATGCACAGTTTAAATGTACAGAGATTTTTTTCTAATTTATTATTATTATACTTTAAGTTTTAGGGTACATGTACACAATGTGGAGGTTTGTTACATATGTATCCGTGTTCGGTAAAATATAAGTAACGTAAAATGTACCATCTTAACCATTTTTAAATGTATAGTTTAGTGGTATTAAGTGCATTCGTAATGTTGTGCAACCATTAACACTATTTATATCCAGAGCTCTTTTCGTCTTTTAAAGCTAAAACTCCATACCCATTAAACAATACTTCCCTATTCCCCCATTCCCCAGTCACTGGCAACAGCCATTCTATTTTCTGTCTCTATGATTTTGACTACTTTTCATACATTATATAAATGGAATCATACAGTATGTATCTTTTGTCACTAATTTCACTTATTTAATGTAATATCCCCAAAGATCATGCATGTTGTAGCATACATAAGAATTCTTTTCCTATGGTTGAAGACTATTACAGTATATGTATATACTACATTTCCCTTATCCATTCATCAGTCAATAGATACTTGGATTGCTTCCATGTTTTAGCTATTGTAAATAGTACTGCTATGCACATGGGCATACAAAATCTCTTTGAGGCCCTGCTTTCAATTTTGACGAGGGGGTGGTTACAGAGAACTGGAATTACTGCATCATATGGTAATTCCATTTTTAATATTTTTGAGGAACTGCTATATTGTTTTTTTACAGCAGCTGTAACAGTTTACGTTCTCACCAACTGTGCACCAAGGGTTCTTATTTCTCTACATCCTCATCAACACTTACTACCTTCTGTTTTCTTGATAGCAGCCATCCTAATGGGTGTGGTGAAATCTTATTGTGGTTTTGATTTGCGTTTCCCTAATGATTAGTGATGTTGAGCATCTTTAATTTCTTTCAGCAATGTTTTATCGTTTTTATTGTGCAAGACTTTCACCTCCTTGGTTAAATTAATTCCTAAATATTTTATTTATTTTGATGCTATTGAAAATAATTTTTTTATAATTCCCTTTTCAGTGTGTTCACTATTAGTGAGAGTCGGGTATTGGAGTCTCCAACTATGATTGTACAACCGTCTGTCTACCCCTCCAATTGTCTTTTTTTTTACTTCATATATTTTGATGGTCTGTTATTATGTGCATAAAAGTTCATAATCGTTAATCATCTTGCTATATTAAAATTTTAGTAATATGTTCTTCCTCTCTTATAAACTTTTTAAAATTTAGTCTATTTAGTCTGAGAGTGTAGCCACAACCACACTTGAATTCTTTGGGATACCATTTGCATTTTTTTCATCCTTTCACTTTCTGTGTCTTTGAACCTAAAATGAGTCTCTTATAGACAGCAGATAGTTGGATTATGTTTTTCAATCCATTCCACCAATCTGTGTCTTTTAATTGGAGAGTTTAATTCGTTACTGATAAGGAGAGACTTATTTCTGTCATTTTGCTGTTTGATTTCTATATGCTGTGTAGCTTTTTTGTTCCCTCCCCAGGGTTAGCTGGATTTTTTTTTTTTATCTTTTCCTTTTGGTTTTTTGAATGTTGTAGTTTCAAAATATTGTCTATGTACCAAGGATTAGCCTGATGTATAAACCTAAATTCTTTCCAGATCTTTTCTGTACTTGCACCTTTCTCAGGGCATGTGTGGCCACTCTCTGATATTCCCTATACATGTAGTTTCTTTCAAATTTCCTAGTTTTTAATGTCAGCCTCCTATGCATAGACAAAGAGAAAAATGAAGGGAATAAAGATAAGGCACTGGAAGTCATTCAACTGGTGGGAAGGGGGCTTCCACCAATGGGAAGGAGTGCAGCAATTATGACAGTTAGATTCTATGTCTGCACTTTTGTAATCAGAAGCAATAATCAGCAATCAGTGCATGGATACCCAGTATTTGGAGTACGTGATCCTTTTTGCGCACTCTGACTCTTACTAGCTATCTGCAGGTTGCTCCAGGAGCGTGTGTACAGCTACCTGCCATGAGGATAGGGGTGGGGAATGGGTAGCTGCTATTGAGCATATGCTGGAATTCACTGAAATTAACCACAATTTATCATGCAAGCCTTCCCCTGGAAGTTGCAAGCCTTCAACATACTTCAGAGTTACAAAAGAGTTATATCAGACAGATTCTACCTGGGCAATTGTTGTCCAGGTGGGGAGACAAATTCTTGGTTCTTCATATTCCACCTTCCCAGAATCCCCTATCTGCTGATTGTGTATAGAATCTCTTTGAGCTGTTGCCTACCATTTTGGCATTATTCTGGCATTATTATTTCGTTAATATGCTAAAGAAAAGACTAGAGATTTAAACGGTAGACAATAACTAGCTTTTAAGTTTGTATAGTATTTTTTTTGGCTCCTGTTTTTGATAGATCTCATTGCACTGTTTTTCAGAGCAGTGTCTTAGGATTCCTGCTAGATTATTTAATTTAGGTCAGTACTGTTTCTGTTAATATCATTTATTTTTTCCCCTTAATTGTCCTTTTAACTATGTATAATCCTGCTGAATGTATGTCATTGTTGGGAGTGCTCTAATACTCAGATTTCGAATCCACTGGTCATCTCTCTTTTGAATATTCATTTTTTCTTATCTTCCTTCAAAGTACGCTTGTCTTTATTTTTATGGAATTCTATAGCCAAGTCAAGACTTGGTACGTGATGTACATGATGGCTTGCAGGTAGGCTTTGAAGTCTCTCAAGAGGGTTGCCCTTCATTTTCCTTGCACCTATCCTGCTGCTGTATTTCCATAGTAAATGGTATGATGCCCCCAACTTAGCGAAGGTGGATGGTGAAGCTCCCAGAGCCTGGAAAGCCAGAGGACTCACCTGGTCAACATCTCAGTTCCCACTTCTTGTCACAATGTACCACAAACATTGTGCATCCTCAGTGCACGTTTTCAGTTTTTACATCCAACAGTCCTATTTATCATTTTATTATAATTGTCAGCTGAATGATCTATGCACATTTTGTGACAACATTGACCTTTTGGGGGGAAAAATAGTCTGTACTTAAGGGTTCATTTATAGGGGATTGTTCTGTTTACAATACAGAGAGAAAGAAGAATGTGATAACTGATTATATTTAGTGATGCATGTATAAATGTACATATGAAAACTTATGAAGTCATGACTCTTTGGGAAATAAAAATGTTGAAAGAGAGCCCAGTTACACACTTTGACATCTCCTAGTTTTTCAACAGAAGAACCATTCTATATTGCCTGTTTATAGGTACTGAAAAAGGGGAGAGGGCATTAAGATTAACTGACAATAAATAAATGTTTAATATTTTACGAAAATTGGGCATCACCTTATATATGTTAACTCAGCCCATTTCAACTGTATGTAGTAGAAGAAGCTTATGTTCTTGTGGTACAAATATTGACAAGGAAGAAGAGGCAAGCTTTGATGCATACCTAAAGTGACCAGAAGTTAGTGATAGAGCCAGTCTGTCAACAAAACCATGCTGAATTCCAATACTGTGAGAAAACTGGGATTGAAAGTAAATGCTCACACTCCAAAGTGCTCTGATCATACTTACTTGATGTCTCTGCTTGCCTCCAAATAATTATCTATGAATCCTATCCACGTGATTCTACTCTCTTCTTAAACTGCCCTTCTACAGATTTCTTCTCCATGGGAAACCAGAAATGAGAGACATGGCAGTATAGACATTTCAAGAAGAATGAGTGATAGCCACCAATGATTTGGTAATACAAAGCTTGTGCTGCCCATCTTAATATTTTGTTTATGAATATTAAAATATATAAAACATCTGTTTCTTCTAAGAGTATCTTTAGCTGTGAATATGCATTTGTCATAGTTTTAATAAGTGTGTGGGTTTTTTTGGTGTAAATGTGTTATCCAACAAGATAGAAGACAGTAGAATCCTTGGAGGCAGAGTTTACTCTCTGACAGAAAGTTCTTTGTAGGTAAAAGTTCTGTTGTTGTTTTTTTTTTAAACAATGACAGTCATACAATGCCTTTCGTAGAGTACGTACTCAAAATACATGTGTGAAATTAATGTTGCCTCCCCACACTTTCTCCTTGTGGAATAAATTTTTTTAAATGGCTTTTAGTTTTAAATCATCTTCATGAACATTTCATGAAAGAGGCAGACAGATAGTGCTTTAATTTCTATCATCTCCTATGAAGTCAAATGGTCAATAACCTCTAAAATTCCTTAGTAGCCTATGTTACTGTAATCCAATTATAATTTCTTGCATATCGAAGACCTTGACTCTGGATTATCAGTAATGACATTTTTGGACATGTATGAAGAAACAGCAACTTTTTGTAATTTTGATTAATAAAGTGGCCATGGAGATATCTTTGTGGCCTTTAATGAACTTTCTTTTCTGATTCTTCTTATAATTTGATAGCCTTCTTCCAAAAAGGAAAAGTAAGCTCCTCTTGAAGCCTGGAATAATGCAATAGCATTGAGGATTAAATTGATGAATTAAAGGTAAGAGGCAATTTGGGGAGCTATAATTACACCAATGGCCTCGAGAAGACTATACTATCTAATAGCTTCTGTTATTATTCTCACTACACCATGGCATCACTGGGAGGCTCCTCACAATCTATTATGATCACACATTCATAGATTCTTTTTTTAAAAAAAATTATATTTCAGTTACAGAGAATATCATGGTTTTGGCTAACTCATATATATGGCCCTTGGAAGTAAAGTTTTTTTTTTTTTTTTTTTTTTTTTGAGACGGAGTCTCGCTCTATCGCCCAGGCTGGAGTGCAATGGCGCAATCTCGGCTCACTGCAAGCTCCGCCTCCCGGGTTCACGCCATTCTCCTGCGGAAGTAAAGTTTTGTCCGTTAGTTCATGGCCGTGTTCCTAGTGTCTTGAACAGTGCCTGGAGGAGCAGGAACTCATTAGATATTTTGGATAAAGGAATGAATTAATTGCTCGATTGAAAAATGTCTATGGCTTCAATTATCTATTATCGTAAACCTTTAACAATAGAGGTATTGAAAGTTTTCTAAATACTGTCATTGAATTGATATATAAGTATGAACCCCTTGAAAATAGTAAAATTATCTGGTAATTACTTCTGATCATGAATTTCACCACTTTTCAGAGAGAAAGAGAATAATATCTCTAATTTGGATCCAGAAATCTGAGATTCTGGATTTAAGTGAACTGGGTGTTAAGTGCATTTGTTGATAAAAGTTAATCTTACTGGGCCAGGCATGGTGACTCATGCTTGTAATCCCAACACTTTTGGAGGCCAAGGCAGGCAGATCACGAGGTCAAGAGATCGAGACCAACCTGGCCAACATGGTGAAACCCTATCTCTACTAAAAATATAAAAATTAGCTGGGTGTGGTGGCATGCACCTGTAGTCCCAGCTACTCGGGAGGCTGAGGCAAGAGAATCACTTGAACCCAGGAGGCGAAGGTTGCAGTGAGCTGAGATGGCACCACTGCACTCCATCCTGGAGACAGAGCAAGACTCTGTCTCAAAAAAAAAAAAAAAAAAGTAATCTTAGTATATACATTTATTATGGATTGTCATTCTTTTCCAAAGTTGAAGCAACAGTTTTTTATAAATATGGTAGATAGCCAGTCAAATGGAAATGGTATAAGCATTATACCAAAAAATGCAACTGAGGCAAACACCTCTGCCCAAACACCAACCTGATAATAGGTTCAGATGATTAAATAAAAGTGTTTTATGTTTTTTCAGAGCAATTGGCATTAAAGAAAGAAGTCTTTTGAAGATAGCTAAACATTTTGGACGTCAATTAAAACCCTATTCTATATGTGGATTGAAGCATAGTTTAGGATACTTCTAGGTAAATGTGGTTTATTTCTAAACACCAAATAGAAAAGAGTTCTTAGAGGACACATTTAAGATTATTCAAGATTTCTGTACAATGCAAGAATCCGTCGAGGAAAAAAAGAAAGAGAAATTTCTTATTTAAGTTAATGGGAGGAAAAAGAAAAAAAGAATATTTAAAGCCCAATAGGAATAGGAAGAATAGAAGAACTTATGAAGAATAATGTTTAGTGAAAATAACATTCTAGCTTTCTATATAATACCAGCTAAAGGAATGTATATAATAAATAATGAAAATGCTAGTAACCAGAATTAAGCATATCCAGTCTTTTAGAAACCAATTCTTACCAGATTTCTGAAAGATAAATATTTAGCTAGTTTTTCTTTGTGTGGTGGACTATGTGGATTCAAACTCTTACTGTTATTTTTTAAACATGAGGCTGCTGAAGAATAACCAAATTCTACATTGTCCTCAAGGAAGATACAGCCAATTATATATCAGTGGTTTATTGAATTTTGTCATTTTTTTCTTCTTTCATAAAAAATCAATATAGTTTGAAAATAAAATAGTTTACATAACTTAGTTTTAACTGAATGTAATATTCAATTAGATTTCACCACACAACTATTTCAATAATTCAGGGTTCTTTTTCCTTCTCCCCTTTCCAAACACTGTCTTTTCCCCTCCGAGTCAAACTAGTTAATTTGTCAAGAATGGTGTCATGAACATAAACATTCTGATAATAGTCCCTCTTTGCAAACAGAATTGATGGCAATATAAACAGTTGCTCTAAATAAGTAAGCATTTGAGTTTGCCAACATTTCCCTTCTAGGCTTTATAACTTACTGAGAACTCATTTCATTTTGAGAACAACTTATTGGTAACCAGTTAAAACTAGCTTGATCTTTTTTATTTCAAATGTTTTATATGCTCCCAGAACAAAAAAATTAATTAATTATCACTTGCGTCTGGTACAGAGGTAGGGATTCTATATGAAACTTTCCAACTGTGTAGTGCAGATAAAGTTTCTAATCTTAATTAAATAACAGTTCCATTATCTGAACGTACCAGTTCATATCTAATGTTTAATAAAATTCCCTACAATGACTCCTCATCTCACTTAGGGTAAAAGCCAGCCAGAATAATCTAAAAGGCTCGTCTACAGTTAACCCTCTCCTCATCTTCTTGCTTACTCTGTTCAATTCACTAGGGTTCTCTGCTGTCTGAAAACTTCTAAGGCACGTTCTCATATGAGAGCCTGTGTGTACTGGCATTTCCTCTGCCTGGATGGGTATTCTCCCAAATATCCATTTGCCTCCTTCATCTCTTTCGAGCATTTGTTCAAATGTCACTTGATAAGTTGACCACCCTGACCATCCTTCAGTACTTCCTATCTTTACTCCCATTTTATTTTTCTTTACAGCACATACATTAAATGCTTTACTTTTCAGATTGTCTGTTTTCACCCACTAGAATGAAAGCATGATGAAGGCAGGGATTTTTGCAATTGTTACTGCTGTATGCCCAGGGCACAAAACAGTGTCTGGCACCTAGGGAGGACCCACTATGTTTTGATATTTGCTTAATGAACGAGTAAACGCACATTTACTGCATCTTATATTTTCACAGGGCTTTCAGCCTTTTTCATTCTGTCAGTAGAAATGTGTACTTTTGTGTTCCAGAATCTGATATGGCTAACATATGGGATAATGAGAAAGCTAACTCCTTTTTATACTTGAATGGAGGGAATGGCACATACATAATCAAATACATGATTTGATTATGCAAAACCAATTTTATCATTAAATCATTCTATTAAGTTAATATTAATATAATTGAAAGCAGTATCATTTGCATCATTGGCATTAATTTCATAACTTTTTAGGAATAGCTATATGAATCTGCCAAAAATATTTAATTTTTAAAAAATAACTGGTTACTTTGTATAGAAATAATTTTAATATTTAGCATGCTTATACAAATGGGAATGAGTTTGTCACAGTTGTTAATGAGTAGCCCTCAATTTGTTAGCTTTGAATTTCAATCATTTATGTAACACCTACTTGCCTGTCTAATTTATTAATCTACTATTAAGTTCAAGAATTATCTTGCTACCATCAAATAGGGCAAAAAAGAATAAAAATAGTTTTACTGCCGTGTCTTGTACTCAATAAGCCAATGTTTGAAATTATCTAAAAATGTAAATTAATATTTAATATTTAACCAAATTGTTTCCCTTATGCAAAAAAATCTGGGAAATAATGTTCTTGCCTCCTTTCCCCAAAAAAATCTAGAAAATAATGTTCTTGCCCTCCTTTCCCCAAATAAATTGTAAAGATAACAAATGGAAAATATTGGTGATAATTGGACGAGCTCTGGCAATCTGAATGAGATGAAATATGATTTTGAATAGATTGCTACCTACTATCAAGTTGACATTGACATAGATTGGAAAATATCCATTTTTCTTGGGTAAAGAACCATTACTTGGCCGCATTTAACTCTCGTGCATTCTCTAATCTATCCCAGTGGTTTAACCATGTAGTCTCTGGACCAAACAACATCAGTATACCCCTGAGAACTTGTTTGAAATACAAATTCTTGAACCCTACCCCAAACCTATTAATCAAAACTCTGAGAGTGGGGCCCAGTGATGAGTTTTTTAACAACTATTTCAGATAGTTCTCATGCAAATAGTTTGAGAAACACTGATTGTTCCCATTCTGTAAATAAATATGTAGACACTATTATGTATAAGATACTATGTCTTATGCAGAACACAAAGATGCAAAATATATGTTTCCTCCCATAGAATAAATTATACTGAAGATTACTATAAAGATTCTGAAGGAAAGTCTTCTGAAATGACATTCTGCTAGCACCCATGAATATTATTTGTTGAAGAAATGAAGCACTGACCCAGTCTTTCTCTGGCTTTTGTTTTATTTTTAGAAATCTCTAAGCTCATATTTATACATTTAAATTTGGGAGATAAAAGAGTTTAAGTTTAATATAAAAACATTAGTAATCCTGTCAGGATGACAAATCATATTCATGTACAATTGTAACACAAAACAAAATGATTCTTTTTCATCCTACCTCTATAAATTTTGACTTAGAAAATCGAGTAAGAAGTAACCAATCAGAATAAGAATAGGAGATGCTCACCAAGACATTTCCTTTACTATCTTTGAACTATACAATTAATCACTGTTTCAATTTCTTGCATGTCATTCTCATTGTAAACTGTATTAGCTTCTTCATGGATAGGATACATTTGATATTATATGTCAGTTGTCCAGACAGAAAAACACAAACACTCTAGGTATTTCAGACTAAGAGCCTTTAATACAGGAATTTTTTAACAAAATGTTAGGACTGGAGGAGAAAAGAGCAAAGGATGACATAAATCAGAGATTAGAAACAAGAAATTGCTACTTCCCCTAAGGTTGGCCAAACAAAACTGAGGAGGTTGTCTTAGCAGATCATAGGGTTACATACCTGTCTAACACTGCTGTAGGACTCTGCTACTCAGAACTGCCACCAATCCCACTTTGAGAGCTGTCAAATACTACTACTGGCCTAGGCTGGCCCTGTCACTTTGGTCAACAGTGCTAGAGCAAGCTAGCACCTAAACTGGAACTGCAGGTTTGCTGGAACATGTAGCTGCCTACTGATATTGATGACAAATCTAGAAGCCAAAAAAAAAAATAACACTTGCCTGTTTTCCTATCTTTCAGTATCCCACTAGTAACTCCCATTGGCCGAAGCAACCAGAAGTTAGCTGGAAAAGTGTTGTTTGCAGGGTCTCGGCCCATGGAATACAAAATAATGCACAAAAGAGTGGAATGAAGCTAAAAGAAAGGAGGTACAATACTTACACAGATGTGAGGACATATTTTTAAAAAATCAGTTGGATTTCACAGAATCACAGAATTTAAGAGCTTATGTGATCCTTGATATTCTTTTGCCTGTGCTATTTTTTGAAATATTAATACTTTTCAGTTATAGAACTGAGGTTTTGAAAGAAAATCTGAGGAATAAGTTCATTGTAAAATAGATAAAGGCAAAACTGTGTGGAAACTGATGTTCAAAGGTTAGATCCCTACCTGTAGTGGGCACTATTGGGATGCCATTTTACCCCATCTTTTTCCCCTTTGGCAGATTGATTGATGCCTTTCCCTCTTAGTTGATGGAAGTGTTGGTTTCTTCTGGCTCACAGCTGCCCTGTTCTCTGGAAAATTTCCCTGGGCTGAATGGAGATGCCCCACGCCCTCTGGGTGGGCTTGCTGCTCTGACAAAAAGCTATTCTCCTTGTCTCAAGGCAGAGTCAGGCTGTGGTGTGGAGTGTGCTCCTGAACCCTCATGGGAGAGACCAAGGCTAGACTTTACCTTAAACTATATTGTCGCCTGGCTCTTCTTTCTTCGCCTCCTGGCTTTACCTCACCTACTTCACTCCCTCAATAAATCACATGTCCTGAATCCTTGTCTAAAGTTCTGCTTCTAGGTACTCCAACCTAAGATGGTATCCATACTGTTTCTCCTCAGTCTCAAATTTGAGCTTCACATGAGTTGCCTTATTTTACAGTGGACAATACTGAGTCACAGAAAGTCATCTAAGTGCCTTGTCCAGGGTCATGTTGCTTTAAACCTAGCGTTCCAACCCTAGAGTCATTGTACCACACTGGTTTTAGCTCTCATTAAAATAAAAAAAAAAATCAGGATATTTTTGTAATTTCCCTTAAGATCCACAAAATGAAGTCCAGAGTGACTGGTAGATAAAAATTATTGATTTAAAAACAAAGCTGTCGTTGAGGTGTTAGATTAATGACTCCTACAAACATTGTGGGGGTTCATGGGTGATTTTTTTCAGCCTTCACATGAGTGTACATTCTCTTCCTCATTCCACTTCCTTCCTCCTTTTTGTTGTTCATGTTCCTTTTCATGTTCAGTGCTAGTTTTGTTGTTTTTTAAACCACCTGTGCTGAAGGAAGGACTGGTTTCTTACTGGGGCGACTGCACACATTAGTATGCAATAACTTTGATTCAGCTAGCAAGTGCGCTCTCATAGAATCATGCCTAGGTATCTTTCTGAATAAATCTTACATTGGTGTCCTTTGCCAAACTTCACATTTTCAAATTGCAGGTCTTATATAAGGGCTTTCAACTTAAGATTTGTCAGTTTTTGTTTTTGTTTTTTAGCTTCTGATCTCTTCTAACAAAGAGATCATTCCATATAATCATTCCTTATAATATTTGATAGGTCTCTGGTGCTAGTCAAATACTTTCCTACACAGTAAATGATATTTAACGTATTCCTACCTACATAAAAGGCTAAACAGACCCTTATTATGGGTTAAATAGTGTTCTCCCAAAATTCATGTGTTCCTTCCCCCATCTATAAACCTGACCTTATTTGGAAATAGGGTCATTGAAGAGTTAATTAGTTAAGAAACTAGTAGGCTTCCACTTCCAAGAAGGCCGAATAGGAACAGCTCCAGTCTATAGCTCCCAGCGTGAGCGATGCAAAAGACGTATGATTTCTGTATTTCCAACTCAGGTACTGGGTTCATCTCACTGAGACTTGTTGGACTGTGGGTGCAGCCCACGGAGTGTGAGCCAAAGCAAGGCGGGGCATTGCCTCACCTGGGAATCGCAAGGGGTCAGGGAATTCCCTCTCCTAACCAAGGGAAGCCATGACAGACGGTTCTGGGAAAATCAGGACACTCCCACCCTAATACTGTGCTTTTCCAGTGGTCTTAGCAAATGGCACACCAGGAGATTATATCTTGAGCCTGGCTCAGAGGGTCCCACGCCCATGGAGCCTTGCTCACTGCTAGCACAGCAGTCCGAGATCAAACTTCAAAGCAGCAGCCAGGCTGGGGGAGGGGCGTCCTCCACTGCTGAGGATTGAGTAGGTAAACAAAGTGGCTGGGAAGCTCCAACTGGGTGGAGCCCACCCCAGCTCAAGGAGCCCTGCCTGCCTCTGTAGACTCCACCTCCCGGGGCAGGGCATAGCTGAACAAAAGGCACAGAAGCTTCTGCAGACTTAAATGCCCCTGTCTTGACAGTTTTGAAGAGAGTAGTGGTTCTCTGAGCACAGAGCTTGAGATCTGAGAATGGACAGACTGCATCCTCAAGTGAGTCCCTGACCTCCAAGTAGCCTAACTGGGAGACATCTCACAATAGGGGCCAACTGACACCTCACAAGGCCGGGTGCCTCTCTGAGACGAAGCTTCCAGAGGAAGGATCAGGCAGCAACATTTGCTCTTCTGCAATATTTGCTGTTCTGCAGCCTCTGCTGGTGATACCCAGGCCAAGAGGGTCTGCACTGGACCTCCGGCAAACTCCAACAGACCTGCACCTGAGGGTCCTGACTGTTAGAAGGAAAACTAACAAACAGAAAGGAATAGCATCAACATCAACAAAAAGGACATCTACACCAAAACCCAACCTGTAGGTCACCATCATCAAAGACCAAAGGTAGCTAAAACCACAAAGATGGGGAGAAACCAGAGCAGAAAATCTGAAAATTCTAAAAATCAGAGTGCCCCTTCTCTTCCAAACAAACACAGCTCCTCACCAGCAATGGAACAAAGCTGGACGGAGAATAACTTTGACGAGCTGACAAAAGTAGGCTTCAGAAGATCAGTAATAACAAACTTCTCTGAGCTAAAGCAGGATGTTCAAACCCATCGCAAAGAAGCTAAAAACCTTGAAACAAGATTAGACGAATAGCTAACTAGAATAAACAGCATAGAGAAGACCTTAAATGGCCTGATGGAGTTGAAAACCATGGCACAAGCACTACGTGACACATGCACAAGCTTCAGTAGCCGATTCGATCAAGTGGAAGAAAGGGTATCAGTGATTGAAGATCAAATTAATGAAATGAAGCGAGAAGAGAAGCTTAGAGAAAAAAGCGTAAAAAGAAACAAAGCCTCCAAGAAATATGGGACTATGTGAAAAGACCAAATCTACATCTGATTGGTGTAACTGAAAGTGACGGGGAGAATGGAACCAACCTGGAAAACACTCTTCAGGATATTATCCAGGAGAATTTCCCCAACCTAGCAAGGCAGGCCAACATTCAAATTCAGGAAATACAGAGAACACCACAAAGATACTCCTTGAGAATCAGAGCAACCCCTAGACACATAATTGTCAGATTCACCAAGGTTGTAATGAAGGAAAATATGTTAAGGGCAGCCAGAGAGAAAGGTCAGGTTACCCACAAATGGAAGCCCATCAGACTAACAGCTGATCTCTCAGCAGAAACTCTACAGGCCAGAAGAGAGTGGGGGCCAATATTCAACATTCTTAAAGAAAAGAATTTTCAACCCAAAATTTCATATCCAGCCAAACTAAGCTTCATAAGTGAAGGAGAAATAAAATTCTTTACAGACAAGCACATGCTGAGAGATTTTATCACCACCAGGCCTGCCTTACAAGAGCTCCTGAAGGAAGCAGTAAACATGGAAAGGAACAACCAGTACCATCCACTGCAAAAATATGCCAAATTGTAAAGACCATTGATTCTAGGAAGAAACTTATCAACTAACAAGCAAAATAACCAGCTAACATCATAATGACTGGATCAAATTCACACATAACAATATTAACCTTAAATATAAATGGGCTAAATGCCCCAATTAAAAGACACAGGCTTGCAAATTGGATAAAGAGTCAAGACACATCAGTGTGCTATATTCAGGAGACCCATCTCATGTGCAGAGACAGACATAGGCTAAAAATAAAGGTATGGAGGAAGATCTACCAAGCAAATGGAAAACAAAAAAAAGCAGAGGTTGCAATCCTAGTCTCTGATAAAACAGATTTTAAGCCAACAAAGATCAAAAGAGACAAAGAAGGCCATTACATAATGTAAAGGGATCAATTCAACAAGAAGAGCTAACTATCTTAATATATATGCACCCAATACAGGAGCACTTGCTTCATAAAGCAGGTCCTTAGAGACTTACAAAGAGACTTAGACTCCCACACAATAATGATGGCAGACTTTAACACCCCACTGTCAACATTAGACAGATCAACAAGACAGAAAGGTAGCAAGGATATCCAGGCCTTGAACTTAGCTCTGCACCAAGAGGACCTAATAGACATCTACAGAACTCTCCACCCCAAATCAACAGAATATACATTCTTCTCAGCACCACATCGCACTTATTCCAAAATTGACCACATAGTTGGAAGTAAAGCACTACTCAGCAAATGTAAGAGAACAGAAATTATAAAAAACTGTCTCTCAGACCACAGTGAAATCAAATTAGAACTCAGGATTAAGAAACTCATTCAATACCGCACAACTCCATGGAAACTGAACAACCTGCTCCTGAATGACTACTGGGTAAATAATGAAATGAAGGCAGAGATAAAGATGTTCTTTGAAACCAATGAGAAAAAAGACACAACATACCAGAATCTCTGGGATACATTTAAAGCAGTGTGTAGAGAGAAATTTATAGCACTAAATGCCCACAAGAGAAAGCAGGGAAGATCTAAAATCAACACCCTAACATCACAATTGAAGGAACTAGAGAAGCAAGAGCAAACACACTCAAGAGCTAGCAGAAGGCAAGAAATAGCTAAGATCAGAGCAGAACTGAAGGAGATAGAGACACAAAAAACCCTTCAAAAAATCAGTGAATCCAGGAGCTGGTTTTTTGAAAAGATCAACAAAATTCATAGACTGACAGCAAGACTAGTAAAGAAGAAAAGAGAGAAGAATCAAATAGACGCAATAAAAAATGATAAAGGGGATATCACCACCAATCCCACAGAAATACAAACTACCATCAGAGAATACTATAAACACCTCTATGCAAATAAACTAGAAAATCTGGAAGAATTGGATAAATTCCTGGACAAATATACCCTCCCAAGACTAAACCAGGAAGAAGTTGAATCCCTGAATAGATCAATGACAGGCTCTGAAATTGAGGCAATAATTAATAGCCTACCAACCAAAAAAAGTCCGGGACCAGATAGATTTACAGCCGAATTCTACCTGAGGTACAAAGAGGAGCTGGTACCATTCCTTCTGAAACTATTCCAATCAATAGAAAAAGAGGGAATCTTCCCTAACTCATTTTATGAGGACAGTATCATCCTGATACCAAAGCATGGTGGAGACACAACAAAAAAAGAGAATTTTAGATCAATATCCCTGATGAACATCAATGCATACATCCTCAATAAAATACTGGCAAACTGAATCCAGCAGCACATCAGAAAGCTTACCCATCATGATCAAGTTGGCTTCATCCCTGGGATGCAAGGCTGGTTCAACATACGAAAATCAATCAATGTAATCCATCATATAAACAGAACCAAAGACAAAAACCACATGATTATCTCAATAGACACAGAAAAGGCCTTTGACAAAATTCAACAGCTCTTCATGCTAAAAACTCTCAGTAAACTAGGTATTGATGGGACGTATCTCAAAATGATAAGAGCTATTTATAACAAACCCACAGCCAATATCTTACTAAATGGGCAAAGATTGGAAGCATTCCCTTTGAAAACTGGCACAAGACAGGGATGCCCTCTCTCACCACTCCTATTCAACATAGTGTTGGAAGTTCTGGCCAGGGTAATCAGGCAGGAGAAAGAAATAAAGGGTATTCAGTTAGGGAAAGAGGAAGTCAAGTTGTCCCTGTTTGCAGATGACATGATTGTATATTTAGAAAATCCCATCGTCTCAGCCCAAAATCTCCTTAGGCTGATAAGCAACTTCAGCAGAGTCTCAGGATACAAAATCAATGTACAAAAACCACAAGCATTCCTATACACCAATAATAGAGAGCCAAATCATGAGTGAACTCCCATTCACAATTGCTTCAAAGAGAATAAAATAACTAGGAATCCAACTTACAAGGGATGTGACCTTCAGGAGAAGGTCTCTTCAAGGAGAACTACAAACCACTGCTCAACAAAATAAAAAAAGACACAAACAAATGAAAGAACATTCCATGCTCATGGATAGGAAGAATCAATATTCTGAAAATGGCCATACTGCCCAAGGTAATTTATAGATTCAATGCCATCCCCATCAAGCTACCAATGACTTTCTTCACAGAATTGGAAAAAACTACTTTAAAGTTCATATGGAACCAAAAAAGAGCCTGCATTGTCAAGACAATCCTAAGCCAAAAGAACAAAGCTGGAGGCATTACGCTACCTGGCTTCAAACTATACTACAAGGCTACAGTAACCAAAACCGCACGGTACTGGTACCAAAACAGCATGGTACTGGTACCAAAACAGAGATATAGACCAATGGAACAGAACAGAGCCCTCAGAAATAATACCACACGTCTACAACCATCTGATCTTTGACAAAACTGACAAAAACAAGAAATGGAGAAAGGATTCCCTACTTAATAAATGGTGCTGGGAAAACTGGCTAGACATATGTAGAAAGCTGAAACTGGATCCCTTCCTTACACCTTATACAAAAATTAATTCCAGATGGATTAAAGACTTAAATATTAGACCTAAAACCATAAAAATCCTAGAAGAAAACCTAGGCAATACCATTCAGGACATAGGCATGGGCAAGGACTTTATGACTAAAACACCAAAAGCAATGGCAAAAAAAGCCAAAATAGACAAATGGGATCTAATTAAACTAAAGAGCTTCTGCACAGGAAAAGAAACTACCATCACAGTGAACAGGCTACTTATAGAATGGGAGAAAATTTTTGCAGTCTACCCATCTGACAAATGGCTAATATCCAGAATCTACAAAGCACTTAAACAAATTTACAAGAAAAAATCAAACAACTCCATCCAAAAATGGGTGAAGGATATGAATAGACACTTCTCAAAAGAAGACATTTATGCAGCCAACAGACACATGAAAAAATGCTCATCATCACTGGTCTTCAGAGAAATGCAAATCAAAACCACAATGAGATACTATCTCATACCAGTTAGAATGACAATCATTAAAAAGTCAGGAAACAAGAGATGCTGGAGAGGATGTTTAGAAATAGGAACACTTTTACACTGTCGGTGGGTCTGTAAACTAGTTCAACCATTGTGGAAGACAGTGTGGTGATTCCTCAAGGATCTAGAACTAGAAATACCATTTGACCCAGTGATCCCATTACTGGGTATATACCCAAAGAATTATAAATCATACTGCTATAAAGACACATGCACACATATGTTTATGGTGGCACTATTCACAATAGCAAAGACTTGGAACCAACCCAAATGTCCATCAACGATAGACTGGATTAAGCAAATGTGGCACATATACACCATGGAACACTATGCAGCCATAAAAAAGGATGAGTTCATGTCCTTTGTAGGGACATGGATGAAGCTGGAAACCATCATTCTCAGCAAACTATTGCAAGGACGGAAAACCAAACACTGTATGTTCTCACTTATAGGTGAGAATTGAACAATGAGAACGCTTGGACACAGGGTGAAGAACATCACATACCGGGGCCTGTCATGGAGTGGGGGAAGGGGGGAAGGATAGCATTAGGAGAAATACCTAATGTAAATTTTGAGTTGATGGGTGCAGCACAGCAACATGGCACATGTATACATATATAACAAACCTGCACGTTGTGCACATGTACCCTAGAACTTAAAGTATAATAAATTTAAAAAAAGAAATTAGAAAACTTAATTTTTCACCTGTTACCCCTCTCTTCCAGTTTCCAAATTCAATTATTCATATTACTGCTTCTACATTCAGTTTTATAAGATTTACATTTTATTAAACAACCATCATAACCAAAATTGTTCACTTTAGTTCTGCATTTAAATGAAATCGGTAGTAACTTTGAATCATTTTATATAATGACTGTGCAATCCTTAAATTCTCATATTGATATCACAATTTTCTAGATTTTGTCAACAGTAGCTTTTGAGAGAAATCATGTGGGTGCTATATTCTAGTATCTGTGCATATTTTTAAATGCCTTTTAAAAAATATACATGACGATAACTTTACTGGGTATAAAACACATGCCATTTTTCCCCCTTCAAAACTAATTGCAGCATAGTTTTGTTTTGTAATTTCTTTGCTTGCTGTATTAGGCTGTTCTTGCATTGCTGTGAAGAAATACTTGACACGGGGTAATTTATGAAGAAAAGAGGTTTAATTGGCACATAGTTCTGCAGGCTGTACAGGAAGCATGACAGCATCTGCTTCTGGGGAGGCCTCAGGGAGCTTTTACTCATGGTAGAAGGCAAAGCAGAAGCAGGCATCTTACATGGCCAGAGCAGAACCAAGAAAGACAGAAAGCTACACACTTTTAAACAACCATATCTCAAGAGAACTCACTCACTATACAGTACTAAGGGGGATGGTACTAAACAGTTCATGAGAAACCACCCCCATAAGCCAATCACCTCCCACCAGGCTCCACCTCCAACAATGGAGATTAAATTTCAACATGAGATTTGGGTGAGGACACAAATCCAAGCCATATCACTTGCTTTGATGTTTGTTTTCTTCTGATGATAGTGTTGCTAAATTAAGTAATCCTGAATTACTATCTGATCACTAACAAGCTAGATACCTTAATAATTTTTTCTCTGTTTTTGAAATTAAATAGTTATTGCTTGTTCTGCATCAAAATTTTTCTAAAGTTTGGTAGTCAATTTTCATATGTAGATTTATGAAAGTCTTCATTCTTTTTTTTAGAAATGGCTTTTTAAAATTTTAATATTTTTGTTTGGTGTGGTTTTTTTGATAGCCTGTGCACTTTATAAGTGACTCTTTTTCAGGAGTATCTATTGAAACGCTCATTGCAAATTTCTCCACATTTGACATATATACTTCAACATCTGCTCTCTGAACTTGTGGCATTTTTCCAGTTTTACTGTAGACAGCCTCAGCTTCTGAAATTTTTTGTCCTTTTCTTCTTTGTATTGGGTTTTCTGGAAAATAGGCCCTTTTTTCCACAGGCAGTCTAGGACTATTTTCTTGAAAATTAGATATAATGAAGGATAACCTAATAAGAGTTGTTACACTCTTGGGGTTAGTGTAATGTAATAGAAAAAGCACCAGAATGTGAGTCAGACAAGCTGAATTTTAACTAGGATTCTGTCACATACCAGCTCTGTGGCCTTGGTGAAATCACCAAATACTCTCAGCCTCAGTTTCTTTACAAAGTTTTTGTGAGAATTAAAGAACCTCCATGAAATCATAAGTAAGTTACATGAGAAGTATAAATTAGAATGCTAGCGATTATTTATTTAAAAGGAACTGTGGGGCTAAAGAAAGTAAGGTTAATACATGAAGGAACTAGGATCCAGTCCTTCCATCATGCTCAGCTCTGGTTAGGCCTGTGCTCAAGTTCTCTGCCCCATTTGTCAATTCCTGTCAATACATGATTCATTGAAACCTTGGTTGATATAAAATATTCTAGTGACTTGGGGATGGTGGGAGATAAGAAGAGAAGGGATTTCAAAATATATGTTAAATAGGAGTTTTGCTTTCAAGTATTTATCTTTGAAAATTTGAAAATAATTGAAAATAATTCAGAGGAGATTTATATATTATTAAGGGTTAGGAAGTAGTTCTTACACCAAACAGTAAAGAAAAACTGATGGTATTTTGCTTTGAGGAGAAAATTCCAAAAGAAGATTTAATATTCCATTACTGGTGATACAGTTGAGATTAATAACCAACCAAGATTCTTTGTCTCCAATAATTATAGGGCAAATGAAAACTGGCTTTAGTTGCATCAATAGTAATCTCCAGAGAGTGAAAACAGGGTTGGACATCTTTGTAAGGAAGAGTCACCCACTTGTGATCTCAGAGATTGATGCCATAATTTCCATATACAAATTTTATGGTTTGAATAGCCTACAAAATATTTTGTCACCCATGAGGAGGCAGTCACCCAAGAAAGAGAGAGTAGAACAATTAAAAATTTGGGAGAATGAGTTACTGGAGAAGGCTATGGGATACTGGATTCTTGAAGGGGGAAGAAGTTTACATCAGGTAGAGGTGAAAGGTTCAACACTTGGAGTCCAGGGGCCCATCTACCCCTGCATTTTATTGAGATCCAACCCTCAGTAGGAGCTACTAGCCACTGACTGGTGATTGACTGAGATGATATAATCACCTTTCAGCACATTTTTAAAAGCTGAACAAATAATTTACAATTATCTTACATTATTTCCCAAACTTCCTGACAACCATTTAGTATGGCGGCTACATTAAAATGGTTTCAGCAAGCACTGCTCCAGATAGTCCTAGAATCACAGCTTCAGTATCACCTGGGAGCTTGTCAGAAATGAAAATTCATGGGCACCACCTAGACCTGCTAAATTAGTGTCTCTGCAAATGGAGTCCCAGCATTCTGTGTTTTCCTATGCTCTCCAGATGAGTTTTATGCATGATAAAGTTTGAAAAACCACGATATTGATTACTCCCTACTCGTGAAGAATATAAGTGAGCTTCTTGTATTTATTTTTCGACTCAACATATACCCATGTGCAAACAACCAAAAAGCAGAGTAAAATGGGGTTTTGCATTATCCGTCGATTTTTCTATTTTTGAGCCAATCTCTTAATAGTATTTATTAGAGTCATTTTTGCCATACAATAGATTGCCAAGATCATGATTAAGAAGCTTATTAAAATGAATTTAAAATGTTTAAATGGAAACGACCTGGAGATGTAATTGCCAAAATTTAATCAAGGATTTAATTTGCAGCTCATACCAGCCAAATGGATTTTCCTTTTTTTCAGTTCCCTGTTTGTACAAGGAAATTAAAAAGTATGGAATCACAGGCCAAGCAGTGAACCCTTGATACTGCTGTGTGCTCACTTACTCTCATTAGCCATATTATATCATCCTACTCCTTTGGAATTTTAGTTTCCCAAGCCAGACTAGAGGATAGATAACACTTTATATATACACAATGGGTTAGTTAATATGCTTTAGCAATAATTTATACTACTTGACTGTATATATATATATATATATATATATATATATATATACACACACATATATATAAAATATACATAGTGTTATAAATTACTGCTAAAGCATATTAACTCACCCCATCAGCATTAATAAAATAGCTTAAATATTCTGATCTTAATTCTACTTGTTTAAAATTCCCTTGTTTTAGCATGCCCTGTCTAGCTGCCCTTAAACTGCTAAACTGGGGAGAAGTGTGATTTAGAATTGGAACATATTTCATGTGAATTTGATGATGGCCACCGCTGATAAAATACCTTTGTGTTGCCTCTTCCATTCTGCCAGTGATAATAGGTTTTCACTGAGCTCTTTGCACTTGTTTTACAAAGGCTCAAGCCTCGAATACTTTGTGCCTCACAGTATCCATCATTTAGACTCTGAAATCCCCAGTGTAGATTTGACAGAACAGTCATTTATCAGCCACAGTTTGCCAAGTCAGCATTAATGTCTATGTGGTCTGAGGAAAAAAATAAATAAATAAGATCAGTGATGTTCTAATCAAGCTAAGACAAACATGTTTTTATACTTGCATTTGAATGATGTTTTGCCTAACAAAAGTGCTGGGTTAAGATACGTTAACTTGAGTCCAATTCTATTCTCTCTTGCTCTGGATGTGATGAGCATAGCGAGTTGTAAGCAAAATAGTGTGTGTTTTTCTCCTCTGAGTAGAGTTTTGTTGGCATTTCCTAACGCTTCTTTATGAAAAAGAAAATCAAGACTTTCCAGTAACAAGTCATTCTGTCTAATTTCACTGGGTGCAAACAGTGACTGAAATATTTCTTGATTTTAATTAGAAGAAAACAAGAGAAAGACAGACCACAAGAGTTTCATGAAGAGATAGGCATATATTGTAAAATTTCCCTAACGTTTTATTATAAAATTCCCAAATACAATCAAAAATGAAAAGGAGTTTACAGTGAGCCCACTGCCTTAACTCTACAATGAACCTTTTACTATACTTGTTTTATTATACACCCATCGCTCTTTCATTCATCCTATTTTTTTCAATAAGGCATCTATTACAGATATCAGTACACTTCACTTCTAAACATTCAGCATGTATATCATCAACTAGAGTTCAATGTTTGTATTTTTCCTCTTTTAGGGTGGAATTTCAATACAATGAAATCTGTGAATTTTAAGTACGCTGTTTAATGAGCTTTGCCAAATGTATTTACCTGTGTAACTTAAAACCCTACTGGAGAAATAACATTGCCATCACCCTAGAAATTAATTCATGTATGTATGTCTGCATCGATGCATACATACATCAATGCTAGACCTCTGATACTTTTCTTAATTTAATAAAAAGAGTCCACTAGTACATTGCAGGGTAGCTGTGGGGGCTGACATGTTCATCTCTCTGCTATCTTTCTCTACTCTCTTAATGAAAATTACATTCTGCTCAGCCTACTTGTTGGCCTATATATCCTGCACTTACTGAATGATTTCTTAAATGTTCTTCATGAAATGTTTCATTAAAATTAGTATAAGAACGAAAAAAAATGTACGAAGAGAAAGCTAATCAGCTTCTTCTCCTACCAACACCTCCAACATAAGTAAATAGCTTAATGCTGACTGATCTATAACTTTTTTTTTTTCTTCAGCTTTTATTTTAAATTAATGGGTACACGTTCAGGATGTGCAGGTTTGTTACATAGGTAAATGTGTGCTGTGGTGGTTTGGATCACATATTATCCCATCACCCAAGTATTAAGCCCAGCATCCATTAGCTAGTTTTCCTTATGCTCTCCCTCCCCCACACAATCCCCCCGAGACAGGCCCCAGTGTGTATTGTTCCCCCTTCCATGTGTCCATGTGTTCAATCATTCAGCTCCCACTTGTAAGCGAGAACATGCAGTGTTTCGTTTTGTGTTCCTGCGTTAGTTTGCTGAGGATAATGGCTTTCAACCCCATCCGTGTCCCTGCAAAGGACATGATCTTCCTTTTTATGGTTGCATAGTATTCCATGGTGTATGTGTACCACATTTTCTTTATCCAGTCTATCATTGGTGGGCATTTGGGTTGATTCCATGTCTTTGCTATTGAGAATAGTGCTGCAATGAACATATGCATGCATGTATCTTTATAACAAAATGATTTATATTTCTTTGGGTATATACCCAGTAATGAAATTGCTGGGCAAAGGTATTTCTGCCTCTAGGTCTTTGAGGAACCACCATACTGTCTTCCACAATGGTTGAACTAAAATTTCCACTTCCACCAACAATTTAAAAGCATTCCTTTTTATCCACAACCTCACCAGCATCTGTCATTTTTTGACTTGTTTATAATAGCCATTCTGACTGGTGTGAGATAGCATCTCAATGAATCCACAACTTTCTTTGTGCTCACGGATCTTAAGAAAGGATGGCTTGATGCAGGAAGGCAATTAGAAGTCTGTTTGTTTGTTTATTTGTTTGTCTGTTTGTTTTGAGTCAGAGTCTCGCTCTGATGCCAGGCAGGAGCGCAGTGGCGCCATCTTGGTTTGCTGTAACCTCCTACTCCCTGGTTCAAGTGATTCTCTTGCCTCAGCCTCCTGAGTAGCTGGGATTACAGGCACGTGCCACCATGTCCAGCTAATTTTTTGTTCGTTTGTTTGTTTTAGTAGAGACGGGTTTCACCATGTTGGCCAGGATGGTCTCCGTCTCCTGACCTCATGATCCGCCGGCCTTAGCCTCCCAAAGTGCTAGGATGACAGGCATGAGCCACCACGCCCGGCTAGATGCTAGTTTTTAAACAAGCTCTGATTCATTGATAATGATTTTGACTGCTTGGAGTGCTGTTTTAAGAAGGATCCTGTCTGTACTTAGTGGAAGAGTACCAACATTTCTTACAGTTTTTGCCACAGGCAGGAGTTGAAATTGGAAAGCAAGGGAGTGGGGGGCATTCCTTTCCCATTGTAGGTTTGGGAAGGGAACTGCTGCACCTGGCAACTGAAAGGGACAGAAGGGCACAGAGTACCACTCTAAAACATTTCTGTTCTGGGTCATTTTCGTGTCCTATTAAAATAGCTAATGTTTTTCTGCAACAGTGCTACTCACAAAAAGGCTGTCCAAGTAGGGTTTGGGTACACAAAGTAGGAAAGAGAGAGAGAGAGAGAAGGAGATAGATTGGCAGAAACTAGCATATTCTGTCATTCTAAGAATGAAAACGTGTCACCATTTGACTTAAAGCTGATATACTCTAGGAATTACCCTTCCTATGCAAAGTGTACAATTCTAAATGTTTAAGTATTTGGATCACTGTTACTGTGGGATAATAATGCCCAGTTCAACTTCACTGCTTTTCTCAGAGAGGCAAATAGATACTGGGTCAGTCAAGATTATTCTTGGTATGTCAGGGGCAGAATGGTGGGGTGAAAAATCAAGCTTTGCTTTCATTTTTTACTACCCGGCTTCCTTCATAACACTTCAGCAGATGTCAAGACCATTTGGTTCCTCGTAGCCTCCATGTGATCTTTCTCTTCACTGCAGTGTTCCCCAAGTGTGAGTTGCTTTGCTCAAGATCATTTTCAAAGACTCAATTTTCAAAGCAAATGTACACACAAGACAGTAGTATTTTCAAAAACACAGGTTATCACATTTTCCAAGGGGGATAGACAAGAGAAGGGAGGATGCCAAGAATCGACTGTGAGTTTATTTCACATAGCAGGTCTCATAAAGATTGCATCCATAAATGTGCTGCCAAATTGAACAATAGCAGAGAGGAATAAAAGGGAGGAGGGAAGAGAGGACTCAGATGAAGGCAAAGAGAAGAAACAACTTTAGGAAAGTGCGAAGTTTGAGACATGCCTATAAGACTGGCTTTCTACCCAGTCTTATGCTAAGTCTTGGCCAGAAATATATAGGGACACACACACACACACACATCACCTCCTTGAACGAAGAAAAAGTTTATTTCATCAGGATTGCTAAGGAATGTTGCTGCTGATAAGGTGACAGAAAATATTTCTGGGAGTACATTTTCGGAACTTGGGAACAGAGACAGTCTGTCTGAACCCAGCTCAACTTTTCTTTTTTATCACTTTTTAAAAGCGTGTTATCTTTAAGAGCCAAATTAACTTTTCATGATATGGTTTCTCAGCAGCTGATACTTGGGCATTACAGGGCTGGACAGGAATGACTACGCAGTTTTGTAAAATGACTATCCCCAGAGCTGCTGGCTTGCTGGTTTTGCTGTCAATCATATATTTAGGATCTTTTTTCCTGTCTAGATTTATGTAGCTCTTTGAGAATAGAATTGCTTGGTCCAGGAAAGGTGTGACTAGTATAATAAACAAAAGAAGCTACAGAGGATATTCTTGTGAGAAACCAATTAATTATTCACACCAATATGTTATAAGTACAGTTCATTTTCTCTTTTGACTATTGCATTACAGAGAATTTTCTCAATGCATTCAGGAGATATGCTTAATAATACCCCGCACAGTCATTTTAATAGTTATGGTGTTGTACTGGGAGGCCTATCAATTAAAATTCAAAAATAAAATAAAGGCAAGAGTCACTGTATTTAAATTTTTACTTTTAATGTCTTTATTATTTGTGGACACTCTGAAAAACATGAAATGTCATATTATAACAGACTTTAATGTTTTAAAATAAGTGGGATTTTCAAAAACACACAGTTCTGGAAAGGTGTATTTCTTTATGTATCTATCTATATGATAAGAAGTTTTACCACATGGCTGTATCATTTATAGAATCAATTAAAACCAACTGTGGTGGTAAAAAAAAATTACCTCTAGTGGACTTATTCAACTGTATATGGAATTTTATTTAGGGAGTTATGGAATGAATAGTTTTTTTTCCCTGAAAGCATTGTTTTGTTAGTTTTCTGATTGTTTGATAGCTAGACATAAAAATTTTCCTTATAAGTCCTTGGATATAATTTTACTTTTCACATATGATTGATCCCTTCTATTTATTTTGCTATCAGAAACCAATTTTTTAACATTGCGAATTATCTAGAATTTGAATGTCACAAAATTCGAACAGGTAAAATGTAAGGTTTGTTACGTACACACACACACACATACACAAACACACACACACACACACACACTGAGCTGAAGAGGATGGTCTTTGTGTACTTAAAAGGATAACATTTTTTTCCCCTTAGTATGTTTATTGATAAACAGAATTCTGTTTGGTTTATGTTGCACGTTTTATTGTGTCTTTTTTTAGATTTTAATTTTCCTCTTACTATGTGTGTACGTGTGTACGTATAAGTTTTATATTTTTCAGTGGTAAAACAGTTTCCGGTAAACAATTTTTTTGTTTTGCTTTGTTTTGTTTTGTTTTGAGACGGAGTCTTGTTCTGTCACCCAGGCGGGAGTGCAGTGGCGCCATCTCGGCTCACTGCAAGCTCCGCCTCCCAGGTTCACACAATTATCCTGCCTCAGCCTCCCGAGTAGCTGGGACCACAGGCTTTTAAAGGCGCCCGCCACCACGCCCAGCTAATTTTTTTTTTGTATTTTTAGTAGAGACGGGGTTTCACCGTGTTAGCCAGGATGGTCTTCATCTCCTGACCTCGCGATCTGCCCGCCTTGACCTCCCAAGGTGCTGGCATTACAGGCGTGAGCCGCAGCGCCCAGCCCAATAAACATTTTTTTATAGAGGGAGTTTTAACACATTCTGTATTAGTTTCTCTGTTTTTTCATTTGCATATTTGATGTGATACTCGAGTTGCTATTTAAGCTCTATTCTAAGTCTGTATTTTTTTTTGTCCCATGGGAGTCCATTCCATCCTCTAAAAAAGGGAAGAACATCAGTTCTTTAGCCATTACTTGGTGCAAAACAAGTTCCGGTTTCCTCCTTCCCTCAGGTGTGGATATGAGCAGACAAGTAGATACACAAAGAGGTATATATTTACTAGAAAGAAATCACTTGCTTAAACAATAGGCAGGAACTGTGGGACTCGACCTGGAACAAATACGCATAAATAAGCAGGAAAATGTAATATTTGTCTGAGAGCTTGAATGCATTTGAATGCATTCTTTTAGGACATATCTAGGACATCCCTGCATCATCACTTTGGTAAGAACTTCAGTACCTTGCCTGCCAGTCATTTATATGCACGCTCTGTCACAGTTAGTCCCACCTCTCCCCACACCTTCTGCACCACTGCCACCACCACCATCACTGTGCCTGGCAGCTGGGTGAATCAGGAAGGCTTCTAACGTTTGTTTTCCCATATTTACCAACAAGTCTTCCAAAGTGGGCCCAAATTAAAGTTGTGTAACATCGCTTTCCCTCTCTGGATCTTCATTACTGGGGATGGAGGCAAACATTTTACTATGGTAAGCACTTTTGACCTTAGACAAGTGGCCTAAAAGGTGGGTACCAACTAGCCTTTAGGACATATTCAGGAGGGCTTCTATACCAAGACTGTCTGGCCAACGTAGGCTAACAGTTCTTTTCCTTTGAGTTTCACTTGCTTCATCTTAACCATACCTCTATTACTCTAATCAGTACATTCTAATAAAATTACTTGCATGTCTCTCAGTAAAAGTATGGTCTTCTTGAGTCCCCCCCTTTCAAAATTATTTTATTAGATCTTTTTAGGCTTACTGTGTCTCTGAAGGGCTTGGTGCATATTCGTTGTTTGATAGCATATCATGCACAGTTCTGATATTTTAAATAAAAAGTAGGCCGGGCATGGTGGCTCATGCCTGTAATTCCAACATTTTGGGGAAGATGAAATAGGAGAATTGCTTGAGGCCAGGAGTTTAAGACCAGCCTGGGTATCATAAGAGACCCCATCTCTGTAAAAAATAAAATTAAATTGAAAAGCCAGATGCGGTTGCATGCCCCACTAGTCCCAGCTACTAGAGAGGCTGAAGCCAGAGGGTTGCTTGAGTGCATGAGTTCTAAATTACAGTGGGCTGTGATCACACTCTATCCTGGACCACACAGAAAAACCTTGTCTGTAAAAAAAATTCAAAAACAAAAAATTACAAAGAATAGGAAATTAATTAAATATAAGAACCAATGATTGCTTACATTTTCATATGTCTTTCCTTATGTTCCTTTATCTTGATACATATAAACTCTAAAATAATAGGATATAACTTAAAAATGTTTATTATTTTTCTTCAATTTCTATGTGTAACCAAACCTTAGTATTGTCAGAAATAAAGTCATTATTTTGTTTAAGGAGGAGGGGCCTGCTAGCCTTAGTAAACATAGCCCTTACCTTTCTTCTCTAAGATAAAATGGCAGGTACTGGCTAGATGCTGCACTCTACAAGTATATCATCAGTTTTGTTTTGCTTTCAGACTAGTACTAGGAAAGAATGAGGTCATACATTTTGAAAGTGCAGCATATTTTGTGGGTTTTCTTTATGTGTGGTTTCTTTTTGAGTCAGACAAGTATTTTTCCTTCCTTTTCAAGTCACACTTACACTTTTATGCAAAATATTCTAAGTTGTGTCAACTGAGGACATGGCTACAGATAATAGAAGTGATTTTAAAAGCCACCTAGCATAAAAAGAGTTTTCTAATTTCCCAGAACAGCCAGGTTTCCGTTTAATCCAACCCCTTTAGAATGTAGCTTATGTCTCTGATATTTAAAGCCATGTGTTCATCTTGAAATAATCAAAACAACAGAATCCTCAAAGAATCCAGTCCACAGGCAACATGTATTATGTTATTTAGTTAGTTTTGACAAGGTTATCTAGGCATTTAAACATTATTATCTACAGGATTTCTTTTTCCTTCAACATGAAGACATTAAGTTCAGATTTGTAGAGCAGAGAATATCTGTTTCATATTTGACACAAACTATCTCAATCCCCATTTTCCTTCATTAGACAAGCGAAGCTAATTATTTTGAGAAATGAATGATAAATAACTACTGATAATTAGACACAAAGGTTTTTGAGGTATGCTGTGCTGGTTCATATAGGGAATGTTCATAAAACATTATAACAGCAAAAACATTAATTTGAAGAAAAAATTTGGACCCTTCAAATTTTGCTTTCCTATTTTCCCATTTCCATATGCTGAGAAGATACCAATATTTTCACAATTGTGACTTGCTAGACATAAGTTACAAGGGATAATAAAATAATATCCTACCTAATAATTGTACCAACTAGCTTCAAAGGGATTATTAGACCCATGAACTGAAGTCAAAGAGTATAGAATGATAATTACATTTATTACAGTATGCCCAGATTATAGATATTTTGATATTTCTTGCCACAGAGGACACCAGAGTCATATTATGTTTCAGTGGTACTAGAGGAAGTTGCATGAATAATTACTGTTAGTTTCATGGAACATCTAAACTGATATTATTTTCACCCAGCTCTACTCCAGTTGCAAATTGCTTTTCCCAAAGCAAGAGCTGGCTTTCTCATCTTTCTGCTTGATGAAGGTGAGCTATTCAGCCCTGATTTGCCTTTTCTTCTCTTCTCTTACCTCCTGTTATTCTTAGCCAGTAGCACATCCTGAAACAATGACCAATCTTCCAATGCTTTTATGTGCATTGATTTCCTATCCCCATTTTCTTGAGGGTAGAGAGATTATTTGCCTTTGCAGTGATTCCAAAAAATTCTTATTGCAAGTTGAAGAGCTTAATGCGTTCTTGTTAATAGTTATTTTGTCAGTTTAGAAGAGGGCAAAGAGAGGGGACATTTTCTATCCACAAACTGTAATGCTTCTAAAGACTTCATATACTCTCATCATCCACATCTTTCTGGAAGAGGGTAGATCCCACATTGTGAATTTAACCTCTGGTTTAGTATATAAATTTGTTTTTCATTTTGATTAATGTAAATAGTCACATCAGGCACAAAAGTTACAGGATTTTTTTTTTTTTTTTTTTTTTTTTGAGATGGAGTCTTGCTCTGTCACCAGGCTGGAGTGCAATGGTGTGGTCTCAGCTCACTGCAACCTCCGCCTCCCAGGTTCAAGCGATTCTCCCGCCTCAGCCTCCTAAGTAGCTGGGGCGACAAGCGCGTGCCATCACACCAAGCTAATTTTTGTATTTTTAGTATAGACAGGGTTTCACTGTGTTGGCCAGGCTGGTCTCGATCTCCTGACCTCGTGATCCACTCACCTCAGCCTCCCAAAGTGCTGGGATTACAGGTGTGAACCACTGTGCCTGGCCCAGGGTATTTCTTGATAAAGACTGATGGAGAGATTTTTTCTTAAAAAGGAAATCAGAGAGGTGGGAATTTGTGAAGAGATTATGATTTGGCCTTTGCATAGGACAACTTCACAATGCTGTTATCTACTAAACCTGTACCAAAATTCCTAGAGCTAATCATTTAAAAAAATACATGTCTGTATCTATTTCTATATACCTATATAGAAATAGATATAGATGGCCGGGCGCGGTGGCTCACGCTTGTAATCCCAGCACTTTGGGAGGCCGAGGCGGGCGGATCACGAGGTCAGGAGATCGAGACCACGGTGAAACCCCGTCTCTACTAAAAAACACAAAAAATTGGCCGGACGTGGTGGCGGGCGCCTGTAGTCCCAGCTACTCGGAGAGGCTGAGGCAGGAGAATGGCGTGAATCCGGGAGGCGGAGCTTGCAGTGAGCCGAGATTGCGCCACTGCACTCCAGCCTGGGTGACAGAGCGAGACTCTGTCTCAAAAAAAAAAAAAAGAAATAGATATAGATGGTAGAGATATAGATATAGATGGTATAGATATAGATGGTATAGATATAGGTATAGATATATTGGCTTCTTGCTTCCTTTAGAGCTTGTATATTTGTTCAAAGTAATTTTTTTTAAAAAACTGCCTTAGAAATTTAAACTTATTTATTATAATGCTTCTCGGATATTATCCTTGCCTTAAAGGAAAATTCATAATTTCATAAAACGATCTGTATCTTTTTTCTGTCATTAGTTATGGGTATGCTCCCCATACCCATAAAGAAAGAATTAAATAAAAATTATTTGACTATTTTTCTTTAAACATTTTTTAAAGTACATAAATGAACTTATGAAAATATGTGGTTTTAAGCTTAATTTTGTAACATACATTTTGAATATTTAAAATTGGGCTGACAAAGCAGTAGATATTCTCAGGAGCAGGAGTTGAATTTTACTTGTATGGCAAGAGTTGATAATTTGTGAGTTTTACAGTATTTTATTAGAGAAAGTTTACCAGGGAAGCACAGTGGAAAATATATAAAAATGTATTCTAAACCTACAAAATAAAGCCCTAGATAGAATTTGTTTACATGTACTGATTAATTAGAAGGCTTACTTTGTAAGGAAGCACTATGCAAATTATTTTTTCTCAGTTATTAGTCTAAGAAAGAGACAAAAATAACTTTTATTACAAAGAAACCTCTACTTGCATCCATATTTTACATCTTTATAAAAATGTTTTGAAAGAGAGGTATGGCCAGGAGCAGTGGCTCATGCATGTAATCCCAACACTTTGGGAGGCTGAGGCATAAGGTTCACTTAAGGCCAGGAGTTTGAGACCAGATTCAGCAACATAGCAAGATCCTATCTCTACCAAAAAAAAAAAAAAAAGTGAAAGAAAGGGAGATGCTATTACTCTTTCTTTCATAATCTAGATACTAGCTAACCAAAAGAAATGAAACATTGCTTAAGGCATTGATTTTCTGGTATATGTGGAAAGTATACATTTTATTAATCACTTATCTCACAACATATAGAATAATATAAATTATATTTGTGAGAGATCGATAGAGATTTTTGAGAGAAAGTAAAATGACATATCTGGCCAGGCATGGTGGCTCATGCCTGTAATCACAGCACTTTGGAAGCCCGAAGTGGGAGGACCGCTTGAGCCCAGGAGTTTAAGACCAGCCTGGGCAACATGGTGAGATCTTGTGTCTACAAAAAATTCAAAAATTAGCTGGGTGCAGTGGCGTGTGCCTGTGGTCCCAGGTACTTGGGGAGTTGAAGAAGGAGGAATGCTTGAGCCCAGGAGTTTGAGGCTGCAGTGAGCTGTGTTCTTGCCAGAATGAGACCCTGTCTCAAAAAAATGAAAAACAAATGACATATGCATATTTTTAAATTTTTCTTTTATAACTGATTCAAATTGTTCTTCACCTCTAATCAATTAATTATCTCAATCAATTATGTTTCTTTGCGATATCTTTGAAATGGGTTACATATTTTCATGACTCAGTTTTGACAGTATTCAAGTGCTAAATTGAATCTCCACATTCATGTTGCCAAGAGTTTTGAAAGTCATTGTTATTAGTTAGTATACTTATCAGAAATTTTAGAGGCCCAGAATTCGCTTTCAAGTTCTGTGCTTTCCATACCAGTATTTTAGTTTTGCATTTTTGTTTTGCCTAAACAGTTTGAACTTTGTGCCCTGTCATAAACTCCTACTTTTACTTTTCTGCTTTTTTCTACAATTTGTTTATTTGGACTAGTGTTAATTTGTCACCTAGAAAAGAATGTTATTTTAGGAATTTTTGTATCAGTTTAACTCATTGAACTGAAAATCTGTCTCAAAGTCTCAGTGCAAAAGAATGGGAATATATTTTAGATTTCATAATTAGCATGTGCTTAAAAGGGTTTTTATATTCTTTGTGTGCAATGTTTAGCAAGGTTTATACATGTTTAGAGGACTAGGTACACCTAGAAAATATAATCTACCAGAGGGAGTTCTATTATCTTATGGTTTTCAGCAAGTTTAACTCCATGGAATTGCAGACAGAAAGAGATATTGTATAAATATGCCAGTCATATTTTGACATCGCAGTCTTGTATTGACACTTTCATCAAACTGTGGGAGAACAGAGCATTTCTTGAGGTATAAGTTCTTGTAAGTATTTTGCAGAACAAAAGTTGTCTCTTCTATTTGTACTAAATCTTCTAGGCCACAAAGCATCAAGAAGAAAATTGACTAAATAATTATGGGTTCTGTACCTTCTCCCAAAATACCTGCCCTTGACCTGAGAAATAACTTTCTTTCCTGGTAAGATTGACCCAAAATATGGCTTGAAATGACCTTTCTCTGCTCTACTATTAAGAAATAATAGCACACGCTCTTGTTACTTCTCTTTTCATGACTTGTTCGTGGGTTTCTTTCAACACCAATAAAGTGGTTCTTTGTAATAGCCAATCATTTGTTTAATGCATGCCTCATTTCTACTCATCTTAGAAAGAAAAGTCAAGAAGTCCTGCAGAAATGCCCCAAAGGAAAAAATAAAATAAAACAAAATGGCTTAATTCATGACATTTGTGATTTATTGAGTCTTCTTTCATCTGTCATGTAAGATGTACAAGCACTAGGTTAAATTTTTATTTTTGGTTGGTTTCTCTGACAGAGACTCATAATTCTGCCCTAGAGTTAAATCTTACGGGAAAAAAAAACACTGAAAATAAATAGCACGTTTCTTCCTCTAGATGCCATCTTCTCCCTGTCACATAACAATGCGGATTAGCTCCCAATAGTTTACGTGGATAGCTTTCAAATCTAACACTGGTAGCAATCAAACAAATTAAGTATAAATTATGTGTGACCCTTCTCTCTCTCGCTCTCTCTTTTTTTTTTTTTTTTCTTTGAGACGGGGTCTCCCTCTGTCGCCCAGGCTGGAGTACAATGGCACGGTCTCGGCTCACTGCAACCTCTGCCTCCTGGGATCTCGGCTCACTGCAACCTTTGCCTCCTGGGTTCAAGCAATTCTCCTGCCTCAGCCTCCCAAGTAGCTGGGATTACAGATGCCTGCCACCATGCCAAGCTAACTTTTGTATTTTTAGTAGAGATGGGGTTTCACCATGTTGGTCAGTGTGGTCTCAACCTCCTAACCTCAGGTGATCCACCTGCCTTGGCCTCCCAAAGTGCTAGGATTACAGGTGTGAGCCACCACGCCCGACCTCTATATTTTTTAAATGCCTCATGTTTCCATTTTAACTTGATCTTGCATATATAACCATTTAACCAAGCTTGCTAAGACTTAAAGAGGTATAATTTTAGCTTGCCAATATTCATTGTTCTGAGCCCTGTTTATAATGAAGTATAACAATAAGCATTATTACGCTTTAGTGAGTTGAACTTGAATGTGCTTGAGTGACCTGACTTACTCACATTAAAGATGGAACAACAGAACAGTAGAAAAAGTGGAGTAATCTCAAGATTTTCTTGTAAACGTTACATTAAGAGACTTTATTTGACAACCTAATGAAAAAATGACCATGTGTTTTCCTCTTCCCATCATTTTCTCAGATTCCCTTTCTCTCCGTCATTTATCCTCATGATCCATAGCCTTAGGTCTCACTTCAAAGAAGAAACAGGAGGAGAGGAAACTGTTTCATAATATCTTTCTCCATTCCTTTACCAGACCACCTAATAATATTCTTGCAAAGCACATCGCAAATGTGAATAGCTATATTGTTCCTGCATGATAGTAATGAGTATAATGCTACCTCCATAGGGGCTGAAAGTTAACATATGTCTTTTACAAAGCAGGAAACATAACCTTAAGCATAATTATAAATTATATACATAATCGTGCTCTCTTTTCTTTAGGATAAGTGATTAGTGTTCAAGTTTAGTGCTTATATTTGCTTTATAAAACGTACATTGTGCTCATTTATGCTTTGGCATAGACAGATCCTTTATATGACCACTGTACTAAATATTTTTTTAAATCACTGACTAGACATCCTGATTTATGTGTCTAGATTTATATTTCCAGAAGCATATACTATAACTTATTCTGTTTAATGGCTAAGACACTTCTGCATAATTTACATTGGGACTAAAGTGGTCTTTTACTGAGATACTTTTCTGTATGACAAACCAACATCATGATATCTGATAAAAATACAACACTCTTCTTTACATTTTTTCCCAAATTTTAGAATGAATTAAAGACAAATACCCATCAGAAAACATTCCTTGAAAATGCATAATTATGATGTGTAATGCTATACAGAGCAAATTCAGACTAATACATAGACCTCAAATTCATGAATATAATTTTCTCTGGATAGTTAGAAAGATATTTTAAGGTGTTTCATGCCTGAGGAATAATGTCATTTATTGAATGCATATACATACATGGATGCCTCTGAGGATGTCCTGTATCTAATAAACAGCCCAAATCATGGGCAAATATGTATCTTATAAACTGGGGGAAAGGGAAAAGCATGCCAGTTTATTCTATTGAGCTAAAATTTAGGGTCCACATTTATTTATTGACTATGGTCTTGGGTAAATGGCTTAGTTTTCTTGTGTCTCAATTTACTTATTTGTAAAATAAATCATGTTACTTCAAAAGTTTATTGCAAAGATTAACTACTATTAGCATATAAGAAAGCTTAACATACTTTATTTATACAGTCATTCTTCAGTTTCATAAATGTGCCCTTCTTGGTAGAGAAATGGGTAACATCAATGAACTGGGTTGAGACTGAAGCTGTACATAATGATAATTTCAATGATTTGATCAATAATTTCAAATTGATTTTTGTTCATCCTAAGACAAAACTTTGAATTCTTTATCTTTTCTGTTTGTCCCCTCTTAGCTAGGTTGGAAATACTATTCTTGTTTTGTTCTTTAAAGGCAAATTGTAAAACATTTATCCATTATTTTTCAAACACTGATTACTGTAGACAATGTCAACATGATCAGTGTTTGAGTTTTAAAGCAATAGTTGAATCAAGTTGCTTCACAGTGGTTTTTTCAAAATACCACAAAACGACAGGAACACTTACGCAGTGAACACTTGGATTTGCTTCTTGGTCCTTGGTATCTGAAACATGTATGGAATGCATCCTCTGTGTCAGCCAAGACAGCCTCTGGAGAGTGAGGCAGGTTTGTGTGTTGAGGGAAGGGGGTGTGCAAGGGGGTGCCATGGCTATATTAGTTGCCTCTGCTTCTGATACCTGTTTTTCATTACATTTTGGTAGATTATGTCATCTTTTTGTCACATACATTTTCACCTATATTTAGTCACGACTATATTTCTCTTTCATTTCCAACTTACATCCCCAAAATCATTCATGGAAGCCTGTCTATATAACAAATTTCTCTACTATTTTGAGGGGAACATGTCCTATTGTAGAAGGATAAACCTTTTACAATTGTTCGTCATAAGGAGAAATCTGCTTTAAAAATATTTCATAGGGCTGTCTTACTCTTATTCTTAAAAAAAAGTTATTACTGTAGAACTAGTTAGCAAGAGTTACTCTGTTATGGGTTATTTGGGATTCACTGTTAGCAAAGACTTACAATTAGTTTGTAAATCCATATATGGATGTTGGTGGTCGCAGTAATTTCCTGCTTGATTTTTTTTGAATTCCAATTAATATAGGAAGTTTCTGAATTTCTAGGTATTTCAGGATTTGCATATACTTAGAGTTCAATTATGTTTGAAACACATTATCTGTGCAAGTGACTGTCCTAAATGTTGTGGCTAAAGAGGAGGAAGCATAAAAAAAAAAGTAAAAAAACCAAAAAACTGTTCTTACCCACCTCCCACCCCAGCCCCAAATTTTAAAATCTAGCAAAGTAAAAAGCTGCATGCAAATTTAAAAAAAAAAAATACAAGGCACAATGTTTCATATTCATGTAACAATTGTCAGGCACAGGAGCCTAAGCAGAAACATTCCTGGTGTGGTTATTCATAACTTAGCTAAGCAATATCTGCTATTTATCACTGTACTTATAGGCCGGTGAGAGTCTCTCATTGCCCACTGCTGAGTCACTCACCTTTTCATTTTGAAAGCAAGTTTGGCCATTTTTTTTTAACAATGCTTTTGCTCAAATAACATGAAAAATTCCAAATCCCTTTGGAGTTTTACTCTTACTACTACTGTAGCAGTTTGTTCATATTAGGATCTCGCAGACTATCTAGAAGCAATGAATTATTATCTAGTTTTGCAAAGCTTTAGTATAAGAAAGGATAAATAAACTAACAAATTTCAAAATGGTATGAATTCAGGTTTTGTGACTTTTTCCTTATTAATAAAAAAGGATTAGTGATACTAATGCTACTGGATTCGTAGAAAGGTTAAATGTAATAATATGGACAATTGGTTGGAAACATGGTAGGCATTCCACAAATGTAAGCTCACTGCGAGCTTCTTAGAACTCTGTGGAGAGTATGTATTCCTATGTTTGTTGAGGAGGGGCATTTTAGTCAATATATAGATCCTACTTTTAATTATTATTTTCACTCTTTAAATGTTAGTTCTTCACTTCTAGAGTTGTTATGCTGTTGGCTTCTCATTTTTTCCCCTTTTTTTCTTCCAAGTGCAAAATTTTAAGCGAAATCTCAGGCAGCCCTCATTTAACAATTTCATGTGAAAAAATAACCATTGTGAACTCTCAGAGTAGTAATTACAGGAAGTTATGAAACTTTGCTAACTTTTACTAACAGATCAAGCATTTTCTTTTGATTGTTAGGAAATCGTGTGTGGACAGCATGGGAGAACACACTCTGCCTGTACGCATTGCCAACTCTTGCTTCATTGAGTTTCACAAACAATCCCAAGCTTCATTTTAGCCAAAAATGTAAACCAGTTCCCACAGTAAAAGTTGTGCTAATTTCCAAGTTGATTTTTATTTCTTTTTCACTCCTCTGTTGATTGAACTGGTCAAATTGAGCAGTGAGATGGCCAAGGGACAAAGGGTAAGGCCAGGGGGGTCACTAAACCAAGACCAGGCTCTAGGATTTCAATGTTTCTTTCTTCTTTCTTGCCGTCAGTAAAGATCCCCTAGGCACTGACATTTTAAAACCTCTCCATGTCTTCTGTTAACTCCCTTAGGATCCTGATCTCTGTAACAATGATGGATGGTGACACTTAATTATGGACACTCACAGGCATCCAATTCAAGCAATCCTGGCTTCCAAGCCCAGATCTGCCCCTTACTAGCAGTATGACTTCACGTGAGTTAGGCTCTCAGTTTTTTTCATCTTTAAAATGGGGATTATATTTCCTGATTATAGTACCTGATTATAATACAGATTATAGTGCCAATCTCAGAGGTAAGATAAATGCACTTAGCATACAGCGTAGAACATAGTAAGTGCTGAATAAATGGTACCTGCCATTATTATTGCAAGCTAATTAAAAATGATCATTTGTACTAAATTTATGTTTTATTCAAGGAAGGTAATGTCATTCCTCACCAATTAAGCATTTGTTGATGAAAGGCCCTTGAGTAGCAACGTCACACACTGTGTGAGAACTGGAAAGGATAGGTCTTTTGTTATATCAGCCACCCTGCCTCATAGATGACTGCTGGCTCCTCTTTTCTGCACGAAGGCCAGAACATGAAAAGTTAGATATTTATAAAATTGCTTAATTCATAATATTTGAGAGTTGATGATAATTTCCGTTTTAGCTCTTGCTCCCCAAGGAGCAGATGCTTCTGGAGAGGTTCAGGAGCACGTGAAGAAACAACACTGATAGATGGGGATTGGGACAAGAGTACCTTATTAATTCAGCTACCACTGTGGGTGACTGGAGGTCAATCACCTAGGGCAACTCCAAGAGCCAGTGTAGGATACACATCTTAGAGTCATCACACACAAGGGGTGAGGGAGCTAGTTTATTGATACACCAACCCCCAACTGACTAGTAAAATCTCTCCCCTGGTCGTTTGGTGTTTTTTTTTTTATTTTTAATTTTTGTAGGTACCCCAATAGTTGTGATTTCTCCAAAACTTCTAACTTGCTACAAAGGAGGACAACAGATATTATCCAGCCAGAGAAGTTCTTACATAAATGCAGGGCCTGGGTGCTCAACGTGGTAAGGATAAGGGAATATAAACGGGCACGGAAAGCATTTGTTTTTATTTCTTATACAGTAATATGGATTCAAGTTTGGGAAAATTTTAATGAGAATCTTCCTGAACATATATTCTTAATGATACAATGGGTTTATATTAAAATTTGCTACTGAAACAAATGTAGTTTTGGTAAAGAAAAGCTATCATATACCTATGGAATTTTAGACAACTTCCGCAAAACCATTAATCTTTGCACACTTGCTTCTTAATGAGCCCATTTGCACAATCCTATTTATCATTTTACTTACATTCTTGTCCATCTCTCTGAAACTTTGGGGGAACATGACCAGAACTTCACCCAGGTTACTTTTCCTTCCATTGTTTAATCCAGCTATCTGAGCTACCTTGTTTACCAATGTTATCCATGAACTGACAGGAGTTTATTTTAATCTAATATTCTGCTTTTCAAAGGAAGAAACTTATTACAGTTTGAATATATCTTATCCAAAATGCTTCGGACCAGAAGTGTTTCAGATTTTGAATTTCTTGGGATTTTTGAATATTTGCATATACGCAATGAGATATTCTGGGTATGGGACCCATGTCTAAACACAGTTTGTTTATGTTTCATATATGCCTTATATACATAATCTGAAGGTAATTTTATACAATATTTGAAAGTAATTTTGGGCATGAAACAAAGTTGTGACTTTTTTCTGTGACCCATCACATAAGATCAGAAGTGGAATTTTGCAGTTGTGCATCATTTTAGCGCTCAAAAAATTTCTGATTTTGGAGCACTGCAGATTTCAGATTTTTTATTTAGAGTTGCCTAATCTGTATACAAAAACTTTAAGTACTCTCCTGCCTGATATGCTTAGTAGTGCATTCATTTGCAGATTCTACCAACTTCTGTCCTTTTGTTATACTGCTGATAATCATTATTCCTCTGACATATTCCACATGCACCTCAGTCTTAACAACTAAGGGGGAACAGCAACACAAAAATCTTCGTACTTGGTGCTTCATTTTATGTGAGCTCCCTGAAGGGACAGGCTTATGGCTGTGCCTACATTCCGGTGAAATTAATGCTCCTTCTTCAGACTACCGTTATTCTATTTATAGCCACAGGACTTCAATTTTATAAGAGTCCAGAAAGTTCTGAGTAATGCACAGAATTCTACATACGCAGCAAATGCAGCCATGGCAAAATGTAGTCCCTGGTGAGAGAGGCAAACAGAGAATCAACAATCCTTTGCTTTTATTGGAATAATAAAACTGGAGCAGTTTGTGTCTGAATGTACGGTAAATCAGATTTTTGTTTCATGTAAATTCTATAGCCAGGATATCATAGACATTGCTGTGAAAGTGGTAAATGGAGAAATACAGTCTTTGGAGGAATCTTGACTTCTCAACACTCTTTGTTTACTCATTCAAATGTGCCTATTTTTATGGATGGTGGGTCAAGATGTGGGATTCAATGAAATAGTATTTCATAATAAAATGAGCATGAAGAGAATTTGGGCATGTCTACCAAAACATGAAGGACAAATGAGTACAATCATATGTTGTATATATATATAATATAATATAATGTATATATATACAATCATATATACAATCATAACCATCTCCCAAGTCTTCTCATTTGCTTTTTTAAAAGTATTGAAAATTTTGGAAGGACTCTGTGTGGACTATGCTATTCTTAATGTTTATTAAGGAGAGGACATTTTACGTAATTTATTGAGCTTATTTTTAATTATTGTTTTGACCCATTGGATGTAATTACACATTTTTTGTTGTATGAAAAATTTATATAATACTACCATGTTAAAGAATATTATAAAATATTTATCACCATTTATTAGACTAATGGTAGCATACTATTCACAGTTTTATTCACCCAGCTTTCTTCACATAACAACATATCTTGGTACTCCTTTATAATAACAAATATAAACATTTTCTATTCATTTTTGACAAATGCATAAAGTTCCATTTTGTGAATACTTCACAGTTTAATCATTTCCCAATTGATAGGCAATTGGCTTTTTTCCAGATATTTGTTATGAAATACTATCCTAGTGAAGAGCCTTAAGCATACACAAAGAATCTTTCAATGAGTACCTTCTTGAAAGAAGGTTTCAAATGTAGAGCTATTTTCATTTTTTTGAGACGAAGTACCACTCTGTTGCCCAAGCTGGAGTGCAGTGTCACGATCTCAGCTCACTGCAACTCTGCTTTCCGGGTTCAAGAGATTCTCCTGCCTCGGTCTCCGAAGTAGCTGGGACTACAGGCAAATGGCGCCAAACCCAGCTAATTTTTGTATTTTAAAGTAGAGTCAGGGTTTAACTTGGCCAGGCTGGTCTTGAACTCCTGACCTCAGGTAACCCACCTGTCTTGGCCTCCCTGAGTGCTGGTATTACAGGCGTGAGCCATCGTGCCTGTCCTGTGGAGCTATTTTCTAATGGCTAAAAGTCAGAATTTGCAAAAATGAAAACGAAAATCAACTATAATTTTACCATACAATTTATTATTAACTCTTTCCAGCTTTTGTTCTGTTTGCACATACTCACAACTCTAAAAGTGTAGGAGATTAGGATGTATGTAACTCATGTAGCCTTTTTTTCTCAGTTAACATTGTGATATAAGTATTACCTATGTCAAAAATAATTCTCTATAAACATGATTTTAGTGTCTGCATAGTACGGTAATATTATAATTAACCACTTATGCATAATGTACAGACATATTACACCCCCATACATATTGCTATATTACATATAAGGGAAGATATACTGATTTGAATACTAAACCACAGTGCACATGTACCTACATTACCTGTCTGTGTAACCTCCTTCTGATTATGATTCAGTAGGTCTGAGGCAGGACAAGAAAGCCAATGCCACTTATCCTTGGACGAAACCTCAAATAGCAGTGGTATAAAGGATGATGATGGCCTATTATTTTATTTTACTTGCTTTAAGACTGAACAACGGGACTGGATTTGTCATATTTAAATTAGATGCTGTGGCACCCTAGTAGTTATATTTATTGAACTCTCTAAGAGACTTTCTAAGGTAGATGCTCCGTTTAGGCTATTTTAGCCACATCCCAAATAAAGTCACAATACTGGGCTGTGTGACCTCTGAATATCCTTTTTTCTGAATCCTTTGATTCCAGGAACACTTTTCTCTCACTTTTCAGTATCTGCCAGTAGATCTATTATAGATGTGTTACAGTTAAACATCAAAATATGGTGGCTCTTTGCTGTGATAAGCTAGAGAGTAATTTATTAGTCAAGACAGGAATAGTATGGAGTTCTTTTTCACTCTCTTCCATATGTCGCAGAATTAACGCCAAACTGTGTAGGGTCTGAATCCTTTCCACTGAGGCAGGTTGTAGAACATGAGCTTATGAGGCTCCAGAATTTTCCTGGAATACGTCTTTCCTACATCTCTTGTAGGGCTCTTGTTCCCAAATTAATCATTATACAAATACTCAGCTGGCTGGCTCTAGGAATCCAAGTATAAATAGCAAATTTTACTTGCTCTCAAGGGCCTTTGAGTTTAACAGATCAGACAGGCAAGAAAATTGGTAATTATAGAACATGTATGGTAAATACTATAGTAAGATATGAATAGGTGCAAAAGAGGGAATCCTAACTCAATTATTTCAGATATATTTTTTTTTTTTGCAGGAAAGTGAAGACAAGACTTAATTAGCCAAGGAAAGTAAGGGGGAGTTAGGGGAGAAGGGAATATTTTCCAGGAAAGCTTAGAGGTTCAAAAAGGATAGAAGAATTTAAAAAAAGAGAAATTAGAGAGCTGCAAATAATCTGGTTAGAGGACACACAAGGGAGATTATGAGCATGTGTGTGTGTGTGTTCATGTGCATGTGTACACGTATATGTTGGAGATTGGACATTGTGCTTTTGAGAAAGGTGAAGAAGTTGGAAAGATAAGAAAGGGCCTGGACTTGAAGGGCTTTGTTAGGCTAGCTAAACCATTTGAAATTAATTCTGAGAACAATGAAGAACTGTTTAAAAGTTTTAAGTAGTACTCTGCCCACCTTGGCCTCCCAGTAGTTTGAGACCAGCCTGGCCAACATGGTGAAACCCTGTTTCTACTAAAAATACAAAAATTAGCCTTGCATGGTGGCGGGCTCCTGTAATCCCAGCTACTCAGAAGGCTGAGGCAGGAGAATTGCTTGAGCCCGGGAGGCAGAGGTTGCAGTGAGCTGAGATAGTGCCATTGCACTCCAGCCTAGGCAATAACAGCGAGTCTCTGTCTCAAAAAAAAAGAAAAAAGAAAAAAAGTTTTAAGTAGTGAATGTCACCTCCGTAAACAACAAGGTAGGAACCAGAATATAAGAGCTCACTCACTGCAGTCTAGAGAATGACTGTTTGGTAGCCCATGGTGAGAAGTAACAGCCTGTTGGCAGCCCTCACTCACTCTTGGCGCCTCCTCGGCCTCAGTGCCCACTCTGGCCGCACTTGAGGAGCCCTTCAGCCTGCTGCTGCACTATGGGAGCCCCTCTCTGGGCTGGCAGAGGTCAGAGCCAGCTCCCTCTGCTTGCAAGGTGGTGTGGAGGGAGAGGTGCAGGCGGGAACTGGGGCTGCACGTGGCTCTCACGGCCCAGCGCGAGTTCCAGGTGGGCATGGGCTCGGCGGCCCCACACTCAGAGCGGCTGGCCGGCACCGCCAGCCTGGCCCTGGGCGGTGAGGGGCTTAGCATCTGGGCCAGCAGCTGCAGAGGGTGCGCCTGGTCCCCCAGCAGTGCCGGCCCGCTGGGGCTGCACTGGAGTTCTCACTGGGCCTCAGCTGCCTCTCTGCCGGGCAGCCTGCGCAGCCAGAGCCTCACCGAGGAGCCCCACCCCCTACTCCATGGCACCCGGTCCCATCGACTGCCCAAGGGCTGAGGAGTGCAGGCCCTCGGCCTGGGACTGGTGGGCAGCTCTGCCCGCGGCCCTGGCGCGGGATCCACTAAGGGAAGCCAGCTGGGCTCCTGAGTCCAGTGGGGACTTGGAGAACATTTATGTCTAGCTAAAGGTTTGTAAACACACCAATCAGCACCCTGTGTCTAGCTCAAGGTTTGTAAATGCACCAATCAGTGCTGTGTGTCTAGCTAATCTAGTGGGACTTGGAGAACTTTTGTGTCTAGCTCAGGGATTGTAAACGCACCAATCAGCACCCTGTCAAAACAATCAGCTCTCTGTAAAACAGACCAATCAGCTCTCTGTAAAATGGACCAATCAGCAGGATGTGGGTGGGGCCAGATAAGGGAATGAAAGCAGGTTGCCAGAGCTGGCAGTGGCAACCCACTGGGATCCCCTTCCACTCTGTGGAAGGTTTGTTCTTTCGCTCTTTGCAATAAGTCTTGCTGCTGCTCACTTTTTGGGTCCGCACCGCCTTTATGAGCTGTAACACTCACCACAAAGGTCTGCAGCTTCACTCCTGAGGCCAGCGAGACCACGAACCCACCGGGAGGAATGAACAACTCCAGAGGCGCCACCTTAAGAGCTGTAACACTCACCTTGAAGGTCTGCAGCTTCACTCCTGAAGCCAGCGAGAACACGAACCCACCAGAAGGAAGAAACTCCAAACACGTCCGAACATCAGAAGGAACAAACTCCGGACACACCATCTTTAAGAACTGTAACACTCACCGCGAGGGTCCACGGCTTCATTCTTGAAGTCAGTGAGACCAAGAACCCACCAATTCCGGACACAATAGGAAGCTGAAAAGATTGTTGGAAGCCCTAGAGTGGTTAATGATGACTGACTTTCGTTAAGTGTTTATGTTAGCACTAGATGATATTATTAGATGTATCTAATACTGATGCAGATGATACTTTGAGCTATTTCAAATATTTAACTTTCAAAGCAGCTATTTTAGGTGTGATTGTTTATTACAATAATTGTCATTTACATTTAAGTACAATGAAACACAGGCATAATTGCATTACATTTCTGAAGAAGTTTGTAGTTTGTTTCCAGGGTCCACTCACTTCACTACAGAGCTGTACTGTCTTCTCCATGGAAACTATGATGAAGAAAGTAGGCATAACCCTTTTGCTTGAAGTTGATTGACATATGTACATATGTTAATTCAATGTGTGGGGAAGAACTTGGCTGAAAGTCTAGTGAAATTGTAAGAAAACGTTGTCTATAGGAAACAATTTGAAGAGATCAGTTGCCAGAAACTTCTTAATGTATGCTATTTAAGAAAAACATCTGAATATCAGATGGGAACTATTACGGTTGGGAACTTTCTATCTTAGTACATGTAGGTTCACATGGGCTAACATATCTGCAATGCCCAGAGTATTTGTACGAGTAGTAGGTTTAAAGTTCTACCCTGGTAGTGCCATGTTATAACAAAGTATTGTTTATTATCTTTCCATTTCTACCAAGTCAATTGCCATTGAAGTAGGTACAAACTCACCTGATTAGAATGGATTTAGAAGATTTAGAGCCAAAATTAATGATTCCCATTCTTATTCTGAAAGACCTGTAAAATCTTTAAATATTCATTTAATCCAGGGATCCTCAACCCCACAGGTTGTGTTACAAATGGGCCGCACAGGTAGGACCTGGGCTGCACAGCTGGAGGTGAGTGCTGGGCGAGTGAAGGAAGCTTCGTTTGTGTTTACAGCTGCTCCCAATCACCCACATTATCGCCTGAACTCCCTCCTGTCAGATCAGTGGCACCATTAGATTCTCATGGGAGCATGAACCCTATTGTGAATTGCACATGCAAGAGATCTAGGTTGTGTGTTCCTTATGAGAATCTAATGTCTGATGATCTGTCACTGTCTTCCATCAACCCCAGATTGGACTGTCTAGTTGCAGGAAAACAAGCTCAGGGCTCCCACTGATTCTACATTAGGATGAGTCATATAATTATTTTATTATATATTACAATGTAATAGAAATAAACTGTACAATAAATGTAATGCGCTTGAATCATCCCAAAACCATCTCCCCACACAGGTTCATGGGAAAGTTGTCTTCCACAAAACTGGTCCCTGGTGCCATAAAGGTTGGGGATCCGTGATTTAATCTTTACTTCTATTTCAATTACTTAAAAATGAATAAAACACATGTGTGTATTCCAGAAAGAGATTGGTATATAAAGAAGGTTTTATTGGATAAGTGTTTCCAGTGTTGAAATACAGATGCATTTTGGCCCTTACCACATTTCCATTTAAATGTCTAGTTATTTTTTAAAGATAAAAACAACCTTCCAGGAGCAAGAGAAGCAACTCATTTCTACCCAATTGGGCAAATCATGTAACCTCTCAAAGTCACAGTTGCCTCATCTGTAAAATGGTGATACTACTGCCTATTTTATAGGATTATTGTGATAAAATACATGTAAAGTAGCAGGCATCTAGTGGGCATTCAACCAATGTTGGATCATTTATTTATTTTTCTTCCTTAGCTCTGCAGTTGCATTATCATAATTTTTAAATGCTGACATTACTTTTTGAATTGCTGTGTTGATTTCAGACTTTCTGATTGAAATAATTTAAAAAATTGTTAGATGTAAGGGAAGAATGCAGATTTTTTGACAGGAAAAAATGCTATTGAACTTTGTTTCAATGTAAAAGTTGGTAGGGTTTACCTACAAAAATGAAATACTTTTTTTTTTTTTTTTTTTTTTTTTTTTTTTTTTTTTTTTGAGACAGAGTCTCGCTCTGTCGCCCAGGCTGGAGTGCAGTGGCGCAGTCTCGGCTCACTGCAAGCTCCGCCTCCTGGGTTCACGCTATTCTCCTGCCTCAGCCTCTCCGAGTAGCTGGGACTACAGGCAAAAATGAAATACTTTTTAGCGAAAAGCCAACATGGCATTTATTAGCTTTGACCATTGCTTGGCAAGGTTAGTTCTTACTTCCAAATTCATAATGTTGTCAAGATATCTTGTCACATGATCACTGGCTTAATTAAACTGTTACCCCATGATGTTCCAAGGGGAATGCTTTCTGGTGCCAGTTCCCTTGTGCATGTGATGAGGCCCTAGATTTTAGCTAGGGGCTTTTTGTTTCACCAAATAAAACAATAGCTTTCTCGCCCATGTCCACAGTGCATAACAGTCCTATTACACCTTACCAACCATTACAGCCACATTGCAGGGTAAGGAGTTGAAACATCTTCTAGCATTTGTTATCCACAGGGTGTTTCATTTAAATCCAGTATCATATAAAGCTTGAAAAATCACTTTTATGCAGAAAAATGTATATGAAGGAAATCCTCCAATTTGCCTTTGGACCAGAACATGGTCTATAAAAATGGCACATTATGCAAATGAAGTTTACTTTCTCCTCCTTTCTTTTTGCTTGTGTAATATAAAGAATCACATGTTATAGGAACTCATCCTTTTCCTTGAAGCCAGGAGCTGAGAAGTCCCTCCAGAGCGTAAGACAGTGCTTAAGTACTATACTTAGGCACAACAAGTGAATACATAATGAAATGGGAAATGTGTTTTAAAATGAAATATAATTAATATGAACATTCACCCGGTTTATTTTTCTTGTTGTGAATGATTATTGATTTTACTTTTAGAGTTATGTTTAGTTATTTCCTACACTGACTCACCTGCCCACCCTCCCACACATCTCCTCTTGTAATTATACCCTCCCATGCAACCTCAATTCACAGAGAAGCATTATCATAGCATAATTACATCATAGAGTTGTGGTGAAGAAAAACTGAGATAACATATATGATATATAATTCATGCAAATATTAGGAATTAGTATTGGTATTCAGATTTAACAACCAAGGTGGCACTAAGTCCATACAGTTGATGTCACTATTCATGTAAAAAACTGTGGTAATATCAGGTTTGTTTACTGCCTGAAAACAAGAGAGTATAGGGTATTGGCTGAGTTTTCCCTTATTATTCAACAAAACAGCAGGTGTACCAGCAAGGGCTCTGCCTTCCCTTCTGTGGCTGTCATTCACATCAAGCTGGTTCTAGCAATTGTGAGACACTGGAGCTCCAAGGACATGATATCACCTGCTGAAGGCTTCCAGTCTGTTGTGACAGAATAATTGGTCCCTGGTAGAAAGGAAGCATATGTCATTAGGTGTAAGAACACTGCCACTTGATGTCAGGAAGAGAACCTGCCATTTACCTACCTTTGTCATGAAAATCCCCTTCACAAAGGCATTCTAGTCCTGACATTCATAATTACTTGCTTTCTATAGAATAATTCCAGTGTTGTAATTTCTTGCATTGATACTTGTAGTTCCCTCCCTCTAATAAAATCTCTGAAAATTAAGCATCTGTAACCCTGATTTTCTCTGCTAAGCAAGGAGGGCTGTGATATTTTCATGATATCAATCAAAAGTGACACATAATCAAGGCTTCTAGATCCAAGCAGGCTCAATTGCTCTGCTGCATTGTTTATTTCACAGACAGCACTGGAGCAGGAGGTGAAGAGGGGAGAGCTGTCTACCAAAGACATCTCCAAGGATCCCTTTCAGTGAAGCTTAGACTCAGGATTTGGCAGAACTCATAGTATGAAATCATGTACCCCACTACACCACTCTCTCTCTCACAAGAAACTCTTGAGGGAGAGCGAGTGACATCTTGAAACATTTTGCAGATCTTCAGGGATAAAGCCGTGAATGAAAAAGATGTTCATAAAGTCCATCACCATCATTTATACACTCTCTATATGACAGAAGGATGCCTTAGTAAACCACAGTATTTTTCCCAGAAACTTTGTGCACAGGATATTTTTATTATTGCTTTTCCAAGTTACCCTAAGAATAGAATATGGTGTTAAGAGAACTGAAGTCCCCAAAGACATCTTGCATCCATTTTCTTGGAATGGACGGAAAGGAAATGCAGACTTTTTTAAAAGATGGTTTGCTACTTATATGTTCTTGACACAATCCTGAGGTCTTAGAGAGATCACTATTGCCTCCTTTTAAGATGGCAAATTAATGGAGAGAGGTGAGCTTTGTACTTTTCAAATTCAAATGGGGTATATACATTAATTGTCTCTGCCTTTGTGTGGGTTAAAAAAATCTAAGAGACATGAAGAAACTGCTTGAAATTAATGTCTTTCATAAAAGATGACTTTTTCACATCTGGAAAATGTTCCTTTATATTAATATTTCTGTTCCCCAAATAACTATAAAATTTTATCGTGTGTACTTTAGACAGATTATGCCAATGCCTATTTAGTTTCTCTTTTACAGATGATTATTGCGAGAAGTGAATTAAGATGTTTGAAATAAATAAGTCTGCTCTTGTGCCTGGGTAGATTCTACTCATTGGGTTAATAAACACATTCATCCTTATAGCTAGAACATTTAGATGTAAAATCAGGGATTAATGATATTCCATAGCTATTTTAAATTAAGAGCCATATTTTCCAGACCTGTTAATTTTGAAAATATGATTCCATGTTAACATGATTTTTCTTAAGTGTAGCAATGGGTTATCACCGTCTTTACTATAAAAACAAACGAAACATCTGACAAGAAAAACTACCAAATAATTCTTTTGCACGCACAAAAAAGCTGACAGTTTTTCTATCTTTCCCATAAGGAAAAAGTATGCCTTGCTTTTTCTTTGTCTATCCTTTCAAAACCACAGAAGGCCAAGCTAGACACAATTCATGTTTACAGAAATCAAGGACACTTTTATTTTATGGTCCCCTGCCATTTCTCTGTGCCATGGGACAATTTCTTACTGTGTTTCTTGCCAAATGAGGGTAGGAATGGAAAGACTATCAAGTGCTAGTAAGTCCATTTGAGAAAAGACAGGTCAAGTGTTTTCATTGTAGAAAGCCTACAGAATACGGAACAGCTTATAGCTATATGTTGTGATGCTTTCAGTGGACCCTTTTATTGTGATGTGTTTTATCTTTAAGTTTCATTGAACATCAAGTGATTGGCTCAGCCTGTGGGGTGGCCCTCAAGTGTGACAGAGTCAAACATTACTGGTTACTGGTGGTAGGCCTGCCGAGGGCTGATTGCACCTTCCATTTAGAGAGTATCATGCCTTTTGCAACAAAAAGGAAATTAAAGCCCCTACTGATGGACAGCAATATATGCTACTTTTGTTTTTAATTATTTAACACTTGACACTCTTCAGATGGTACCTTATATAAGAAGAAGACCAATTTCCAAAGCAACCTTGCTTTAGAATTGAAAAGGCAAGATAACAGATTGAAGATGACTTTCACTGCTGATTATCTCTTGTTTTCATTTAAATATCAGATGAAAAGTTTAGAAGCCTGCTGATTATGTTGTTAAATAGTCACTGCCCTATATCTTGAAAGATAAAGTAGCCACCATTTCAGGGGCATGGCTATTTTTGGCTCTAAATGTAGGCAAGAAAATTAAGAATAACCCCAAATTTTTGACTGTTGCAGATGTTCCATTTGGGAAAATAAAATAATAAATAGTGTAATTCCTACAGAGTTAGAATTAGATCTTGTAAGAAACAAATTGTTTTCTTTGCTGAAGTATTAAAAGCTGTGCAAACTTAATTTCTTTTTCATTGTCATTTCCTGGATTTGATACTCCCACCCAAGATGCTAGGAGAAGTCACCAGCGAATGGTGTGATTCTAGCAGAGGCTACTGCTCCTCGGCACTGAAGTGGGTGGCTTCGATTTGGTCGTCTCTGATGGGAAGCAGAGACTATGGGTGGGCTCCCTACACCTGTTTCTGTTAGGAATCATCATAAGAAGACTGTCTAACTTTGGAAGTATTGAAGGATGTGTGACACTGACATGCCATCCACACATCCCTTCAGTGAAGAACTTGTTGTCTCAGCTACTGGGAGGGCTATTGACAGACAACTGTCAATCCCTAAGGGAATTTTCTTAGCTGCAGAAAGCTCGTTGATCCAAGGTCACGCCTTTCATGGGGTAGGCCACATCCAACAACTGATCAGTGTGATTCTGTTTTATGCCTGGCCGTCTCAGCCCAACACAGTTCAATTAAGGACCACTCTAGCTCCCACTGGGGCCTGCTGAAGTCCGACCTGCGTCACAGCTTGCATTTTCCCTTTGTTCACTCCTGCTTCCTTACATTCCCTTTCACAGGCGATGACCCCGAAATCTCTCCTTAATACACGTGACGCCCTCTAAACTCTGTCTCAGGGTTGGCTTCCCAAGGAAACCAACCTGCAGCCAACGAGTAATCAGTCCCACTTAGAATTCTTGTACTTGATTGCTTGCAATTACAGTTACATTGTAGGATTGTGACCCTGCTTTATGTTTGGTAGCTCTTGTTAGCAATGCCAGCAACTTCATGGCTGACATTAAAAGTGCAGAAATGTTCTATGAATGAGTCTAAGAAAGGTTCCAAGCCTTCATCTTTTCACCTGGGACCAAGTATCAGCTCCTGATGGAATTGGAGAAAATGAAAAGAGTATATTCTGTTTTGTGAGAAATATGTTGGCTTTAGCGTAATGAAGCTTTTATAGTTTTTGAGTTATGTGTATGGCCTTATGAATTTTTGTCTTTTAAAAAATTTCTTCTCTCTGATTTAAGATTTTAAAGAATTATTGCCTTTATTATCAGTACTCGCTGATGCTGCCAATTCAATTATCTACAATGGAGAGCAGTGGTGTCCAATATAAACTAAAACAATGATTTATCCAGAATCATTTATGTTTGTCCCCGAAGTACATTTTACTTACATTTGAATGCAAATGCCTACATGATGCACATTTAAAAACCTAACTTTTAAATAAACTGCCTGTGGATAATTGAAAAAGTCTGTATTTATATTCTTCCTCTAAGGAAGCTACAATTATATATCATCATAGAGATAATGCATTATCTTGCACAAAAGTCTTTTTGATATTTTATCAGTCATAAAGAATATTAAAAGGAAATAGAGTGGATACAGGGTCGGTTAAATGAAGGAATAGCTGAAAGACACTTGAGGAAAAAAACACGTTACCATTTTTCAGATTACATTCGTAACTTTCTCGTGAAATGGAAATTAATCAAATGGAAGGAGATGATTCATGCGAGCAATTGGCATTACCCATTCAAACTTGATTGATACACATACAATAATTTTTAAAGAAGAAACCCTTTAGGCTATTTCCATTGTAAAATTTCACCTCTGTATTATTGGAAGATTTTTTGATTTGCCTTTTTGTATTTGTGAATAGAAAGAACCAGGCCTTATTAATGCATATTTTTATCTTTTTCTTTGACGAGTGATAGTCATTAGGAATGCTAAATTTAAATATTCTCCTTCTCCTCTATGTCAGTAGTAAATAATAATATATCAGTAATAATAACAGCTAAACTTCATTGCATATATTCTCTGTTCGGGCACTATACTAGCACTACTGTATATATTTTCTCCGTGTTTCTCCAGAAGCATTATAAGGAAGTTCTCAGTAAATCTGTGAGAGCTAAGGCTTGAAAATTTAAGTAATTTACCACAGGTGACACAGCTATACAGTAGCAGGCACAGCATTCCGGGTCAGGCAGCCTGACTGGCACTATACTCTTTCCAATATACTGAACGTTTATGGGTGACAGCTCTGTGTCCTCAAAAGGAATAGAATCAGCTTCAAGTGAAAACATAGTGTGTTAGTTCAGAGACTGAAAACCATAATCCATCTCATTTCAGTGAATTCCCTTCATCCAGTTTAACTGTCAGGCCATGCATTACACCACATGTTTTTAAACCTCTGAGATTCAGTTTAAATCATTACCATTTTCTTTAGAGGCTTTCAGAGTTATCAGGCTGCTCTTTGCATATCTTTTTATTACTTGTCACTGATTTAATGCTATACATTATGGAAATGCTTTAATTTCTGAAATTTTCAGTATAAATAATTGCTTATACAGCCATTACTATACATGCCAAGAGACATTAGTTCATCATAAAATATTTGAGTACCTACTGTGTGTCAGGCACTGTTCCAGGCATTAAATATATAATACAGTAGTTCCCCCCTTATTTGCACAGGATATGTCCCAAGCCCCCCAGTGGATGCCTGAAATCACAGATAGTACTTAGCCCCATGTATACTATGTGTTTACATACCTGTGATAGAGTTTAGTTTATAAATAAGAGATTAACAACTAATACTAAAAGAGAACAATTGTAACAATATACTATATTAAAAGTTGTCGTTGTGATCCCTCTCTCAAAAGATCTTATTGTGCTGTACCTTAGGTAACTGAAACTGTGCAAAGTGAAACCACAGATAAGAGGGGACTAGCGTAGTAAAGAAAATGGACATTGTGTCCACTTTCATGTTGTTCCTTAGACTGTTCCTGGAAGTGATTTTCTCCATATTCGTTGGCTCTCTCAGCTGTTCTGAACAAATTTGGGAAGAGAGTTTCTATGGTTTGAGTCTGTGGACTTGGCCTGAGTATGAATAACTGGGTCATGTTCTTGACCTCCAAGAAACTTGGAGCACAGCCTAAGAGATTGCCTGATGGATACAGTCATGAAATTTAGAACTTGAAGGGACATTAGAGACCACATAATCCGACCATTTTTAACAGATGCAGAAACTTCAGAGCCAAGCGGGGTCAAACTACTAACCGAGAATCTCAGAATGAGCTTGTGGCAAAAGCCAGACCAGAATCCAATTTTCTCCTTCAAGGGTCACTTTCTTCCCATGGCTCCATACACACACTCTAATCTTTGGCACACCCTGGTCTTAACCTAGTAAATACTTTGGATAGGGTTATAATGAGGATTAGCTATTGCCTTTTGTGGTTGAGCAAACATCTGGGTCAATGCTAGTAACTGAAGAAAAGAAAAATAATAAAGGAAACCAACTACATTATTTACCAATATGAAAGTGAATACTAGCATAACCATTAAAGGTTAAAAATTCAGTGGATGACAACTGCTCAGGTATCTTTGGCTAGCTCAGAAATAACAGAGACACTGTGCTTTTAAGTGATCACTTTGCTGCTCCTTTTTCTTCTTTATGTGATTAATTATGGTAGGAGAGCATTTTCCCCTCGAATAAAGCCTACAGCTTAAAGAATCAGACATTTCTCCCTAAATTTGTTCTTTTGGCTCATTATATAAGAGAAAAAGGTGTTCTCTGTTTTTCCAAAACGAGATTTAAAGTCATCCCTAGCTGTGATGGATAATTTTAGATCTCACCTTGCCTGGGTTAAGGGATACTCAGATAGCTAGTAAAATATTATTTCTGGTTATATCTGTGAGGGTGTTTCTGGGAACGATTTGTATTTGGTTTTTATTTTTGTTAATTTTTATTTTTTATTATTATTATTTCGAGACAGGGTCTCACTCTGTCACCCAAGCTGGAGTGCAGTGATGCAATCTTGGCTCACTGCAACCTCTGCTTCCCGGGCTCAAGTGATCCTCCTACCTCAGCCTCCCAAGTAGCTCAGGCTACAAATGCATGCTACAATGCCCTGATAATGTTTATAGTTTTTGTAGAGACAGAGTTTCACCATGTTGTCCAGGCTGGTCTCAAACTCCTAGGCTCAAGCAATCTGCCCACCTGGGACTCCCAAAGTGCTGAGATTACAGGCATAAGCCACTATGCCCGGCAGAGATTAACATCTAAATCAGTAGACTGAGTAAGGAAGATCTGCCCTCACCAGTGTGGACAGGCTTTATATAACCTGCTGGGAGACCATATAGTACAAAAGGGTGGAGAAAGGGTAAATTGGCTCCCTTCTGAAGCTGGAATATCCATCTTCTCATGTCCCTGGACATCAGAACTTCAGGTTCAAACTTCAGACTCTGAGACTGACACCAGGCACCCACTAGGTTCTCAGGCCTTTGGGCTAAAAATGAAATACATCTCCAGTTTCCCACATTCTCCACCTTGCAGACAGAATATCCTGCACTTCTTTGTTTCCATAATTATGTGAGTCAGTTCCGGTAATAAATCCCATTTTCTTTTTCAGAGATAGAAAGAGAGAGATATCTTTTATTGGTTCTGGTTCTCAGGAGAACCTTAATATATTTTCCCTGTGAGGATGTGATTTTGGTAATATTAATTCTTCAAGACCTTCTTAGTGATTGATTATTGTGGCTAATATTTATTATATTATATTATATATAATATGCCACAGATTACATATTCCTTGTACTATCAAACTTTAGAAAAGTATTCAATTGCATGAAATTTCTCTTCATATAAGACAGACCGGCTGGGAAAATACTATGATTCAAGCAAACCTCTTTGTGCCACAGATTTGGGCCACAGATTACATATTCCTTATAGTATCAAACTTTAGAAAAGTGTTCAATTGCATGAAATTTCTCTTCATTTCCCCCTCATTAATGATCACTTCCATACTTTCGTAGAATATTTTCACCCTCTCCTTGTTCAGTGTTTGCCATCTGATCCCATATAAGGATGATTAAAAAACCCTTAAGCTGCTTCTCACTGAAAAGAAAGATAAGACATAATGTGCCCTTCTCCTAGACTACCTGGCATAGCATTCCCAGAGTCAAAGAGAAAAGTCTGTAATGGAAACCTACAGGTAGCCTAGTACCTGGAGGAAATTATTTCTTCCTGCTTCTGTGAGTATGCCACTCACCTCACTGGCTACATCCTGTGCTGGCTCCATTCTAGAAAAAGACTGGTCATTTCTATACCGTAAGAAAAGCAATAATATATTTATGCAGGCACTGATTTAGTTTTTGGCCAGGAAACTTCTCTAGTCCTGCCTCTCCACATTCTCTTCAAACATTCTAGCCACAAATATGAGTAAGAAAATGTTTTATACTTTAATGCATTCTCATATACAGTGTCTCTGCTTCCTCCAAGCATATATACTGTCCTGAGAGCAGTGGAACCATTCTATGGTGAAAAACTTCGCTAAAAGTCTGTTATTGGGCCAGGTGCTGTAGCTCACGTCAGTAATCTCAGCATTTTGGGAGGCCGAAGTGGGTAGATCACTTAAGTTTGGGAGTTCAGGACCAGCCTGGGCAACATGGTGAAACCCCATCTCTACAAAAAATACAAAAATTAGCCAGGCATGGTGGTGCATGCCTGTAGTCCCAGCCACTCTGGAGGCTGAGGTGGGAGGATTGCTTAAATTCAGGAAGCAAAGGTTGCAGTGAGCCCAGATTGCACCACTGTACTCCAGCCTGGGCAACAGAGGGAGACTGTGTCTCAAAAAAACAAAAGAAAAGAAAACAAAAAACTATTTTTAACAAATATTTATTGAGCACCCACTATAAGCCAGGATCTCTTCTAGGGGCTGGGGCCACATCAATGAACAAAGCAGGCAAATATCCTATACTTCTGAAGCTTGTCCTTTCATGAGGAAGAAAGTCAACAAAATAAGAAAATTATATAGTAAGCCATATGGTACCACATTATTCTGGAGAAAGTTAAAGCATGTCAAGGGGGTAAGATAAAGGTGTATGTGTACGAAAGTGGTGAGGGGTGGCCTCCTTAAGAAGGTAATATTTTTCAAAGATTTTTTTCAAAGATCTGAGCGAGAGAGCCATGTGGTTTCCTGGAGAAATATGACTCTAAGCAGAGGTAACATCAGATGCAGAAACCCTGAGGCAGAAACAGGCCTGGGGTGTTTGACGAACAGTGAGGAAACCTCAGTGGCTGGAGCAAAATAAGCCAGGGGAAATTAATAGGAGATGAGGTCAAGGAGAAAGCAGAGTAGGGCAGAGTCTTGCAAATTATTTTACGGACATCTGTTTTCATTCTGAGTGAGGTGGAAAGTCACTGTAGATTTTATGCAAAAAAGTGATAGTATAAAAGTTACAGTTTCAAAAGAATTATTCAATTTGCTGTGCTGAGACGGCACCATCAGTGGGCAAGGGTGGAAGCAGGGAGACCAGTCAGGAGACTATAGTAATAATCTAGGACCAATGAGCAGTGGTGTACATGTGAAGGAGTGGTTAAATTCTGAACAGTTCTGAAGGTAGAATGGAAAGATTTAATGAGTCCTTTAATTTGAATTATTTCACAATTTATTTGAATGTGAAATATCAAAGAGAGGAGTCAAGGATGACTTCAAGTTTTGTGGCCTACGCAACAGATGGGTTAAAGTTACCATTTATAAGACAGACCGTCTGGGAAAGAGTAAGTTGGGGAGGGGATGGGACAGTATCTATGAGACATCCAAGTGGAAATGTTGAATAGATAGCCACGTATGTGAGTCTGGAGACTAAGGAAAAGGACAGGATTGGAGATATGACTTGCAGATGGAATTTAAAATCATGAGACTCGGTAACATAACCTTGTAGGGATCACAAGTAGGAGAAGGAAGACAGATACACCTAAGAGTGAATATTTAGCTGTTGTCTTCCTAGAAGCACAAAGAGCAAGTGTAGTAAATTACTTTGTGTTTTTTCTCATTTAACATGTAAGGTAGGATTTGGTTGTAGAAAATAGTTTAGATATTCACAGATGCATTTGCACACATGTACACACACACACATACTCTCAAACAATAGCTCTGAAAAGATAAAGGCAATGTTGAATGGGCTGCTTTAGAAACTTGGCCTGTAATGAATATGACAGCAGTTAGCAGTTACAGGCCTTGAGACAAATCTTTTTTCCCCGGGCCCTAGTCTGATTATTCGGGTAGTGAGCTATATATTTTCCATGTCATCAAACACAAGGAGATCTTGTGTAGTTTCATCCCTCATAGATAATAGACAATAGTTTTAATGTCTTGGAAAAATTAAAAGCAACAACTTGTTGAAGATAATTCCATTCTTCTTTGTGCCCCCACCTCCTATCCAATCAGTGGTTTTCTTTGAAATTATGGTTTGAAGATATTTTCCAGAAGGTGATTTCCTTGTCCTTTATGAATTGAAAAATAATTTCCTCCAGTCAGGCAAGATTTATTTCTTTAATGAACTATTGTGAAATCCAGGGGCTACCTCAGGGGTGCTCATATGTGCCAAGCATTCTGTGGGCATTTCACAAATGTCTGTACCTAATTTGCCAGCAGCTTGGTGATATTGGTATAATATGCTTCATTCATGGTCGAGAAAAGTGAGATTAGAGAGACTTGGAAACTGGTTAAGTTAGTAAAATGAGTTTTTGTAACTCAAATCCTATGCTCTTTTCTCTGTATATCATACTGCATCTTTTTTATAACTTGAACTTTTCATGCTCCCCTCCAAATTCCTGCCTTCAATTTAAGCAAAGCAGATTAAATATATCTACTGTTAGTTCCCCGGAATCAGTGCTTACTCTCTTCTAACCATGTGACTAAGTGTTTAATAGTGAATTCTACTGACAGCGTCTTCCCTTGGAGAACTCCCTTGTATGTTCAATGTGAAACACCTTGATCTTCTTTGCCCATGAATGGCTGTTTTTCTGATTAACTTCATTTCATAGACCTGTAACTGAGAAGTGAAAAACCAATCTCAATGTCAGAGGTAAAAGCATAGAGCCTATTCTCTAGTGACAAATCATTTTGTTCAGGGTATACTACCTGCTGAGATATTGTTCAAGTGCTCAATGAGGGGATTGTCCAATTTAGTGCATCAACGCCTTATCGTATTTGTGCACACTTCTTCCATGTATATGCTCATGTGACCTGCACAAATCCTAAATGGATCTGATTATCCTTTGATGCCTTTTCATGTTTTGTTCTGCCATATTATTTCTGGGAAGTTAAAAAAAGGGAAGAGATGTCTTAAAATACGACCTTTGAATTTCAATGACTCAAAGAGATGAAGGCATAGATGGCTGTGGAATTCAGCAAATAGATTGGCAAAGATTAAGAAGATGGGTCACACTACCATAGTAGGTGTGTGAGGAAAACAGAACTTTTACATATTGTTGATAGAGGTATAAATGTGTACAAATTTAGAGAAATACCTAAAACACATTAAATTTGTAATTCCTTTGATCTAATAATTCTACTGCTAGAAATGCATCCTTTAGATATACTCGCACAGTTACCAGAATTAAGATTTCTGGGCAAAGGAACTAGGTCAAAATATTTGCTTATTACCATACAATGGTGTTGAGAAGCAAAGGATGCTTCTCAACTTACATAGCATTCTAAAACAAACAACAAGTAGAATAGACTCTGAATTGATATTAGCTATTTTGCTAATAATGCAAGTCTTACCCTTTCTATGTTAAAAATTTGAAACCATAGATAAATTAGAAAAACAAAGAAAGGACGATATTCTTGGTGCCACCACCCGTAGATAACCATTATTAAAAATTTGATGGGTTTTCCTTCAGTTCTTTTCTGTGCAAGAGTATTATGTGCCAACACACATTTTTTTCCTGCTTTTCCCGCATAGCTTTGTGACACTGCCATTTTCCTTTTATTAAAACTTTAAGAATCATTTTTAATAAGCTCAAGATTCCTTGTTATATGTAAGTACAGTAAACAAAACCTTCCCCTCGTGTAGGATACTTAGTTGTTTCCAGTTTTGCTCAAGTATTATAACGGAAGCAGACAAAAAAGGCATCTACATATTCCTTTTCTATTAATTAATTGTTTCTGTCCCACTTATGCTGATAGATTCTGGGTTTGTGGAAACTTAGTTAATAGTCTAAGTGTATTCTAATTTGTTTCTTTCTTGGTAAATAATGTTTATGGCTGGTAGAGTAAGTCAGCAAGTTATAATCATTGTAGCATATATACATGCATATGTATTACACATAAAGACATATATATATTACACATATATAATACGTATTTTCTTTTTGTTTTAGCTGTAGCATTTTATTTTGGCACATATATTTTGGGAGTAGCACAAGATACATGATTGGCGGAAGTCTGGTGTCCTTTAGGGGTTTGCATGCTAGAGTGACTGCCTTAGTTTCAACCTTCACTGGTAGCTATATGATTTCAGGTAGATCCTTTACCCACTCACAGCCTTAGCTGCTTCCTCTGCAAAATAGTGATGACAATAATACCAACATTAGGGGCTAAATATAAGTATTAAAGGTAATGCAACGCACAGTGCTCAATACATAATAAGCGCTTAATAAAGAGTTGTCACTGTTACTAGAGTTACTTGTTGCTCATTATTCACACTGTTCTTTTGATGTTGTTGTAGTTTTTGCTTTGCTTTGTTTCTTGCCACACGTTCTCTTTACTTCTAGGCAAGTATAATTTTTCTCAGCTATAAATTGTATTAATCTTACGCATTCATTTCTGTAATGAGCACGTTCTCCTTTCTCTTCTTCTGTCCCTTTTTCTACCCCAAGTAGTGCTAAAATATGAATTGTAAACTGCTAGCATTAAAATGAAATTTTTGGCAAAACCATGAGATCTTACTTTCCTTTATATCTATATGAATTGGTATCTTTTAAACCAGAGCTACTAGATTGCTAATTTTTAAAAATCTGTTAACATTTTTGTAGAAGGACAATTATTCAGTGTGTACAGTAATGAAGCCGTTGATCCATTAGAATTGTGCAGAAATATAGGGCTTGAACTCTTAAAATTCTCTTACTTACCTTGTAAGTAGTAAAATTCAGACTCAGTGATTCTAGTGTAAACTTCAAAATGCAGTAGGAGGAGAAGCAGAAAATGATTTAGCTGCGTGGCAAATTGATAATAACCCGTTTAGATCTCTTCATTATGCCCCGTGGCTTTTCTGCATCCTTAACGTCAGATTTTGCTGCAGGCGTTTTGTATTTTGCAGGGAAAATAATTCATAAATATCATGAATGGCCACGCTTTGTGAAGAGATCTATTGTCATTATCAGCCAGATTCTCATGGGAAATGGAAGTCACAGGAGGACAATCATAAATGACATTTCTGATTATTAATTTTGTAGTATACACTGACATTTGGTTTCCTATCTTTAGTATAGACATTAAAGGATCTCTTTTTCCTGATGTTTTTCATTTTTCCTTCTTTTTATGTTTATTAAAATATAAATCAATAATTGTAATGATAAAAATACAAAAATATCTGAAGTAAAAGTCGCCTGTCAATCTGCCTCCAGAGACAAACATTACCATTTTCCTATGTAGACTTTTTGTTCTTTCTCCATACATTCAAGTCTGTATACTTCTATGTATCACATGTCAGTATTACATACCCTTTTTAAATAATATTGCTTTTTTTTCTTTCAAAGCAGACCATGAGGCAAAAATTTTAGTGCATTAAGTTTATTTAGGAAGTGATTCATGAAAATAGAAGTAAAGGAACAGGGAAAATAAGATAGGGATGGGGAAAATGTTCAAAAATCATGTTCTATTAAGCAAGTTTGAGCTCCAGCAGAATTGGAGCTCAATTCTGCTGGAAACTCTGAGGAACCATGTAGAAAGCACCGAGAAGATAAGTCTGGAGCATGTATTGTTCAACTTCCATACTCCATTGGTTGGAGGTTGCCCCAGAGTGTTAACTCCCCTGCAACTTGGACTGCATGTGTGCACAGCTGAGCAACCTTCTGCAGCTTTGGAAAAAGCACGGCAGAGAGATCCAGCACAGGCTTGGTATGGAACTGGTAACAGTTTATGACTCTCTACCACAGTTCTGTTGTAATCAGATAGGCCAAGGAGATGTACCGCCACATACCAGGAGCCTCTGCAATCCTGACCTGCATGCTGTTCTTCAACTAGCTTTTTAAAAAATGTAGCAACGTATCCCTGGATACATTTCCAAGTCAGTACATGCACACATTCTTTTTGTTTTTAATGACAGCATTCCTCCGTGAATATTAGAGTGGGCTAGCCAATCATTTAAGTGAGTACAATGCCAGCTTTTGTCTTCATTTTACTGTGTGAACATATAGGTATGCTAAATATTCCTCCGTAAAACAAAGAGTGATTTTTGCTTCTCAAGCTTTTATGTACACATGAATCACCTATGGATCTTGTTAAAACGCAGATCTGATTTAGTGTATCTGGGGTGGGGCCTAAGACTCTTCATTTCTAATGATTCCTCAAGTCTTATTGATCCATAAATTAGACTTTGAGTTCATGGTTCTAAAATGAAACAACGTGAAAGAAACTTGTACGTTGTGAAAATGTTCCTTATAAAAGTCTGGAAAGTTTTCCACAAGATAAGACATTGGACTAGGAGCTGAGAGAATCTAATTTCCAGCTATAAATTTGCTTTGAGACCTTGGGCAAGTCTTTTCTTATCATGGTTATCACTCAGGTGCCTTGGCCATAGGTAGTATTTTATGATCCCGTATGTTCATTTTTTTACTTGCAAAGAGAATATGCTTCTTGTCTACTCAGTTCCATGACTGTGTTGAGCCAAACTAAGGCTATAAAACCAGATTTAAGACATTCCAGGGTTCCTGCATGTTTATATTTATAGATCATCACTACTCTTATTAGGTGAAACTAGATGAGTCAGTTTGCAAACCTAGATGTTTAATGGATATATCAAACTTAAAATATTCAAAAGAGAGTTGTAGATTTCCCCCCTCACATTTGGCCCTCCATCTTCTATGACAATCAATAGTAACTGTGGGCCAAGATGCAAACGTCAAAACCCTGAGATCATCCTTGGACTTTGCTTTTCTCAAATTCCTCAAATTCTGTGCATCAGAAAGTGTGTAGAATTTACCTGCAAAACAGATTTCTTAATCCACTTTTCTTTATAACTATCTTCACTAATATATCCAGAAGGACTCTCCTCATCCATTACAACAGCTTCCCACCTGATTGCAACTCGGCTCCATTTATTGGCCCTACGTTTTCTTACAGATACATTTTTTTTTTTTTTAGGCAAATCAGATTTTGTTTTTCCCCACTTAAATTCATCAATGTCTTCTCATTGTACTTAGCATAATCCCATTTCACAGTATGTAGATCCACATGGCCCACAAGGCTCTATGTGATCTGGCCCCTGCCTACCTTTCCAAAGTCACTTCATGCCATTACCCTCTAGTTCCCTCTGTTGCACCCACACTGGCCGTTTTTATTTACCCAGGATGCAGGGAGCTCTTTTTTGCCTGAGAAACGTGGCCTTTTCACCTTCCTTGAAAATGTTTTGAATTCTATTAATTTTGTAGTACTTTTTAGTAAAACTGAAATTCATCAATCCTTTTTCTATGTAAATTGTATCATATGTGGCCATTGTAAGCATTTTCTCATTTACTTGGGAAGAAAATATAGACAGGCACCAAGTGAATGTGTACAGCCAATTAACAGGAAGAGAAGGAAAGATATTAACATTTACAAAGTGTCCATTCATCTTTTCAGTAACCCTATGGTAATAGTAGTATTCTTTTAACTGACAGTAAAATAAAAACTCAAGGAGGTGAACTTATTAGTCTGGAATGATAGGGTCTACCTATGTATGTATGTGTTTATGTATATAAGCATATACCTAAATAATATGTTAAGTGCTTTTGGATTTGAAAGCAGATTGATCATCCATGCAAATCTCTGGCATTTTTTGGTTGTATTGGCATTGTTCTCACTACAGTGTGTGGAAATAATTTTTAAGAATTCAGGAGTTCCCTGTAAGAATCTGTGTGTGTGTGTGTGTGTGTGTGTGTGTGTGTGTGTCTTTTCATTCCATGGTAATCTTTTAAAAATTATGAAAGCATATTTGAGATCATCTGGAGGATTGGTCAATGTCACTGTCTGTGTCTGTATTTATATCTGTAATTATCTGGTGCCAAAGAGGCCTGCTGTCATTGTCTGGAGCTAATGAGGAAGGAAAGAGAAAAGAGGCTGACTAAATAAGTAAATGATGCTTTTAAACCAAGTGAAAGCTGTTACCCTGGCAAGCTACACTCAGATGAAGGCTTTATAGAAAAAGTGGTGGAAGAATCCGAATGTCATGTGGCACAAAGTATACAGCCTATGAATTTCAAAAATATTTAGTGTTGCAGCAGAGACTAGCAGATTCACACTGCAAGCGGCAATTTAGATTTGGCAAAATAACATTATCTATGATACCAAATTAATATTTTAATTGAATTGTGTTGGTTATACAAGTTAGCTTTTATGAAATTTTAAAACGTATTTGGCTTAACGGTTGTACTCAAACTATAACAGAGGCATTTATGCCTCGTTACATCCTTGCACACATGTAAGGACTCTTTAATAATAAAAATACCCAAATCAACATTGGAAGCCTTATGTACATTTATATAAGATATATACGATATAGTAACTATATTACAACAGAGATATAATATTATATATGTATTCTTTTCTTTCCTCGTCAGTGGTCTAATACTAGAGTCAACCTTCGCATGACAGATTCTTTCACAGATAATTCTTGGTTGTAGGAGGCATTCCTGTGTGTGTAGAATGCCAGTAGCAGCCCCTACAGTGCAGTTGTTACAAAGAAAAATGTCTCCAGATATTGCCAACAGTCCTCTGAGGGGAAAATTGCCTTGTTTCAGGGTCACAGGTCTATCCATTTCTCTAAGATAGTAACCACTGCCTTATTCCATGTTGTGGATGAGGTTGTAAACTCACAAAACTAAGATGTTTCCAACTATTAATGAGGAAATAATTCTGAAAGTGTGTATATAGGCAACATTATGAGAAGAAAATCTGGCAGAGTCAGGTGAGCATGGGGATAGTAGATGAGAAATATATCTGTAATTAAAGAGAATTTATGTGGCTCTTCTTTTATTTACTATTGCCTATTGATGCCTGGAATCCAGTTTGAATGTCCATCTTCATTGTCTCTGTACAATCACCTAAGCAGAAATGTTGCCTAAAACCTTTAGTGGAGACCATGAGCAAGTGGTATGCAAACGAACCAAACAAATAAACACTGTCCGAGGTACTGCTGAGTACGTTAATTGTGCAGTATTAGGAGAAGCAGATGCTGGATTTCATGTTTGGTATTCTTTCTGTCTCAAGGGAGGGCAGTTTGAATGCAAGACACAAAATATACACTGTCTTAAATTTCTTTTATAAGGTAAAGCACTTATAAGGAATACTTTTATGTTTTTGGATTTTGGCTATCAAAATTAACAGCTTGTTTATTTTTTCAGTTTTTTCATGTTATTTTTGAATAACTTTAAACTTATAAAAATGTTGCAAAAATACGATAATACTTTTCACCCAAATTTCCCACGTATTAACATCTCTTACATTTGCTTTATCATTTTCTCTATTAATATATACATATTATTATTTTAAGATGTTTGAGACTAAATTTAGGACATGATGCCCCCATATCCATAAAGAGTTTAGTTATATGTCCTAATAACAAGGTAATTCATTTACAACAGTGAAATAATCAACATCAGGAAATTAACACTGGTACAATAGAAATGTCTAATCTATAGAATTGAGTTGAATTTTGCATTATTCCATGAATGTCCTTTATAATAAACAAAAAAATTTTTTAGGGGAGGGTTTGGGATCTAGGATTCAATCCAGGATCAAATGTTACATTCGTAAGTCTCTTAGTGTCCTTTAATCTGCAATCATTCTTCTGTCTTTCTTCATCTTGACATTTTTGAAGATTATAGGCCAATTATTATGTAGAGCATCCCTACCTTAGATCTGTGGGATGTTTTTCTATGATTAGTTTCAGGTTATGCCTTGCTGAAAGGAATGCCATATAGTGCTGTGATGTCCTTCTCAGTGTATCATATCGAGAGGCACAAGGTACTCTTTCATCCCATTCTGCTGATACTACTTTCATCACTTGTTTACGGTGATGTTTGCCAAATGTCTCCATGGAAAAGTTACAGTTTTCCGTGGAGATTGATGTACATTTCCTAGTTCCTATCAGACTTTTACTCACTCGTTTGTTTTTTTCTTTTCCTTTTTTTTTTTTTTTTTTTTTGAGATGGAATTTCACTCTTGTTGCCCAGGCTGGAGTGCAACGGCATGACCTTGGCTCACTGCAACCTCCGCCTCCCAGGTTCAAGTGATTCTCCTGCCTCATCCTCCTGAGTAGCTGGGATTACAGGCACACATCCCCACACGTGGCTAATTTTTTGTATTTTTAGTAGAGATGGGGATTCACCATGTTGCCCAGGCTAGTCTTGACTCCTGACCTCAGGTGATCCACCCACCTTGGCCTCCCAAAGTGCTGGGATTACAGGCATGAGCCACCATGTCCAGCCTCACTCACTAGTTTTTACATACACTGATCATTCTAGCCTAAATAAATTATTACTATTGGGATGTCATGTGGTGATTTTGTTAATGTCAATATTCCTTCTACATTTATTAGCTTTTATTATACTTTAAGTACAGGTTTATCTTTTTCCTCTTTTGTCTAGTAATTCACTTACATAAGAAGGAACTCATAGATTGTAACTTTATCATATATGTTAAAATCATTACTGACATTTTATATACAGATGCTCAGCAGTTTAAATAGAGCTAAGAAGGTGATCAGTTATGCACTAGTTGCATTTTCCTCCTCTCTTCTATAACATCTTAGCTAATATTGTTGTCTTATTCCAATATTAGGATAATCCAGCAGAATCTGTTGCTGTTTCGAAGGTTGGGTGCCAGTTGTGCCTCAGTGATTCATTGAGGTTGAGTTGAAAGAGCAGAAGTCACCCTCTCCTTGGAAGCCAGGAGCATTTTATCGTTTTTAACAGTGCTGAGAATGCCAGTGACTCTAAAGATGAGAAAAAAACCCTCTTAATGAGTTTCAGCATTTTAATGTACTGCAGGTTCCCAATTGTATGAGTTTAAGAAGCTTAGCAATTCGGTATCTTCTGAATAATAGCATTTATTTTATACTCTAAATACTCCCAAGGAAGTCTGAATAACACTGCAGCTTCTTCGGTGTAATAGCTTTGGTGAGCTAATTGACTTGAACAGTGGAATTGCTCCTTAAAAAAAAAGCCACACAGTTTTGATTAATGAGCCCAGTAATAAATCATTAATCTTTGTAGCTCGCAAATGATAGGAACAGTGTTATGTTTCCCACCCTGTAATATATTTCTTGATTCTCTTGCTAATACAGTGGCCACATTTTAAGGATCTCATTATCAATTTAATATGCCTACCTCCATATAATTTAATATAACATCTAGTAAGTTTACACTTATGAGAAACACAATGGGACACATTCTCAATAGTGATAATTGTTCTTTAATTAACATGACTTATATTTAGTTAGTGGCTGTCCTCTTAAAATGTTCTAAATTTCCTTATGGAATAAAAATTATAGAAATGATCATGATTTACTGAGCTTCTATATTCCTGGAACTCTGCTAAATTTTTAGTATATCATAACATTGAATTCCTACAATAACCCTCTAAGGTTATTAGTATTATTATCTCCATTTTTCAGTCCAGGAAATTTGCTGAGAAGTGTTAATAACAGTTAGTGTCAGGGCCACCATGTCATTACATGTTTACAGCTCATGCCTACTCAAAGTTTTCTGGAGGATTAAGAACAAAATCATTTTTATTAAAATGGAAATATATAGTTATACAGTCAGTCCAAATTGATGTTTGTCATTGTTTTAGGGCTTAATGTATCTCAGTGTCTTTTACATTTTAAAATTTAATTTTCATGCATATCTTGTAGCTGAGACACCATTTAAAAATAATTTAGATGGTCAAATCATCATTTTAAGGAAAATGGAATTTCAAGTTAAGGGCTATAAGAGCTAGGGGACAGATATCTAATTCTTAGTTGCCCTAATATGTCAGCTAACAAAAAATAGCACTTTATTATTGAAACTTAGTTGTATAACATCCACTAGTCTGAACTTTCTAAGGCAGGCAGAGATCATGTCCTATTACATCTTTGTCCTCAGAATTTAGCTCAGGGGGTGACATACACTAGAAGATGAAAAAACTATTGAATGAGTGAGTGAATGATCAAGAGCAAATATGAAAAAAATAAGTGGATGATCCATTTAGTAATGTGCCCAAGTCAAGAGATGGAAACCGACAAGTGACTTTGAGTTGGATTAGTGTGGTGACCACGAGTACCTCCATTTGTTCAGGTGAGCTACTTACTGAATCAGAAGACTCCTATAGGGAGAAAACGTATAACTAAGAAAAACTAAGATGTATGCATTACTTTTTCATTGATAGCCTAGGCACTCTAAGTAAAATTATTTAAGTCATTGTTGAGTCACATTAAACGTAAGACTTATCTCTTTCTAACTTACGAGTTTTTTAAAAATTGCAAATAAAACTTCAAAAGCTAACAGAAGACAAGAAACAACTAAGATCACAGCAGAACTGAAGGAGACAGAGACATGAAAAACGTTTCAAAAATTCAGTGAATCCAGGAGCTGATTTTTTGAAAAGACTAACAAAATAGAGAGACTGCTAGCTAGACTAGTAAAGAAGAAAAGAGAGAAGAATAAAATAGACACAATAAAAATGATAAAGGGGCTATCACCACTGATCCCAGAGAAATACAAACTACTACCAGAAAATACTATGAACACCTCTACGCAAATAAACTAGAAAATCTAGAAGAAATGGATAAATTCCTGGCCACATACACCATCCCAAGACTACATCAGGAAGAAGTCAAATCCCTGAATAGACCAATAACAAGTTCTGAAATTGAGACAGTAATTAATACCCTACCAACCAAAAAAACCCCAGGACCAGTTGGATTCAGAGCCGAATTCTACCACATGTACAAAGAAGAGCTGGTACCATTGTTTCAGAAATTATTCCAAACAATAGAAAAAGAGGGAATCCTCCCTAACTCCCTTTATGAGGCCAGCATCATCCTGATAACAAAACCTGGCAGAGACACAACAAAAAAGAAAATTTCAAGCCAATACTGCTGATGAACATGGATGCGAAAATCCTCAATAAAATACTGGCAAACCAAATCTGGCAGCACATGAAAAAGCTTATCCACCACAATCAAGTTGGCTTCATCCCAGGGATGCAAGGCTGGTTCAACATATGCAAATCAATAAACATAATCCATCACATAAACAGAACTAATGACAAAAACCACATGATTGTCCCAATAGATGCAGAAAAGGCCTTCGATAAAATTCAACACTCCTTCATGCTAAAAACTCTCAATATACTAGGTACTGATAGACCATATCTCAAAATAATAAGAGCTATTTATGACAAACCCATAGCCAATATCATACCAAATGGGCAAAAGCTGGAAGCATTCCCTTTGAAAACTGGCAGAAGACAGGGATACCCTCTCTCACCACTCCTATTCAGCATAGTATTGGAAGTTCTGGCCAGGGCAATCAGTCAAGAGAAAGAAATAAAGGGTATTCAAATGGGAAGAGAAGAAGTCAAATTGTCTCTGTTTGCAGATGACGTGATTTTATATTTAGAAAACACCATTGTCTCAGCCCAAAAACTCCTTATGCTGATAAGCAACTTGAGCAAAGTCCCAGGATACAAAATCAATGTGCAAAAATTACAAGCATTCTTATACACCAACAAGACAAGCAGAGAGCCAAATCATGAGTGAACTCCCATGAGCAATTGCAGGGGAGAATAAAATACCTAGGAATACAACTTAAAAGGGATATGAAGGACCTCTTCAAGGAGAACTACAAACCACTGCTCAGAGAAATAAGAGCAGACACAAACAAATGGAAAAACATTCCATGCTCATGGATAGGAAGAATCAATATAATGAAAATGGTGAAAATGGCCATACTGCCCAAAGTAATTTATAGATTCAATGCTATTCCTGTTAAGCTACCATTGACTTTCTTCGCAAAATTAGAAAAAAAAAATACTTTAAATTTCATATAGAACCAAAAAAGAGCTTGTATAGCCAAGACAATCCTAAGCAAAATGAACGAAGCTGGAGGCATCACAATACCTGACTTTAAACTATACTACAAGGCTACAGTAACCAAAACAACATGGTACTGGTACCAAAACAGATATATAGACCAATGGAACAGAACAGAGGCCTCAGAAATAACACCACACATCTACAACCATCTGATCTTTGACAAACCTGGCAAAAATAAGCAATGGGGAAAGGATTCCCTATTTAATAAATGGTGCTTGGAAAACTGGCTAGCCATATGCAGAACACAGAATCTGGACCCCATTCTTACACCTTATACAAAAATTAACTCAAGCTGGATTAAAAACTTAAATGTAAAGCCCCAAGCCATAAAAACCCTAGAAGAAAACCTAGGCAATACCATTCAGGACATAGGCATGGGCAAAGACTTCATGACTAAAACACTAAAAGCAATTGCAACAAAGGCCAGAATTGACAAATTGGATCTAATCAAACTAAAGAGCTTCTGCACAGCAAAAGAGACTATCATCAGAGTGAACAAGCAAACTACAGAATGGGAGAAAATTTTTGCAATCTACCTATCTGAGAAAGGTCTAATATCCAGAACGTACAAGGAACTTAAATTTACAAGAAAAAAACAACCCTATCAAAAAGTAGGCAAAGGATATGAACAGACACTTCCCAGAAGAAGACATTTATGCAGCCAACAAATATGAAAAAAGCTCGTCATCACTGGTCATTAGAGAAATGCAAATCGAAACCGCAATGAGATACCATCTCATGCCAGTTATAATGGCAGTTATTAAAAAGTCAGGAAACAACAGATGCTGACATGGCTGTGGAGAAATAGGAATGCTTTTACACTGTTGGTGGGAGTGTAAATTAGTTCAACCATTGTGGAAGACAATGTTGATTGGTGTAGTGATTCCTCAAGGATCTAGAACCAGAAATACCATTTGACCCAGCAATCCCATTACTGGGTATATACCCAAAGGATTATTAATTATGCTACTAAAAAGACACATGCACACGTATGTTTATTACAGCACTATTTACAGTAGCAAAGACTTGGAACCAACCCAAATGTCCATCAATGATAGACTGGATAAAGAAAATCTGGCATATATACACCATGGAATACTATGCAGCCATAAAAAGAATGAGTTCATGTCCTTTGCAGGGACATGGATGAAACTGGAAGCTATCATTCTCAGTAAACTCACACAAGAACAGAAAACCAAACACTGCATGTTCTCACTCATAAATGGGAGTTGAACCATGAGAACACATGGACACAGGGAGGGGAACATCACACACTGGGGGCCTGTTGGGGCAGGGGGTAAGGGAAGGAGAGGATTGAGACGAATACCTAACTCATGCAAGGCTTAAAACCTAGATGACGGGTTGATAGGTGCAGCAAGCCACCATGGCTCATGTATAACTATGTAACAAACCTGCACATTCTGCACATGTAACCCAGAACTTAAAGTAAAATCTAAAGAAAAATGTAAATAATGTATATGCCAAATGATGCCGGCAATGGTGATGAAAGACATTCTTTTAAAATAAAAAACTAGTTTAACTTTATTTGAACACCCTCAACTCACTGTTGCACCTCTTCTTTGCTGTTTCTCTACCAAAGTCACCACGTTAATATAAGAAATGAAAGCAAGACAGTATCACCTAGTTAGATTCCTTCTCCAGCTAACATGGGATTAATAAACTGATTGTCATTGTGATATATACACACACAGCACTCCACATTTTCTCCAAGCTAATATTAAGGATCACAGTTTACCAAAAGTTGTGCAGCCTTTTCTCTTTGGAAAATCTCTCTTTGGAAAGACTAGGATGAAATAAACCTACTATAAGCCATCCTTCACTTAGACTGACAGAATTTTAATGTATAGCAGAATTTTTTTTTAAGTGCCAATGTAGAGCTGACTGCTTCCTCTATAACATGTAAAATGCACATGGCTTTACAGGGCCAGTTTTCTGTACAATTGACATTGGACAATTTAGGAATAAATGTAGATTCAAGCAAAACAGCACACAAGAGAACATTTTGTATAAAAGTTGTGGCTTTTCACTTTATGTATTAAATATATATATTTTTTGTTGTACTTTAAGTTCTAGGGTACACGTGCACAACGTGCAGGTTTGTTACATACGTATACATGTGCCATGTTGGTTTGCTGCACCCATCAACTCGTCATTTACATTAGGTATTTCTCCTAATGCTATCCCTCCCGCACCTCCCCCACCCCCCATCAGGCCCCAGTGTGTGATGCTGCCCGCCCTGTGTCCAAGTGATCTCATTGTTTAGTTCCCACCTATGAGTGAGAACACGTGGTGTTTGGTTTTCTGTTCCTGTGTTAGTTTGCTGAAAATGGTTTCCAGCTTCACCCATGTCCCTGCAAAGGACATGAACTCATCCTTTTTATGTCTGCATAGTATTCCATGGTGTATATGTGCCACATTTTCTTAATCTTGTCTATCATTGATGGACATTTGGGTTGATTCCAAGTGTTTGCTATTGTGAATAGTGCCGAAATAAACATACGCGTGCATGTGTCTTTATAGTAGCATGATTTATAATCCTTTGGGTATATACCCAGTAATAAGATGGCTGGATCAAATGCTATTTCTAGTTCTAGATGCTTGAGGAATCGCCACACTGTCTTCCACAATGGTTGAACTAATTCACACTCCCACCAACAGTGTAAAAGTGTTCCTATTTCTCCACATCCTCCCCAGCATCTGTTGTTTCCTGACTTTTTAATGATCGCCATTCTAACTGGCATGAGATGGTATCTCATTGCAGTTTTGATTTGTATTTCTCTGATGACTAATAATGATGAGAATTTTTTAATTGGAAAAAACTACTTTAAAGTTCATATGGAACCAAAAAAGAGCCCGCATAGCCAAGACAATCCTAAGCAAAAAGAACAATTGTTTCTTATAACCTCAGCTTTCTCACATGTAAAATGGGGCTCTCTACCTCAAGGGCTAAGGAATATAAACATAATGAATTTAAATGACTTTAAAGCATAGTATTTTTCATATAATAGGCAGTATAAATACTAGATAATATCATACCATAAAAAGGTAAAGGTAATGATACATATCTTACCTAACAACAAATAGTTTATATAAAATAATATTAATGTTAATCTTATATGGTAATGAATAATTTTAGTACAAGTATGTCTTATATTATTCATGATATACTAAAAATAGTATTTGTTGTTTATCAAAAATTTAAATTTAACGAGATGTCTTATATTTTATTGGGCAGCCTTAATATATATGACATAGTGTTTGTCACGTGAGCTCTGTTGCATAATTCCAGGAGTCATCATTTGTGCTGTGTTCTGGGCGGGGGGCGGGGATGTCAGTAGACTACAATGAGAATGGTTGTCCTTGAGTGGAACTCAATGCCCCTAATATATTTTACATTTCAATGGTATGTTTTTGTGTGTTTACCAAAGGTGAATCCAGGTGAACCTCAGCCAGCCTAAGCTGTCATATTCTAGGCAGAAGATATACAAATGTTTTGCATCTGTTCTATATTCGTATGTGTTATAGTGATTATTTCAGAAGTAATTAGTAGTGTATCATAGAAAAACCTATGGCTGTCTTCATGCCATCTCCATAGTTCCATAGTTGTTTGGAGCATCATAGTCTCTATCCATAAATCAGTTACAGCTTTCTGTCTCAGAGTTCATAGCAGGTGGATAAAATAGACATTCTTGGGGAACCTCTTTCTGAGCAGTGACTTAAACTCTGAGAAAATGTGAGATTTGTTTACAATATTGAGTAGTTCTCTATAGTTTTGTTTCCTGTTCTCATTTTTGACCATCAGGACCATGAGTACAAAACAATATATATTTGTGATATGGTAATATATTATAATAAAACTATAGAGAGATCTCAATATTGTAAAATGTTAATTTAGCATTTTCTCACAGGAGAAACCATCACATCAGGGCTGATAACTGGTGATACTGAGCTCAAGTTCATGAGGTGTATATGGAGGGAGAAGTCAAGGAAAGCCAGGGATCCCATCTGGCCACCTCTCCCAGGACCACAGGTAACTCAAATTTAGTCATAAAGGCTGGAGATCCTCGTGGAATCATTCACTGCCTAACTCAATTCAAGGCTCCTCAATTGATCTCCAAATAAAAGCCAGCCCAAGCCTTAAAGAATAGCCTAAATGATCAGTGGTTCAACACTCGGCATTGTTTCACAATCAGGTCCCTGCTGAGTTTGTTCTCCAGAATTAAACCCTCCAATTGAACTTGAGGACATGAACTCCAGTTGCTGACACTGTGCTTACATTACATCCGAAATAAGTAAATCCTTCTTTTTTAAAAAGTGTTTCTTGGGGACATTGTTCTTAGTGTTTCTTATCTTAGGGAAATTGTTCTTATTTTTGCTTTGGGAGGAAAAAATTGGCAGTCACCTTCCTCTAACTGAATCACCATGCAGAACTAACAAAAGAGAAATCATCTTTTCTCTTTTAGTAGAGACAGAAGGCAATTGAAAATATAGAGGCACCTTCACTGCTTAGCAAACAGGACAGAGGGCATGTTTTTAGGTACCATTTAAGGGTGAAAGCCTACTTCTTTGCAGTCCTTCTTTACTCTTCCCTTTGGTCTTTAATGCCTTACCTTGGATGTTTGCTTCTGGAGCGCCTGTCTTGAGGTAAGGCATCTTACTTTGCCTAGTCAGAGGCACTGGCTTTGTGTCCAGGGAATGCAGAAGTCCTAGTGGGAAGTTCAGAGCTGATCTTATGTCCTTATTTTTTCATAGCAATATAGATTTGACAAAACTAACACATTGTATTAGTCAGGGTTCTCCAGAGAAACAGAACCATAGGATGTCTCTATCTCACTCCCTCTCGTGCACTCCGTCACTCCATCTCCCTCTCTCCCCACCGCAAGTCTCTCTCTGTCCTTCTGTCCATGTCTTTCTCTTCCTCTATCCCTCCATCTTTCCCTCTGTCTCCCATTTCCCTCTCTCCCCATCTCCCCCTCTGTCCCTCCATCCCTTCACCTTAGTCTCTCATTCCCTCTCTTTTTCTCTCCCTCTCTCCCTCCATCTGTGCCTCTCCTCCTCCCTCTCTCCCTTCTTTCCTCCCTCCTCCACATCACTCCATCTTACCCCCTCCCCTCTTTATTGTATGAACTTGATTCATGAGATTATGGAGGCGACAAGTCCTAAGATCTTCTATTGGCAGTTGGAGTCCTAGGAGAGCCCACATGGTTGTTCCAGTCTACAGGTGATCAGGTTCAAGACTCAAGAAGGGCTGATATTTCAGTCAGGGTCTGAAGGCAGGAAAATGAAATTCCAGCTCAAAGGCAGTCAGACGGGAGGAAGTCTTTCTTAACTCTGGGGAGGATCAGCCTTTTTGTTTTATTCAAGTCTTCAACTGATTGGGTGAGGGCCACTCACATTGAGGAGAGCAATCTGTTTCACACAGTGTTCAATTTAAATGTTAAACTCATTCAAAAATAGCCCCATAGAAACACCCAGAAAATGGTTTGACCAATCTGGGCACACTGTGACTCAGTCAAGTTGACACATAAAATTAACTATCACACAAATATATAATACTGAAGCAAGTATGGCTAAAACAGCAGGCTTCCATCAGTTCTCATCTAGAGGTGCAGTAACTATCACCAGAAAAGTGAGGACATCTTTGTTTGAATTAGTGTTAAACTAATTCCAAAATATCCGATGCCTTTAGGGCAGTTTGTTAACATGGAATGCTCTGATTCCCTGTTTTCAAAGTGAGAAAAAACATTTAGTTTTTATTATTATTAATTTTTAAATTGCTGCGCATATAAAATAGACTATTCCATTAAAAAAATCTTGCTCCCTTGCATCCACATTAATTTTCTTTTCTACAGGTGAGAGTCACTGAATAACTATATTTATAGACAATCTCTAGAATTGGTGTAGTGTAGTAAAAAGTACTACATCAAGTCAAACAATATCACTTATGATATTGCTTATTCACTTACTAGCTTAAGTTATAGAACCCAATTTTCTCATTTGTATTTTTTTGGAATAATAACTCTATCCCTATCTACCTTATGAGATAGATAAAGGGCCACATGATATAAAATGACCCTGAAACATTTAAAATACTAAAAACCCTGCTCTATATAAGGTAACATTATTATCTTTAGTCTATATATACATCTTCCTCAATGTTTTTAAAAAATATCTATAGTTGCATGCTTGCTTTAGAATTGTTTCATACCTCTTCAGGGTATTTCTAAATGTTTTGTCACCACTGCTCAGGATAATTCATCTTGAGATAGCATTATCTCACCCAGTAGTTAAAAAATTTCTATAAATTGGTTATACACAATTTTGTGCCTTAAAAGGTCTTGGAATAAACATGGAGGTGCACGTATCTTTTTGATATAGTTATTTTCTTTTCTCTGGATACTTAGTAGTGGGATTGCTGGGTCACATGTTAGTATTTTTAGTTTTCTGAGGACCCTTATACTGTTTTCCATAATGGCTATACTAATTTACATTCTGACTAAAAGTGTGTAAGAGTTCCCTTTTTTCAACATCCTCACCAGCACTGGTTATTTTTTGTTTTTTTCTGATAGTAGGCGTTCTAATAGGGGTGAGATGATATATCATCGTGGTTTTGATTTGCATTTCCCTGATGATTAGTGATGTTGAGTATATTTCTCATATATCTGTTGGCCATTATGAATAGTTGGCAGATGAATAGTATGCAAATATGTTCGCCCATTCTGCAGGTTGTCTCCTTACTTGGTTGATTGTTTCCTTTTAGTTGGATATAGTCCCATTTGCCCATTTTTGCTTTTGTTGCCTGTGCTTTTGAAGTCTTATGCACAAAAAATCTTTGTCCAGTCCAATATCCTAAACCCTTTCCCTTATGTTGTCTTGTAGTAGTTTACAGTTTGGGGTCTTACATTTAAGTCTTTAAGCCGTTTTGAGATTTTGAGTTGATTTTTGTATATGGTGAGTGATAGGGGTCTAGTTTCATTATTCTTTATGTGGATATCCAGTTTTTATAGCACCATTTAAAAATCTGGTATGTGTACACACACACACACACACACACACACACACACACAGTGGAATACTATTTAGTCATAAAAGAGAATAAAATTCTGTCATGCATGACAACATAGATGAGCCTGGAGGATATTATGTTAAGTGAAACAAATCAGCCACACAGAAAGATAAATACCACATGTTCTCACTCATATGTAGGAGCTAAAAAAGTTGAACTCATAGAAGCAGAGAGTAGAACTATGGTTACTAGAGGCTAGGAAGAGTAGCAGGAAGGGGGGATATGGGGATCTTTTGATAACCAGGTGCAAAATCACAGCTAGTGAGGATACATAAGTTCTAGAGTTTTATGGCACTGTAGGATAACTATAATTAACAATAATTTATTGCATATTTTTAAGTACCTAGAAGAAAGGAGCTTGAATGTTCCCAACACAAAGAAATAATAAATGTTTGAGGTTATGAATATGCTAATTACCCTGATTCAATCATTACACTTGTATTCATACATCAAAATATCACTTTGCACCACATACATTTGTACAATTATTACTTGCCAATTAAAAATGTTTTTTAAAAAGGGTTCGATAGTATATAAAATAAGCAAGAACTAATCACTTACTGAGACCCATATGGTGTTCCATTACGAAAAGAAATAGTAGGAATAGATTCCCATAAAGCAGTTCTACTCAAAGTTTGTTACTTGATACTTGTCCACAATGAAATACGTACAGAAATTGAGAGAAAGCGTTTAAAATCTTTTATAACAATTGACATTAACATAATATCAAATGCAATACGTAATTTGGTGTCCATTGAGTGTAATGATGAAAAGTTGGACTTCCATTTTGCATATCCTTTTATTTTATTTTCTATTAATTTATATTTATTATATTCTACAAATGCATTGATCCATGGCATATTGGAAATAAAAATAGTTCACACTCCAGGTAGCTTAAGAAATTACTCTAAAATCTCAACTTCATGCTAGTACTGTAGCTACTTCAGAGCATTTAAATGTCATTCCATCAAATGTGAATGTTAGCAGATTGTTTTTAAGTTTTAAAATTGTGTTCTACTAATAGCCTTTTTCAGAATTGTGTTTCTATAATAGCCATAATGCATATTCAAAAAGCCGGACGTAACCTTTGATCTAGATAGGGCAGTGTTTTCTTGTCCTCTACAAGTATTCATTTGCTTAGCCACCTTGAAATGTTCTGAAGTTCTGAAATTGTCTTAAACTGCTCAAAAGCAAATGAATGCCAATAAATCTGATTTTGACAGCATACATACACTAAAAACCTGAGAAAAAGGAAGTCATTTCAGAGAAAATAAATTATTTACATATTTTTGCATAAGATGACAGATCTGGGCTCCCATTAACAATGGAGAGGATGCTTTTCTAACTTTTAATGAGCTTTTGACAAAACTAAATAATAAACCAAGAAACCCTTGTACAAATGAAAAAATGTAGAAACAGACCAAAATGGGGGAGTTACTTATAGTGACATGGACAGTTACATGTAATAGATGCACGAATTGTAGTCATATACTTTTACAATCTAATATACACTGCACAATATTCATTCAATGACTATGTGTAGAATACTAGCTAAGGCTAGGAACTCTTTTTTCATAGCCTTCACTCTTTGACTCGAGCTTATTGACGAATAGGCAAAAGTGAATAAAACAAGGAACTCAGATATATTTATTTTTGTCTCTATAATATTCTTTTGAACCACAACCTATTTTTTAATCATTGGATTTTAAGAATAAAGTCAGTGTTGTAAATTGGCAATAATATCAGATTAACATCTATTTCTAGCCTGTTCCCCTAGCTGAGTGGCCTTGAGCAAGTCATAATCTCATCACTAACTTCTGCTTTTTTCCATCTGTTAGATAACAAGATTGGATAAGATGCCACCTTAGGTCCATTCAGGAGCTTTGGCCATAAAAATTTAAGTTAAAAAATTATAAAAAGATCTTTTTGATTGCAGTTATCTTGTGAAAAACCTTCCTGGAAAATTAAAAGGAAAGTGTTCTTTGTTTCATAGTGCCAATGAACCTTTTGAAAACGACCATCCATTTACATAAACCTGATATATAAATAAAATTGAAAGTAAAAATATAAACGTATGTACTATTTTAAAGTTTATTTTATGCATAATTTAAATTCTATTTTCAACCAATATATTCAAGACTAATACTGCATTCATTTCAAAGAACAGAATTACTTAAATAACGTTCCCCAATGTCATATTCTTTCTGTGAATACAAATTAAGGAATGACACTATCCAATGTGCTACTGTCTCTGTGAATACAAATTAAAGAGTTGGCCTTGTTGTTTGAATTTGGATTCAGAAAATAGCTTACCAGGCAATCCCTTATGTACTAAGCTCTGCGTATTTATGGTACACCATTTTGAGCAGCTGCGATGCATTCAATACTCAGGGAATTTGGAAATGACTTTGAATTTGGATAAACTGGTGCACTGATGCCTGGAGAAAATTCTAAGTTCTGTACAGTACCCTGAGACAATGGCGTAGACTGTAATTATTAACCCGATCAAGGGCAAAGGGTTCTTGAATATTGAGCAAATTCCAACCCATTCATAGGACTGTCATGTGCTGTGGCCCACTCATTGCTAGGCTCTGGGTTGATGAGGAACTCCAAAGCTCTGGGGCATGTATTTCTTGTATAACTTGAGTAGTTCTAGACATGTGGGACTCAGAAATCACATCATAAGAAAGTTGTTCATTTCTCAATCCTTTTTTAATTCTGATTCTTCCCAGTGAAAAGACTCAGTCTGGTGCTAGTGTGCTTCTAACACTTCCATTAATTATGAATTCCCTTTGCAACAGAGAGTGAAGCGGGAGCACCAAAGCCTTCTGCAAACAGTATCTAGCTATAATTTGAAAACTATAATTTGAAAACATGAGTTTGTTCACTGTTTTTACAGTAACCTTCTATTTATGGCAAGTAATACTGGCCTTTTAGTTATGGTAACAGCAAAGTTTTCTTTTTTTTTTGGACGGACTCTTGCTCTGTCGCCCAGGCTGGAGTGCAGTGGCGGGATCTCAGCTACTGCAAGCTCCGCCTCCCGGGTTCACGCCATTCTCTTGCCTCAGCTTCCCGAGTAGCTGGGACTACAGGCGCCCGCCACCAGGCCGTCTAATTTTTTGTATTTTTAGTAGAGATGAGGTTTCATGGGGTTTCACCATGTTAGCCAGGATGGTCTCGATTTCCTGACCTCGTGATCCACCCACCTCGGCCTCCCAAAGTGCTGGGATTACAGGCATGAGCCACCGCGCCCGGCCTACAAAGTTTTTTTTTAAAATAGATTTATTTAAGCCCCAGAGGTATGTTTATTTAGAACAATTTTAAAATAAGTAACAACCTGTGACTGTCAAAAATTTCTAACATTTGGTATTTTAAATAATTGAAGCTTGAGAAACATTGGACTTGTGGAAAGTACACTGAACTGGAAGATAGGAAAATTAGTCACTAAATCTAATTTTAGGCCTGTCACTAATTATTAGATTGTTCTTGGGCAAGATTGAATCTTTCATGTCTCCATTTCCTCATTATCCGGTAAGTGTAATAATATTTGCCAAACTACTTTTGGAGCGACAATGTGAAGATTAAAATTAAATGATGAATGGTGAAATACTATGAACCTTGGAAGCTACACGTAGATAAGGTTCATTATTATGTATCTGAAATGTCCCTTTTTTTTTTATTTACCGCTTCACAAAAACAAAAACAAAAACAAGATCAAAACCATTTAAAGAAGAAGAATATTATCTCTGTTTTTTCTCTAGGACCATTACAGTTATTGGTGGTGATACTGATGATGGTGGTGGTGATAGTGGGGTGTGTGTGTGTGTGTGTTTATATGTATGTCTGTGACAGAGAAAGAGAGAGGGAGATTGACTTCACTCATTCAGTCACTATATGTAAACTATTCCTAAATATTAAGGCTCTAGTCATCTTTTCCAGGTTGATTATATTTTATTTTTGCTATTTCCCATGGTGCTAAAAAGCTTGAAAAGTAAACTGTGTTTAAAATGAAACTAATGATACATCATATTCACTCCAAGTTTTAATAAAAATATCACAACCTATCTGAATATTTAGAGTTGTTAAAAATACAGAAATTTAGTTGCATACAAAAATTATTTCTTGACCTGAAACAATATTTGGATTCTTGTTTATTTTACTTGTTTATTGTTTTTAAAACCATAAATATCTAATACTATGATATCTTTTCACAAAAGATATTTTACTGTTACATAATACCATTTTCTATAGACTTCAAGATTTCTTTTTCTAATTTAATGTCTGGCTTATCCTTGAAGCTAAGGTTTTTGTTTGGTTAAAATATAATAGTTCAATTAAATATCTGGTATATTTTGATATTAATGACTAATCTGTCAAGTTTTTGACTGTTTTATTTGAGACATAAATACAACTAACTTCTAAATTATTAATTCATTATATAAAGTAGAGAAAATTGATACACACAGAAATAATGCTAGTAATTGTGGTTTGGTTTCCCATTCTATTAAGCAAAGCTTATTTAAGCATTATTGCTGCTGAATTAGGAGATGATAGACATCATAATCTTATTTGTATATAAATATTTAGGCTTGGTCTAGGTCGGCAAGTCTCAAACTTAAGCCATCATCAGGATCACCTGGAGGGCTTGTCAAAACACAGATTTCTTGGCCCACTCTCAGATTCTGCTTCAGTAGTTATGTGGTAAGGCCTGAGAAATTGTGTTTCCAGTAAGTTCCCAGGCGAGGCTAAGGCTGATGTTGCATTTCTGGGACTATACTTTGAGACTCGTTGGTCTAGTAGAAGGCAGTAGACCAGAGCAATAAATCCCATGGACTTTGGTGATAGGCCCAGATTTCAGCCCTGACTTTGGCACTTATGAGCTGTATAACTTGGATAAGTTAGGGATCAATTTTCTCATCCATAAAATGGTAATTATATCTGTTAAGAATATTGAATGAAATAATGCATGTTAAGTGTTTGGAACAATGCTTAGCATATTATGAACTCTCATTAAATGCAATATCACTAACTAATTGTGATGGTAGTAAGAGTGGTAATCATAGAAGTAGTGGTTAATGGTAATAAAAAAGAATATACACATTTGCCTTAGTTCAATTGCATCAAAAGTATTGGTCGGCCGGACGTGATGGCTCACGCCTGTAATCCCAGCACTTTGGGAGGCCGAGGCGGGCGGATCACTAAGTCAGGAGGAGATCAAGACCATCCTGGCTAACACAGTAAAACCCCGTCTCTACTAAAAATACAAAAAATTGGCTGGGCGTAGTGGTGGGCACCTGTAGTCCCAGCTACTCGGGAGGCTGAGGCAGGAGAATGGCGTGAACCCGGGAGGGGTGCTTGCAGTGAGCCGAGATCGGGCCACTGCACTCCAGCCTGGGCTACAGAGCGAGACTCCGTCTCAAGAAAAAAAAAAAAAAAAAAAAAGTTTATTAGTCTTTATAAGGAATGATGGGTGGAGAGCTTGGCTTTCATTGGTCATTTTGTCTATGATAAACATTCTGCACAAGACATCAGTAGAAAGAAGTAATGCCCCTAGTGAAAGCACTTTCAAGAGCATTTTGGAGATTACTATCTAGATTGCAGTTTAAACAAAAGTTTCTCTATTTGTACAATGTTTCTCAATACTCAGAACTTACCACATTTGTTACTTTCCTTCCCTTAGCAACAAGAGCAAGACCCGACAAACCTATACATCTCAAATCTCCCCATTTCTATGGATGAGCAGGAACTTGAGAATATGCTGAAACCCTTTGGACATGTCATTTCCACAAGAATACTAAGAGACGCTAATGGAGTCAGCAGAGGTGTTGGCTTTGCCAGGTAAAATTCTTTCTTTGTATGTAATCTATCTTTCCTCATTGTTCCTTTTAAATTCCATTCCTTTTTTAGTACTAGAGCCCAAAGCAATAGAATATGCAAAAAAAAAAAAAAATTAAAAGTAGCTTATCAAATGTGTCATCCCTCTGTATCTTTGCTTGGAGCTAAAGAATTTCAATGTAATTATAAATAAATTGTGCTTGTTAAAATGTATGTAAAATGTGTTTATGTGTCTTGAGTCATAATAACATACATACTCAGTTCCCGGTCCTCTCTGTGCCTGTAGATCAACAAAATCAGATGCTGCCAATACCTGACAGAGATAATAAATGCCCAGTACACCAAAGCAAAAGAGCCCATGTGGTGAACAAAGCATCTAAATGTTTTTGCATTGATTTCCAAAAAAGGGTGCTAGCATTTCTCAGTAAAGAGAAAATAAAAGAAAGGAAACATTTAGAGAAACAGGAATTACTGAGAAGACCCAACAAATTCAGAAATACAAGGGAGGTCAAGAAGCCAGTTGCATTTAAGAGGCCCTGGCTATGTTTTTGATATTTTAGGCAGAAGAGGGAAAAAAAAAAAGTATTCCTTTCATTGTAAGAAAAGGAAGAGTAATTTTCATTTTAACTTTGAAGGAATGTTTACAAAAGAGGATTTCAGCCAGGAATGGAGTTTAAATAGTTGTACCTGCTGTGCTTTCATGAAAAACAAAGCTAAAGAAAGCACAGAGTAAAAGAAACTGCTCAATGACAATGAAGAAAAATAAGTCTTGTCTCTATGGCTTGGTACGTTTATGTGTGTCTCCAGCTGATTTAACATGGATGAATGGATGGATGTTAAGTGTTATATAGAAGTCAGCCCATTGCAGACAAGTTTGTTCATCTAGGGCTGGGCACGGTGGCTGACGCCTGTAATCCCAGCACTTTGGGAGGCTGAGAAGGGCAGATCACGAGGTCAGGAGTTCGAGACCAGCCTGGCCAACATAGTGAAAACCCATCTCTACCGAAAATACAAAAATTAGCCATTGCATGGTGGCGCATGGCTGTAGTCCCAGCTACTCGGGAGGCTGAGGCAGAAGAATCACTTGAACCTGGGAGGCAGAGGTTGTGGCGAGCTGAGATCGTGCCACTACACTCCAGCCTGGGCAACACAGCGAGACTCCACCTCAAAAAAAAAAAAAAAGAAAAGGAAAAAAAAGAAAAAGAGAAAAAAGAAAAACCATTCCAAACTAACTTCCATTAACTCCCTTTAGAAGATAACAAATCGTCATGTATATGTTAACTAATCTCTATTTCCTTGGAGTTATGGTTGTGGACCATGTGTGAAAATTCTTCTTATTCTCCATGATGTATACACAGTAAACCAATAGACATATGCAAGGTACATGCTTGATGAATTGAATAGAAATAAACAGAATGAAGAAAATGTCCCTGACTTGAATGTGTGCATGAGATATTCAGGCTTTCAGGACATTGACAACTGTTGATTTTCATGGCCAAGGCAGAGTTTATGACACTACTTGGATCTCTGAATTTAGCCAATGTAGTCATTCTTAAATAGTGTGCAACTAGCTATTGGAGGCCTGAGCAATGTGGGAGTTCACTGAACCAACTGTCATGTTTCACTTTACATACCATACACATTCCCTTGGTTCTTCCCCCATCCCTTGCCCTCCAAAAACTCTCCAATAAATTAGTTTCTCCTTCATTTGGACTCCTGCTGGGAAATAAATGCATTTCAAATTCATTAAGAGAACGTATTTCCAAGAAGACCTACAGTGATTTTTTTTCTTTAAACAAAGGATGTGTTGGTACAAAGTATATTAGTTTCCTAGGTCTATCATAACAAAATGTCACAGAACAGTGGCTCACACAACATGAATTTATTTTCTCACAGTTTTGGAGGCTAGAAGTCAGAGGTCAAGATGTCTTTATAGCTGGCTTCTTGTGACACCTTTCTTCTTGGCTTGTAAATGGCTGTGTTCCCCTTCTGTCCTCACATGGTCTTCCTTCTGTGCATGCCTATGTCTTAATCTCTTCTTATGAGAGCACCAAGTCGTATTGCATTAGGGCCCACCCTAATGGCCTCATTTTAACTTAGGTACCCCTTTAAAGGGGTAATTACAAATACAGTCACATTCTGAGGTATTGGGGATTAGGACTTCAACATATGAATTTTGTGGGGGACACAATTCAGTTCATAACACAAAGACTGAACCATTTCTCTCCCATTTATCTTTTCTATACAATGAGAGTTTGCTTAAAATGAGGCATATTTTTAAGTACAGAGTCAAGTAATATATATTCTAAAAGGCAGAACTATAATGCTGGTATATGAGATCGTGAAAGAGTAAAACTTACAAAGTTGTTTTTCTTTAGGAACTGAGGAAGGGTGGGAATTTTACATTTTATCTCTACTCTGAATGCAGCCTCTCTCTCTCCTCCATTGCATTTTGCATATAGAAGCCACAGTGAGTCCTTCAATGTTCAAATCTCATCATGTCAGGGTCCTGCTTACAATCCTTCAACATTTCACTTGCCAACCTCTCCAGCATCATTCTTGATATTGCTCACCTTCTTGGCTTTGACTCTTTCTGTCTCATGTTCAGGCACAAGCTGCCCTTCTTGCCTGGTTATACTTTCCATGGCTCTTCTCCTGACTTCTGCCTACTCATCTCTCAGGCATTGGCTTAAACATCTTTTCTTCAAAGAATTTTTCACTGACCTGCAATCTTTGGCTTTGGACAAAGTTAGGTGCTCTTGTTACAGCTCCTATAAAAGTTTTGTTTTTTCTTTCAAATAAAATATATCACGATTACAATGAATTCATTGTTTAATTTCTGTCTTCACCAAATGGATCGTACATTTCCTTAGGTCAAGTTTTCTTTTTCATTGTTGGATGGATGACTGGGTGTGTGGCTAGTGGATTTCATAATTACTGTTCTCTGAAGTTTCAGAATAGCTAAATTCACTGGTCTTTTACAACTTTGATCTTCAAATATGAATTAGCAGTCACATTCCAGTTCTGAAATTTAGGTATCTGTATTTCAGAAAGTGGCATGTGGACTGAAAAGGCAAACATAGGTTCAAGTCAAGCCACTGATTTCTTATGCCTAAGAAATAAAAATGAAGTGTGAGTCTATCTTTTGAAAGAAGCCAGGAAACCGACACAGAAAAAGTATTTCATTATCCATGTATCTTAGATTTTAAATTTTGAGGAGCAGAATCCCATATGATTAACCTAATTTGATGGGGTGAGAATATATTTTTAGCTGTACCATAAATAGATCTGCCCAAATTCCTACTTCCGTATAACATTTGCTGTGCATTTTCTCAAGCAATTATGGCTTTTGCCTTAACTAATTTGCTCATTCGCAACTTAATTCTTGCACAAATGTTTCTCCTTTTAAAAATATTGTCCTGTCCCTTTTCCACTCAGCTTTTCTCATCTGAAATTTTCCCGCTGAACCACAAAACAGAGATGATTTCAGTCACCATTTTCTTGATTCTTCCAAGAATAGCACATAGCAAGTGCGAGAAATTATTATATTACATGAAGATGTCTTGGGACAGTGGTTCTCAAAGTGTGGTTCCCAGATCAGCAGCTTCAGTGCTTCCTAAAAACTTGTTAGAAATGCAAATTTCCTGCCCCCAACCTACCGAATTAACAATCTGGTGGTGAGGGTGTTCAGTAGTCTGTAATCTGTGTACTAACAAGCACTTTAGATGACTCTAAAAGCACTCTAAAGCTTTGCCTTAGGTCATTAGTACTTGTTCTTAGGATTCAGATGAATGATCTGTTAAAACTCTGATTGCTGGGCCCACCCTTAAAATTTCTGATCCAGTTGGTTTGGGGTGAGACTCAATATTTGCGTTTCTAACAAGTTTCCAGGTGATAATGACCCTGCTGATATGGGAACCACCCTTTGAGAACTATTGCTTTAAAGTTGCCTGTGATTTTTCCAGGTGGAGTTGATTCCTGTTGATGCCTGATTTACATTGTTTTACTGTCTCAAAATTACTAATAAGGAACTATCCCCCTTCCTGTTCCTCAAGGGTAGAGACCATGCCTTCTTCTTTGTATCTGTCCAGTACTTAGAATATTGACACATAATTGATCTTGAGCCAATTTCTTATGATAAATAAATGAAATCACTTTAAGGTTTTGGGTTTGTTTTTTAATATAGCAATATGCAGAAAGACATTTGATGATAATGATAAACCAATTGTGAGATAGAGTACTGGAATATTAGAAAAATCTATGGTAGCACCAGCCCAACTAGTATTAGCTCACAAATTGTTTTTTCCTCTAGGAGTTTACAGTTCCACAGGCATTATTAAAAGAATATGCTGGCTGGGTGCAGTGGCTCAAGCCTGTAATCCCAGCACTTTGGGAGGCCAAGGCAGGCAGATCATGAGGTCAGGAGTTCGAGGCCAGCCTGGCCAACATAGTGAAACCTCATCGCCACTAAAAACACAAAAAAATTAGCCAGGCGTGGTGGCACGTGCCTGTAATCCCAGCTACTCGGGAGGCTGAGGCATGAGAATTGCTGGAACCTGGGAGGTGGAGGTTGCAGCGAGCCAAGATCGCACCATTGCACTCCAGCCTGCGCGATAGTGTGAGACTCTGTCTCAGGAAAAAAAAAAGTGCTTATTTAATTGGGCGAATACCCAGCCAATAACTGTGTCTAGTAAATTGTTGCACTTATCGCTTGAATTTATGACTGTTTCAATTCGGAAAACCTGAATAATTTTTTCAGTGGACTTCATTTTGAATGTGACCATTGGTGACTTTTAACCATCATATGTGGTCCTTAATTCCTGTACAAGGGATTCCAAAGTTCCTTTGACTGGAAAGAGCCCCCCCCCAATTATTATTTTACTTGCAACTATACATTAATCTTCTTTGATAACCATCTCTTCAAAGTAAAAGGAGCATCTTCATTTTATATTTAAAACGCTGAACTTCAAAGCATTGATTTGAATGCCAGTAGGGCACACAGACAGCAAAATTACAGGCTTTTCAAAGTTCCAGAAACACAAGATAATGTCTGAAATTACAGACATTTTATTTTATTTTGTGTGTGTGTGTGTGTGTTTTTTTACTCTCTTGTAACTTAAAACAATTTTGTAAGATCCACCCCCCTCCAGGCAGCATTTTATAGCCAATTTATAAACCTCTGAAAACAGAAGTTTATGGTGGGAATGCTGACAGCCCCACTACTGCAGAGCTAGTGAATGCCAACAGAGTACCTTGCCTGCGAGGGTAAGGATCAGAGCGTAAATCAGCCAGAGTCTGGAGGGCCGTGACTGTGTGTTCATGTTATCCATTTCCCATTCCCAGAAACATGAGACTGATTGTCCAGCAAAAATCACATTGAGAGGGTGTTATGAGAGGCCAGTAAAGAATGACCCAAAGTGGGGAAGTGATGGGTGGGGGACAGGGGGAGCGGGGGGAGTATTCACAATTAATCCAGCTTCAACATCTGGGAACATAGAACCTCTTTAAGCAATGCATTTACTATCCCCTGGTGAGCTAAAGAGCGTGAGAGACCGCTGAACAGAGAGACCTTTGTGTTTTGTAGTATTTTTTGCCCTTCTTCAATACTCTTAATTTGATTCTCATGGAGCTTTGTTAGAATGACTTCTAACATATGGGCAGCCCTGTGTTCTACCTCTCCCTACTGAATGTGCAAGTTTTCTAAATAAATAATTTAAGTTTTTCTTTCTTTTCATTAAGTAAAAATAAAAAGATGGTTATAGGCGTACAAATACTAACCTGCTTATTAAATATCAATCAGTATAAACAGCAGGTCTTTTTTGTGTATTCTACTAATAACTTTGAATATTATTAAAATGTTATTTATTTACCTTCTACTGCCTGATACTTCTTGTTCTCTTCTTCCATCTGCTGAAATATAGTGAGACCACAGAAACAGAATAATCATATGAAAATACAGGAATTTTTAAAAATATGTTAAATAACAATACTTCATTTGAAGGCAAATATATGACTCTTTAAAATGCCCATCAAGTCTATCAAATTTTTTTAAATTGTTTGGAATTGTTTGGAATATTGTTTTGACCGTATCTGTCTTGAATCCATCACTGCAGTAACAATTTCTCCCTTGCTATTTTGGCAATCCTTTTGCCATTATTATTTTAAACACATGGAACCAGGAAATCAAAAGTGACTAAGGAAAATCTCTAAAGTATAAACTTAGTGATTAGTAATCTCCAAACTACAGCTGTGTTTGTACAGAAACAGGTTACAATTGTGTTTTCTGAGATTGAAGAGAATAAAGGTTGTATGTTTCATTCTTTTTGGTAATTTTAATTCTTCTTCTAATTGCCATCAGATGTGGTCTGCTGGAAAGTATACTCCTGGACCCCCTGCAGCTTCTTCATCTTTGTTCTTCTTTTGTGTGTCTCATCTTGTTCCTTCTCCTTGCCTCTTTGTCTTTCTCTTACCATCAGAAAGTCGAAATCACAGCTGGAGAGTGTTGAACATTCTATTTTCTTTTTCATATATTCAGAGCCCTGGGTTTCAAAACCCTAACTAACCAGTGAACCAACCAAACAAATAAATTGCATCAAATAATTTGTTATTCTGAAATTTCCGAGACTCCAGTCTTGTTGTATATATGCCTTTATAAAAACCTGACGAAGGAGATACAGTATATACTTTATTGCTTTATTATTGTAAAATAAAAATGACCACATACGAAATAATGCCCTCTGTGAAATGGGAAGAGAGTTCTGAAAAGTTGCTTACCTATATAAAATGGAATTGGGGGAGCTTTGTTACCTCCAGATTAGAACTGGTGGCCATTCAGTATGCTCAGGGCTCATAACATGTCTTTGGCCTGTACCTGCTGTAAACACAAAGCATGTCAAGGACTATTGGAGCATCGAGAAAAGTGGGGACATTGGAGGTAGCTAGTCTGCTTCTGGCCAATAGAAAAGTAAGAGGTGGAAATATAGCCCAATATCGTTTGGACCACAAATTTGAGCCTCTTTTATTTAGTATATTTTCTACACTTTCAGCTTTCTGTGAATTGGGCCAATACATTTATTCTCTGTATCTCTATGGTTATAAACATGGTTCTACATGGGTCTGAAATAGCTTACACTTAGTTCTGCACCTGTTACTTGTGTTCTTGGGGCAGTTATATAAACTCTCTGAGCCTCTTTTCCTGACATATATCTAGATAGATGATAGATAGATAGATAGATAGATAGAGATCTATATATATATGTCAGGTCACTATTATCCAATACTGGCTTGGTCAATATTCCAGTAATTGTTATAGACGAAGTAATTCAGAGATGTACATAGACCCACAAAAAATCTGCTTTTAGAGACCAACATTCTACTGGATTGGGGATGATGCAGGATTTTTGCTCCTTAGTTCAACTAAATCTGGGTTCTTTTCTCATGACCAGGAAAAATTAGGCATATGGATACATTGAAGGGTGAGAAGGGCGGAATTTATTAAGTGAAAGGAAAACTCTCAGCAAAGAGTGTGGTAGTATAGCCCTAGGTAGTATTGGAAAAGGCAACATTCAATTGGTTAAAAGGCATTATTCAGAAAGAATCAATCGGGAAAGAGCGGGCAAACAGGGGCAGAATTGTCCCTCTGGGTCACAGGTTTCAATTGGAACCAGCAGTCATGTCTTTCAGCCTTCAGGCTGTTTTAGGCTTGAAGGTGAGTTTTCACCAGGGACCCTTCCCTATCTGCCTAGGTATTTGTCTGCCTCCTGCCTCTATCAGGGAGATGACAATAAGTATGTAATAAACAAATAATCAAACATCAGATAATGAAAGTATTACAAAAACACCCCAAACATAGGGGTGTAATAGAGAGTATGGGGCAATAGGAAGCAAGAGGTAAGAGAATGATGTTCTGTCTTCAGAGGGAACATTGAAACTAAAATACAAATCAGAAAGAACCAGCCAAGAAAATCTCTTAGTGGGAGTAGGGAGGGAAGAGAACAATCCTGGCAAAGAGAAAAGGAAGTAGAAAATCTAAGGTGGGGCCAAGTTTGGCATGTTTGGGAAATAGAACGGAAACAAAATTGTGAAACATTGAGTAAGGGAAAGAGGTGTAAAAGGTAATAATGTCAGTCTTAAATAATGAGATTCAGAAAATATGATTAAGTACAGAGTTTATTTGAGCTCAGAGCTTGAAGATGGCCACTCAGGAGAGTAGATTCAAGTTGCCCTGGATATACAGTCCAATTAGCAGTAGTTACAAGTGCGTCTTGAAAGGAAAAAAGAAGCAGTTTTTAAGTTTTTACTAAGAATATACATTAAAGTAATATAAGCTATTGATTGGCTATTCATGGTTCTTTGTATCACAGATTCCAAAAACATGAAGATAATGGTAGAGGCAGCTAATTAGGAACAAAAATGCCTTTAAAAAATTACCCTGGGCATGGATGCTGTGAGGAGGGGCACGACTGAAAGTCTCAAACTCATGGCTCTCTGGGTTGGATAAATTTTGCATACCTCACATAGCTCACCCTGATCTGAGTTATCTCATTTCCCTCCATTTCATCAAGATGTTTTGAAGAAAGCATAGTAGATGAACTAAAAGCATTTTGACTCCTTAGTCCTACATCATTAGGAAGGTTCATTCTCAAATGGTCCTGTCCCACCCAGGTGGGTGTGTGGGGAAAGGGCAGGGGAGAGAATACATCTCAGTAAGAAATTTTAAGTGTGCCTAAAGCTGAATTGGAATGGTATCACAGGGTGGCAAAAATGAGACTTTAGCCAAATCTCAGTCAACTTATTTATATAGTTGCTGTCACTTGTTGAATCATCCTGGTCCTTAGAATATTATGACCTTAATTTTCTCAGAAGCAGTAAAACAATGAGAGATACATATTGCACATAAGGATTACAATCAAAAAGAGAACACGTATTCCAGAATGAAAAAAGAAACCTGTTCCACTGGTGAGTCCACTGAAAACATCCAGAAGAAAATTAAACCCCTGTCCTTTAGAGACTCATAGCTAGGAAATAATTCTGGATTTAGTCTAAAATATAGGAAAATCATAAAAACTCAAAAACAATAGTCAGTGCTGGAATCTAATAGCAGGTGTGCTATAGTTTTCTTCTGAAACATGATTTTTCTCTCTCCAGTTCCCCACGTAAACCAAGGATAATTCTTAGTCTGATCAATTTATTTGCAAAATAAGTTTTAGTAGTGTTCTTGGCCTGATTATTTGTATAAAGTGTAACAAGAATAACGAATGGCCATATAGGCTCCTTTAAGTTGGCTTTGCTAGAACTTTTTCATAAGGAATCTCCAATTAGATTTTTAAAAGCGTCGTGAGGCTAGGAAAACAAGCCAAGGATTTGCTGTCAGGTTGTGCCTGTAATACCTATATGAATTGGGTAAAATCCTCTCTTCTTGAGGTCCCAAAATATCTTGAGGTTCCTGGGCCTGTCAGAGTGATATTCTTTACTTATCGTAAGGTCAAGAACCTTGTAAGAGAACCATGTAAAAATGTATCATGCCAGTCTTTTCAAGAGGCTTTTTATTGGGTTTCTAAAGTCGACTTCCATTCCTCAAAGCAATCTGGTCATATCTAAAAATATGCCATTCCAATAAAAACTTTGGTAAAATTACCAGTGTTCAATGTGTCCTGTTACCAAAAAACAAACATATTGAACTTATGCAAATAACTATATTGCCATAAAATGAGAATACTCATTATTAGTTTCCATATTTTGAAGAAATCAGCTAAAGAGAAAAGTGAACGTTTGAATTTTGCTTGCAAATGTATACTTTACCCAGTTGCTATAAGCTATGAATAGCTGAGAAGAAAATAAGACAAAATATAAAAGAGTCAGTAATGTTGCAAACAAAAAAGTCATAAAAATCATTTTAGTCCTCTATTAGTTCAGTAAATTGAAATAACTTTTGATTGATGTTGAGTTAGCAATCTTCATTAATGTATCAGCTTTTTAATTAGAGTTCTGGAAGATTTTACTTAGTCCAAAGGTAAGATCTCGAAAGTTATCAGAAATCTTTATTCAAGAATTCTTGTTGGGATTCTTTTCCACGAATTTCCTTGAAGAAGAAGTAAATTTTGGACTATAGCTGACGCAATTGACAAGAAATTTAATTATTTTGTGGCATAAAACAATTTAATATAATCATAATTGTCTGATAGCATATATCAAGACATATCTGAATTTTAAGAATCTCATATAATTTTGGAATACATATTAATAATACATGTATACTAATATAACTCAAACGTATTTTTCTAACTTTTATTTTAAATTCAGGGGCACATGTGCAGGTTCGTTAATAGGTAAACTTGTGTCATGAGGGTTTGTTGTATAGATTACTTCATCACCCATATATTAAGCCTAGTACCCATTAGTTATTTTTCTGATCCTCTCCTTCCTCCCACCTTCCACCTTCTGAAGGACCCCAGTGTGTGTTGTTCCCCTCTGTGTGTCCATATAAACAGCATTTCTTATTTGACAATGCCCGCTATATGATTTTAACATACCAAAGAAGCATTATATGTCTCTCCTGGACTTCCAGGGGTTCCTCTTTTATGTCCAGGTTAGTACAGATCAAAAGATAATTTTAGTATTTGAAATTTAATTTTTGGAAATACGTAAAGTACTAAAGGTTTAAAACACTTGATATTGAAATTAAAAAATGTTTAAAACACATGATCCAAATAGAATCAGAAGTCAATGCATCATAATAGTCATTTATTTTGTGAAAATGGTAATTCAAAGGTTTCAGAAAGCAAAATTTTTTGTTATTTGATAGAGAAGAGATTTAATACCCAATCAAAGGACCTAATAAAGACAACATGAGGGAAACTCTCCCTGCAACTTAATTATTTTACAGTTTACTCAAAAAGTAAACAAATCTTTTACTATCTCTTATTAATAATACAGAAAATTCTTGTTCTAAGGAGAAAACCAAGTTTTAGTGTATTATCAATACTAAAGCTAATTTTAATAAAATGTTATGACCAAATCTGTCCAATCTCAATCAGCTTTGACCTCACAAAATAAGATTTCCATAAACCTTTTATAAGCTTTTGTAATTTTCTATTAAAAATGATCAGTATTCTGAGAAAACCCTGTGGCAGCATAGGGGCACAGACTGTGGCCTTACCTCAGTGTGCTTTTGATGTTAATGCTCCATTTTTAGAAAAACATATAAATAATTTCTAATTTTAGACAACTTGAACACACACAAAATTTCGTTCCCAAGATTAATCTTCCACAAACCCTCTACAACTTGCTTAAAATGTTTTGCCACTACCTAAGCAAAAATTCTATGGATAAATACATAGGTATTTTCCTGATCAGAAGACAGCTATTTTCACTAAACCAACAATATTAAACTAATCTTAAAGATTTACTCAAATCATGTAAACTAAAAGGCACTTGAGCGGGTTTTGAGACAGGATAGTTCCCTTGGTACCTTTGTGGGACTCATGAAGGGGTGGCTCGGTTAGGCAGCCCACAGCACTCAAACCCCTCGTGGGAGGGTTAGCACACAGGTGAGCTGGTGCAGGAGCCGGGGCGAGTGCCTTTGGGTGCCTGCAGGAACAAACACGGTACAGGCCCATGGCAGCGCCTAGGGGTTGCCTACGACCCCTGGAGCCCCAGAGGATGTGTGTTACGGTGTGGTCCTTTAGCTTTGTTGTCCATGGATGGCTTAAGTGTTGAACAGCTCAATGGGGAGTTAGCGTGACAGCCTCTTCCCCCTCACCTCAGTTTTTGTCCGGCATCCAGGAGGAGTGAGGTCACAGGAACTATTTGGAGGGTGGTGAATGCAGAGGATTTTATCGTGTGGTGGAAGTAGTTCTCAGCAGGAAGGGGAGCTGGAAGGGCAATATAGTGGGAAAATACTCTTCCCCTGGAGTTGGGCCATCTGTGGCAGAACTTCTATGAAATTCTGCTGTCAAGCCATCCCTCTGAAGTCAAGCTGCTTCTCTCTGATATCCAGCTGGTTCCTCTTTTCTCCTTCCCTGCCAGTGGAGCTTGGAGTTTTTATGGGTACAGGGTGGAGCGTGGGGCAGGCCAGGGTGGTTTTGGAAAAGGAAACATTCGGGTGGGAAAACAGAGATGTGAAGTTCTCATTTAGGGCATTGGGTCCAGGCTTGAGGGTGGAGTCCTCGCCAGGGAACCACCCTCTTCTACCCAGTATTTCCCTGCCTCCTGTCTGTATGTAGTTTCTATTTTTCTGATAAAATATTTGATTTAACCACTTACATTTTCTTTAAGACAATTAATTGGAGGTTGTTCATATATATTGGCAGTAAAATGTCACATACACATGCCACATATAAACATATAGACATACAGGACACATAGAAGCAAATTTTGTATTAATAGCTTTATAAGGTTCTCCAGTTGCCAGTTTGCAAATAGTTTCTTTCGTCTTTAGACTGTCAAGCCCTAAACAATTATTAGCTAGGCTATCCTTAATTTACAATTGCAAAAACATGACTCTTAGGTGAAAATTTACATCCCAAAGGCACAGAACTTGGATCTAAACACCTTTATTTACTGAGACAAAGAAGGGCATAGGTAAGGGCCCAGTCAAGATAAGATTACCAGTAAAAATATCTTAAACAAAAGTTAAGGTTGGTTTTATAAACTTTAAGGCACTGTTTTTCCTGTCATAAAAGTTTCTAGCAGCTTAGGTGGAGCAAGGCAGATGCTCCTACAAATGGAGATTTCCTTTATTTATGTAAATTTATTTGACAAAGAGTTTCAAAATAGCCACCTAAATGCCAGAAAGTCATATTTTGGAGACCAATCTAGTTAGATAGCTGGTATTTTCAAGGTAGCTTATGTATTGATTAGATTACTAACCTCAGGGTTGAGCCCTTTAATGAATAGCAAAATGAAAGCATTTGCAGTTTTTGGGGACTAATATTTACATATGTGAAAAGCAGGCAGTGCACCTAGATATTTAAAATTGAACGATCCCACTTTTACATTGAATCCTGGGTCTCCCAGAAGAGAGAAATGCCACAAGACCAGGGTATGCAATGTTTCCACAATGCACCTCACTACAGACATTCCCTCAAGACTAGTAGGTGACCAGTGCCCATCAGCCCACTCTGTGATCAGACCACCCTCCCACAGGAAGAGTTTCACGCCTTGAGGGGAAGTGTTTCCTCCACCTTCAAGTGTTCAAACCTGTCTTTCTATCTAAACACCGGAAAAAATGAGTAGCCCCGTACATTTATAATCATTCACTGCAACTGATTTCAGCTACTTCAGAAACCACAGTTTTTGCCAGTGACTTGGCAGCCATTGCACACACAAAATTCAAGTTGTGTCTCATAGTACAGAGTAATCCCTGGTAACCTAAAAGCTAAAGAGATCAGTTACTACTTCTAACAGCTCTTGCAAATCTTTATTATTAGACTTAGTTATGGAAGTACGATTGCCCATAATTATACTTCCTTTTTGAATGATAAAAAAGACCCAGTGAGAGGAATTTTGGTCACCCAAGAAGAATGTTTAGATTTGTCAATTGAGCAGAGCTGTGAAATCTGACCAATTTTAAAGATTACAAATTTTTCACTTAAGCCATAAGATTACACTTTTTCTTTTCAGAGAGAAACTATTTGTTCCCCAACCAAAATTTTAAATGAGATAAAAGATTGAAAACCCCTTTTTTTTTTTTTTTTTTTTTTTTTGAGACAGAGTCTCACTCTGTCACCCAGGCTACAGTGCAGTGGCACAATCTTGACTGACTGCAACTTCTGCCTCCCAGGTTCAAGGGATTCTCTTGCCTCAGCCTCCCGAGTAGCTGAGATTACAGGCGCCCACCACCATGCCTAGTTTTTGTATTTTAAATAGAGGCAGGGTTTCACCATGTTGGCCAGGCTGGTCTGAACTCCTGACCTCAAGTGATCCTCTTGCCTCAGCCTGCCAAAGTGCTGGGATCACAGGCGTGAGCCACCGTACATGGCCAAAAGATGGAAAAACTCTAAGAATTAATTCAAAATAACACTAGCTCAAAAAGAGAAAGTCAAAGTCACAAATCTGCAATCAGCAGAAACTCTAGAGAATAACAAATGGAACTCCTACCTTACAGTAGAGCTTCAATTCCAACCATGTTGAGGCAGGAATGTGTGCAGTTTCGGTAAGTGAATTGGTCTGAGTCTTCGACCAAGAATGGAGCATTCAAATCTGAGGAGGGCTTACCCAGTTGTATGACCTCCGTTGACTCCAGTGAGGTCAGATGAATGAAAGTTATGCTCATATCAGGGCTCCAGCTGTCAGCAAAGCAAGGGAGATCACTGAAAGTCTGCTTCAGGTCCCAGCTGAGTCACCAAAATGTCAACCTTAAATAACATAAGTACAGAGATTATTTGAGCTCAAAGCTTGAAGATGGCCACCCAGGAGCCTAGATTCATGTTGCCCTGAATATACGGTCCAATTAGCAATAGTTACAAGTGGGTCTTTAAAGGAAAAAAGAAGAGAAGTTGTTTATCAAGACTTTTTGTTAAAATAACATAAGCTATTAATTGGTTATTCATTGCTCTTTGTATCACAAATGCTAGGAATATGAAGATAATGAGTGAGAAAGCTGGTCAGGAACAAAAATGCCTTAAACAATTGCCCCCAGGCATGGGTACTCAGGGGAGAGACAGCCATGACTGAAGCCCTGTACTTATGTCTCTCTGGGCCTGATAAATGTTGCATATCTCACATAGTTGAGCCTGATCTGAGCTATTTTTCTTTTCTCAATAATATCTAGGAATGAAATATGGCTGTAGCTGGGAGATTGATTAAAAGTGGTAATGTATTCCAGAGTCATTAATGGTATGACTTTTCTACACTTATACTTGATTTTCACTTTATCTCAGATTATTTATTTAAGTTTAATTTTCTGCCATTTCTTTATGAAAATTCCTTCTAGAAACATTGGTCTGGCTAAAAAAATATATGTAGATAATTATGCATCTATATGAGTAGATAGATGAGTGTCCCTACTGGGGATAATCGGGTAATCCAAGTGAAAGAAGTAGTTTCTAGATGGAGTATAAGGCAAACTTTATTTCTTACATGCTTCTTGAAACACACAGTCTTTGGGATAATTTTTTTACTCCTCTGCTGTTGATAGCTTTATGGTGTAGGCATCAAGATGCTGGCTAGAAGCAGAGTTTCACTCCAGATGATTCTACTGAAGAAAATTAAGGAGTATTTACAAAACATTTACAGAAGCAGTGTTAAGGGAACTGAGGTAAAGGCAAAGAGACGTTGATGTTCCCAGAGAGGAGCAACAGAGGGAAATCTTTACCACCCTGAGAGCTCAAGGAGCAACCAGAGGGGTGTTTCCAGAGTTCAATGAGAGCCAGAGCCTCAGAGGAGGGCCTGTTTGGAAGGACTATAGACAGGGAGAGATGCAACCCCTGCTAGACAGAGATGCCAAAGCAGGGAGACAAAGAGGGAAAACCACTCAGATTTCTCTCTACTCTTGCTTTTTGAAGTTCTTTCTTTCAAGCTTCCATAGGCAGAACCCAATGGAAAACCAGGAAACAAAAGAACTAAGATTACACAGTCGATTTAAGGGTTACTTCCTTGGAGCATAGAGCAAGACAGAGAGGACATTTAGGAAAGGGTAAGCAGAAATACACCGCTATCCTTGTATAAATTAAGTTAAATAATTTTTCTTTTCTCCTAACTATTAAAAATAAAGAATGCAAATTCAGTGATAAACAGCACGTACTATTTTGCCTTAGGATTGGCGATTGGCAATTGATACAGCTTGGTAGGAATAATGGCAAAGTGGCTTCGTTTAAAGAACAAAACTGCTCTTTTACTCTGTTCCATGGTTGCTGTGATGTCTTTTTTTCTGACACCAAATGTGTGGGTTTTTCTGACATCAAATACCTTATTTTTGCATGTTGATTCTCTAATTCTCTGACATCAATTGGATGTCCTACAATTTAACTCAGTTTTGACACAAATTACCTGTTCATCATCAGACTCCACAGGTGTAAGGGCTCAGTTCCACACCAGCTGCAAATGGAGTGCCCAGGTGTATAGTCCATTCTCATACTGCTATGAAGAAATACCTGAGACTGAGTAATTTATAAAGAAAAAGAGGCTTCATGGACTCACAGTTCCACAATGGCTGGTGAGGCCTCACAATCATAGTGGAAGGCAAAGGGGGAGCAAAGGCATGTCTTACATGGTGGCAGGCAAGAGAGTGTGTGCAGGGGAACTCTCTGGCCTCTGAGCCTAAGCCAAGCCACCACATTCCCTGTGACTTGCATGTATACATCCAGATGGCCTGAAGTAACTGAAAATCCACAAAAGAAGTAAAAATAGCCTTAACTGATGACATTCCACCATTGTGATTTGTTTCTGCCTCATCCTAACTGATCCATGTACTTTGTAATCTCCCCCACCCTTAAGAAGGTACTTTGTAATCTCCCCCACCCTTAAGAAGGTTCTTTGTAATTCTCCCTACCCCTGAGAATGTACTTTGCAAGATCCACCCCCTGCCCCCAAAACATTGCTCCTAACTCCACCGCCTATCCCAAAACCTATGAGAACTAATGATAATCCACCACCCTTTGCTGACTCTCTTTTCGGACTCAGCCCACCTGCACCTGGGTGAAATAAACAGCCACGTTGCTCACACAAAGCCTGTTTGGTGGTCTCTTCACACGGATGCGAATGAAAGGAACTATCCTTTATGAAACCATCAGATCTCATGAGACTTACTCACTATCATGAGAACAGCACAGAAAAAAATCCCACCCCCATGATTCAATTACCTGCCACCAGGTCCCTCCCATGGCACCTGAGAATTATAGGAGCTACAGTTCAAGATGTGATTTGGATGGGGACACAGCAAAACCATATCACCAAGCTACCCACATTTCTTCCCAGCAACTACAAAATGTGGGAGTACCCACAACTCCCCAATTCAGGTTTAGTAACTCACTAAAATGACTCTCAAAGCACTTTATGTTTATCGGTTTATTATAAAGGATACAACTCAAATGAAAGAAATGCAGATGGCCAAGTATCAGGGAAGGGGTGTGTAGCTTCTGTAGCCTCTCTGGGCTCACTACCCTCCTGGCATATATCAATGTCTTGACCAACCTGAAAATTTCCTGAACCTTGTTGTTTAGGGATTTTTATATATGTTTCATTAGGTGAAACCTCTGGGTTTGATTAATTAACTCATTGGCCCTTGGTGTTTGAGCTCAATCTCCAGCCCCTCTCCAGTTCTTGGAAGTCAGAGAGGGTGGGGATGAAAGTTCTAACCCACTAATCAAGTCTTAGTCTTTCTGGTGACCAGTCCCCATCCTGAAGCTACCTGAGTGACCTCATTAGCATAAACTCAGATGTGGTTAAAAATAGTCTATTCTGAATAACAAAACATACCTCTATCACTCAGGAAATTCCAAGGGGTTTAGAAGCTGTGTGTCAGCAACCTGAGAAAAAGACTAAATATATTTTTTATTATGTCATAGTTGCCCTGCAGAAAGCATGGGTTAAACTGTCCCATCTGTTAAAAGGAATCGTAAATTTCAATTTTCGTGTGAAAACTCCCAAGTTTCAAATGTTGACAACCATTTCAAAATTTCCAAAATCTCTTTGCAGTCCAAATAAAACATACCTGTAGACTGGGTTTGGCCCATGGTTTCTAATCTCACATACCTGACACAGAACTTCGGAACAGGAGTTTTCAACCCTGGCTGCACACCGAAATCACCTGGGTAGCTCTGAAATCTTTGTGCCTGGGCCTCATGCCAAAACAATTAAGTCAGAATCTCCTGGGCTGGGCCCCAGAGATTGGTATTTTTAAAAGTAGTTTTCTGATCATTTTAATGTACAATGATTTTAAAAGCTTCTTATTTTGGAATAAGTTTACCTTCACATAGAAGCCATAATGATAATATAGATTTTCTATATACTGCACACCCAGTTTCCCCCATTAACACCTTAAATTACCACGGCACATTTGTCAAAATTAAGAAACTGACTTTGGCATATTACTATTAACTAAACTCCAGACTCTATTTGGATTTTCCCAACTTTTTTATTAACATTCTCTTTCTGTTCCAGGATCCAGTCCAGTTACCATATTGCATTTAGTTGTCCTGTCTCATCGGCCTGCTCTGATCTGTGATAATTTCTTAGACTTCGTTTGTTTGTTTGAGTAGTACTGGCCAGGTATTCTGAATGTCTCTAGATCTGAGTTTGTCAGCTGTTTTTCTTATGATAGGACCCCTAGTTTTTATGGGTTTTGGGAGAGAATACCACAGAGGTGAATCACCCTTGACATCTTTTATCAGGTTATATTCCATTTTTGAAAACAACTTCTTGAAGTAATAGTGGCTGGGTAGAGTGGAGCTAGCAGGACCCATCCTACTCTTGAACAGATTGAAGTACATCGGTCAGTAGAGAAAATCAGGAGGGATGACATGAGGCCAGCAATGGAGCTGCATCTCTTCCAAATAAATAGTCTCAATTGAAAGTCATGAGACAACAGTTCTATTCCAGGTTCATCCACTAACTAGATTTTAGGGAAGCCAGTCACAGTCTTCTAGTGTTACTTGCTTCATCTGTACAATATAGAAGTTGCTATCTGAGGCCATTTCCAGTCTTGAAATTATGTGATCCTCAAACTCTGGAATGTGTTTTCATTAGTCAAATATTGTCATCCACAGTTTAATTTCCTAAGAGGAATGTGTTGTAATGCTGAGCAAGATACCTCCAAATTTCTGGTTTCTACAAAAGGGCGTGTAAGGGAGGCCTCTCGGCTTCACTGTTTGGTACTTAAGACACTTGTATCCTAAGAATGTCAGGTGCCTGGCAGGAAGAAAACAAATTGCAAAAACTGAGAAGAAAATTCATCGCATTCATTCTTCTTTGTTTCTGGGACTCACTATTTTATTCCTTCCGTTACAATGGATTAAGAAGGAAATGACATAATTTGTTTTTGAAATGTCAGAAGGAGTGCACGGTGTAGTACTTTAAAAAATATTTTAATGTTGACCCTGTGCATACGTAAATCTTTCCAGAAATGAGGATGACTGGCTTACAACGTTAGATACTCTAAGTTGCCAATAATTTGTACAGAGCCTGTGACTGCAAAACCACAAACATTTCACAATACTGGAAACCTCTAATTAACCATAATAAATGACAGGATGGATTTGTTTTAAATACTTGGTTAATAATGCTTATTGCTTTAAGACCATAAACTGTGTGATTCTCTATGGAGGTGACAGAGGTAGGCTGCAAATGGTTTTGCAAAGTACATTTCTACCTCTGCATGTTAAGTCTGACCCAGAACATTCTACTAATATTGGATCAGCCTCTCATCTGATGTAATTTGCCTGTGGGAATTGTATTGGCTGTTAAGCTAGCTCCTCTTAGTAGCTGTTTAAAAAAAAAAAAAAAAGGAAGAAGAAGCACAATTCTGTGGTGTGTTTCAAATAACTGAAGCCAGGTTCCTAGGTACTGAGACAAGAAAGAATGTCAAACAGAACCTTTAATGTGTATTTATATTTAAACATCAGACCTAACAGAAAACCCTGAAGCTTTGTACAATGATTAGAGCCTTGTAAGATCCTAATTAATGTATTGTCAGGTGAATGGTTGGCCTGGCACTCAAGCTGTTCTGAGGGACGCAAGGGGTTTCAGGTACCGCCTAGGAAGAATAGATGCAGTTGTAGTGATTCAGTGGCCCATCTGAAAGGGACATATAAAGGCAGCTGTGTCTGGCGTGCTGTCTTTTCAGACTCACTTGATAATGCTAGTGTCAGTTTCAACTGAAGCGTGTGCCAGATTCCAGATAGCTTGAGCTGGCATTTCAGAGAGGTTAATTGTGAAACTTGAGAAGAAAATGGGCACATTCTTCCTAAGATAGCTATTCAAATATAGTCTCTTTCCTCCCCCCCAGAGCTTTCTGGGTCTCAGTCTCACTTTTGTTCTGCTTCCACATAAAATGCATGAGGAACACTGAGCCTTTTCCCCTTGGCAGCTCCTATATTGCCATCTTTGCTGGGACTGCTTTGCCTTGTTAAAATGTGCCCCGTGTATTAAAATGGAATTGTCACTGCTGGGTGGTGCAGCATAACATGGTTTGACACTAAGCGCCGGCAGCTACAGAAAACAGACTTTTATTGCATTTATTCTTTCAGAGACGGAGTCTCTAAAGGCTCACAGCAGACATTCACTTAGTTAAATCTGAATGAACCCAAAGTGAACAATCTATGCTGCTGTCTTTGTGTTCATAGAAACAGCCCCCATCCAGCTTGATATGGCTGTAAAACAGTGTTAAGAAAAGACAATCATACTTAGAATACAGAAGGGAGGACTTGAGGCTTTCAAACAAGAACAAAAATATTTTAAGTGGGTGGAGTGGGTTAGCCACTTGATTTTCTTTTTTAGCTTCCTCTCTATTCCCTAAAATGTATTATGTAGAATAAACACACACACACACACACACACACACACGCACCCCTAGTATTAGTCTTCATTTATAATTCCATGCCATTTTAAGACAAAGAGAAAGGATTTGATTTGTAAGACTCTTGCAAGCAAGCTTTAGATTCTTAACTGCCTTTTATCCAGATGAGTACCCAGAGAGAGATTGAATAGGGAGGGGGTTCTGAGGCATAAACTTTGCATTCTGTAGCTCTCCTGGAATAAAAATTCCATAAAGTAACATCTGTAGTAATTAAGGGCTTACATTTCTTCTCCCATTCATGTCTCTGCTAGGAGGGAAGGTTATTTTCCCTAAGAGACAATAGTGGATCCTCTGGGAAGAGAGAAAGAACAGAGTTAGAATTGTTTTCTTCCTGGAAATGGAAGTTTTCTACTTAAATAAAAAAAAAAAGATAAAATAATTGAAAGACTTACAGTAAAATGTTCCACTGGAAAGGAAACTTGAAAGAGTTAGGAAAATTGTACTTAGCTGTTCCTAAATATTTAGAATGAGGAAAGATTCCTCTTGTCTTTCTTATCCAAACATCTTCTGATATAGGGGAACTTGTGAGTGACTAGTAAACAAAATGCTGTTTTTGTTTTTATTTTTATCTATTAAAATTGCATAGTTTTCTTTTTATTTGGACATCAAATTGATTCATTCTAAAGATTTTTTTTTTTTTTCAAAATAATACTTATGTGGATCCATTGGGTCACCTGATGATATACATACTGACCGTTAATGTTGTTAGTTTCCTACACTCTCTTGTCATAGCAGGATCAGCTACTTAAATTAGGGTGAAATATGACAATGTAGATCCCTTTGTTAAAACACTGTTAAGAAGTTCAAGGTGGCAACAGCAGAACTTTAAACCAAGTGCAGGGTTGTTCTAAGTGTGGGGCTGTGTGTGAAGACATAGGCCTCATTCCTGTAAATTCAGCCCTGCTTGGCGGTAGAGATTTGTCATAACCATCAATAAAGAAAGATGCACACTCATCCCATGCTTCATAGAAATGAACATCTGAAAACAAAACTTTGTCAGAAAATTAGAGCTCAAAAACGGAACTCGTTCCTGATATCATCTTCAAACTTGTTAAACAGGTGATACAGATGCCCTGACTTCCTCTCTCAGTTAATTTTTAAGAATTTCCCGGGCAAAACCTTCCGCTGAGCCACATGCTTGCTCTCTCTACCACATTGTAATAAGGATGCTCGCCCTCCAAGCTGCCCAGCTCAGCCCCCTGCCCTAATTACTTCTCCAAAAGCCTTTCCTAGATTCTGTGCCTCCTCTCAGCATTTCTCTCACTTCTGGGATTCCTCTCACATTTGAATTCTTATAGCTGTAATAAATATGTATAACTTACTTGACATTTGTTAACATAATTTTTTCATATCTTTTTTCCTTTGCCATGTAATATGGTCCTGTAATATGGCCATGTAATATGGTCCTGAAATACACTTAAAATTTAGATGTAGGAAAGTTTTACAGCTTGAGTTGATGGGCACCATTCCAAGAAAGCTCATTTTAATAACAGCAGAAAATCCAAAATTATGCTTTGCCTTTTGAACACATTTTACACGTTTCATACACGTTCTTTCATGTGTATGTGTGCTGTTTCTTAAATTTATTTTTGCCTCTAGTATACTCTTTGGAAGACTTAATTTCCTTTTATCAGAATTAATCCTTAATTATTATCCTCCCCATCCAATTTTATAAAATAATAAAGGCCAGATATTATTCATTATTTGGAAAATGCTACAAATATTACTATGCTTAAGATGTGGTAACATTGCCAAAATTTAAATTATGTTGGTATGGCTCAAAACGTTCATGCTTTAGGTTGTATGTGAGATGCCAAAATTTGGCACAAGAATACCAGTTTAGGAATATTGATAAGATAGTATGAAAAAATAGGATATTGTCCAAAATTCAATATTGAGAAAGTATAGAACCTAAGGTTTGTGTATCTATACCTTCCTTCAACATGTAGGACCCCACTTAACTCTTTGGATGTCTTACATAAAGTGGATTTTCAATAAAAATGTCATAATGCTGACGACTACATTACTATACCAATCAGTCCTTTAGGCTGCAAGCTGTTCAAATAAAACACATCTTGTCAACCTCTTTTGTGGAATCCATCAGCAGTATAGCTTAGTAGCTATAGCACAGGCTTTACTGTTGCACAGGTGTCAGTTCAAATCCTGACTTTACCTCTTATTGGAAAGGTAGTTTATCTGTCTAAGCCTCAGTGCCCTTATTGATATGAATGACAATAACAAGACTTACCCATCAGGTTTGCTAATTCATTATTCAACAGACATTTGTTGAACACTTTCAATTGCCAAATATTGCTGAGTGAATTAAGATAATGCCTCAGGGTTACCTCTGAATGAGTGCTCAGAACAGAGCCCTCCACATAGACACCTTTCAAAGAGTGAATAATACTTTCTCAGCATTAATGAGTTTGTGATGTTCTCTTATCAATCTGGTCATCGTGGTCATGACAAAAGTTGGCAATTAGGGTACATTTCTCAAATCAAGTATTCCTATGGCTTTCTTGTTTTCCTTTACTTCTTAAGTTTCTTTTTCTTGACAACCATATATGACCTCTGGTTTACCTTTTTTTCCCAGAATGGAGTCTACTGAAAAATGTGAAGTGGTAATTCAACATTTTAATGGAAAATATCTGAAAACACCACCAGGCATCCCAGGTAAGAAATGTCACTAATAAGTGACTAAATGATGCTGAGGCTTAAATTGCTCTTATTAGAATAAGTACATGGTAAAGCCCTTGTTGATCACTGCAGAGTTGGGGGGTTTGCTTTTATTAATGTGTATTTTTAAATAATACTGTGTAGCAACTCATCTTTCTCAAAAGCTTTTTGCTAATTCTCCTTTGGCTTTTTGAATCTCTGCTGCTAACTTTCTAAAGTGGGTTAGAAGAAAACCATAGCAAAGAATAGTTAAAGAATGATGTGCCGGAAGCGATAGAAGTTTATGACTCATTATTAATATTAAAATTCCAATTTCCAAGTTACAAAATATCCAAACAATGATATTCACAATGAATCCCACAAATCGATGCCAGCCCTGAAACATTTCTTACCAGTCCACGACAAGAAAAGCACAGAAACTGAGAGAAAGTATTTAGAAACTAGTATAGCTATTTGACAATGTCATGAAATCTGAGTGCATTATTTTCTTTTACAAAAATATCAGTTACTGACAAAGTGGAAATTTTAGAAAATACTGTCCATTTATCAGAGCTAGTTTGAGAAGCCCCAATCTGGACTATCCCAGGGCATTTCACACTTCCCAAGGCAAAATTCCTGGAGTTTTATACATATTATAAAGTGTTCTAACTTTATGCTAGTAAGAATTGCATTAAACATGAAATAATTGGATTTATTATGTGTATCAGAGCTACAAATGCCAGAACTTGAGGTAGTAGTGTATGTGGAAGGTTTTAATATTAACTAAGTAAAGTTTTAAATATAATTCCAATATAAAAAATTAACAATGGAATGAAGTATTAAACTAAGAAAAATCACATAAAGATGCATCTGAATAAGGCAGGTTGGTTTATTTGTTGGTCTTTTATATACAGTTATTCTCAGAGGAGACTAAGGCGACTTCTTCCATCTTACAATATGTGACTTTCATCTTTTTAAGCTTGATTTCAATAGTGTTAGCTGTATAATGCATCTACTATTTAAAACCCATCAGAGAGTTCAGAGGTTGAGCATTTTAGTTTCTTAAAATATATTCAGTTTATAGATAAGAGGAAACATATACAAAAAGAGAAATATTTTGTGGAGGGTTTTGTAATGACTTGCTTTTTTTAAGGAGGATGTCAAGAATGCAGAAAGACCCTTCAGACAGACACTTGCATAATCTGAAAATCTAAAGTAGCTGATTGCTGGCTAATCAGTGAGTCAACATACAGTGAAGACTGTGCCTTGATTTGGTTAGCTTCCATGTGTAACGTTCCCTTGGGAACTGACTGCATTATGATCCAATTGGAGACATATGGTGTTGTTAAGAAAAGAGTTAGCAGTTTTCATCTCAGCATGTTAGCTGCCCTTGCATTTTAGCAGAAATACTTTTTTTTTTTGTATAAACAGACATTTTAAGACACTTTACTCAAACCCGTCATCGAGTAAAGGAGTTGCATTGTTTGTGGACTTTCCTCTTATTTGTCCTATTTTATCCAACAGATACCTATCTATATAGAAGTTGTTCAAACTAGGTGTAAATTATATAATTATATAAAAATAAAAATGAGCAAACTGTGTAGAAATTATGAATGATTCAAGTTTTAGCACAAGTCTCAATTTTTTGATTTGTTCAAAAAATTGGTATGTCAAAAAGATGTATTGAAAGCCTTCTTGCCCTGACTGATTTGAAAGTATTTTATTTGGTTTTCCCCAATGAACATATTGCTGACTAATACAATTTAATGCTGAAGACAAAGAAAGTCACTACAAATCCCCAAATGTCTGGGCATCCTTCCAGAATATGCAGGCTGTGATATTAACCTATCTAATATCATAGCTACACCCAATGGAAACATCGTGAATAGCAGGAACTTGGTTATGAGTTTTCTCACTCATTTTTATCTCCTGGGAACAAGAAAGACAAAATAATTATGTTCAGTTATAAAACTCTTAGGAGAGATAACTGTATGCTTCTGAGATTTCCACTCATCATAATAGAACTAAATACACAATATTGATCATCATCAGTGCTTGAATCTGCATATTTATAAATTACTTTGAAATTTAGAGTTGAATAAAGGCTTCAAATGCTAAGTAAAGACATTTAATCTTTGATACTTAAATTAGGTGTGGAAGAAAAGAGGATATAATACAAGATATGGGTATTTTGCAAGGTAAAGTAGTAATTTGCCCTTGTTGAGTATAATTACTAAGTCATGACAGGCATAATTACAATTTGGGTATATGCTGTCTGCCTTTATTGGTCCTCATTACTTATTACCTGGAAATAGCTGAAATCTTACTTTCAGAAATGTATGTCTTAAGCAATATTTGATTCCATATTTAAGACAGGGAGTAGGATATCACTATGAGCTATGGCATCAGATATTCATACTTTTTTTAAGTGGCCAACTTCCTAATCTTTTTCATTACTTTAGAGAGTGTGTCTTTGCTTGTGAATATACTCAACTATAATTAGTGTGACCCACTGAAAAGAAAATACAGTTTTTAAAATCTGAAAAATCTCAGTGTTCTGGCTTATCAAGATTTGACATATTTGAATTCAGAAGTTTGTGATTTTATAGAACTGCACATTGATTGTTTAAATACATTGCTTTAAGGTCATGTAGATGAGGGACTCACAGTGATCCAATAATGATGACCTGAGATCCTCGGGTCTTAAAAAAGCTGTTGAAAGATTGAATATTATGTCAATCATCTTCTTCTCATACTAGGGCCCTATTGTATTAGTTTGTTTTCATGCTGCTGATAAAGACACATCCAAGACTGGGCAATTTACAAAAGAAAGAGATTTATTGGACTTACAGTTCCACGTGGCTGAGGAGGCCTCACAATCATGGTGGAAAGTGAAAGGCATGTTTCATATGACGGCAGACAAGAGAAGAGAGCTTGTGCAGGCAAACTCCCCATTTTAAAACCATCAGATCTCATGAGACTTATTCACAATCACAAGAACAGCACGGGAAAGACCTGCACCCATGATTCAATTTTCTCCCACTGGGTCCCTCCCACAACACATGGGAATTCAAGATGAGATTTGGGTGGGGACACAGCCAAACTATGTCGCCTACATTTAATGCAACTCTAAGCAAGTACAGAGCAATTGGTGCCATATTCATGCTGTCTACCTCTCTGTTTAGGGACAGTGTGGGGAAAATGTGCCTGTGTTATTGGGCAAATATAATGGCATTCGGTTTCTGTCACTGTTGACAATGACAATTATTCTTAAAGGAGATGCAAAGCTAATTATTTTCCTGAGATGATCATCTAGTTTCCAAGTCCCCTACTATGTCATTTCTATAAAAGAACAAGGAAAAAATCTATTTCAACCTAAAATGTTGACATTGCTCTGAATTTCAAATTCTAAAAATGTCATAGTTAAGGAAATTTGCAAGGACATGTAACACTGACCACATTTATGTTGCTGCCCCATTTCGATTTGAGCCATTGTTGGAATAATTTGCTAATTTAATATGATTCACATTGGTATTGGGTTCTAATTCCTGACAGATAAGTGAGTTGGAAGAGAACTTTACAGATATCTTTTTGGAACATGCTTTATTTCTCTGGGCTCCTCCTATTTATTCATAAAAGATCTTTTTTTAAATGAATACATCATGGATGGTTGATGTCTTTTAGCATATCCCAGAACTACCTCTGTTCATTTTAGATTATAATGTTATCCCCAGATTTTGGTTACCTGGATCAATGAAGCTAAATATACATGCCAAAAATCAAATTATTGAGTACTAGATACAGGAAGTTAACAAAGATCAGTCATGTGTATTGCTGCTAGCAGATGAGAAGGAGAGACCAAAAGCATGTGTTAAACAGTGTCAGTCATTTGAGTGTTGTAGCCATCAGCAGAAAGAGATCATTCAGCGTTTTCTCCCTTCCCTAGAGGGAAAAGAAAATACAGCATTCCATAAATGTTGCATGTCCTACATATCGATCTTGATGTTTTTCTGGACAAAATGAAGGATCATTAGTTGCTTGCCTGCCTAACCCCAGACATTTCTTTGTCCCATAATGAATTGCACAGCAATGTTGTATAGCCCCAAAGTGTTCCATTTTCAAACCTCTGGCAAAAGCAAAGGGTTAGTTCCCAGACACTTCAGGGATCTGTGGGGCATGGACTTAAAAGGCTCACTTTCAAAGAGCCCCCAGAGCAGAATGATACACCATGCGGAAAAGGTTTTCACATGTAGGGACATGTATTGATGAACAGAACATGCAGGCCGGTTTGTAAAAAAATAAATCATGTTTTGCTCCCAAACTAGACATTTTCTTTTCCTGTAAGCACGTGCTCCTCTCGGTGGAGCAGTCTTTTCAGAATAAAATGGAATAACTAACTTCTGGTATGCTTTCCTCACTCTTTACAGAATTGTTTCTAATCTTAATTGAACTCTAAGAAGTAAGGAAAATTCGAGAGAAAGCCTAGCACATTATGGGATCTTTTAAAATTTAACAACTCTTGTGACTGACAGAACTTTGCACAAATAGTTATGTATCAGAGGAATAATATTTTTCTAATAAATAAAGCATGGGGCTTTTCGATGCTTTGACATAGTAATTTTAATGTTGTGTGTTGATGTAAATAACAACGTGTATGACTATGTATGTATATGAATACTTTATGGGAGCAAGCAAGGAAAAATATTTACGAAATGATTTTTTAAATGATGAACACAAATATTTGTATAAACTTAACATTCCTGCCAGAGTAAAATATCGACAACATATTTAAATGCAATTTATCTTAGATTTATCTTATGTGATTCAAAAATCAGAATATTTAAGCAGTAGATTTACAAATTTTTATCAGTGGGAAATGTTGCAGAGCCTTGCGATCTGTGTTTGCTCAATAGTAACAGTCTATTAAGTCCACAAATACAACTATAGCTGAGAAGAGATAACAAATAAAAAATGCTGTGGTGTATAGTTGGGCAAAAAATATGTCTTGATTGTTCTGCTCAGGTGGAGCATTGCTTCTCTCCAAATGTTTCATCTTTGTGAAACTAAAGCATCACTTGTATAACATACTTTGTGAACAATGTAATCCCCAATTGGGTATCATTTTAGATTTTTCACTAGAAAAATGTTTGCGTTCTTAATGTTGGTGATGTCTTCAGATTATTTCTATGTATCAGACATACTTTGTTGCTTCGTGATGAAGAAAACACCTTTAAAATATTATTAGTGAACTTCACAGAACAGTTGGACAACATCACGGTCAATGGAGTCTGAGAATCTATGTGAGTTCTATAGAATTTGATTTGGTCAATCAGTCTTCAACCTTTCTATGGAGCCACATCTGATATTGTGAAGGTAAAAAAGCTATGTGCTGGCAACTGATTAGATATATAAGACAGAAAGAAGAGGTGATTAAATTTCTAAATCTTTGTATGAGAAGCTAAACAGAGAAGGAAAAATTTCATCTTCAAAAGAATAGAAATAATTGAAATGAGTTTTTTGACAGGGCTACATCTACTCTACCCACCTGTGATTTCAGCTGCATGTGAGATGCAACCTAGAAACATCTTACCTCATGTATCCACCTAGTGTCTTCACTTTTCCACCTCAGGACAAAATCTATAAAAGCTTGCTCAATGAGACAGACAAATGTCTTCTACAAACTTTGGGGGACTTATCACCCCCTGGGATAGCCTTCAATCAACAGGGTATAGGAGCCAGAAGATAACATTGGGTCTCTCATCCTTTGGAAGGATAATTCTGAGTCACATTCTACGGGGTTCCTTGAGAGGTTATCTACAGTGGTCACAAGCTCAATGAGGTTTCCTTTATTAGCATTTTCCCCCTTCCCTGTCTTTTCCTTTTCTATCATATCAGCTTCCTGACATCAGCTCCCAATTAAACTACCTTGTCCCTTGCTCTGATTTTAGGGAAAGTCAAATTCAAGTTGGGGGTTCTAGGAATTGTGTTAGGGAACTACTTTTTGATTCAAAATCTTTGGCTATAAACGAAGGTGTTCACTTCACTAAAGTAGTAAAGTGAATTTCATGGCCCAAATATACTGTTTTTATGACTTTTTGTTTTTTTAGAGAGCAGAGATTATAAATCACATAGTAGGGTTAATGAAGGTGAACATTAGAAGTAGTAGTCAGGTAGCAAGCCAGGGTTGAAATTTAGCAAGAGAGGTATGGAAAAAGACAAGAAGGACAAGAAAAAGACAAGAATGGTGGCATGGCCAACTTGAGAACAACTGAGGACATAAAGAGTTAGATGGCTGATAAAAATGGAAAAGATTTAGGGCAGCCATAAAGCCAGTAAAGTGAAGGTGAGGTGCAGGCATAGAAAATTATCAAACAGAAGGTATTTTTTGAGGTTTTGGTCTTGGATAAATGTAGAGGTGGACATCAAATATGACACCCAATGTGTGAATGCCTACAGCTGGCTGAAGTCAAGTGAAAAAGATCTTTAGTCGAGCAGCTGGAGGCTTACGATTAGAAGGTTGGAAGGTCTTTCACTATTACCTTAAATTTTATTACTTAATGTCATACTTGCCTTGATTGCCTCTTGAAGTTCTCATCTTGGTAGAAGCAGGTTAAGTGAATAGTGACAAAGAGGGTTGTTTTTTTTCTTAATTTACCTGATTTTGAATTTTCCAAACCAGAGTACTTATTCATTTTTTGTAGCTCAAGGGCTGTATGCTTAGCTCTGTAAATACTCACTAAATACTCTTTGGAGTTGTATAGTTTCATGAATTAAATGACAACCATACATATATTTGCTTTTAATGAACTTTCTGAAGGTATGGGGAGGATGCACAGCTCTGGGTAAACAAGCATGCAACCAATTTGGGGGAAAACATTGAGGAAAATCTTAAAATATTTTTAAATGTTTTAATTAAAAATATTTCCATATCTAAATAGAGAGAGAAAGAAAGCAAGAGTGAGAGAGAGAAAAATGTTTGTAAGAATAAGAAACTTATTTGAGAAAAATTTCGGTTACATTTTGGAAAGCCTAATTTTTCTAAGACTGCTTTTCAAGGTGTATGCTGAAGACCTAATTGTAGTTTCTTTTCAGAACTCATTCTTGAACAGTGCAATGATGAATTCTGTTTTCTGGCATGGCAAATGGTCTTGCCTAATTATACTGGAATAATGTCTCTAAACTTGTTGCCACTGGAGCTAGTTAAGCACAGTGATTATGCAGCACTTTTGCTCCCTCTGCCACTTCTTCACATAAAAAGATAAATGTCTTGAGAAAAAACAAAAAAGAGAATTTCCAGTCTATATTATATCCCTTTTGGCATAATATTGTTGCTCATTTCTGCCTAGAGAAAGTACCACATTAATGTATTATTTCTCTTATAATATTATATGATATAACATACTCTATAATTTTTAATCAATAAGATATGGTTAATGCTTTCTTAACCATGTTTTTTCTATAGTTACATATAAAGCACCAATAAGTAGCAGCATAATGTCTCTGGAGTTTCCATTTGGTTCCAGAATTTGATTGATTAAAGTAGTTGTAATTTCATGGGATAGAGAAAAGGGATGAGGTTTTCTACACATCTCCAAAATCGTGAACCACCTTCATAACTTATTTCTAAAATACTGTCTCCATTCAGGTCTGCACGAATTTCTAAACTGAAAATTTCATGTAAAAACTTACAAAATAAATAATAAAACACTAATTTTGCTTCTAAGACCATGTTGTGCTTTGCCTTCTGTCAGCATCACTAATGAGTAGCTAAACCATTTAGTGTCTGTCCGGATGAGTCCTATTAGCAAGCTGAGGGTTGAGTGGCTTAAGACCAATTAACACACAAGCCAAGGAAACCAAATTGAATAATTAAGTTCTTAGTGCATTTCAGAATCTAGAATCTCATTTAATAGGATTGATTTAAGAACACATTCTAACCAATTTTTGTATGAATGGATAGTATTCTGAATTAAATACTTGCCACTCTCTCCTTGTAACCATCAAAAAGCCTGCTATACATACACCTCATTATTTATTATCTAATTTTTAGAATGAAAAGTCTGCAAAATGTAAGAAAATATTTTAAGAGAAATGTGAATGAAAACAGTAGGCAAGCTCTGAACTAGCCATTATGTGTTTATCTTATTAGCTGCCTCCTCTGATTTCTTACGTCTTTCAGCCCTGAATGATGAATCAATTATTTGAGTAATATTTTAGTTATTTTTCAGTACAAAAAATAAATCTTTCATAGGAAATTGGCATGCTTATGAAGATTCATTTGTCCCATTAGATTGTAGGTTTTTCTGAGAAAGAACTTTGATGTTTATCTCTCCCATCTTCCTTAAGCAATTCAAACCCTTTGAAAACAAGGACTGCACCTTACTGTTTATTCCAAACGTCTAGCCCAAAGCCTGGCACAGAACAATACAAATATCACTTGTTAAATAAATAAGCAAATACCTAGTTGTGGTAGACAGAATAACGGTCCTCTAAAGATCTGTAACTCCTAATCCCCAGAACCTGTAAATATGTTAGGTTACATGAAAAAGAGTAATTAAGGTTACAGCAAAAATTAAGGTTGCAGCTGGAATTAAGGTTGCTATTAAACTGACCCTAAAATAGGAAAATTATTGTATTAGTTTATTCTTGCATTGATATAAAGAACTACCTGAGGCTGGGTAATTTATAAAAAAGAGAAGTTTAGTTGGCTCCTGGTTCCACAGGAACCAGGAGTGTGCCTGGAGAAGACTCAGGAAACTTACATCAGGGCAGAATGTGAAGGGGAAGCAGGCATGACCTATATGGCTGGCGGGGGAGGAAGAGTGAAGGAGGAGGTGCTACACACTCTTCGACAACCAGATCTTGTGAGAACTCATTATCACGAGAATAGCAGGGAGGAAATCTGCCCCCACAATCCAGTCACCTCCCACTAGGCCCCTCCTCCAACACTGAGGATTACAATTTGGGTGGAGACACAAATCCAATCCATACCAATTAGCATGGTTTATCTGGGTGGGCCCAGTGTAATTAGAAGCATCCTCAAAAGTGGAGGAGAACGGTAGAAGAGGAGGTCAGAGTGAGGCAGTGTGCAAAGAATTAACCCAACATTGCTGGCCTTGAAGACAGGAGGCAGCCTTTGGAAGCTGAAAAAGGCAAAGACTTGGATCTCCCCCCTAGAGCCTCCAGAAATAAACTTAGCCTTGCTGACACCTTGATTTTAGCCCAGTGAGATCTGTTAGACTTCTTACCTATAGAACTGTGAGATAGTAAGTTTATGTTGTTTTATGCCTCTAAGTCTTAGATAATTTGTTCTAGCAACAACAGAAAACTAATATACTAGTATAGAACTTGTATTCACTGAGTACCCAGACTATTCCTGTAGTACATTATTAAATAGCCTCTGAAAAACTCTCATAGTTTCTCCTGATTTTTACCTTCTTTGAGAGTTTTTATTGAAGAAAAATAATATTCAGTGATGCTTGTTAAAGCACAGTAAGAAAGAGTTTTTTTCAGCACCATCACAATAGTTACAGGCACCACTGCAATGGAGTCTCTTATAGTGGAGATGAGAGATTGGGCTCAACTCTGAATGCAGCATAGACAAGTGGAAATTTACAGCCAAGGAGCAGCATAGGAGGTCAGTGGTTGGAAAATTACCAAGAGGAAGCATCAGGGGTAGGATTCTTGCCGAAGAGAGGCCAGGGTAATCAGACGTCACCTAGAAGAAAGTTCAGTGAGCTGACTAAAGTAAGGCCAAATAAAGAATCTTTTCAGTATCATTAGAGTTGCTTGTGTGTTAAATAGAAAAAAAAAATCTTGTTAGTTATTTTAATTTCACAGTTTCTTTATAACTGCTCATAAGCACATACTACTATAGAAGACTGTTCAGTGTCTGAAACAAGAGGCTTTGGGAAGTCCTTATATCTTAGAGCACATTGTTTTTTATTCAAAGAAATAAAATATGAACTTAAACTATCTGATACCGTAAGTATGCCAGGAAAATAATCCTAATTGCTAATCTAAATTCATGCAAATGTGTATCTCTTGGGTCTCAACCTTAATACTTGCTTTCAGTAATTCCTATTCTTGAAAAATTATTAGGGCCCAGAAAAACAGAATGGAGCTCCTTGAGGTTATAATCCACTTTAAGTTTTAGATGATTATATCTAAAGTATAGACCATGCTCACACCCCTACTCATTGTCCCATGAAACAGGGAGTGTCCTAAAGCTCTAAATGCCCTAAATCTTTTATATGAAAGCTTAGTTTTGAGACACAAATTAAAAATTTAGAGGTGGTGAATATGCATATTTATTATATATTAAGAAAGATAATGCTTATGATAAAATAATTTTAAAAATTAAGTGCATTTTCAAAAATGTGTTTCTTTGCCAAAGTTATTATACATTCCATATTATTCCTATAGCAAGATTGGGAGGCTGTACATATGAAAACATAACCATTTTCTATTGAACTGAGTGTGAGACACATTTTGGACCAGAGGTTTATATCAAACAGTTGCACTAGTTGACCCGGTGAGATGCCCTAAAGAAAAAGAACTCAATAATTTAAGTTGATTTCCAGCTGTTTGTTATTAGAGCAAATGTTAGTGCTCCCGGAGTGTTTGCTGTTGGATATCAACCAGCACCTGCATCTCTTTCATTAGGTGCACTGCCCTTAGGCTGCAGCAGCCTGTTTTGCCTGTGAGCAGTGAGAGTCAGAAGTACTTGGGAATTTACATCCCCATTTGGGGCCATCCATAAACAGTGATTGACAGCTGTTAGAATATCAATATCCCAGTTCTTCTGCTTCTGATGAGAATACCCTGTGTGTGACATATGCTATCTCTATAGCTTTCCTAATGGATTCAAACAGTTATAGTTTGTGGGGCTGTTTAACACCACATCCTTGCTTCCTTGGAACCTTCACTTCCTGGTCCCAATTCCCTATTCCCTTACTGGCTTTTCTTGAAAATACTTCCTAAGAATTCACGTTCACAAGCAACCTTGTTTCAATGTCTGTTTCTGGTGAACCCAAACTAAGGTATTATATTCATATAGACAATAAATTTGTTATTCTATGATCTATTATTTTCATTAATGTTTTGAGTTTTACAGTCTCATCTGTACAATGTACTCAAGTTAACTGAATCCCTCAGGATAGATTGAGGGAGGTTTCAAAAGTGAATATAAAATTCCTCAAATTCCCTCACTTCACTGGAAATAGACATACTAGACACTCTAAGTAAGGCAGCACTTGTTTATAGGTGACTGCCTTCTTTATAAAAGGGATACACCATTTAAATGTTGATAAAGTGTGTGTAATGGCGGATAAAAACGTGATCAGGTCTCCTGTGAGTGAGCAATCACTGGCCGATTATCACTAAGCTAATCACAATATGTCTTAATAAAGTTCCATTCAAAAGAATGAAAATCGTATCCATATATAAGATAATGGGGTTTTAAAATAAAAAAATCTTAGCAAAGTGTACAAAAGCACTGAAGAAAAATATTGAAATTAATATGTTTTTACACATAATCATTCTAAGATGGTATAGTGAGCTCGATACAAAGGGCGTTACAGAGACCATTGGAGGTTCCTCAGATCCTTTCTGGTGGTCTACAAGGTCAAAAATATTTTTATCATAATACTAATTCATTATTTGCCTTTTTCACTCTGATTCTCTCATGAATGTAAAGTGGAATTTTCCAGGGGCTACGTGATTTGAGATGTGGCAAAAGCTGGAATATGGAAGCAAATGTTAGAATCCAGCTGTCTTTTATTAAGCCAGAAATTACAAAGCCACTATTCTCTTTTTTATTTTGTTTTTGAAAATAGTATTTTTAAATAAAAGTATATGATTTATGTCAATATGTAATAGGACTTTTATTATTTTAAAATAAACATCTAAATTTTTTTATTTTATTTTTTAATGGTATGTCTCAATAAATATAACGTGTCTAAAGAAGTTTTGGGGGATCTTCAATAATTTTTCAGAGTGTTAAGGGGCCCTGAGACAAAAACAAAAAACAAACATTGAAAACTGCCGATATAGAGTCAAATTCAAGCCCTTCATCTTAGAAAAGATGAAGAAAGATAACCAGGATAAAGGCGAAGTTTAAAATACGCTCTCAGTTTTTTTGCTCTTATTTTGAGAACCTATGTGTGTTCTAGAAAGCTAGTTTCAATGGAGCAATTAAGAAATAAATTTCAGTTAAATGAGTTCTGCCAGTTTTTTTTATTTTTTATTTTTTGTTTTTTTGGTAAACAAGCATTCAGGTGCCTAATCTATAGTCAGTGTTTTGTTTTATTTTTTAAATGCAGAGGCAATGGTTAGTCTTCTGAACATTTGCATTCTCATTTTCATTAGCAAATAGCATATTGTTTGACAGAATATGTGAATGTTTTATTAAGACAATGTATTTAAGCAGCATGTGTGGCATGCTGCAATTGTGGGAATGGAATTATGTGAATTTGTGAGTAGCATGCGAATGAGTCTGCCACAATTTAGGGAGAGTTTACGACTAATATCTAAGAGCCAGAAAGCTAACCACAGATGCCACACGGGAGCTATGTTCTCATCATAAGAACTATTCTGTGTTGCTTCTTTTAGTCGCTGCTAATTTCAGATAATGTTCATCTTACATCTGGACTTCACTAGGGTGAGTGCCATTCACCATGTGGGACATATCTTAAGTACGACCTTCCAGGTTTGCTAGTTGTAGTACATGATAATAATAATAATAATAATAATAATAATGATAATAATATATTTAAACCCTAGCATGCAAGTAGTTGAACACTGTATATTATTAGTGTTCACATAAAATCTTAAAAAAATTTCAGAAATAGTAAAGTCTCCTATTGTAGAGTCACATAATGATGATTTCATTAAGCTTATTGCATCTTTACCTAATTTGAATGATCTCTAAGGAAAGTAATTCTCTAGTCATCTTTTGTTAGTTGTAATTTTATCTGAATGAATCGATGTAATAGATTAAAGAATTTAAGATAAAATTCTCATATAATTTATTTTTAAAGGACACAACTCAATATTTGCTTACATCATTTAACAGCCCCTTCATTTCTTGCATCCCAAAGACAAGCATTTTACATCTTTGCTACACCTATATGATGTTAAAGAAAAGAGCACCCACCATTCGTCCAGCTTATGATATGCTTTCTATGAGATCCTCACAGCCAGGATCCCCTTTGCCCTTTATGAATTTAATTTCTGGAAGAACATATGCTACAGAGAATACCACCTTTGCCTTTGGAATCAGATGGACTTTGGTTTGACTTATGCTGCTAACTGTTTTTTACGTTTTAACTTGAACAAGTTATTTAGCATCTTGCCAGGTTCCTCATAGAACCTAATTGTTCCGCACCCATTAACTCGTCATTTAACATTAGGCATATCTCCTAATGCTATCACACCAACATGGCACATGTATACATATGTAATAAAGCTGCATGTTGTGCACATGTACCCTAAAACTTAAAGTATAATAAGAAAAAACCTAATTGTTCCACTTGATGTTAGCAATATCTCCTTTACAAGTGTTTCTAGAATTAACTGAGAGATTTTACATAGCCCCACAAAGAATTCTGGCAAGAAATGGTAGATAGTATTAGTAGCATTATTAGTGGCATCTATTAGCCTCATGAGAATTATTTCATCAACATCCACCTTCCAGGCTAGAAGTATAATTTAATAGTTAAAGTCTCTGAATGACATCATTGATGAGCATTATCTGGTGCATGGGGTATATAAGGTACACATCCTTTGCCACTAGGTAAGGACTACCCTTCCATTTTGAGCGTTATGTACAGTTGTCATAGCTCATTCTAGAATGGTATCCATTAAATTATACATATCCGTGTTAGAGGTTGACAGTTTTCTGAGATAATTGGAAAGAGTATAGCATCAGAGAAATATTTATCTTGAATTTGCTCTGGTAATTCTCAGATTCATAAACAGTGGTCCCATTTTTTATAAGACCATGGCAGCTGTGTTAATGTAGTCATACACAAATTTGTATGATCCCAAACTTGTTGTAATGTTTTCCCAGCATATCATTGCACCTCTAGTTCCCAGGGCCTGCATTCCCCTCATTCCACTCTTATTTCCCAAAGAAATTCTGTTCAACTAAAATACTTTTCATGCAGATTTTCCTGATTTCCAACTCCCCTTTCCTTAACTCTCACTGTACAGCATTAAATGCTTTTCTCCCATACTGGGTGTCTATTTGTGACATGTAGCCTCATTTAACAACTGTTGTATGCTTATCTTATCCCACTGGATGGCAGAATTATGCCTTTGTTATTCTTTTATCTCCTCCAATACCTACCATTTGAACGTACGATGTTTGATATAGACACACTAAATTGAATTTAAAATAGTTGAGAATATTATTCTAGTGTGATTTCCTAATATTGCCTTAATTCTCTCTTAATAATGCATTTTATTAGTAAATGCTTATAAAGTGAATGCAGAAACCATCAATTATGATGATTCCACATAGAAATATATGACATAATACTTTTTTTGATACATTTTAAAACACTTAAACCTCAAAAGCCTTCTTTCAAATGGAAGACAGTGTTTAAAAGCACAAGAACCCTTTTCATTTTCATAAAGATTAAATCATCTTTCCATTCTGCTTCCTGCTTTCTATTGCTACTTTCTCCAGATTAATTTTTTTAAAGAGTAATGACCTATGGACATTAAACACAAAAGGAATATAAAATAAATGTGTTGGAATACCAAACATCCTGTTGGTTGTTACAATTCTACAACAACAATTAGATTTTTTTTCTAATTAAAATCATTTGAAATCACAGTTTTTGTCTTCTCAGAGGTTTCTCTTTTCCCAAAGTTTCCTTCAGGTCCTGTCCTTGTAGTACATTGGGGTTGTAGTGCCCTGTGCCACCAGCAGAATGGATTCATTAACCTTTACATTGATTTGAAGTGTCGTTCAAATAAATACTTATACCCTTTTTCTCTGATGGCTTAGTGAAGTCCTTTATCAATAGCACTGATATCTCCCCTTGACCTTTGCCTCCTGTTCATTCAGAAAATTTCCATCAAGCTATTTTATTTACATTTGTAATCTCTTGCTATCTCAGTTAAGTTTGGCACAGAAATGTATTAGTCCTGGATTCAACAGAATTATTTTGCACTCTATACTCTTTTGGCTTCTGCAGAGAAGAAAATTTCTTTGAATTTCATTTTTTAATTTCAGGGTTTAAGCATTTCCTACTTTCTGCATATGTGTCTTTTTGTCTTTTGTCTGCCTGTTTCTATTGTTCTCTTGTTACTCTTTGTATATGATTATTTCAATTTCACTTCTTCACACCAATATCTACTAAAAGATATAGTTAGAGCCAGGAAACGTTTCTGATCCCCTGTTCCCGATCTTGTCAATAAGCTTTTTTTTTTGCAAGGGGATTGGGGAATTACTATGTGCCAAATGTTGTATTTAGTATTTTACAGATTTTTAAATTTATTTCTCAAGCACCCTTAGGGAAAAAGAAACTGTTCCATCTTGCAGATGAGGAGGCTGCGTTTTACATTATGTGTATAAATTGCTTTGATGCATACATACTAGTAATGACAGTAGTAAATGTGCTGATTGACCCCAGGATTTAATTCTGTCACCTTATTAGATATGTGACCATGAGCAGTTACTTAACCTCTTTGTTCCTCAATTTCCCCTTTGGTAAAATGGGAATAAATATAACCTCTTCTGTACTAGTGTTGCAAGATTGGCTATGGATTAAATACATTAAACTACATAGAGCAATTGGAATGTTTCTGATAAATACTAAGTGTTACTTAGGTGTTAACATTGTACTGCTATGTCATAGGTCTTTTCTTTGATGGAGAGGGGATACACTATAGGAGAAAAGATCAGCAAGACATTGAGTGTCACTTCCCTCCATTACCAAACTTGGAGGACCAACCTTCTTCCCTACATGATACATAGAATGAATATTAATATCTTGTATTGGGTTAAATACATCATTTCTTTAGTCTGGTCAAAGATTCCTCCTTGAGGTTCAGTTTCATACTTCAATGCTCATTCTAATTTTCAGAATGGAAATATTGGGCCATCCCTTTTACCCAAGCCATGAACTTGGTTTTAACACTGATGTTTAATAAGTGATTCTTTTGTTTTAAAGGAAAGGTAGCCTATTTATAGAAACTCCCTTTAGAGAAACAATCTTTCTTTGAAAACGAAGCTGTAAAATGATGTTCTTTTGTATGTGTGTGTATATATATGTAAACATATATATATACATACATGTATGTATATAAAGCTTAAGAGCTAAGTCTAGAAGAAAAGGCATACTATTAAAAAGCTCCAATTAGAGGAATATCAGACCCATATTTTCTCCATCTGTATAGTATCCTTTCTTTGAATGGGCCAAAGAAGCCATGGGCACTGAGTGATATATGATAATGCTTTTTATTCCTTGAATTTCTGAGATGCTAGAGAGAAAGTGTCTTGCTATCAGTATTGTTTCTAGGGTTGAAAAGTACCTCTTAAAAAAACAATTACCACAGGTATTTAATTCAAAAGACCTGAACAGAGTTCCTTCTGTGGTTACAAGGAAGCTGCAAATTTTAAAGTGATATAAAAAAGTCACGTCTATTGGGATAAAAACAATCTTAGCAATCCTAGATTAAGATGAAATATATATATATATATATATATATATATATATATATATATACACAAAAACAACCCCAAATCTTAATAGCATAGTAGAAGATACAATAGGTTACTGATCGAAGGCACAAAAAGATTGTATACTTTAGAGCCTAGCTTTTCTTATGATACTTTGATGTCCTTTACACTTGTAGACATTTGAGTAAGCTTTTTTTTAATTCAATAAACAATTATCTTTGAATATCTGGTAGACACAGAAATACATTTTCAGTGTAAGGGTTAAGCACATAATGGAATAATTATTATAAAGGAAGTAATAATGGGGATAAAAAGGAGGGATTGATAAACCCTGCATGGAGGAATCAAGGAATATTCTGGAGAAGCATCCATTTTTACTGAAATTCAAAGATAAAGATGAAAGATGTTTCCAAGCAGAAATAGGTTGATGCTTTTTGAAACATCTTGATATAGTTCAAGTTTAATCCTATATGCTTGACTTTAAATTGATGAGAACTAGTTTTTGCTGGGAACCAGGGAACCAGATATGCCCCTGAGCCCTCTGAATTGATTATGACTAGATGGAGCTGGTTTGGTCTAGTTAGGTTTGATTTGAAACTGCTTGAGTTAAGTTTTATTCAGTCAGATTACAAAAAAAAATAAATTTGAGTGAATCTTGTGGTTTGACTACATGCTTTCTATATTGAGAATATTAAACATTTGTCTATTGCATTTGTCATTCATGCTTTACCTTGATTGCTCTTTAACTTTTACTTCTATTTCTTAAAAATAATAGTTTACTTTTTATGTGAAATAAACTTTTCCAATGTATCTTTTTAAAAAAATCACTTTAAATGTAAGAAATTTTATTAATATTCATTTCTGTATCTTTTGCTTTTTCTCTAAATTTAACTCTTTAGTATATTTGGTATCAAATAACTATCAAAATTGATTCTTTTCCTAAAAACCAGTATCCTATCTGCACTTAAAAATTAATCTATTCTTTTCACATTCTTTGATATCGCCTTGTCCTATAATACATGCTTATACCGCTTACTTACCTGTAATATGTGTGCTTGCTTTGTGCAAGAATTTACAAATCCTTATAATACATCTTATCTCACAGAACAAGTCCCTGCTCTAAATTTTTCTTCCAGTTTGATTTTTTATTGTTTAGCTGTTCCTGCTGTTTTCATTATCCAGATCTACTTCAAAATTATTTTGTCACTTTTTTCCAAAATATAAATGATATATTCTTAAGATACTATATTAAGATATAGAACAGTTATTTTTATTTTATTTTATTATTATTATACTTTAAGTTTTAGGGAACATGTGCATAATGTGCAGGTTTGTTACATATGTATACATGTGCCATGTTGGTGTGCTGCACCCATTAACTTGTCATTTAGCATTAGGTATATCTCCTAATGTTATCCCTCCCCCCTCCCCTCTAGAACAGTTATTAAAATCTCCCTTTTGCTTCCCCATTGTGTTCTTAAAATCTCCCTTTTGCTTCCCCATTGTGGTCAAGCCCTCCCTCCCACCCTTAATCATTGGAAACCATTTCTTTGTTTTCTATCCTTGCAGTTTTCTCTTTTCCAGAATGTTTATGTAAATGAAATCAAACAATGTGTAGCGTTCTAAGTCTGCCTTCCTTCACTTAGCATAAGGTATTTACAATTCATCCACATGGTTGTATGTATCATTAGTTTGTTCCATTTTATTGCTCAGTAGTATTTCATTAAATGGTTTTATACCGCATTTTATTCTCCAGCTGAATATTTTGATTGCTATTAGTTTTTGGAAATTGAATAGGAGAAAATGCCCACTTTTAGTGCTAAATCAATGTTTTATAAAAATTTTGGTATTATTAATCAGGGTTGGCTCCTGAATATTATGAAATACCTGAGAAACTCATTGTCTAATCCTTGATTGCTTGCTAATGCTACCTCTTATATAACTAAATTTTAAAATGTTGAAATTGGATCACTGCTGCAGCCCCCCGAGACACCAAAAGACTGTGAATCTGCTTGCTTTCTCAGTGGGGAGGCTAGTGGTCTAGGGCAAGTTATCAGCCCTGGTCACTGGCTGCCTGGAAATAGACTCAGTGCTGTTGTGGGGGCATAATGGGAGTGAGACTGGCCTTTAGGACTGTGGGCTGTGTGGGAGAGGGTTGAGGCCTGTGACTGCCAGCTTTCCCCCACTTCCCTGGTGACCTGTATGGCTCAGCATAGGCAGCCACAGTCCCCCTGGGAATATAACTCCATAGGATTGGGAACCATACCCTCATCCCCCACAGCAGCTGCAGCTAGTCTCACCCAAGGAAAGACTGAGCTCAGACATGCTTATCCCTGCCCCCTCCTGGTGGTCTTTCTCTACCCACCCTGGGAGCCAAAGACAAAGGTCATAATCTCTTGGCATCTCTATGGCCCTGCACACTGCCTGAGAAGCCTGAATACTTAACCAGGTGTCCCTAGGGCAAGTTTGTATCCTCCTTATAGGACCATAGCTGATGCGCTCTTGAAAACTCCACCTCCTACCTGGAGGCCAACCAACACAAAACCAGTGCACTAAACAAAAACACAAGCAAGGACCCTCACAGAGTCCATTTCATTCCCCTGCTACCTCCACCAGAGCAGGTGCTGATATCCAGGGCTACAAGACCTGAAGATGGATCATATCACCAGACTCTTTGCAGACACTCTCCAGTACTAGCTCAGAGCCTGGGAGCTCCGCTGGGTGGCTAGATCCAGGAGATCAAAAACAATCACTACATTTGGCTCTCAGGAAGCCCCATTCCTAGGGGTAGGAGGAGGACACCACATCAAGGGAGCATCCCGTGGGACACAAGAATCTGAACAACAGCCATTGAATTGCAGATCTTACCTCTTACATAGTCTACCCAAATGAGAAGCAACCAGAAAAACAATTTTGGTAATATGACAAAACAAGTTTCTTTAACACCCCCAAAAGATCATATCAGCTCACCAGCAATGAATCCAAACCAAGACAAAATCTCTGAATTGCCAAAAAAAGAATTCAGAAGATTGATTATTAAGCTAATCAAGGAGGCACCAGAGAAAGGTGAAGTCCAACTTAAAGAAATCAAAAACATGTTACAGGATTTGAAAGAAAATTCTTCAGTGACATAGACAGCATAAATAAAAACCAATAACAAATTCTGGAAATCAAGGACACACTTAGAGAAATGCAAAATGCACTGGAAAGTCTCAGCAAGAGAATCAACCAAGTAGAAGAAAGAAATTCAGAGCTTGAAGACTGGGCTTTCCAATTAACCCAATCCATCAAAGACAAAGAAAAAATAATTTAAAGAAGTGAACAAAGCCTCTCAGAAGTTTGGGACTATGTTAAATGAGAATTTGTTAAATGTCCAAACCTAAGAATAATTGGTGTTCCGAGGAAGAAGAGAAACCTAAAAGTTTTGAAAACACATTTGAGGGAATAATCCAGGAAAACTTTCTGGCCTTGCTAGAGATCTAGACACTCCAAATGCAGGAAGCTCAAAGAACACCTGGAAAATGAATCACAAAAACATCATCACCTAGGCACATTGTCATCAGGTTATCTAAAGTCAAGACAAAGGAAAGAATCTTAAGAGCTGTGAGGCAAAACATCAGGTAACCTATAAAGGAAAACCTATCAGATTAACAGCAGATTTCTCAGCAGAAACCCTACCCACTAGAAGGGATTGGGGTCCTATTTTTAGCATCCTTAAACAAAACAATTATCAGCCAAGAATTTTGTATCCAGCAAAACTAAGCTTCATAAATGAAAGAAAGATACAGTCTTTTCCAGACAAACAAATACTGAGAGAATTTGCTACTACCAAGCCAGCACTACAATAACTGTTAAAGGGAGCTCTAAATCTTGAAATAAATCCCTCAAAAATACACCAAAATAGAACCTCCATAAAGCATAAACCTCACAGGACCTATATAACAATAACACAATTAAAAAAAGTATTTAGTCAACAAATAGTAAGAAATAGAATAGTACCTCACATCCCAATACTAACATTGAATGTAAGTGGCCTAAATGCTCCACTTAAAAGATACAGAATGGCAGAATGGACAAAGATTCACCAGCTAAGTTTCTACTGTCTTCAGGAGACTCATCTAACATATAAGGCCTCACTTAAACTTAAGGTAAAGGGATGGAAAATTATATTCCGTGCAAATGGACACCAAAAGTGAGCAGATGCTTACATCAGATGAAACAAACTTTAAAGCAGCAGCAGTTAAAAAAGACAAAGAAGGATGTTATATAATGATAGAAGGACTAGTCCAACAGGAAAATATCACAATTTTAAATGTATATGTACCTACCACTAAAGCTCCCAAATTTATAAAACAATTACTACTAGATCTAAGACATGAGCTAGAAAGCAACACAATAATAGTGGGGACTTTAATACTCCACTGACAGCACTAGACAGGTCATCAAGACAGAAAGTCAACAAAGAAACAATGGACTTAAACTATACCCTACAACAAAAGGATTTAACAGATATTTTCAGAACATTCTACCCAACAACTGCAGAATATACATTCTATTCATCAGCACATGGAGCATTCTCCAAGATAGACCATATGATAGGCCACAAAACAAGTCTCAATACATTTAAGAAAATTAAAATTATATCATGTATTCTCCCAGACCACAGTGGAATAAAGTTGGAAATCAACTACAAAAGGAACCCTCAAAACCATGCAATTACATGGATATTAAATCACCTGCTCCTGAATGATCATGGGGTCAACAATGAAATCAAGAGGAAAATTTAAAAATTCTTTGAATTGAACGATAATAGTAACACAACCTATCAAAACTTCTGGGATACACTAAAAGTGGTGCTAAGAGGAAAGTTCATAACATTAAATACCTACATCAAAAAGTCTGAAAGAGCACAAATAGACAATCTAAGGTCACACCTTACAGAACTGGAGAAACAATAACAACCCAAACCCACGCCCAGCAGAAGAAAATAAGTAACAAAGATCAGAGCAGAACTAAATGAATTTGAAACAAAAAATATAAAAAGATAAATAAAAAGTTCATTTTTTGAAACGATAAATAAAATTGATAGACCATTAGCAAAATTAACCAAGAAAAGAAGAGAGCAAATCCAAATAACCTCATTAAGAAACAAAATGGGAGATATTACAACGATACCAAAGAAATACAAAAGATTGTTCAAGGCTACAGGAACACCTTTACATGCATAAACTGGAAGACCTAGAGGAGATGGATAAATTCCTGAAAATATACAACCCTCCTAGATTAAACCAGGAAGATATAGAATCTCTGAAAAAGCAGTGAGATTGAAATGGTAATTTTAAAATTGCCACCAAAAAATGTCCAGGACCACATGGATTCACAGCTGAATTTTATCAGATATTCAAGGAAGAATTGGTACCAGTCCTATTGACACTATTCCAAAAGATAGAGAAAGAGGGGATCTTCCCTAAATCAATCTATAAAGCCAGTATCACCCTAATACCAAAACCAGGGAAGAACATAGCAAAAAAAAAAAACTACAGACCAATATTCTTGATGAACATAAATGCAAAAATCCTCAACAAAATACTAGTGAACTGAATCCAACACCTTATCAAAAAGATAATCCACCATTATCAAGTGGGTTTCATACCAGGGATGTAAGGATGGTTTAACATATGCAATCTAAAAATTCAATGCAATTCCCATCTTAATACCATATTATTCTTTACAGAACTAGAAAAAACAATCCTAAAATTCATATGGAACCAAACAAGAGCCCACTAGCCAAAGCAAGACTGAGCAAAAAGAACAAATCTGGAGGCATCACATTATGTGACTTCATACTATACTATAAACATAGTATAACATAACATAGTATCACATAAACAGAATTAAAAGCAAAAATCACATGATGATCTCAATAGACGCAGAAAAAGCATTTGACAAAATCCAGCATTTATTTATGATTAAACCCTCAGCAAAATTGGCACAGAGGGACATACCTTAAAGTAATAAAAGCCATCTATGACAAACCCACAGCCAGCATTATGCTGAACACAGAAAAGTTGAAAGGATTCCCCCTGAGAACTGGAACAAGAGAAGGATGCCCAGTCTCACCACTTCTGTTGAACATAGTACTGGAAGTCTTAGCCAGAACAATCAAACAAGAGAAAGAAATAAAGGCCATCAAAATCGGTAAAGAGGAAGTCAAACTGTCACTGTTTGCTGAAGATATGATCGTATACCCAGAAAACCCTAAAGACTCACCCAAATAGCTGCTAGAACTGATAAAATAATTCAGCAAAGTTTCAGCATACAAAATTAATGTATACAAATCTGTAGCTCTGCTATACATCAACAGTGAGAAGCTGAAAATCAAATGAATAACTCAACCCCTTTCACAATAGCTGCAAAAAAAAAAAAAAAATACTTAGAAACATACCTAACCAAGAACATGAAAGACTTCTACAAGGAAAGCTACAAAACACTGCTGAAAGAAATCATAGACCACACAAACAAATGGAAATACATCCCATGCTCGTGGATGGGTAGAATCAATATTGTGAAAATGACCATACTGCCAAAGGCCATCTAAGAATTCAGTGCAATTCCCATCTTAATACCATCATTATTCTTCAGAGAACCAGAAAAAAAAATCCTAAAATTCATATGGAACCAAAAAAGAGCCCATTAGCTAAAGCAAGACTAAACAAAAAGAACAAATCTGGAGGCATCACATTACGTGACTTCACAAACTATACTACAAGGCCATAGTCACAAAAACAGCATGGTACTGGGATAAAAATAGGCACATAGACCAATGAAACAGAATAGAGAACCCAGAAATAAGCGAAATACTTACAGCCAACTGATCTTCAACAAAGCAAACAAAAACATAAAGTGAGGAAAGGACACCCTATTCACAAATGGTGCTGGGATAATTGGCTATCCACAAGTAGAAGAATGAAACTGGATCCTCATCTCTTCCTTAATCAAAAATCAACTCGAGATGGGTCAAAGACTTAGATATAAGAGCTGAAACCATAAAGATTGTAGAAGATAACATTAGAATAACCCTTCTAGACATTGGCTTGGGCAAATACTTTATGACCAAGAACCCAAAAGCAAATGCAACAAAAATAAAAATAAATAGATGGGATTTAATTAAACTAAAAAGCTTCTGCACAGGAAAAGAAATAATGAGCAGAGTTAACAGACAACACACAGAGTGGGAGAAAATCTTCATACATCTGAAAAAGGACTAATATCCAGAATCTAAAATAATTCAAATTAGCAAGAAAGAAACAAACAACCCCATTAAAAAGTGGGCTAAGGACATGAATAGACAATTCTCAAAAGAAGATACACAAATGGCCAACAAGCAAATGGAAAAATGCTCAACATCACTAATAATCAGTGAAATGCAAATTAAAACCACATTGTGATACCACCTCACTCCTACAAGAAAGGCCATAATCAAAAACATACAAAAAAATAGATGTTGGTGTGGGTTTGGTAAAAGGGAACACTTTTACATTGTAGGTGAGAATGTAAACTAGTCCAACCAGTGTGGAAAAAGGTGTGGAGATTCCTTAAAGAACTAAAAGTAGATGTACCATTTGATCTAGCAATCCCCCTACTACATATTTACCGAGAGGAAAAGAAGTCATTACATGAAAAAAATATTTGCACATGCATGTTTATAGCAGCAAAATTTGCAATTGCAAAAATATGGAACTAGCCCAAATGCCCATCAATCAATGAGTAGATAAAGAAAATGTGGTATATATACACTGTGGAATACTACTTAGCCATAAAAAGGAATGAAATAATGGCATTTGCAGCAACCTCGATGGAATTGGAGACTATTATTCTAAGTAACTCAGGAATGGAAAACCAAACATTGTATATTCTCATACGTGGGAGCTAAGCTATGAGGATGTAAAGGCATAAGAATTGTACATTGGACTTTGGGGACTCAGAGAAAAAGGGTTGGGGGTGGCAAGAAATAAAAGGCCACACATTGAGTACAGCATATGCTGCTAAGGTCATGGGTGCACCAAAACCTCAGAAATCATCATTAAAGAACTTATTCATGTAACCAAACACCATCTGTTACCCCAAAACCTACTGAAATAAAAAATTAAAATATTTAGCCATTTATTTTTCCTGAGAAATTTTAAACTTCATTATGATGGATTCTTCTAATGTACATTTGATTTATTTTATATTTTGAGTTGGTAATATGTGCAATTATTTAAAAATTCAAGAACTTCACAGTGAAAAATACTTTCTCTTTCTTTCCTGTGACACAGCCACCCAAGTTTCTCCCTAGAAAAGCTGTTGTCAACATTCCTTGTGTCCAGAGACTGTTCCTGAATCCCAAACATATGTTTATATTTTCACTCCAATAGTGGCAAGTACACACCCTTCTCTAAACCTTGTCCTTTTTTTCAATTAGCAATGTACTTTGGAGTTCGTTTTTTTTTTTTTTTGGAAAAAAATGATAATTAAAAATTTGTAATTTTAATGGTAATTAAAATCCCAGGCTGGGGTTCAGTGGCACGAGCTCGGCTCACTGCAACCTCCGCCTCCCTGGTTCAAGTGATTCTCCTGCCCTACCCTCTCGAGTAGCTGGTGCTACAGGCATGTGCCACCACGTCTGGCTAATTTTTTGTATTTTTAGTAGAGACGGGGTTTCACTGTGTTAGCCAGGATGGTCTCGATCTCCTGACTTTGTGATCTGCCTGCCTCAGCCTCCCAAAGTGCAGGGATTACAGGCATGAGCCACTGTGCCAGGCCTGGAGTTCATTCTTAAGGGTACAAGAAAAGCTGTCACATTACTTTTGATGGCCATGTAGTATTCCATTGAACATATGTACAATATTTTTTATTTAAATGTTCAAACATTTCCTTACAGAGATCTAGGTTGTTTCCAATCTTTATTTATTGTGAACAGTACAAAAATGAAAAGTAAATATTTGTATCTTTTTTCTCATTGATACAAGCTTATCTACAAGAAAATATATAAACTGTACTTGCTAGGTAATATAGTATATGCTTATTTAATTTTGATAACTTTTGCCAAATTATTTTCCTCATAGGTTATCCTAAGTCACACCCACACTAGCCAGTGTGAAAAGTCCTATCTCAACACCCTGGCCAATACAATGCTTATGAATCTTTTTCCTAGCTAATATAATTGGCGAAAAGTTTACCACATTGTAGTCTTAGTAAGAGAAATGTGAGCTAAGATAGAACATTTTGTATGTGCTTAGACCTTTAATACTTCCTGTTCTTGAACTCTCTTGTTCATGTTCTTTGCCCATTTTTTCAACTGAATTGGGCCTTTTAAAAATTAATTCCCAAGAACTTTATCACATGAAAGTTGATGTTTGTAAGTTATTTGTCTTTTGACTTCATTCATGATGTTATTTTTTTTGCCATTTAGATTTTTTAAAATAATGTCCTTTAAAAACTTGAATGGCAAAAGAGAAACATAATGAATGATGATAGACATATTTATCCTTTTTTAAAAATCTGAATATCTCATATATATATAATGACCATACTGAGAATATTAAAATGTAACTGATTTTTTCTCTAATAATTTTTATTAAAAAATTTAATTTTGAAGCCATCTAGAATTTAGTTTAGCATTAGTCGTAAGATGGAGAAACCAGCTTTAATTTAAATTTTTAAAATTTCCTGATGGTTAGTCAGTTGTTCTGCTATTGAATAGTACATTCTTTGCATAGAATCCAAATGTTACATTTTCTTCTATTAAATCACCATGTATATTTTTTATTTTCCTGAAATTTCAATTGTCTTCATTGACCTACTAGTCAAATCATGTGTTATTAATGTACATCTTTGATAATTAGTATTTTACCTAATGTTTGAATATTTGAGGGAGTTATTCCCACCACCACCCATCATTCCTCTTCTTTTAAATAATATTTCTGGCTTTTTTGCTTATCTATTTTATAATAACTTTAGAATTTATATTTTACCTGCCCCCTGCATATATGGGCATTTTATGATTTGTGCATCCGTAATTCAAAGTGAGAGGAACATGTGATTTTCTGGAGGAAACTTTCAACTTTGAATGCTTGTGACCAAAGGAAAACTATGACATCATCTGGCAGCCATTTCAAATTATAGCCAGATGTTCTAAAATGGTTTCTTACTACCCCAGAAGTGTGGCTTAAATCACTTCCACTTCACAGGCATTGCTATCAATTTTCTATCTCTCACAGCTCAAAATCTTAAAGACAAAAGGTGTTACATCATCTTATAACTTTTTGAATTTTTACAGGTGATTTTAGCTAAGACAATCCAAACATCTGGAGATCCCTCTCCATTTTTCTTTGATGGTAAACACATTTTTACAAAAGTAAATACAGCTTTCTTCTGCACTGACATAGAGAAAATATTTTTTGCTCAATATTTCAAGCACTACTTTAAAAATCTATTCTAAAATATAGGTAAAAAAGTAGCATGTGAAGTGTAAAACATTATATTAAAACAGGATATAATTGCGCTATAGAGGTTAAATCTCATATTTAGCACTGACATGATAGCACTCAATTTTGTGAGGCATCTTTTGTAAAGTACAGTAGGCCATTATGAGTATTTGGTTACATAATTCATTTTCACTTAGTGTAGATGGTATTAATATATTTTGTGTGGTTCGGTTCTATGGATTTTCAAAGAGCATGATTCATTCATGAGTAATCAGTAGCCCGTAGTCCTTGTATAGTCATTAGAATATCCTGTCTTGATGATTTTCTGTGAATATCAATGCTCTCAGAAGTATGCCATTGGGACTGAGCCTGCACAGATGTCAGAGATTCTCTAAGATGACCCAGCCAATACTCCCTCCACCTTTCATTTCTCTGGTATTGTGATTTACTAAGTGTTTTACAAGAAGATATTAAACATTTAGGAAAATGTGTTAATTTTCAAAAAGACTCCTTTTTTGTGTCTGCCCTCATTTTCTTGCTTTTTGAGTCAGTTATAGGGATTTTGAAGTTTAAAATACTGAGATTTTTAAAGTTTCAATCAAAAAGTATTCATGCTTTGATATTGAATAAAATTTCCCAGTTAGTATGATCTTTAAAATACAAATTTGATTTGCATTTACATTTCAAAGCTTTTAATTGTTTTCAGTGAATGTCCCCTGATACTGCACTCTTCAGACCCATTCTATTTGTTTAGCTTTGGCTTCTCCCCTGCCTTGAGTGTTAGATTTGGTGGGAGATGGGCAAGGAAATCAGAGTGAACCCTCACATCTCAGCCCTGATAGAAGGTGCACCTATTCCTCTATACCAGTATGTTTAAGAAGTCTTGTAACACATCTTGCTTTTAGAAATCCGTTTATTTTTGTTTTTGTTTTTGTTTTTTAAAGAGGCTCTCATACGTAAGTGGGGTGAACAGGTGAATAACATTGATTTCTTTAGAAGATAGGTATTATGTAAATGCTGCCTTGTAGAAATGCATTTCCATTTCCTGAATTGATCTCATCTTAAAGCCTTGCAGTCAATCCTATTTTTTATGTATTGCTGTTTTAATAGAAATTCCATGTTCCACAATGAAAGTAACTGACCAAAGATGTTGAAATGATGCTTAAAAGCCTCTTATCTATCATCTTTGGAATTTCAGGATATCATTAAAAAACAACAGCAGCAAATGATAAAAAGAACAAACAGTGGTGTGCTTTAGCTGATATTGGTTATTCAAATAGCCTCTCAATGTTTTTTTCATCTTTTTTTTTTCCTTCTAGAAAATTCCTTTTTGAAAGATGGCTTTGAACTTGGACCAGTCTATAAGGAATAGATTTTACTGTTTATCATTAGGAGGAGAGGATTTTTTTACCTTACACTTAGTGTGGTTGAACCCATCATTAAGTGACTAAAACTCTCCTCTATCCCTAAACTTTATCCTATTTAGCTAGGAAAACCAAGACAGGGCCTCTTCCTCTCGTAGAACATCCTGGCAGGTTCACTAAAAGCTAGTTTGTGGATATCTCAGTAGAGATTTCCATCAACAAACAGTGACAATATCTGCCAATGGATTTTGCATTTGTATTGCAACTTCATGAGCATAAAATAAAAAAACTTGAATTGCCACTATCATATAATGGTTATTCTTACATTTAGTCATTATTACCAACTTATTTATTTTTCTAAAATGACCATAATTTATTTTTTAATGAAATGTAATGACAAACCTTAATCTCCAAATTTGTTTTTTAAATTATATTGTAGTTTATCACATTTTTAAGTTAACCAGAAACATCTATAATCTTGACCTTTAAATCATTTATTAAAATAAAAACATAGGTACATGGGACCAGAATTCATTTTTATAAAATCACAACTGTTCACTATATAACACTATGATTTCTTTTTGTGTTTCTGATGTTTTCCTATCTAAAAGTGACATAGGGTTAAAAAGGAGAGAAAGTGGATATAGACCAATATCCAAACATTGGTTCCCTGCTTCAGTCCATAATTATCATTCATTTTTTATTGCCTCAATTCCAGTTATCAAAAAGTAGGTACTAATCCAAACTGCATTTCACCTCCTAGCAAAGGAGTTAAAATATGTCTTATTGTTCTCCACGTTCTGTATGAAGTTCTTACTTTGAAATGCAAGGTCCTTCATTCTTCAGCTTAATCCTCTGAAACTCACTGAATTTTCTAGCCTTGTCATCTACCAAAATGTGCACATATTGTTGTATCTTGGGCTGTCTTAAGAAAAGACATCATGAACTCCTGAGCCAGACTATCTAGATCAGAATCTCACCTGTACCACATACTAGCTGTATGACCTGGGGCAAGTGACTTAACCTCTCTTTGACTCAGCATTCTCATCTATATAATAAGAACAATTAAAGCATCTACCTCATAGGATTATTAAGTTAAATAAGGTCATATATGTAAAGCCTTTAAAATAGAGCAACCACATGTTAAGTATTCAGTAAATATTTGCTATAGCAGTATTTACCACCATCATGATCATCACAAATAGAGGTCAACATCACTTATTTACTTCGACCTTGCTTTAGTACATCCTAAACTCTGCAATTAAGACTTTTGGAGTGGAGTATAGCTATCTTTGTTAGCAGCCCTAATTATTTTATAAAGTAGATAGGGCAATATTTTTTAAAAAAGAGAGTACTTAGGAAAATCACTTGCATGAAACTACCCCTCTATGCTGTAATTTATTCCTTTGCTCAGCAAATATTTATTCAATCTCTACCATGAACATGGCAGAATGTGTGGCCTCGAAAATAACATAACAAACAAAGTTGTTATGATCCCTGGATCATGAAGCTTAGTGTTAGGGTGGAAGACAATTGATAATCAAATGTTCTATAAATAAATAGTTATATATTTTGATAATTCTATAAAGGAAAACAATAGGATTTGATGAAAAAGAATAAGATGAAGTCTACTTTAGATTAAGTGATCAAAAAAGCTTTCTGGAGATGAAATTTAAGGTTAAATAAAATAATCTATTTAAAGATCCAGTAAAACACTTGCACAGGGCAAGTGCTCAGTAAATACTATTCTTTTCTTCATGCAAAGGACGTGATCTCATTCTCTTTTATGGCTGCATAGTATTCCATGGTGAACCTGGAGGCTATTATCCTTAGCAAACTAACACAGGAACAGAAAACGAAATACCGGATGCTGTCCCTTATAAGTGGGAGCTAAATGATGAGAACACATGGACACATAGAAGGGAACAACACATACTGGGGACTTTTGGGGGGTGGAGAGTGGGAGGAGAGAGAGGATTAGGAAAAATAACTAATGGGTACTAGGTTTAATACCTGGATGATGAAATAATCTGTAGAACAAACCCCCATGACACAAGTTTACCTACGTAACAAACCTGCACTTGTACCCCTGAACTTAAAGTTAAAAAAAAGAAAAAAAAATTATTTAAAAATATACTTTAATACAACTAGATTTAAGGTTCACATTTGTGATATAACACAAAGAAAGGCTTATTAGTATCAGAGACTCTTATTTATTGTTTGTTTTTTATTTGTTTTGTGGTTTGTTGAGGACACTTTCCTTCCTAGGAAGAGGTGAAAGTGCCTTATTTGTTGTGAATACAGATAATAAGATTGACTAGACTTCAGTATTGGCCACATTGCCCTGCTGATTTACCATAAACATAGATCAGAAAGAAGCAGTGAGAGAAACACTAGCCTGCACATTGATGTTTGAAGACAAACTCTTCTCCTCCTTCAAGACACATTCAACATTCTCACTTATCCAACAGCTATTTTTTGGAGCCCCTTGTTTGCACCAAGCACTGTGCTAAGCCCCAGATGCAGATGGGGCTTGATTTCACCATCCGTCTGTCTGAGGGCATCCCAGGGGAATTTCAGGCCATCTACAAAGTTTTCTCTAAAAAAAACTTTCTACTGTCACATGGAAGGCAAATTATTTTTTAAATCCCTTAAGGATGCTTTTTTGAAAAATAACAAAGAATTATCTGGAGAAAATATTTTCTACATTAATTGTGAGGGACTATTTGAGAGGATTAAAAAGTCAATTATTTTGATTTATTTTGGTTGGGTGAAGGGTGATATGAGGGGAAACAGAAGGACTCTCAATAACTGATTGTCATCTCCAGGGATGGTGATAAAGTCCTATGTGAAGAACAGCTTTCAGAAACCAACAATAAATAAATAAATACTATATACACTCTCCCAAGCACTTCTCAAGGTGACAAGACCAGAGTTATGATTGTTCAATCAATTAGTGCATATTAAACATATATCTCAAACAGGATTCATTTTACCAAACTGTTTCTAAGAACTGTACTTAACCTCTTCACAGTGCTGTCTTTCTGTAATGCCGGCATGACTCTTAAGCCAGGATTGCCTGACAATGGGTAGAGTAACTTCCGTGAGAAGTTTAGGCTCACTTCTAAATGGAGGTCTGGATGTGGCTGTGAGGAAGACCTGCATGAATTCAAACATGGCTGGAACTCCCAGTAAAAGCTGTGGTTGTATTTCTTCTTAATCTGTAACCTAACCCAAACAAGCAACATATTTGTCAGGAGCTTGAGCAAACACAGTTTCAATATATTTGCCTCGGTTTGATATTAGTGCTAGTGGTACTAGTTAGTAGCTAAGAAGGTAGGCACTGGCACTAAACCTTGAATTTTGGCCATAGTGCCACCAGACACACAGCCATAGAACCCTGGGCAAAGCACTTTCTTTGCATTATGGGAGTAATAACACCTACTCCAGAGATTTTGCCTGAGAATCCAATGAGCCATGGGCATGCGAGCCCATAGCCACTCTTATTGTAAATTGTCAATAAATGCAACATATATGCAATATATACTCAGTTTAAGACCAATTAAATAGAGTTCTTCATAATTGTAAAAAAGCACAGGCAACCTACTACTTTAAATGGTGGGTTTAGAGACTCAAAATACTGTGAAACTCAAAATATCTTCATATATGATCATTAGCATACTCAAAGGCTCTTATGATAGAAAGCCCACTTGGGCTTGCTACATGTGAGCATCATTGTATATTTTTTATCTCTCTTTTGTAGTAAGTATTGCTCACTAAAATAGGATAGAGAAAGAGGGAGTTAAATAGAACTGACACTGGTAAAACACCAATGATGCCAAGTACTGTTCTAAGTGCTTGTGGAACATTACATCTTGTTCCCACAAACCTACAACTTAATTTTGTCATTTCTGATTAAAAGTTTAAAGAATTCCACAGAATTTCAAATATTTGCCACAAACACTTAATAAGTGGCTGGGCCAGTATTTGATACCAGCTGAGATCTGACAGGAGAATCAAAGCCTGGCCAAATGAAACAGGAAAAGAGGGAGCAAAAATGCTGTTTATTTTTCTGCTTAATCATTTACTCCTTAATTAAATAATCATTTATGCCTAACCAACTTCCAGTTTTAACAAAAATAGGTTTGAGTTTACTTAATCACAGATAAAATAAAACATATGGATAAATGGAACCAAAGCAAAGCAATAAAGAAAAATAGTGAGAAGGAACATTAAACTTTTGGTAGACCATGGACATGACATCTAAGTTAATACCTGAAATGAACTATAATTGAACTTCGTGGAAGGAAAAGCTGGCCAGGCGTGGTGGCTCACACCTTTAATCCCAGCGCTTTGGGAGGCCAAGGGGGTGGATCACTTGAGATCAGGAGTTCAACAGCAGTCTGGCCAATGTGGTGAAACCCTGTCTCTACTAAAAATACAAACATGAGCTGGGTGTGGTGGTGTGCACCTGTAATTTCAGTAACTTGGGAGGCTGAGGCAGGAGAATTGCTTGAACCCAGGAGGTGGAGGTTGCAGTGAGCCAAGATTGCACCACTGCACTTCAGTCTGGGTGATGGAGTGAGACTCCATCTCAAAAAAAAAAAAAAAAAAAGAAAAAGAAAAGCAGAAAGAGAAACCTAGTAAGTTACATAATTCAGACTAGAATGTTAGAATGTTAGCTTTTGGGGAAGTTAAGGCTTTGTAATTTTTTTTTCACTTCTGTATACTAAGAACCTGAATGATTCTTAGATAATAATTTGGGTTTATTTAATATTTATTAAGTGAATTATGAAATCAGTGAATAATAAAAAAACATGTCACATTTTCTATTGCTAAAAAAGTAATTTTATATAGCATCCATTTCTCCAAACAATATCCTCTCTAATTTAAGACGGATAATGATGCCTGATCTTATTTAAGAAATGTATTCTATTTTGAAGAGCTTAATAAAAATAATTTTGACTCATTATAAACATGGTCAACTCCAACTCTCTTTTAGCCAGTTGTATCTTTAAGCTGGTAATCAGATGAGAATCACGTGCACATTGCATCCTATGAAGCTTCGTTTCACTGATGTGACTTACGTGCTGGTTCAGAGATGTATGGTCATGATGTGACTTACATGCTGGTTCAGAGATGTATGGTCATTCTTTGGTCCTTCCTGGTGAATGTGGAATCCGGTTTGATATAGTTTGGATGTTTGTATCCTCCAAATCTCATGTTGAAATGTAATTCCCAGTGCTGGAGGTGGAGCTTGGTGGGAGGTGTTTGGGTCACGGAAGTGGATCTCTCATGAATCGCTTGGTGCTATCCTAACAATAATAAATGAGTTCTCACTCTAAGTTCACATAAAATCTGGTTGGTTAGAAGGCATCTGCCTCCTCACACTCTTGCTCCTATTCTTGCCATGTGACATGCCTGCTTCCCCTTTGTCTTCTGCCATGATTGTAAGTTTCCTGAGGCCCTCACCAGAAGGAGTTGCTAGATGTAGGCTGGTGCAGCCTGGAGGACCGTGAGCCAATTAAACCTCTTTTCTTATCAATTGCCCAGCCTCAGGTATTTCTTTACAGTAATGCATAAACAACCTAATACACCATTGGACCCTGAGATTTTGTTGATGAACTGTTCCTGCTGAGGCAATTCCTCTCAATTGTTCCTTAGCTCTCTCCACAGGGAAGCACCTTAAAACCACATCATGGCCGGGCACGGTGGCTCACGCCTGTAATCCCAGCACTTTGGGAGGCCGAGGTGGGTGGATCACAATGTCAGGAGATCCAGACCATCCTGGCTAACACGGTGAAACCCCGTCTCTACTAAAAATACAAAAAATTAGCCGGGCGTGGTGGAGGGCGCCTGTAGTCCCAGCTACTCAGGAGGCTGAGGCAGGAGAATGGCGTGAACCTGGGAGGCTGAGCTTGCAGTGAGCCAAGATCGCGCCACTGCATTCCAGCCTGGGCGACAGAGTAAGACTCCATCTCAAAAAACAAACAAACAACAACAACAACAACAAAAATACATGATATGGGCCTTGAATCATGAATGTAAATGGATTTTTGGGCACATGACTTTATAAAAATTTGAGACCATAAGTGAATCATGGACCTATCAAGCACTACTCGTCTCTAAAGAGAACTTTGACTGCTTTGAATCCTCAAGTTTAGGAGATTCATTTTGTGAATGCACACATGGTCATGTGCCCGGTACTCAGCTATCCACAGGTGATAAAGAGCAGGATATGGGGCAAAACAATTTGCTAAAGGGTTGGGGGAAATAACCTAATAAATTCAATTTCTTTCTCACAGGCCTCCCTTTAAAAAGCATGTATGTTATGGTAGCATAACTATATGCTTCCCATTCTCAACACATCAGTACTATTTTTTGAAGCTGTAGGTTGTTGGTTGACATGGGCATTTTTAATTTTGTTATTACCAGACCCCATCAGATTCCCTAGGCTTCATGTGTGTTATCATAGGAAATACTTCTCTACTTGCCTCTTCCATTATGTCAGCTGTTGTTTGATGGGGATTAGGAAAGTGCACAAGAAGGAAGCTGAGCAAAACTGCACGGCTCGTACCTTTCTCTGTCTTTTGTGAGTGCTTGTTAGCAATCCAGGATTTCCTGGGAAAGGACAGAAATCACAGATATGTATATATGCTCTCACAGAAAGTGGAAGCCAGTAACCCTGGGAAATTCGTGCTCAATCTTGGAAGTGTATCAGAGATATACTCTACCTCTGAAAACCTCCAGGCTGAGTATATATTTAAAATGTATCTTTGCATTTTTCAGGTTAACTACATACATGACTAGCAAGACAAAATACAGCATTATTTTCTTTTCAGTATATAACTGAATAACTAATTGATTTGTTTACCAATTAATTTCCATTTCCCCACACGAGAGCATCAACTTTATGAAATCCAGGATGCAGTTTTGTTCATTGTTATATCTGTAGCCTAAAACTGTATATCACACATAAGCTCAATAAATGTTTGTTGAATTAATTAATTGATAAATGATAGTAGAATTAGATTCTAATCCATAATACAGAAATATAACCTTGAGTAGATTTCTTAAAATATCTTAGACTCATCTTTCTCCTCTGTAAACTGGGAGGAAAGAGGGAAGAGGGACAACAAGATGACTTGTAAAGGTCCACTTCAATTCTAGAATTCTATGCATTGTTTGCAGGAAGGAATATTAGGCTGACCCATCAATTCACTGATTAATTGAAAAATAGGAATTAATAGAATTTTACCAAAGGGAATTAAATGGATTTAGTAGCTGCAATGTACCAGCCTATTTTGAATGAAACATAGTTCCTATGTCGGTTGATTCCAGAGGGGTAGGAAATGGATGTGAACAAATCATATAATTCTGTATCATACAAGAACAAAGGATGACCAATGTATAAGCATACCTCAGCGGTATTGTGGGTTCAGTTCCAGACTACGCAATAAAGCAAATATCACAAGAAACTGAATCTCAATAATATTTTGGTTTCCCAGTGCATATAAAAGCTATGTGTACACCTCACTGTAGCTTATTAAGTGAGCAACAGCATTGTGCCTAAAAACATGTATATTGGGCTTCAGGTAATCCTCCTGCCTCTGTCTCCCAAAGTACTGAGGTTACAGCCTGAGCCACCATGCCTACCCCATGCTCCACTTCTAATGCTAGTTCTCTTGCTATTTTTACCACATCTGCAGTGACTTCCTTCACTGAAGTCTTGAACCCTTTAATGTCATCCAAGAGTGTTTAAACACCATCTTCCAAATTCCTGTTAATATGGATATTTTGATCTTCTCTCATAAATGACAAATGTTATTAATGGCATCTAGAATGGTGAATTCCTTCCAGAAGGGTTTAAATGTAATTTTCCAAGATCTATCAGAGGAATCACTATCTATGACAGCTACAGCATTATGAAATATATTTCTAAAATTATAAGACTTGAAAGTAGAAATTACTCTTGATCCATGGGCTGCAGAATGGATGTTGTGTTAGCAGGCCTGAAAACAACATTAGTCTTGTACATCTCCATCAGTGCTCTTGGGTGACCCAGGTGCATAATCAATGAGAAGTAATATTTTGAAAGGAATCTTTTTTTTTTTTTTTTGAGATGGAGTCTTGCTCTGTCACCCAGGCTGGAGTGAAGTGGCATGATCTCAGCTCACTGCAACCTCTGCCTCCTGGGTTCAAGCGATTCTCCTGCCTCAGCCTCCAGAGTAGCTGGGACTATAGGCACACCCCACCACACCTGGCTAATTTTTTGTACTTTCAATAGAGACAAGGTTTCACCATGTTGACCAGGATAGTCTCGATCTCCTGACCTCATGATCTGCCTGCCTAGGCCACCCAGAGTGCTGGGATTACAGGCGTGAGCCACCGAGCCTGGCCGCATTGGCTTTAACTTAAAGTCACCACTCCATTAGCCCCTAATGAGACAGTCAGCCTGTCCTTTGAAGTTTTGAGGCCAGGCATTGACTTCTCTATCTGGGAAAGTCCTAGATGGCATCTTCTTCCAATATAAGGATATTTCATCTAGATTGAAAATCTATTGTTTAGTGTAGCCACCTTCATAAATTATCTTAGCTAGATCTTCTAGATAACTTGCTGTGTCTTCTGCATCAGCACTTGTTTCTTCACTTTGCAGTTTTATGTTATGGAAACAGCTTCTTTCCTTAAACCTCATGAACCAAGCTCTGCTAGCTTCCACCTTTTTTTCTGCAGCTTCTCTCGCCTCTCCTAGCCTTCATAGAATTGAAGAGAGTTAAGATCTTGCTCTGGACTAGGCTTTGGCATTAAGAAATGTAGCTAGTTTGTTCTTCTATCCAGACCACTACAACTTTCTCCAGATCAGCAATAAGGTGGTTTTGCTTTCTTATCATTCATGTGTTCACTGCAGTTGCATTTTCAATTTTCATCAAGAACTTTTCTTTTGCATTCACAGCTTGGCTAACTGGTACAAAGGCCTAGCTTTCAGACTATCTTGACTTTTGACATGCCTTCCAGACTAAGCTTAATTATTTCTAGCTAATATTTGCTAGAGGGAAGTGTATATTTAAAGCTGTGAGGGTATTTATAATGAATAATGATAATATTATTCCTTCTAGGCCTAGTAGGGATGATATTAGATGTGATCGATAGATTAATACTCCCAGAAGTGATATAGTAAATGCTAATACATTGTTTATGTAAATAGAGGGCATTTCGTAGGTATGGGTATCATAATCTAATGAGTTGAAATCATTTATTTTTGCTTAAACTACTTACCAATTCAGCTTTCAGGTTTCAAGTGAAAGACACGCAATTCTTTCTTTCAACTGAACAACTTAGAGGTCATTGTAGGGTTGTTAATTGGCCTAATTTCAATATTGTTGTATCTCAGGAAATGGTGAGGCCTGAGGAGAAAGAAAGAGATGGGGAACATCTGGCCAGGAAAAGAGTCAGAACATAGATTTATCAATTCAGTTTGCTGTCTTAAATGGCTGCTGTTCATGGTGCCACAAAACTATGACAATAGTAACATCAAAGATTATAGATCATAGATTACCATCAGAGATAAAATAATAATAAAGCTTGAAATATTGTGAGAATGACCAAGGTGTGACAGAGAGGAAGGAAGAAAGGACAGAAGGAAAGGGAAGGGGAGGGGAGGGGAGGGGAGGGAAGGGAGAAGGAGGGAGGGAGGGGAGAGGAAGGGGGTTAAGAAAGGAAAGGAGAAAAAGAGAAAGGGAGAAAGAAAGAGAAGGAGAAAGGGGTGACAAAGGTGGCAGGGAGAAAGGAAGGAAAGAAGAGGCAGAGGGCTGTGTCAAAATTGTCCTGAAATCAATTTTGTCTCTTCTTTTAATTTATTGGCAAACAAACAAACACAACAACTAACTCTGTAGCATATACAGAATGGAATAGGAGCTGTTTCCCAGAATTGGAAATGTGCTAACACTGTTGTTGTTGGCATGTTATGCTTTTCACCAAAGAATTTAGCAAAAATTTTAAGAAGGTTAAGTTTTATAGAACCCTCACCTTAGCCTATATGAAAATAACTGACCAAATGATATAGGGATGCAATTTGGTGTCTATACCCATAATAACCACATCTATCCAATGCGTATTGTCAGATACTGTTGCAACAGTAGAATTTTTGATGACTCTCTGGATTTAATTCGTGCATCATTTGGATCTTTGAAATCATTTTATACACCCAAGTTCTTTTTGCAACATCAATTGTAATGATTTGTACCTTCTGTTTTTTTTTTTTTTTTTGTAATCACAAGGGATTGTACAATCTAATCTTAATGTTAAGGATATGAAGTTTTTTTTTCTTCAACTTCTTTAAATATTAGCAACTATTTCACAGACGGTCTTTTCTTAAGCAATGTCATTGATTTACCAGTGAGAGCAGCCAAATCTCACTTAGGAAATAACGGTCAATGTCTCTCAATCATCCATAAATGGAGTTGACCTAATGCTAAACTAAGCTACAAGATAAGAGGGCCATTGAAGAAATTTCTAACACAGATGGTCAAATCAATTCAAATATTACATAATACTCTATCTTCCTCCACCAAATCATCAAAGTTTCCAAGCTGTCAAGGCTTTCACTTTTTTCTGAGTTGTCTGAGTGACAGGATATGCTTGAGATTTCCCACATTTCAAAACTTGTCTTTAAATGCAATTTCTCCATGCATGATGAATAATCAAATATCTACACCTAATAAATATTCCCTACAACTTTTTTTTTAGCACATCAAAATACACTATGGTAATACTATTCTCCTTAATGCCAATGGCACAACAACAAAAAAGAAATCCTGGAAGGAAAGACTTTTTCTCCAAGTCAATTTAAAACTTCCTTATTCATTTTAAATATTTCATTGCATTAATTTTTCAAAGCAACAAAACATATATTCATCAAGTGAAACTAAGCATGCCCCCCTCAGATAGGTACATCTGTTGCTTTCCTGCTCTGTCCCTGAATAATTCATTTTAATACATTTAAAGTATACACTTCATTAAAACAAGCTACGCTCGTTTACATATAAAATGTACATTGATGAAAACAAAAATGAAAGCTGTTAGAAAGCCGATCCTAAAATTTTGTTACTCCTTGTGATTTATATCTAGCTGTCTCTATTTCCTCCTACAATGATGGTATAAAGGCATCTCCACACCCTCTGGCCCATTGGGAGCTTTAGTTATATCAACAAATAGGTGGGAAAAGTTGGCTGGTATATTTTGAAACTCTTTTCCCACAGCCTTTGTTCCTCACGGACAACTTCAACAAGATTCATAATCACTGTTTGTCCATTTTAGCTCCCTCTGCTCACATCACATAATAGATGCACCATGTATACTGAATGGCATTTAGGAATCAAAGCCAACACAGAGAATACTAATCAGTTTTAACTTCTTGAAAATTAATCAATTTGTGCTGGTCTGATGCAGTGCAGGGAAAAATATTCAGTTTTATTCACTCCCTGCCCTTTTGAACTCTGTTAACTGATTATCTAAATGGTTTTCAGAAAGACCTTAATTTTTTTTTTTTACCATTATAGCATTTCCCCCTCCTCTATTTTTATGGTTGTGTCTTAGGAAGGGAGAGTAGGGATGGGGTGGAAACAAGAGGAGAGGGGATGAGAGGAAAGAGTTTAGCATTTAAAGACACAGTATTAAGTATTCCCTTTAAAGAAAGTTGCTTTCTATAAATATGTTATTGGAAAAGAACATATTCATATGTCTTACAGGTAAAGTTTGAATGACGTAGAATCAAATATAAAATAATTTATGAGATATTTTCTACATAATACTTTATCACAATATTTGACAATTGCCACTATTGCTACTTATTAGAAAAAAAAGGCTATACGTCATAAAATCATCAAATTTCAAAGGTTATGTATAAGAACTATACTATTACACATATTTTTATATTAATAACTAATTATAGCAATGCAGTTTTAAAACTCTGTGGTATGTTTTTTCTGAGGATCCAGAACAATTTCTGTTTATTCAATAGTGCACTTTTTTTTGGAAAAGTAAAGTGTAAAAACAAAGCAAAACAAAACCTTTTCTTTTAATGGTGACTGGTTGACATCTTACTTTATAGAAACCAGTCTCTGAGAACACAATTTTTTCCATATCACAGTATTTTGCTCTTTTATAGGATTTGTCAAATTTTCCCAGTTCATGTGACACTTTTGTCAGGAGAAAAATTACCTGAAACTACATACCTAGTATCTCACTGCTTGCTCCCCCACCTGTTCCCTTCCCTCACAAGGACATGAGCTCAAGTGTGCATGCGTGCACGCATGCACGCGCACACACACACACACCTGTAACTGGAATGAAGTGGATCATAATAGTTGTACTATTGAAAGTCAGTGTAAGTTAATACGCTACTATAGGCTAGTATGAAGAAGTTTTACATTATTTATTTAAAGCCATATCAGAAGCCAAAACTGTAATGTTTGTTATGTTGAAACAGGAATGGAGGTCAGTTCCAAGTTACTAGGAGACTCCACTATGGTTTAACTATGTTACTAGCACCAAACTTGAAGAATCATTGCTTTTTTGTTGTTTTTTTGTTTGTTTGTTTTTTTGAGACAAAGTCTCGCTCTGTTGCCCAGGCTGGAATGCAGTGGTGTGATCTCTGCTCACTGCAACCTCTGCCTCCCGGGCTCAAGCGATTCTCCTGCCTCAGCCTCCTGAGTAGCTGGGGTTACAGGCACCCACCACCACACCTGACTAATTTTTGTATTTTTAGTAGAGATGGCGTTTCACCATGTTGGCCAGGCTGGTCTCGAACTCCTGCCCTCAAATGATCTGCCCCCCTTGGCCTCCCAAAGTGCTGGGATTACAGGCGCGAGCCACCACGCCTGGCCAGAATCATTGCTCTTAATCTTAGCTTCCTGGCTTGTGAAGGAAAATCCAAATGTTTCATTTATTTTTTCTTCGTCATTTATAAGCTAAGTTTTACTTTGCCATAAAAGAAAAAACATTTTAAGGCAAATTCCTTCTCACTGTATTTATTTTATGACACACAGTAAAATATGGTGGCCTTCTAGAAATTTCTGCTCTTTTTCTCATGTCTTACAAAGCATAAGTGGGAAGACTCTAGGCCTTAAAGACTGGCCTGGGTTCAAATTATACCACTTCTCTTTACCAGCTCTTTCATCTTAATTTCCTCATCCATAAAATCAGGCCATTCATACCTACATTTTGGGGTTGTTGTGAAAATTATAGCATATATGTATATTCAATAAATGGGAGCTGCTATCATATTTATTGACTTTTAGGATTAAATTGTCCACAGCTTCCAACATCTCTTTTTCTTCCTTTGAAACTCCCCAACTATCATTTGAGAGCCCATATGTATTTTGGATATTTCGCATCATGAATGTTTAGGCCTGGAAAGTTTGCTTATTTTCTCTGGTGTTTTTGTACACCTGTAACACTCTTCCTCTACTGTTAAAACCTGACAGCAAGCCTGAGTATAAACCAGGAGCCCTTAGGAATATCAGATTAAGGATCAGCCCAGGAATCTACTTTATGGGATATTTGCTCACGTACTGCTGTTTGTCTATCTGACCGGGCAGTGACAAAGTCAGTACCACCAACCACAGCCTTTCTTCTATGGATTCTTAGAAGGCTTTCTACTGTTCTCACATTATATGAACAGCAAAGTTGACCTTTACTCCAAGGGTATGGATAAATATATCTATTGTATGTATAACATAACCCCGGTTCTCACAGCAGAAAAAAAAAATGCCCGATTATTTGATTGTTTTGATAGCGGCGTTTTAAAAGTTCTAGACTAGCACAATACTTACTTAAATATAACCCATGATCATTTTAACATGCATCGTCCAAAGAACATTGTTTGCCCCTGACAAATAGCATGTGCCCACATGTCAATGAATTACAGCAATACTTATTTTAGCTTATATGCCCTATTTGTAACATGCTACTTATTTTACTTTTAGTCTAAAGCCTTGCATGTCAATATCTAGTTAGACGTAAGTTTGGCTGCGGGTAAAATTCTGACAGAGAAGAGGAACAGGTGATTGGTGGCCTAGCAGAGTTAGAGCAGTCTGATATAAATGAAAAAATTAACTAGCATCCGGTGCAGTTGTAACATTTATAAAATGTGAGTGTGTATGTTCATACATTTTATCCTTATTATAAGACCCTTTCTGCCCTTTAGATGCAGCCCTCTGAATGGTGAATACTAAAAACACAGACTCTTGATCGAGGTGAGGGAGTTGGAAAAGACAGGACAAGAAAGGAGGTTGACTTTCTGAAAATATGATGAACGGCTTTATCTGAAAACTCTAGTACTATAGCTCTCTAATGGGATCCTATTTGATACTCACAGCCCATTAAGGAAAAAGAGTAATGTCCTTCTTGGGCAAATGAAGAAGCTGAGGCTCAGGGAGAATAAATGACATAGCCAAGATCCTGCCAAATCCCTTTCCCTTTTCACTAGTTATATGGAATCAGAAAACTTAGGTTTTAGTTTTATTCTGCCACTTTCTTAGGGACTTCAGCAAATCAGTATTTTCACCTGCATAATGTATGATAATAACCCACTGTTATGCTTATATTTCCTGGGTTATTTTTTAGATTGAAATTAAATGGTGACTCTGAAGTTGCTTCATGAAAATTTCGAAGTACTGAATAAATATAAGACATTATCTAAATGGCAAAATAGAATACCCTGCTTCTGCCCATCCCCATCACAGCATAATGTAAATAGTTTCTATTAAGAGGAGATTTGTGGACAAAGAGGTGTTAAAGACAAAAGCTAAAATTCACTGGAGCATCTATCACCTACCTTAATATAGTCACAGTTTGCAAACTGGTTGTCTGTAGTGTTTAGTAGAATGAAGCCAAAAGATATATTTTATCAACACACATTTTATATAATATATGTGTAATACCACATTATATATTATATGCGCACTGTTATATGTAATATAACATTAGATATGTAAAATGTATGTATATAATGTGTGTTGATGAAATATATAGACACACATACACACACACATTTAAACAATCTCAAGCTACAGAAAAGTTGCAAGTGAAGAATATGAAACGTATTTTTAAATCACTTGAGAGCAAGTTACTGGTAGGATATATTCTCAAGAAACTGCAATTATTGCAGTTATTATCAAATGAGTAATTATAAAGAATTTAATCACATTTAATTTGGCAATATTTTATGCGTCCAGAGTGCAAAGTAGACTATTTTATTCTTCTATCTGTATTTTTTTCTAAACTGCTTCTGATATTTTATAAAAATCATACAAAATCATTAGAGAACACCTAATCCAAAACCAGCATCCCAGATCAGGAAATTTATAGCAAGTTAAGTCATTTTCCCTGGACCACCAGGTTGCATGTAAATCACTTTATACAAGCAGATTTGACAAAACTTGGTATTTTAACTGCTGCTCTCAAAAAACTGTAAGACTGAAATTATTTGTGTTCTTTTTCTTCAAAGTGGTCTAGGCATATTCATGTTTGATATAAAACTAAAAGAAAAAAATGCTGACAAATGAAATATATACATAAATGTCAGTGTAGAAGCCATTGGTTTTGAAGATAATTTTTAGTTGATTAGGGAAATTAACAGAGGAAAACAATCACAAAACAGGCCCAAATAATTTATAATTAGCTCTATAATATATAGACTTATATTCTATTTGCTTTAATGTTTTTTGAATACATGCCAAGTAACTCAAAGGCACCTAGAGCTTGGTAAATGGCAAAAAAGAACCCTGTATGTATTTTAAGATGGATAACAGAGGCTAAAAATTATATACACTATGTGCCAATCATTGAGATTCAACTCTACTGTTTTAATACTCTTAAGAAATGATAAAATCTGATTTTACGACAAAAAGCCTATACTTCTAACACTCTGAGCTCTGTATGTTTTTTAAAAATGCTGCCATATCTTACTGTTTATTTCTGGAAACTAGAAATAGGCTAGTTGTTCTTGGAAATTTCACTCTATTTCTGATTTCTTCCTTGTCAAAAAGTCAGTTTGTTCACATTCGGAGCATAAATGAAACCTCAATTTGCATAATGCCTTAAATAAATGACAAAATGAATCTGTGATTTTTTCTGATGTATAAATAAAGATACTAGTTGCTTTAAATGGTTTAATTAATAACGTAGCTTACCACAGTTTACCATGCTTTCTGGACAAAGAATCTGCGTGTGCGTGTGTGTGTGTGTGTGTGTGTGTGTGTGTGAGAGAGAGTGTGTGCGGCAAAATTCTGTTGAAATTCCCAGTGATGTGTACTGAATGAGTTAAATTCCCTATTCTGAAACTACTACTACTAATATTTTTTAAATTATCTATTCTGTGTTTGAATAAGGTTAGATTTCTCAGTTTAATCTTGCATTGCATAACAACCTCTTGGTTAATGATGGACGGTGTATATGTTGGTGGTCTCATCGTATTATAATGGAGTCAAAACATTTCTATTGTCTAGTAACATTGTAGCCATCCTAATGTCCTAGCACAATACTCTGCTTACATGTTATTGGTGATGCTGGTGTAAACAAATCTACTGCACTTCCAGTCATATAAACGTATAGCAATACAATTATGTACAGTACATTATACTTGATCATGATACTTATACATGATAATAAATGACTGCATTAATGGTTTATATATTTTCTATGCTATACTTTTTATGGTTATTTGAGAGTGTACTCTTTGTACTTATAGAAAAAAAGGACTTGTAAATAGCCTCAGGCAAGTCTTTCAGGAAGTATTTCAGAAGTAGGCATTGTTATCATAGGAGATGACTGCTCTATGTATATTACTGGCCCTGAAGATCTTCCAGCTGGACAAGATGTGGAGAGCAAAGACAGTAATGTTGATGATCCTGACCCTGTACAGGCCTAGGGTAATATGCATATTTGTGTCTTAGTGTTTAACAAAAAAGTTTAAGCTGTATAAATAATAATTTTAAAAACAGAAAACCACTTATGGAATAAGGATATTAAGAAAGAATTATTTTTTTGTACAGCTGTACAATGTGTGTTTTAAGCTAAATGTGATTACAAAAGAGTCAAAATTTAAGAAGATTAAAGTTTATAAACTAAAAAAGTTACAGTAAGCTAAGTTTATTGTTAAAGAAAGAAAAATATGTTTTATAAATTAAATGCAGCCTAAGCATATAGTAGTACACAGTAATGTTCTAAGCCTTCACATTCACTCACCACCCACTCACCGACTAACCTAGAACAACTTTCAGTTTCGCAAGCTGCATTGCTGGTAAGTACCCTATATAGGGGTGCCATTTTTAGTACTTTGTAACTTATTTTTGCTATACTGTTTTATGTTTTCCACTCTAATTTTTGTTCAAAATATATGAGAAGAATGAAAAGTAGCTTGTTCTTTTTTCATTCCAGAGCATAATTGATTTTTAAAAACCTATTTGATGCACAAACCATATTTCCCTTCTCAGAGAACTTGAAACCTACAGGTAAAACTAGAACCTCAGAAAAAGAACCCAGACAAAAAGCAAAAATAGTTTAAAAGAACAGAAATCATTTTGACCACTCATTTATTTATTATTGTTTTTATATCACTATGTCACTGTGCAAGTATTTCAAATCAGCTAAATGACAAAATGCTCTGGCTGTGAGATCTCCCCTTGATTGTCTAAGCCAATGAAAAAGAACACAGACACAGTTAGTCTGATCTGACAGATAATCTAAAAGTTATGCACAAAACTGTGTTTTGAAATGTACCATATTTTGTGCAATATTGTGCTGCAAATTTAGGATTATTTTGCACTTCCTATTGACCATATCAACTGACAGAGTTTTGATGGATAGTGAAGACAGCCAGCACAATTTTTAAATCTGCTTGGGTAAGCCTCACACTCAAAGACGAGCACAGAGTCTACAAGTAAAATGTAAATTTTATGTAGCAAAGAAAACTAGGAAGATAAAGGTTGCTTTAGTCTCTTCACTATGTCTGTTCATAGAATCCGGCCTATTATATCATGGCTCATTAATAATTATTACAAGGTGATGGCAGGTTTCTGGACTGTGGTAAATTCTCTCTCACTTTATTCAGGTATGTCATGAATTCTATTTCTTATAGCACCTACTGAATATTATTTGTTGAGTCTGGAATATTGATCAAGGAGCTATGCTTTTAAGGTCTACTACTTTTCACAAATTAACTATTTGCAGTTGCTGTTTCAAAAAGGATTGGGATTCTTTTGCCATGTAGTTGCAATGGATTTTTTCCAATATTATAAACGTCTGAGTCCCAAACGTCTGTATTTACTTTCAAATGTCAAAACTCATCTACTTTGACTATATGCATTATTAATCTGTAAGTTGGTTGCCTGTGAAAATATATGCTTCAATTTACAAATAGACAATTAAGCAGGAAATCTTTTAGAAACAGAGAAACAAATAACATGACTGGGCTGTAACAGGTTCAAAGGAAAAAGAAAACAAGTGCAAATACCTGTAACAAAATAGTAAGAACATAAAACTGTCAGTAGCAAGATCGCTTTTCACATTGCAACGTGACAAAAATGTCACTGTCTCACTAACTAAGCAACTGTCTTTTCCTTCTCTGCATAAATCTAGCCTCTAAGCTTTCCCAAATCCTTTTCAGAATGAAGCAGAAATCCTCATACATTAATAAACAAAATAAAACAAAACATTGTATATGATTACTGCCAAGACAGAACATCTTATTGGAGGGTGATTTTGCACTGTGCATTAAAATTTAAAATATGCATAACCTATTGACCCAACAATCTTATATGCAGAGTTCTGTCCCACAGAAATAATAGCATCTGTACATACAGATGTTAGTACAAAGATATTCACTGCAGCATTGTTAGTAATATAAAAAACTGGTATTATAACTCAAATGTCTTTCAATGAGCAAATGATTTTTAAAACTTTTCAGTGTACAATGGAGTACTATACAGACATTTAAAAAGAAATGAGATGGCAATATGGTGACTTGGAAAGATGTTCCACAGCACATTGTTATGTAAAACAAGCAAGTGTAGATCATGAGATGAAGCTCAATCTCATTGTAAAACTAAAATACCAAAAAAAAAAAAAAGTACTATGTGAAGGTGTGTGTGTGTGTGTGTGTGTGTGTGTGTGTGTGTGCAGTATCTAAGTATATTTGGGCAATGGAAAAATAGTAATTTCTTATTCTAAATTCTAATTATTTTCTTCCTCTTTTTTTCTTCCAGCTTAACCTGAAATTTCAATTTTTTTCCCTTCATAAGTGGAATTGTCTTTGTATATGCAAACCCAAGTGCAGTTTTCAAATTTAATATTAACAAAATTTGAGTCAAAGCTGTGGTAACCCACATACCACATTGATTGAGTGGATTACTTCTCCAACACCAGGTTTACTGTAGTAATCCATGGTTTATGGCATTTAAGTCTCATTAAAGCACAGTTAACAGGTAACCTTTCAGTTATCACCATGCTTCAGGATCACACGCTACTTGGGACCATTTTTGTTGTTCATTTTTTTTGTTAGCTATGTCAGCAGATAATATTCATATTTCAATACCTCTGTAGCTGAGCATCAAAGCTGCATAACTTCTACAGCCTTTCTCCTTCCTGCTATTTGCTCACTGACCTTTTACAGATTTAATTATTTATACCCAATTTGGCTTCTTCTCTTTTTCTTTTTGCCTATTAATGTATCTAATGTAGAATTGATATTGTGAACCACACAATGGAAGGTGCTGTAGGAAATCTCTCACCTTCTAAAGCCAAGTGACAAATGAAAAGGAAAATGCCAAAGGATTTTGCAATTTGAAACAGAGTGGTAAAATAAGGATGCATTGCTGAGGTTATGGTGTAACACATTCATTTCCTCCCTTGCGGGAAGAATTTTACACAATACCTGGATCAGATCTTCTGATCAGATATTTAGTAAAGCACCCAAGAATACTACTGATCTAATCCAGCATCACTCTAAGAATGGGCTAAACAATTTAACGTCTGGTTGACCTTCACTCTTAAAACATTACAGTATGCTTCACCCTGTCGCTTGATTATCACTTAGACCTGTTCAATTGTTTTAAGAATTATAAATTATAAAGAGACAAAAGAATAGGAAAAGCCTTAGAAATGGGTAGGATCTGCCCATTGGATACCATGGCTTGAAAAGAATTCTAATGATAATAGCAATCCTGATATTTTAATAAAGTTTAGACTTATTTTAAAAGATATTGTAGGAACTTCTACTGCATTATGTTCAATTAAGGACATCCAAGAAAAACGGTCAGTGAGGAAACATTGATCCAAAATGTGATTTGGCACAGTGATGGAAAAGAAATCTAAATGTATATTCTCCTTATTTTTCCTTAAATATGAAATTATCCAAATATCTAGTTAGTACTGATTTGTGTTTATTTCATAACAGTCAATGGAGAAAATAAAATAAAACTTAAATCACAAAAGATTGTTGTGATCTCAGATTTTAAGAGTTTATTGACATGTTATGAGAAATTAACAATTTACCTAAAAATCCTTTTTCAAAAGTTCATTGGAGAATTTCATTCTTGTTATTTTGCTGTCCTTATTATAATAAGGACTACAACTACATAGAAATGATTTGAAGTATGACTTATGTTTTCACTGACAGCACTATGATCAGTGGAAAAAAAAAGATCCTGTTAAAATACCTAAGTGTCACTTTTGTTTCTTTAATCATGGGCACTCTCTCTGTGTGTGCATGTTAAACCAGCTTAGCATTTGCGCATGCACATGCATGTATACCTTTTTATTCTAGGTGAGACAATAAATAATTGATATATTAGTAACAGGGTCTTCAACTACGTCAATACTTCTGCCAATGCCAATTTTCATTACTAAAGTTAAATTTTATCATATATTTGATTGATAAATATTCGTTTTTTGTTTGTTTGCTTTAATAGAAGGCAAACAGTTTATTTCAGAGCTTACATCTTTTGTTTTTGCAAGGCTGTCACTATCTTCTCAGATATTTTTTTTAGGAATTAGGAGAAAGTACCTGTTTCTGAGCAATCCTCTCTAAGGTTTGTTGACTGTGATGATTAGCAGTATAGACTGATATTTCCTGTGAAGGCAGCAGTTTAGGCTGAAATGCTTTCTAATTTATGAAGAAAATAACTTTCAGTTTAGGAATTTCAGAGGAAGGAAAAAAATTGCTTAAGCAACATCTGTTTCAAGTAAAAATTCTGTCACTACCTCCCCACCATCATGGTCCTTAAATTTTCTTTTCATTGATTAGATATTTTCAAATTTTGTTTTACTTCATTTTACTATTATATTGATATGGTGTTTTAAGGAATTTGCTTGCATTCTTATCAAGGAAGCATCGTTTTCAATTTAAATAGGTCATTATGGTTAGAAATCTAAAGAAATAGCATAGTTCCTTCATTATAGTATATGCTTGGTTAATAGAAGTAATTATTTTCATCCTTATTATAATTTGACACAATGTTTCCTTTAAAAAACAGTGATCTTAGAAAATACTTCAGGTAGATAAGAATAAGAGACATGATGAGTAAGGTCTAATTAGAGGTAGGTGACCTTTCAAGCTCTAACAACATTCTCTACAACTCCAGTTATAAATTTTTTTATTTCTAACTTAAAAAATTAAACTAATTATGTATTATGTGGGGAATATTAGATACTTATATGTCAGTGAAACTTATTTCTAATTAACGGATGGTTGAAATCTTCAAGCTACCTTGGACCTATTTGGCATTTGAGGACTCTCCTTCCAGATGACATTTCAAATGCACATATAAACACATGTACACATATGCATATATGCATATATGTGTATGTGTGTTTCCACACATTTTTATTCTAGAATACGACCATAGTAATAATTAAAGTAATTATATTTCTCTTAACACTCCTGAAAGCTTTTTTCCAAGTAACAGGTTCATGATATACTGAGTTATTTTTTGTTACGTTTGGTTTTTACAACATACTAATATTGATTTATTTTTTAGACACCAATAGGAAATACACCAAAGTAATAATAAAGTCTCTCCTAGTAGAGAAGCGTATTACTTACTTTTGATGTATGTATATTTTCCCAAACTAATTTCTTTGATAATGAACGTTGTCTCCATAAAATTTCATTATCGAATAGTTTGCAGAGGACTACAGTTGTGGCATCTGATCCCAGGATAATTCTTTCTCTCTTTTAAGTCTAAATTTAAGTCTAAATCCTGTGGTACTGGGGTTGGAGTAAAAAAGAGGGAAGAAAGGCAAATATTTTCAGTCCCTGGGAACATGAGGGCATTTTTTCTCTCTCTCTCAGGTGGTGTAATCTTCAGGTAATCGCTGAAGATCGGGGCTTTCCTTGGGACTCTCTAGTGTGGTCTTCTGGAGCTGCCCCACTTCACAGTTCCATGACCTGCAAGAGTTATCTCCAGATCCACCTGTACTGGCCCATCTACCGTCCTGGGGCACACCTAGAAGCCCACAGAGCCTCTGGCAGCTGTCCAATAAGCAGCCTTCTTAATTGGTGTACAGCAGGACAGCCCAGACTGGGTCTCTTCTGTGATGCTCACTACATTTATTCTACAAATATTTTGAGCACGGTTCTATTCTAGGTTCTTGAGATTCATTAGTGCAAAGCCACAAAAAAAGCCTTGCTCTCATGGAGTCTACATTCTAAGGACTCATAGGAAACACATGTATCTTTACCACGCTGAAGAGAAGGCATGAGGCTGCTTCAAAACTTGTTCCCTCTCTCCCATTATTCCATCCAGTTTTTTTCTCTCCTGCTAAATTACACATTACTCAGATAATCAAATGCCCACACTAAGCAGATGTCCAACCAGTGATTCAGATCTCAGTGTCTGCTTCTCAAAGCTACCCCTAAATCTTTTGTCCATTGGGATAAAGACGAGTGACCTCAAAAATGTTCTTTTTTTTCTCACTTCCCCAGACTTCCTGCATTGATTTGGAGTTAGGTTGAGGAGCTAACCATGGTTGCTGGTGATTGCTGAGGGTATGTTCTGCCATTTCTTAGGAAGTTGTGGAAGAGATTGGTCTTTTTATGAATGTGTATGACACTATACATTTTGTCCCCAGATGTGGGCTCTACATGTCAATCCCTGTGGAATAGAAAAAGTCATGTTTGATATTTTGTTGTAAGTCCATATATTATGATAGAAATAGACATAAGATGTTAAAGTGGGACTTCTTAAAGTGGGGTTTCAAGTTCCACTGAGATATTGACAGGAGAGTTAGCATACAAAGTGAGTGTGAGTCAGATGTCCTCCCCTCCCTAACATGTGGAATAACAGTGAAAATGGTTCCAAGAATGTGATAAAATTTTTGGATACAAGCCCCTTAGATAAATTTAAAATATAAGAATAGGTCATAGAGAAAACAGAAGGGAGGGATTGGGTAAAAGATATCTTCGGAGAGAGCCATTACTCTGCTATGAATCTTTCCCCTCCCACCACCTCCACTCCTACCTTTCAGGAAAGGCTTAGTGAGGAAAGTTTTAAAGAGACCATCATTGAGTGCTTTGATATGTTTGTTCTCCTGTTGGAAGATTCTAGGTGTTGGTACTTGACTTAGATTCAAAAAAGCTAAAAACACCGGTGAACTGAGATCTAACTTGCTCTGCGCAGTTTCCCAAAATCTAGAGGGTTAGGTAAGAGCTGACCAACTGTTTTGGTTGCAAAAGCAGGAGACTGCTGCTGTGTTGGGATCCAGTCTGCCCATCTAAAACTTGGAATGGAAGGCATATTTAAAGCTAGGTTAGATTCAAAGGTTTGACTATTACTTGGAATTTGCATTTGAAGTATTAAAATGGAAAATAGTTTTATTGCCAAAAGTGAGAAAGAGTTTTTCTTTTTTCTGAGAGTAACCAGGAAAGTCTAGAGCATGTATTTGCCGATGCCTTCTAGGTGATGGGAAGATGATGTCTCCCACTTCATGAATAAAGTTCAATGAGATGGTAGAACATATAAATAAATTGCATTGTCGTTATACTTTGAGTATTGATTTTTCAGCTTACTAATCATATGTGCATCTGTGTATGCATATCACAGATGCACAATGTACCCACATATGCATATATAGAATATATATTATATATTGCTGTAGTACCTGTTATTTTCATCCAGTAGTGTATCATGAACTTCTTTACATAAATATATACATTTTAATGTTTCATTTGTCATGATATTTAACTAATACCCCTTTATTAGACATAAATGATGTTTCCGGTTTTCTATGTTATGAATAAGGCTGTGTGAAACATACTTGTGGCTACACCTTTTCATAGGTCCTTAACTAATTGCTTAGGATACATTTCTTAAGGCCATTCTTTTTTTCAATATTTTATGGGTCATTATACATGCCTAAGTCATAATGTGGTAAATATTTTACAACCAATTCTGGAACATTTTATTCATATAAAAATAGCATTTCCATAAGATTGTTGGCAAAATAGCTCCAAAAAGGCATGAGTTAGGATGTTTTACTAAGAAAGTACTGGTGCCTGAGGAAATTATGGTGTGCTGTACAGAGTTTCAAAATTGGTATCTCATTTTCCATCTTTTATGGACCACTTTCTAGGGAACGGTAAGAGCTTGGAAAATAACTAATGCTAATTTAGAAAGACAGATATTTAACACATGACCCTCTTATCTGCTCTTCTTTGCCATATATAAAGTTTCAGAATGAGTGTTTCCTTGAAAAAATCTAAAGGGATGCATCTCTTGGTGGAACTGATGTTTGAAAAAAGACATCCTGAGGAGGAGGGGAACAATACCACTGTAATGACAAAAAAGGCCATCCAGGCACAATTGATTGAACATTAGCTTGCCTTCATTTTCCCTCTCCCTAACACACTCTGAAGGGACCTGGTGTCTCATCTTCAACTGCAGCACAAGATAAGAGCACATTTAGTTGCCACTTTACTTTAGATGTGGGAACCAGCATTAACCCTGGTCATTTAAGATCATTCCTACATTTCTAGGTTTCTTATCTGCACTCTAGCTTCCATGCACACCCAAAACCTTAGATATCACCCATGTCAACTACCCTGCAGCAATTATTATTTATAGTCACCTCTTTTAGAACTTTAAAGACTTAAAACCATAGTTATGTCTCATTTTATTTTCTCTTAGCTTTCACATTTCACCCTAGGAAACAATATACTATAATGTTTAAGAGTATGGGCTCTGGAGTAACATCTGGTTAGAAGTTGAAGGCAATCCCTCTATACCTCAGTTTGTTCTTTTTTATAATAGCGTTAAAATTAAAATTAAGAACAGGGGGTTGTCAACAAGTGAGTAAAGAAAATGTGGTATATATACACCATGGAATAATACTCAGTCATTAAAAGGAATGAAATAATGTCTTTTGCAGCAACTCGAATGCAGCTGGAGGCGATTATTCTAAGTGAAGTAACTCAGGAATGGAAAACCAAATATCATTTGTTCTCACAAGTGGGAGCTAAGCTATGAGGATGCAAAGGCATAAAAATGATATAATGGACTTCAAGGACTCAAGGAGAGAGAAGGGTGGGAGGGAGTGAGGAATAAAAGACTACACATTGGGTACAGTGTGTACTGCTTGGGTGATGGGTGCACCAAAATCTCAGAAATCACCACTGAAGAACTTATCCATGTAACCGAAAACCACCTGTACTCCAAAAACTATTGAAATAAAAATAAAAAGGAAAAAAAAAGAAGAGAGGGTTGTGAGGATTGAATTGAGTAGTATATTAGCTGTTACTGTAGCAAGTATTGGCTACTTGCCATATCCCAGTAAGCATTAATTTTTAGTAATTTCATAGTCCAGTTTGGTGGATGTGTAGGGAGTGTGGATTCTAATTCACACCTACATGCCAGAATTCAGACCTTTCTGACATATGGTTCGACCTCCTTTAGGGCCTCTCAGTCTTTTACTGGACCCTCTTATTTCCAGTTAGCAGGCAAAGGAAGAGACAAAACACAGAAGACTGCCCGATTAGCAAAGCCAAAAAGTCATGTGCATCCCCCCATGCGTGCGCACACAGACACACACACACACAGAGACATACAAAGACACACACACACACATTTCACTGAACAGACCTCCATCATGTGACCCACTCCCCTACATGCAGGTGAGCTGGGAAATGTAATCTGGTTGTATGCCCAAGAGAAACACAACACAGATGTTGGTGAACATTTCAGCAAGCCTCTGCTATTATTATCATTTGGATATAAAACCAACTTTTTTTTGTTAATTGGCACAACCTCTAAGCATTCTTGCTTTGATTGTTATTTGCTCTGTTGAAGTTCAATGCAGCCAAGCCCAGAAATCAAAGGTTCTTCTGGTGCTTAGAAACCCTTTAATATAAAAATATTATTATCGATGCTTATAATGTGCAGTTCTTTTCATTTTTGTACAAAATGTGACCCATAGAAAATAGTCATTTTCAAACACAGAAAACTTTTGTGAGTCAAAACAATTGGCACAGAGTACTTAAGACATGCTTGATCCCAACTGGTATCTAAGTAGATAAAAATAAATAGGTCAGGCATGGTGGCTCTTGGCTGTAATTCCAGCACTTTGGGAGGCCCAGGTGGGTGGATCACGAGGTCAGGAGTTCGAGACCAGCCTGGCCGACATGGTGATACCCCGTCTCTACTAAAGATACAAAAAATTAGCCAGGCGTGGTGGTGCACACCTGTAATCCAAGCTACATGGGAGGCTGAGGCAGGAGAATCGCTTGAACCAGGGAGGCAGAGGTTGCAGTGAACTGAGGTTGAACCATTGCACTCCAGCCTGGGTGACAGAAGGAGACTCCGTCTCAAAAAATACATAAAGAAAGAAGTATATATAAAATGCCTCTAATTAGTTATCTAATATTCTTTTTAAAAATTAAAATGGGTTGCATTTCCAAATTTTCTTTTCTTTTCTTTTCTTTTTTTTGAGACAAAGTCTCACTCGGTCACCCAGGCTGGAGTGCAATGGCACAATCTTGGCTCACTGCAAACTCCTCTCACTGCAGCCACCACCAGCTGAGTTCAAGCGATTCTCCTGTCTCAGTGTCCCGAGTAATTGGGATTACAGGCGTCCACCACCATGCCTGGCTAATTTTTTGTATTTTTAATAGAGACGAGTTTTTACCGTGTTGGCCGGACTGATCTCGAACTCCTGACCTCAGGTGATCTGCTCGCCTCAGCCTCCCAAAGTGCTGGGATTACTGTCATGAGGCACTGCACACAGCTGCATTTCCAAATTTTCTAATGGCACATTTTGAAAGACATAAATTGAATTTAGTAATTGTGTGTTTTCTTAAAATTTGATTATTTCTGATTGAATCTGAAAGTAGAAGTCAACATGCATTTGGGAAAGAAAATATCAGAAAAAGGAAATGCTTTTGCTCAGCATGCTTAATATAGAAAATAGGTTTATTAATACAATGTCACATTCCATTTTGGAAGATTATATTCCTAGTGGTAACTTTGCCTTTGTGGGCTGACAGGGAAAAATGATAAACCATTTGAAATAATTTTTTAAAAGAAATAGAATATTATAAAAAAAAAAACAAGCAGAAAGAGCCATTGTAGTTTCAACAGTCTACTTCAGTAGCCCTTCTACAGTTAATCTATTATTGAACCACCAAAATAATCATGCATTCATTCATTTGTTCCATCATTTATTGAAGATTGATTGCCACCTGCTGTATGCTATACTCTATGTTAGGTCAGATGTTTTTTAACAAGTTGTCCTTAACACTATGTTCAATGTTTCAGCAATCTTCTAATTTAGATTTACATATACAAAGATATATAAATGAATATAGGTATAATGAGAAAGATATATAATTAATCAGTGTTACATTTGACATTGTGTTGTCTAAATATGAGAAGCTTATTTAATATTCAAGTTCTATATTTTTCACTGAAAATCTTAACTTCAATCAATAACTAGTAAATGACCTAAGAAGTTGTATAACTTTTCTCTTCTACTGACAGTATACAGCATTATGTTTTTCTCATTTCATTTAGTTACTAGTTTAAAATTTTGCTTGTTTAATAAGTAAAATAAAATTCTAATGTTATTTTTTTCAAAACTGTGAGACTATGTTTTTTTCTGCATTTTTTGTCCATGTGTATATTTTTTCTATCACTTCTCAATAATTTATATAATTTTTTTAGTTGACATTTGATATCACTTGACCCTACTGATAGAATTTCTCAATAATTCAGGCTTACACATTGTTATCAACAATGTCCTTATAAAATGTTTTATTGCTGATGATGATACTCTTTAAACATAAATGTTGTGAAAAGTTTTATATATTTATGAATACTATAAAACTTCCAATGCGACCTTGATTTTCTCCACAGAGACTGAATTGGGATAAGAAAAACGCTTATTTACTATGCACCATTTATTAATCAGCCAACATACCATAACTATTGGTTAATTTCTTCAGGCACCCCATTTTATTAGTAAAATAATAATCAGTATGCCTTTTATTTACGTTATGTCCCTGAAAATATATAATGTGGCTCCTTATTTGGCCTAATGTTGAATAAGCATAAGTTAGTTATGTTGAACTCAGTAATTCAATGAAAGTTATTATCTCCATGGTAGCTGCTGTTGCCTTTCTCAAAAGCAGGAATGCTAAGTTTTACTATGAAAACCCACATAACTAAAATGCAAAGAAGTGGACTTTAAAATTGCATTAAATAGTTCTTAAAAAGTAGTTTTCTAGACCCAGGAAATTTTAGTAAAATTAAGAAAAAGAATACATTCCATTGCACCCAACAAGATAAAAAAGATGTCAGGGACTTTTATTATGTTCTAGACTCATGACATTAAGTGAAACATCAAGTGTTCTGATCTTTTCATCCTTCTACAGAGGTAGCCAACTACTCTCCTGAAATAGTGTGTATCCTGCCCTTGCAGGTTGTTATTTCTTTCCATATCCATAGCCATGTATTACAGAAGTCTGCAAACTTTTACTTAAAGGGCCAACTAGTAAATATTTTAGGTTTTGTGGGTCATAACCTTTCTATGACAGCTACTCAGCTCTTCTATGGTGGCAATAAAAAGCAGCCATAAACAGGGTGTAAATAAATAGAGGTGGCTGTATTCCAAGAAAACTTTATTTACATAAACAGATGACAGACCAGATTTGGACCACAAGCCATAGTTTACCAATTCTTGATGTGTTGTATTAGCAAGGGTATTTTTAAATTTCTTAAATAGCATCAAAATATATTTTAGCAAATTTTTAATTGAATATCATGGTTTTGAGATTTACAGATGGATCTAACCTCTTTATTTCACATGCTACGTCAAATCATTTATTTATCTAATCTTTTAATTATGGGCAGTTATTTAATCCCCCATTTTTCACCGTTATCAGCAATGCGGTAATGATTACCCTTCAACTTCTCTTTCTGTGTATATATGCAAAAGATTCTCTGTAATACTGTATTGACATTCAGGGTACTTATCAGATTTTCTATGTCTAAAATAGCAGCTCAAAAGACATTTTCTAGTATATGAAAATCAAGGATAGCTGAGATCAGCTAACTTTTTTGGTGAATATAGACAGAATTAAAGTGTCGAAGCCACTCTTTTTATAAGCTACTCCTTATATAAAACATTAGGTGAGGCCAGGTGCAGCAGCCCACTTCTGTAAACCCAGCACTTTGGGAGGCCAGTGCAGGTGGATCACTTGAGTCCAGGAGTTTGAGGCCTGCCTGGCCAACATGGCGATACCCTGTCTCTACTAAAAATACAAAAATTAGCTGGGTGTGGTGGTGCATGCCTGTAGTCCCAGCTACTCAGGAAGCTGAGACATCGCTTGAACCTGGGAGGTGGAGATTGCAATGAGCTGAGATTGAGACATGGCACTCTAGCCTGGGTGACAGAGTGAGACTTCTTCTCAAAACAAACAAACAAACAAAAATTAGGTGGCAGAAATGTTCAATTTAAATACTATGATCTATTTATTTAACTGAAATGTTGCCAAAAAATACTTTATTTTTGAAGGTGACAATTGAATCCTTTCTGATTGTAAAACACAGGCTTTTTCTATTAGAGGATTGATAGATTTGATCTATTAATTAGATCAAATCCTCTATTAGAGGATTGAATCTATTTGATAGATTCCATGTTAGTTTTTCTGGTAGTTCAATCAAATGCCATTTTATATGCCTTAACTTTGTTTTTATTTTCCTCTTGCACTCAAACCAGCTAATTCAAAGGATAGTGTTCATTTTATTCAAACTCAGCTATTTATAAACGCCGAATACAAGTATCCCCTTTTGCCCTAAGATATTTTCTGTCACTAATTAGTTTGCTTTGCAAGATTATATCGTTCAAAGTCCTTTTCCTGTTACTCAGGTAAACTGTCACTGGATAGACAGTTCAAAGTGTTACTTTGTAAACTAATTAATGCACGTGGTGCTACAAAATTCCAAGAATACAAGAAAGTCCACAATAAAAAGTAATTCTCCCTGGGCATGGTAGCAGGTGCCTAAAACCCAGCTACTCCGGAGACTGGAGACCAAGGTGGTGGGCGCATTGCTTGAGCCCAGAAGATTGTAACCAACCTGGGCAACATAGCAAGATCCCATCTCAATAAACAAACAAACTTGCTCCAGTTTCCCTCCTGGGAGGCAACCACTGTTATCAGATTCTTCAGCCCTCTACTAGAGATATTGATTGCCTAGAATCGTCCTGTTTTATGACTGGAATGCACTGGCTTCCTATAGAAGTGCAAATGTGGAATCCAAGTTCATATATCCCCTTACTGTTTTTCTGCCCAAATGGAATTCATTATCTAAACAGCCAAGTATACATATACAATATGATACATTTTTAGAGTAAGTTTTCATATAAGCATCCAGATACAATTTGATTTTTCTTTTATTTATCTCAAATTTTGCTTGGGTTATGAAGTTTCTTGATTTATTTTCTACAACTTTCCCTACTTTCCATTGTCCCAGCATTTTGTATTTAGCTCTTTAATTCATAATCATGGACTCTATCTTCAGTAAGCTCCTGGACCTCCTGATTATTTTAGTCTTATTTCAGGCTTATTTCTACACCTGGAAATAGTCTGCAATGCTACTGGACAGGAATCAGGGTTTTTGACATGACTCCCAAAACAAAGTGGGACAGTAGTCACTTAATACTAAGTTATGCAAAGCAAAGCTGACAAGCATAGGCTTATAAAGAAACCATATAAATTTAGGCACCATTTCTGCCTTCAACTAGCTCATGGTTTTGCAATCACAAACTAAGCAAACTACCTGTGAGGGACTACAACACTTTTTATATTATGAAGCCAGAATATTGGAGTGGTTTCCTACACAATTATTCTCTGCAAAGTACAACAGAATAATTTCAGGAGATCTGAATCATAGGAACATTTTAATATTTAAGAAGCTGAAATGTAGGCTAACGACTAAGTCTCATTCTAGGTTTTTGATATCAGAGTACCAGAAGAAAATATGTTTGCAGAATATCATTAAGTTATTGCCTTTGTTTCTTTCTGCTTGCTTCTAGCCACATCAGATTCTGATGGAAAGTGTATCCATTTTTTCTTTCTGTCATTAGAAAACAGAAATCTGAAAAGAAGTGACCAGGGATAAAATACATCTGGCTCTTCTTCTCAAAATTCAACTAAGTCACTAATTCCTAGGGAGCATTATTTTTTCATCATATGTTCATTAATTGGATCATTACTTCAAACTCAAATATATGATTTTAATTTTGCAAACTGCACAAGGATGGTAATCCTAAGACACTGAGCTAAAGCTTTCTTGTGTGCTTTTCATCACAGTGGCAGGTGCTTCTCTTTTTTTCACATTTGCTCTAACACATTTCATCCTTCAGAACACTCTGGGTCATTCACCACTTCCTGAGTCTACGTGTGTGACTGCAAGTATTTGAGAATTTTATTTCTCACTTCCTTCAGACCAGTGAATGCCTAATTTTAAACAGACTATTTCTACCAGTTTCCCAGTTTAATCCCTGTTGCCATGATTAAGTAGTCCAAAACATTCTTCAATGACGTCTAAGGCTTTGGAATTTAAAAGTAAATTGCTTCTGGGAAAAACAAATCAAACTTGCATTGCAGACCTAAAGAAAGTGCATTAAAACATATTACACTGCACTTTCTTGGTAGAATAAATTGATAGTCACAGTAATGTTTCTTCCAGCAATGTCAGATTTGGAGACACTTCGATTAATTTTGGCTTTAGATTGAGTTTCTCTCCAACACTCTACTCTCTATTTGATGTGTCTACATATTTCAATGTATCCAATGACAATTTATGCCATAAATTATTGGCTATATAGGGCCAAAAATTCAGAGTAGAAAGGTAAAGCAATATAATAGAGAGAGTGCATGGAGATGATATGGATTTGATTTGATTTCCCATTACTGATTTGCTGTGTGACATTGAGCAACCTTAGCAGGACTTCATTAATATCACTGTTCATGTCTACCTATGATGGTATCATGGCTGCCATATTACATTTGAGATATCTTTTCTGGTGGAAGGTGATAGGGTTAGTCATAAGAAATATTCTGAAATCCTCCAGTGTTTCATAAGCACATTGCACGTTCTATTTTTAAAAGTTTGAAAGGAATGCTTAGTAAAGTGTGATACTTGGAGGATTTCATTGTAATTTGTTGCTTAGTTCAGGAAAGTTAAACACCTCACTTTTTCTAGCATTGAAGAGATAATGAATATTTACATTTTTAAATTCACATTTAAAATTTGTGTTGCAGCTTAACTTTAAAAATTACTTTCATTAAAGTTTAACATTGTGTATAGAGGGAAAATCTGCATACTATAAATATACAGTAAGACACAGTTTCACAAACTGAACACAGTCCTATACCCCCACCCAATGACCTCTTCATTTTCTTCCCCAGTCGTTACCGCTCCAACTACCATGGATAACCACTATCTTGACTTTTAACAAAATAAATGGGTTTTACCTCTTTGGTACTTTATATAATTTGGAAAATTCTGTACTCTTTTATGCCTAACTTATTTCACTCAAAAATATATTTGTGAGATTCACCCATACTAATTTCGGTAGATGTAGATTATTCATTCTCATAGCTGTGTAGTATCACTTTGAGTGAATATATCACAATCTGTTGAAAGACATTTAGGTCATTTCTAACATTTGTCCATTACTAACAATGCTACTATAAAAGATTTTAAAATAGCATAGTGCAATAGGACTTCCTACAATGACAGAAATGTTCTTAATATGCACCACCAAATATGGTGGCTTTTAGCTGCGTGTGGCTTTTGACCTCTGGAAATGTGTGGCTAGTGTGGCTGAGGAAAAAAACTTTTAATTTTAGCTAATTTTTATTAAGTAGTCATATTTGGTTAGTGTCTACTATATTGGTCAGTACAGTTCTAGAACATGTCTTTAGGTGAACGCATGTGCTTATTTGGGAATAGTTATTTTACATGTAGGAATGAAATGAAACTGTTGGGAATCGTTATTTTATACCTAGGAATGAAATTGCTTGGTCATAAGGTATGCAAATATACCTTTAATAGATTTTACCAGAAAGTTTTCTTCCAGAGGGTTTAGTCGTGCTTATTTTTATTCCCATCAGCAACACATGAGAGTTCCAGTTTCTCCACATTCTTTATAATTCTTGACATTTTCTATTTAAAAAGAAAATTTAGCCATTAATGGCTTTACTTTTATAGGTGCCTCCATAATCTCCCCACATCCATTCTTGGTTACATTTAATCTAGTTGCTATGCTCTTAATGTTTATGTCCCCCCACCCCTGCCCCGCCCCACGCCAAATTCATGTGTTGAAATCCTAAACTCCAAGGTAATGGTATTGAGATGCAGTGCCTTTGGAAGGTGAATTGGACATGAGGGTGGAGCATACATGAATGGGATTAATGTCCTTATGAAAGAGTTCTGAGGGAGCTTATTTGCCTTTCCCCCATGTGATGACCCTGTGAGTTGGTGCCATCTGTGAGAAAGTGGGCCTCACCAGACACTGAATCTGCTACTGCCTCCATCTTGGACTTCCTAGCCTCAATAACCTCAATAAATAAATTTCTGTTGTTTATAAGCCACCCAGCTTATTGTTATAGCAGCCAAAATGGACTAAGACACTAGTCTTCACAATGGAGTCACATCTTTAAAAAAATACAAATCAGATCACAACTCCTTTGTTTAAATCTGTTCTCAACTTCCCATTGTTTTTCCAATAAAATCCAGATCCTAATCAAGGTGAGTTATGCTCACCAATTCTTTTCTTTATTATAACCACTTCACAGCAATTTCAGCATTAGAAATTTTATCCCTGATGGAAGTTAATATCAACACATCTACTGATGGTGAGGGTTATATGTGTACAAACTTGGAAATTAGTTTCCAGTTGTAAACCTATATAACAAATTCCAATGAAATCTAGCTCAGAAACCATACAAGAAAAAAGCACACTAATTTGAAAAAGGTAATGCTATATTTGTTTTCATAAATATAGCTACTGATTGCTAATGAACCAAGAAACTAAAAATTTACATCAAATAATGTATGATTAATTTTATACAGAGCACTTTTTTTATCACTTGGGTTTTTCTGAAATTCAATTATTAATCTTTTATTCAATTGGCAGATAGTAAATGAAGACATTATTCATTGCCCCAAAGGCTTCAAACTGTTCTTACAATTAAGGTAAACTATATCATCATTCTTTTTTTTTTTTTTTTTTTTTTTTTTTTTTTGACAGAGTTTCACTCTTATTTCCCAGGCTGGAGTGCAGTGGTGTGATCTCAGCTCACTGCAACCTCTACCTCCCAGCTTCAAGCAATTCTCCTGCCTCAGCCTGCCAAGTAGCTGGGATTACATGCACCCACCACCACACCCGGCTACTTTTTGTATTTTTAGTAGAGACAGGGTTTCACCATGTTGGCCAGACTGGTCTTGAACTCCTGACCTCAGGTTATCCACCTGCCTCGTCTTCCCAAAGTGCTGGAATTACAGGTGTGAGCCATCGCACCTGGCAGTTATTCATTTTTTATGTGTTGTACATGAGAGATATTAACTGGTTGATATTGTTCAGCTGTGTCCCCACCCAAATCTCATCTTGAATTTTAGCTCCCCAAATCCCCATGTGTTGTGGGAGGCACCTGGTGAGAGGTAATTGAATTATGGGGGTGGGTTCTCCCATGCTATTCTTGTGATAGTGAATAAGTCTCACTAGATCTGATGGTTTTATAATGGGGAGTTCCCTTGCACGGGCTCTCTTGCCTGCCACCATGTAAGACATGACTTTGCTTCTCCTTCGCCATCTGCCATGATTGTGAGACTTCCCCAGCCATGTGGAACTGTGAGTCAATTAAACCTCCTTCCTTTATAAATTATCCAGTCTTGGGTATGTCTTTATTAGCAGTGTGAGAACAGACTAATACACTGGTTAAGAAATTGCTTCCCCAAAATTCAAATCCCAGCTCTGCCACTTATTTGCAAGACCTAGGTCATTTACTTAACTATTCTAAGATTAGGCACTAATATTAACTTATAGATGATGTTAATAATCAAATCTATTTCAAGGAATTCTGAGAATAAATAACAAAGTGTTTAGAAAGCACTACGTTTTCTACATGTAGTAAACATCCAGTGTTTCTTTTTATGTTATTTTGCATTTTCTTATTCTTATACTTGTCATGATTATAAATGATTCCTTTGAAAGCTTTTGAAAGATAAATGCTCTTTTTCCATTTTGGTATGAGTCAATAGGGTCATTAAGTCTCCAAGTGGCTTGTCAGTATTATATACTGATGGCATATATATCAATGATTAGATGGCTATGAAAATGAATTTTAGTTTTAGCTATTACTATAGATATTTTAATTTGCATTAATAACATTACTTAAAATGCTGCTTGCAACTTATGCCATTATAAGCCATGAGTCTCCTATAGCCATTGTTCACTATAAAATCTCATGCTTCCTCCCATGCAGTCTTTACACACTGATTTTTTATCAGAAATATCCTTTTTTATGTATTTCTACGAGATGAAATTCAGCATATCCTTCAGTGCCACATTAATTATGCCTCTTCCATGAAGACTTCTCTTCTCATCCCCATCTGTTAGGATCTCTCCCTAATTGCACGTACAACTCTTGTGTTATTTTTAACTTTTGACTGTATATTCTGGTTAGCTACTGTATTAGTCTTCTATTGGTGTAACAAACTACCACAAACTGGGTGGCTTAAAACAGCATAATCTTAATACCCGACAAGTCCTTAGGTTAAAAGCCTGAAATGGCTCTCACAGGGCTGTCACTAGGGCTGCATTCTTTTCTGGATGCTCCAAGAGATAATCTAATTACTTAACTTTTTCAGTTTCTTGAAATCACCTACATTTCTTAGATCATAGCCCTGGATCAATATTTCTCCTTGGATCACCTCCATGTTGCCCATTTTGGTGGCTTACTTATACTTTAATGCTTATTTGAGTGTGCAATCCTTTCACTTTTCTAAAATTTATTTTTCTCTACTATACAATAGAAATAGTCACAAGAATTAGAAGTTAGTGGGGAAAAATTGTAAATGATAAAATGATGACATGACACATTTCTAGAGTACCAAGATGCATCACACACACATCTTTACCAAGTTGTTTGGTCGTACAAGGCTTTGAAAGAGGGGCAAAGGGGGAATTGAGTGATTTAAGAATCACAGAATTTGGAATTAGAATAGACCTCCAGTATAGCTACCTACATTCCAGCAAGTTAACTATTGTGTTTATTTATGAGAGGTTAAATGCCTCATCTGAGATGATACCTCTGCCATCTGGTCATGGGGGCTAGAACGTAGCTATTCTTTTTGAATTGCTAAAGAACCCTCCATACAGTAACAAATTTCAGAAGTCCCCTATACTTCCCCTAGAAGACACCTATGGATGCATTCTAATTTGAGCTGCCATCAGTTAAGTTTAGCAGAAATAATTTGCAGCGAAGACAACAAATAGGTTAATGAAATTTTTGAATGCAATGGTTCTTTCAGGGCCATATGAATGTGAGGATAGTGACCCCTGTATCAATGGTCAATTGCTTTCTTGTGGCAATTATCGCCTTGTTTTCCCTCCTATCTATATTACTTTGAGGAAATATCCTGGAATTATAAAAGTTTTTGATCTCCGTGATTTTTTCATTTTATCTAATCTTTCTCCTTTGTTTCATAAAGAAGATTAACCAGTTATTCATATGTCATGACTCCTTTGTTGCTAACTGAACCAGGGCTGAAACTCTGAATTCTCACTTACAATCAGAGACTGTCCCTCAATTCCATGTTGTATTAACTCTATTAGAGTAACCTGAGTAAGCTTCTTAGAACCAGAAACACAGGTGATACATTATTTAAATATCACACTGCCTCTTGCATGTAGCAGGAACAAGTAAGTTACCTAAGAAAAACAATGAATGAATCCAAACAGCCTATTTACAAGGTAATCCATAGAACTGAGAGTCAGCAAGATGGCAGGCTACATAAAACAGACCAAAAAGATGATAGGAAAAGTCATATAGAAATGAAATAATAAGATTGTGTCTCTGTTAAATCTTGTGGATCATAGTAAACACTTCGCTTGATGGTAACCTCATAGCATCCAGACACAGTGAGTCATTTCTCTGGTTCCCACTTGTTTTTACCCTTGATTTCTCAAGGGTAGCTCAGTTCATATATTTTTGCTTCAGTAAGACAATTGACTTTGTGTGTGTGTATATGTTTGTGTGTGTGTTTGTGTGTGTGTATGTGTGTGTGTGTGAGAGAGAGAGAGACAGAGAGAATGGAGGAACAGCATAGCACAGAACTGTTCAGCTGGCAACCTAAATCTATTAGCTGCTCTCCTGGAAATCACTTTTCAGCCACATAAAATTTCACTGGCTGTATATCCCAAGGAGCCCTGAGTTGCCACTATACCGTAGACTCCTCTCTCCCTCTGGTGGCTCTTTCCTTCCCCTTTTTTAGATATATACCTTCAACTTGAACCTTTTTGTTAGTATTATATTATTCTTTATTTTATTTTAACATAAAGAGGCCACTTGACAATATTTGTTCAGATCATTTATGTGTACTGCTCAGTTGATATGCGCATTTACTCTTCTGAAAGTGTTTAGCATTAAGTAACTTAGAACATAAAAAACAATGCACCAAGCATATTATCTTCTATTTTTTCCCAAATCCTTTGTGATGTAAGAGGACAGAACACATATATACATATCTTTTCTACAAATGGATTATCAACATTGTTCTCAACATTACCTAGTTCCTTAAATAAAAAATATATAATTTAAAATTTTTATGGCATTCAAAGAGTTAAAATTATGAATTTCACATTTCTCTAGATGGGTATTAAAAAAACAATCTTTGGCAGATCACAGACTAAGAAAGGTAACAGATGTTGGATTGGAAACTGTACAGTCTAGAGATGGAAAATTAATTTGTAAAAAAAGTAGTGATTTTTTTTTCCACTGTGTGTGGTTTTAATGGCCTTAGCAAAGCAGAATGGAAATATTTGCATTCCTGGCAATCAATTTACATACTTAAGCATTTGTTTTTGTTCCCATTATAAAGATAACTGTGTGTTCAGTAATAACCCATATAGCCGAAAGAAGGGTGAAGAAATGTGTGTCTTTGGCATCTAGCCTGCTGTTAGCGAGTGACTTTCTTTCTTTCTTTCTTTTTTATTTTTTTTGGTTTTTGAGACAGAGTCTCACTCTGTCACCCAGGCTGGAGTGAAATGGCACGATCTTGGCTCACTGCAACCTCTGCCTCCCAGGTTCAAGCGATTCTCCTGCCTTCGCCTCCCGAGTAGCTGGGACTACAGGGACATGCCACCATGCCCAGCTAATTTTTGTAATTTTAATAGAGACAGGGTTTCACCATATTGGTCAGGCTGGTCTCGAACTCCTGACCTCAGGTAATCTACCCACCTTGGCCTCCCCAAGTGCTGGGACTACAGGTGTGAGCCACTGCACCCAGCAACAAGTGAGTTTCTTAGTCTACGATGTTCACTTGGAATTTCTTTACTCATGTCTTGATGCACAACTCGCTGAACATACTGCTATTATAAAAATAGATATATTTTCCATCTCTCTGGTGGCATTTCTTCTCTTTCTCTCACCTAACTTAAATATTCTATTTCGCTTCTCCAGAGCTCCCAACACAACAGTCTTCTTTTATCTTCAATATGTAGTGGAATATTGTGAAACAGCTGAGGCAGAATGGGGAAGGAGACAGTGGGGAATTTTTTTAAAAACTGTTTTATCCAACCATTGAGCATATACTTTTTAAAATATTTATATTCTGCCTAAAGTTGATGCTGATGAAACCTTGAGTCTGACAAAGATTTTACAAAAATTCCTATCACATTCCCTGTTTCAATGTCAGGCAATAAGTCAGAATGCAGGTATGACAATGTTTTTCAATGGTCTTACAGCAGACTAGAAAGCACCATCAAGAGGAGAATGCCTCTGCTAAGAGGAATGATCTATTTACACTGCATTGCAGTCCTATTTCTCATGCATAGATCTGTAGCATGTTTGGCTAAAACTTGCAGAATTATTATGTCGCTTCCTGTCCCTCTATCCCTACTCACTACTTTGTTTAAGGGAATTAATGAAGAAAAAAAAGGTTGCCTTATTTTGGAGCTGTTTGCGAAAGTCTTGTTATTTCAGTTAAAGAGAATACTATTTTGTTACCAAGCTGTTCTGTTTCTTTGGGCTACATTTCTATATACTTATCAGCTAATTATATAGTGCAGATATTTTTAGTGGGAGGCAGTCTTTTTTTTCTCCACTTGTTACTTCTCCCTTGAGACATTTTTGATACAATTGTGCTGGGGTCAAGTTGAAAAGGAATGTTTTCCTATATTAAAAATTTTAATTTTAAAACAGATTGACTAAACATATTGGTGATCATAAAAATAAAGTCAAGGTTTAATTCAAAACAGAACATTTTAATTTGTTCATAGAAAAACTTTATTTTGGAGCAGATATCAAGCAGACAACCAACAGAATACCGTCTTCATCTCTTCCTTTGTTCAAAAATAAACTCAATAGATTAAAACTTATGGTAGTGAAGTTGCAGGGCAGGCTGTTACCAGCACAGTAACACAAAAGAAAGAAATCTCAAAATATGTGTCCTTTTGACTGTGGTTATGCATAAAGCTTTGACAGAGTAAAATACATAGAATGGGTGTGTGTGTAATATAGAGATACAGGCCTGGAAAGCCCCCTAGAGAATTTCCGTTGATGATAATTTTAGTACTTAACTAAAAACCATGGTTTTTTGACTCTTTCATTTTTATTTCTGTAAATATAACTTCTACTCAGACAGTAGAAGTTTTATTCTCTTTTATTTTATTCTGGTGAATGCATCAAATACAAAAGCAAGTTGTTTAGCTCACAAATTGCAGTTCAGATCCTTTGCCACTTGTGCATTCATTCCCAGCAATGTTTTTAACACCATTTGATCTTAAACACCCAACAGAAAATAGAAGCACAGGGTGCTAGACTGCTACCTCAATAAGTGTGGACAAGTAAGAATTAAAGTGACCTTAGATTCCAGATTTCTATGTCCTTCCTTAAAGTAGGGATATACAGAGATGCTAAGTTGATTTATACTAAGTTAAAGCCATTTCGGTAATGTAATGACCTTGTACCAATAAATGTTTAAGTATCTAGTTCTTCAGGGATCTGAGAAGTAAATATCATATTTAAAATAACAGATCTTCTTTGAGAACTTTTGACTGCCTGAAACTTTACTCAGAGTGGATTTTAAACAACTTTCATATACATAGGAATGAAAGTATGGCTACTATATGCTTTTTACTTTAACTCTTATTATAGGTTGAATAGTGCCAAAGATGAATGAGTATATTTGTTTGCTCATAATATGCCGATCAAATTCTCCTTTTGAGGACTGAGTAGAAGTTAAGAGTGTGAGTTCCAGCCCTGGTTTTCTTTTTAAAGTTTCCTTGGTCATTGTCCCATATGGTGGGGCCTGTTTGCCTCTCAGTGTTCTTGGCTACAAAATAAAAATGAAGGAAAAAATAATGTGCAAAGCGTTTTTAAGCCCTAAAAATTCTGAATGTATGTCTCAAAAATAATACTAAATGATCCATAATTCAAGATAAATGTACACAGTAAGAATTTTTAATATTAGGACATGTAAAACCCAAGAAAAGGAGAACAAAATAATTATATGAAAACTCAACCATATAGTTACTGTAATTAATTATTATAAATCACTCAATACTTGGTGACATGGAAGTTAAAACAAATATTTCAAAATTCATCAAATACTTTTACCAAAGAAAAGCAGAAATGTTTGGCAAATCTGTTATAGGAGTTTTCTTCATAATTTTATATAAGGTCCTGGTTTACCAAAAGCTGTTAGATTGATTTTTCCTCTTGTTTTTCTAAGATTTTAAGTTCTATAGGATTTGTTAATAGTGTTAACACATGTTTTTATTCACCCTAAATTTCTGAGGGTAGACATTAAATAAAAAAATTAACATGGGAGAATTGATATAATAAGATCCAATTTTTATATAAGATAAAGGTTATCTCAAATCAGCTTTGGTGTGTGACCATCATAAGCTTAGTAGGGCTTAAATGACTTATTCCATTGTAGTACTGTCCTCTTTTCCTTTATTTCCCTCTACACTATTCCTCTGTGTTTTAAAAAATTATTGAACCTGCTGTAAAATAGAAATAGTAACAAAATATACATCACAAGATGTTTGTAAAGATTAAATGAGATAATGCACATAATGTATTTAATACTTTGACTAGACAAATGTTCTTAAAAATGCAATCAGTACATTTATGCTGAAAGAAAGACACACACACACAAAGAGAGAGGTGGAAAGAGAAAGGACTTGTGGTCCCTTTTTGTCTGATGGAAACTGTTTCTTATATACCAAACTGATGTCTAGGCAATAAATCTATAAAGCACTAGTAATTAGAGCAAGGTGGTGGAACAGAAACATACCACCATAATATCCCACAAAAGCATTGATTTTGATAACTACCAATGGATGAGAGTACTTTTGTGGGAGTCTGGGCATCTAGCAGAAAAGTCCCAGTACACTGTTGGGACAAAAGCTATCCGGGGATAGATGTATTGAAGAGAATAAGAGGAATGGTTTCACTTTTCCCATGTCACCCCTTTACCGGGCATAGCTCAGTGACAAGAGAGGCTCCCTCAGTCTGCAATTTTTCCCATACGGAAAAACAAGCAAGTAGTTAATAAGTGTCCAGGTCCCCTAGCCATATGGGATGCTGCCCAAGATGTCCACTTCTTTCTAACCCCTCCAGGATACTTAGGTAATTAGCATGACTGAGTGGTTGGAAGAGGCTGGGAACAGGAAATGGAGGCTATAGACCCTACTAACCACTCTACAGACTCCGCGAGGAAGTCCACCCATGAACTACTGATGCCTTGCCTGTGGATCCTCCTCAACTAGCGCATGGGCACCACGAGTGCTCCATGCACCTCAAGCTCCCTCCAAGCCAGCTCCCTTAGTATACCACTATGGACAGCAAGAGCAAGTGTCTCACTCAGACAGCAAGCATGACTCTGCAGGATTGAGAGAAGGCATATGAACTTGAGCATTTCAGGGCACGGCCACAGAGAACACAAATGGGAGGTTCTCAGAACCTGTCCTGGCTTTGTGGGATCGAGAGACAGCATACAGTCTTAAGAATTCCTCCCTAAGAGGGAACAAGTGGCACTGAGCAGATGCATCCATGGAAAAAGTCTAAGAGTACTAGCTGAATCTAAGAGAGCTTAGAATCTCTGGCTGGGTTGACTGGTAAAGGATTAAAACTGGAGGAGATAACTGCTTCTTCAAATGAGAATACAGCAATGTAAGACTTCAAAGAACATTAAATAATCAAGAAATATGACACCATCAAAGGAGAACAATAATATTCCAGTAATGAGCCCACCAAAAAAATTAAGATCTATAAATTGCCTGACAAATTGCCTTCAAAATAATTGTTTTAAGGAAACAATTCATTACGTGAATTGAATGTGCTACAAGAAAACACAGAAAAACAACTAAATGATATCAGAAAAAATAATACACAAGCAAAAAGTTCAATAAAGATTTAGAAATTATGCGCGAAACCAATAGAAATTCTGGAGCTGAAGAATGCATGAATAAAATGAAAATTGCAATAGAGTGTCATCAGCTGCCTTGATCAAACAGAAATGATCTGTGAACTCGAAGATATATCATTTGAAAATATTCCATCAGAGATAAAAAAGAAAAAAAATGAAAACAAATGAACAAAGCCTACAGTATTTATGGAACAATATCAAGAAAGCAAACGGTCACTATATGGGAGCTCCAGAAGAAGAGACAGAAAAGGGACAGAATTCTTATTTAAAGAAATAATGGCTGAAATATTTCCAAATCTGGCGAGAGATGTGAAGATCAAAAGCCTCCAAACAGACTTCCCCAAAGAAGACTCACTAGGACACATTAAAATCAAATTGTCAAAAATTAAAGACAAAGAGAATTTTGAAAGCACCAAGAAAAAAAAACATGCTTATCACATATAAGAGAACCTGCATTAGACTATCAGACAAGAAATAGGTTTTTGTCAGCAAAAACCTTGCAAGCCAGCACAGGGTAGAATGATATCGTCAATTTCTTCCTGGTTTAGTCTTGGGAGGGTGTATTTGTCGAGGAATTTATCCATTTCTTCTAGATTTTCTAGTTTATTTGCATAGAGGTGTTTGTAGTATTCTCTGATGGTAGATTGTATTTCTGTGGGATCGGTGGTGATATCCCCTTTTTCGGTTTTTTATTGCATCTATTTGATTCTTCTCTCTTTTCTTCTTTATTAGTCTTGCTAGCGGTCCATCAATTTTGTTGATCTTTTCAAAAAACCAGCTCCTGGATTCATTAATTTTTTGAAGGGTTTTTTGTGTCTCTATTTCCTTCAGTTCTGCTCTGATTTTAGTTATTTCTAGCCTTCTGCTAGCTTTTGAATGTGTTTGCTCTTGCTTTTCTAGTTCTTTTAATTGTGATGTTAGGGAGTCAATTTTGGATCTTTCCTGCTTTCTCTTGTGGGCATTTAGTGCTATAAATTTCCCTCTACACACTGCTTTGAATGTGTCCCAGAGATTCTGGTATGTTGTGTCTTTGTTCTCGTTGGTTTCAAAGAACGTCTTTATTTCTGCCTTCATTTCATTATGTACCCAATAGTCATTCAGGAGCAGGTTGTTCAGTTTCCATGTAGTAGAGCGGTTTTGAGTGAGTTTCTTAATCCTGAGTTCTAGTTTGATTGCACTGGAAGAAATTGAATCTCTGAATAGACCAATAACAGGTTCTGAAATTGTGGCAATAATCAATAGCTTACCAACCAAAAAGAGTCCAGGACCTGATGGATTCACAGCCGAATTCTACCAGAGGTACAAGGAGGAACTGGTACCATTCCTTCTGAAACTATTCCAATCGATAGAAAAAGAGGGAATCCTCCCTAACACATTTTATGAAGCCAGCATCGTCCTGATACCAAAACCTGGCAGAGACATAACCAAAAAAGAGAATTTCAGACCAATATCCTTGATGAACATTGATGCAAAAATCCTCAATAAAATACTGGCAAACCGAATCCAGCAGCACATCAAAAAGCTTATCCACCATGATCAAGTGGGCTTCATCCCTGGGATGCAAGGCTGGTTCAACATACGCAAATCAATAAATGTAATCCAACATATAAACAGAACCAAAGACAAAAACCACATGATTATCTCAATAGATGCAGAAAAGGCCTTTGACAAAATTCAACAACCCTTCATGCTAAAAACTCTCAATAAATTAGGTATTGATGGGACGTATCTCAAAATAATAAGAGCTATCTACGACAAACCCACAGCCAATATCATACTGAATGGGCAAAAACTGGAAGCATTCCCTCTGAAAACTGGCACAAGACAGGGATGCCCTCTCTCACCGCTCCTGTTCAACATAGTGCTGGAAGTTCTGGCCAGAGCAATCAGGCAGGAGAAGGAAATAAAAGGTATTCAATTAGGAAAAGAGGAAGTCAAATTGTCCCTGTTTGCAGATGACATGATTGTATATCTAGAAAACCCCATTGTCTCAGCCCAAAATCTCCTTAAGCTGATTAGCAACTTCAGCGAAGTCTCAGGATACAAAATTAATGTACAAAAATCACAAGCATTCTTGTACACCAATAACAGACAAACAGAGAGCCAAATCATGAGTGAACTCCCATTCACAATTGCTTCAAAGAGAATAAAATACCTAGGAATCCAACTTACAAGGGATGTGAAGGACCTCTTCAAGGAGAACTACAAACCACTGCTCAATGAAATAAAAGAGGATACAAACAAATGGAAGAACATTCCATGCTCATGGGTTGGAAGAATCAATATCGTGAAAATGGCCATACTGCCCAAGGTAATTTATAGATTCAATGCCATCCCCATCAAGCTACCAATGACTTTCTTCACAGAATTGGAAAAAACTACTTTAAAGTTCATATGGAACCAAAAAAGAGCCCGCATCGCCAAGTCAATCCTAAGCCAAAAGAACAAAGCTGGAGGCATCACGCTACCTGACTTTAAACTATACTACAAGGCTACAGTAACCAAAACAGCATGGTACTGGTACCACAACAGAGACATAGATCAATGGAACAGAACAGAGCCCTCAGAAATGATGCCGCATAGCTACAACTATCTGATCTTTGACAAACCTGACAAAAACAAGAAATGGGGAAAGGATTCCCTATTTAATAAATGGTGCTGGGAAAACTGGCTAGCCATATGTAGAAAGCTGCAACTGGATCCCTTCCTTACACCTTATACAAAAATTAATTCAAGATGGATTAAAGACTTATATGTTAGACCTAAAACCATTAAAATCCTACAAGAAAACCTAGGCAATACCATTCAGGACATAGGCGTGGGCAAGGACTTCATGTCTAAAACACCAAAAGCAATGGCAACAAAAGCCAAAATCGACAAATGGGATCTCATTAAACTAAAGAGCTTCTGCACAGCAAAAGAAACTATCATCAGAATTAACAGGCAACCTACAGAATGGGAGAAAATTTTTGCAACCTACTCATCTGACAAAGGGCTAATATCCAGAATCTATAATGAACTCAAACAAATTTACAAGAAAAAAACAAACAACCCCATCAAAAAGTGGGCAGAGGACATGAACAGACACTTCTCAAAAGAAGACATTTATGCAGCCAGAAAACACATGAAGAAATGCTCATCATCACTGGCCATCAGAGAAATGCAAATCAAAACCACAGTGAGATACCATCTCACACCAGTTAGAATGGCCATCATTAAAAAATCAGGAAACAACAGGTGCTGGAGAGGATGTGGAGAAATAGGAACACTTTTACACTGTTGGTGGGACTGTAAACTAGTTCAACCATTGTGGAAGTCAGTGTGGCGATTCCTCAGGGATCTCGAACTAGAAATACCATTTGACCCAGCCATCCCATTACTGGGTATATACCCAAAGGACTATAAATCATGCTGCTATAAAGACACATGCACACGTATGTTTATTGCGGCACTATTCACAATAGCAAAGAGTTGGAACCAACCCAAATGTCCAACAACGATAGGCTGGATTAAGAAAATGTGGCACATATACACCATGGAATACTATGCAGCCATAAAAAATGATGAGTTCATGTCCTTTGTAGGGACATGGATGAAACTGGAAAACATCATTCTCAGTAAACTATCGCAAGGACAAAAAACCAAACACCGCATGTTCTCACTCATAGGTGGGAATTGAACAATGAGAACTCATGGACACAGGAAGGTGAACATCACACTCCGGGGACTGTTGTGGGGTGGGGGGAGGGGGGAGGGACAGCATTAGGAGATACACCTAATGCTAAATGACGACTTAATGGGTGCAGGAAATCAACATGGCACATGGATACATATGTAACAAACCTGCACATTGTGCACATGTACCCTAAAACCCTAAAGTATAATAAAAAAAAAAAAAAAAAAAAGAATGATATCGTCAAAGTGCTGGAAAAAAATTGCAAAACACAAATAGATTACCTTGCAAAGCTGTCCTTCGGAAATGGAGAGATAAAGACTTTCCCAGACAAGAATAAATAAATAAATAAAAGTTGAGGAAGTTCACCACCACAATACTTGCCTTACAAGAAATGGTAAAGGGAGTTCTGCAAGCTGAAAGGAAAGCATGTTAATTAGTAACATGAAAACCAATAAAAGTATAAAACTCACCAGTAAAGGTAAATATATAAGCGAATTCATAATGCTCTAATATTGTAATGGTAGTGTGTTAATTACTTATGACTCTAGTATAAAGATTTAAAAAGTGTTTAAAATAACTATAGCTATAATAACCTGTTAGTTAATAGATGAACAATATAAAATGATGTAAATTGTAATAATAAAAACTTAAAATTGGCTGGGCAGCAGTGTAAAATTTGTGTATGCAATCAAAGTAATACATGTAAAATAGATGGTTATAACTACAGGATGTACTATGTAAGCCTAAAAGTAATCATGAAGCAAACTCTTATAGTAGATACACAAAAAATAAAGAGAAGTACATCAAAGTGTACCACTATAGAGAAGCATCAGTTCACAAAGGAAGATAGCAAGAAAGAAGAAAGAATCAAAGGATCTACAAAACGGACAGAAAACAATTGACAAAAGGGCAATAGTAAGCCTTTACCTATTCATAATTTCTTTAAAGGTAACTGAATTAAAATTTCCAATCAAAATATACAGAGTGGCTGAATGGATTAAAACAAGATACAACTAAATACTACTGTCAAGAAACTCACTTCAACTTTAAGGACATTAGTAGACTGAAAGTACAGGGGTGGAAAAAGATAGTCCATGCAAAGCTGAAACCAAAAAGAGCAGGAGTAGCTATATTTCTATCAGACAAAATAGACTTTTAAGTAAAAACTGGAAAAAAGAAACAATAAAGGTCATTATATAATGATAAAGTAGTCAATTCATCAAGAGGACATAACAATAGTAAATTTATATGCACCCACTATTAAAGCACCTAAATGTATTAAGCAAATATTAACAGAACTAAATGCAGAAATAGAAAGCAATGCAATAACAGTAGGGAACTTCAATACCCAACTCTCAATAATGAATAGATCATCCAGACAGAAATCAATAAGAAAACATTGGGCTTTAACTACATTTTAGAACAAATGAACCTAGCAGACATACAAAAGACTCCGTCCAAAGGCAACTGAATGCACATTCTTCTCAAGCATACACAAAGTATTCTGAATAGATCATATGTTAATCCACAAAACAAGTGCTAACAAGTTTTAAAAGATTGTAATCATATTAAGCATATTTTTGACCCACAGTAGCATAAAACTAGAGATCAATAACAGGAAGTATACTGGAAAATTTACAAATATGTGAAAATTAAGCAACACATTTCTGAAAAACCAATGGGTCGAAAAATTAAAAGATAAATAAAAAATATTGAGCCAAAGGAAGATGGAAACACAACATACAAAAACGTATGGGATGCAGCAAAATCATTTCTAAGGGAAAAGTTTAGAGTGATAAATGCCTACATGAAAAATAAAGAGACATCTCAAATAAACAACCTAACTTTACATTTCAATGAACTAGAAACATAACAAACTAAGACCAAATTTAGCAAAAGGAAGGAGATAATAAAGATCAGAGAAGAAATAAGTGAAATTTGAGATGAGGAAACCAATAGAAAAGATCAACAAAACTAAGAATTGCTTTTTTAAAAAAAAGGTAAACAAAATTGACAAACTTTCACTACACTAAGAAAAAAAATACAGAAGATTTAAATAAATACTATCAGAAATAAAAGAGGAGAAATTAGAACAGACACCACAGAAATAAAGGGATCATAAGAGGCTAATATAAACAATTATATGGCAACAAATTAGACTGCCTAGAATAGAAAAATTCCTAGAAACAAACAACCTACAAAGACTGAATCATGATGAAACAGAAAATCTGAATAAACCAATGACAATTACAGAGATTCAATCATTAATGTAAAATCTCTCGTCAAAGAAAAACCTATGACCTAATGGCTTCACTGGTGAATTATACCAAACATTTCAAGAATAAATAATAGCTATTATTTTCAAACTCTTTTAAAAAATTAAAGAGGATGATGTATGTCCAAACTCATTTTACTACGCTGACATTACTCTAGTAAAGCCAGACAAGGACACCATGAGAACAGAAAATTTCAGGTCAATATCTCTGATAAACATAGATGTAAAACTCTTCAGCAAAATACTAGCGAACCAAATTTAACAGCACATTAAATGGATCATACACTATGATCAAGTGGTATTTATCACTGGGGTGCAAACCAAACACAGAAAAACATATACTGCAGCACCTCACTTACACATGGAATCTAGAAAAGTTGAACTCATAGAAACAGAGCACAGAAGGATCATTACCAGGGGTATAGAAATGGGGAAAATGGGTAGATGTTGATCAAAGGAAACAAACTTGTAAGTATAAGATGAATAAGTTCTGGAGACTTTATGTACATATGGTGACTATAGCTGATAATAATATATTGGATACTTGAAATTTGCTGAGAATGTAGATTTTTCATATCCTTACAACACACACAATGAAATATAACTATGTGAGAGATATGCATGTTAATTAGCTTGACCGTGGTAACCATTTCACCATATATATATGTATATCTGAAAACATCACATTGTACACCTTAAATATATACAATTTTTACTTGTTAATTATGCCTCAGTAAAGCTGGGGTGGGGAGGAAACCTCTAATGTTTAACTTATGTACAGGACAAAAAACTAGCCTATACATTTTGGTCTGGACAATTTGCCCATCTTTGTCCTCTCATGACCTCCAGATGGTGACCTTACTATTCAGTGGATGCAGAAGCAAGATAAATGATCTTTCAAGTTTAGTCTTTTCCATAATGCCTAACCCAGTCTAAATGGTGCTGCACTCAAATGATAGTTTCGATAACACTGTCACATGGGGTCGATCATCATTTTTGCAGACAACTTGAGTAATTTTTTGTCTTGATACTTAAATGATAGTTCCAACACAGGTGATTCTCCTCCAAAACCATAATGATTATGACTCTATTGAATAAATGGATACTATACTTCAGTGAGCATAGAATAATATTTTTAAACTCTTTATATTGTTGTTTATTACTATTTCTTAAAACCTTATACATAGCCTAGTTTTACTGTGGATTATTTTCCTTGTGTCCTGGGATTGATATTTAATTTCTTTGCTTTTCTTCACACTTTAGTTATAATTGTTATACATTTAGAACATTTAACCTGGATTTTTGTACTATTCAGTAAGAGTAGTCAAACTTCCCAAACTTTAGCCCTGTTTTCTCCTCACCTATAAGCTAGGAATCAACATCAGAATCAGAGTTAGATAAAAGTTTGTACCCCCTCCCCAGTCTGGCATGAGCTGCTCATGCATTTAATTAATTACATTAATTAATGGTAACAGTAACTTTAGACATAAAGATCAAATTAGCAGATATATAGATCTAATTAGCATATATATATATATATGTTTATTAGCTTAACTGTGAACCCTGATGAGGAATGTGGTATGATTTGTTGATTTTATGTCTTAATGGTGATGTGTTCTGGCTAGCTGAGTCATTTTCTTTTAAATGATGTATTTGTGCATTCCTTTATACTTCCAGAGGTCTTCTAAGTTATAAACACAGAAAAATGCTACAGAGCCCTGGTACTGCATTCCACATGTTTCCTTATAATGTGTGAAAGGTGTCAAATTGTCATTTTCTAAGCTTGTATTACAGAGTAGGTTTTTGGTAGCCGTAAGTCTAATTATTCCTTCTGAATACTTAAATACTGAAATAGGCCACTTAAAAAAAAATAAAACTGGGTATGTGTGGTGGGTCATGCCTGTAATCCCACTACTTTGGGAGGCCAAAATGGGAGGATCACTGGGAGGATTGTTGAACCTATGAGTTCACAACCAGCCTGGGCAACATAATGAGACCTCGTCTCTCCAAAAATAAAAGCCAGCTGTGATGGTGTGCACCTGAGATCCCACCTGAAGTCCCACCTACTGAAGAGGCCAGGGTGGGAGAATTACTTGAGCTTGAGAGGTGGAGGCTGCAGTGAGACATGATTATGCCATTGCACTCTAGCCTGGGTGATAGAGTGAGACCCTGTCCAAAAATAAATAAAATAAATAAATAAAACCAATACTTTCTACTACAAATATATTCGTTATTCATTCATAACACTTTGATTATGATGAGAACACTTGTGTCTTAAGCAACAATATGTTCTTCAATATTATCTTAATTTTGGCCCACCTGAATAGGATATTTCAAAGAAAAGTATTAAGATGGAAAATCTTAAGTCTAATTGATAACAATAAGAAACATGTTACCTTGTTAATGTCCCACTTTGTCACGTGTTTTAATTTATTTTATGCCATAAAACCATCTGAGACATTTGTCACACATTTAACGCTAGAGGGTTTTAAGTGATGGATATGTGCTAAATCTGATTTAGTCAATTATTTGTTACTTCAAATTGGCAATTTATTAATCTTTGTTTTATGCAGTACTAACATTTATTTACTGGAAAAACTGAATGCAAATAGTATATGTGTCCATTAGTATCAAGTTTATATTTTTATCGTCAACTGGAATGTTTTTGTTTAGTATGACAATCTGGAAAACAGGTTGATAAATTCCGTGATTGGGTCACCATTAGGTAGCTCTTACAATATAGATATGATCAAAGATGAGTATTTGAAATTCACTAGTTTATGTTAATGAACATTCTTATAGAGGCTGCCAGGGGTACAGCTTCTATTGGAATTACCTTTTGTGAATCCTCCTCATTACGGGGTAAGTTCTTACTAAAGTGAATAATTATCTTTCATTCCAGAACTACAGTGTCAACCATAATGAGTGGATTGTTAATACATTTTTCAAGGTAGCGCCAGTCTTCATCTGTAGCCATTAATTTGGTGACAGCCAATAATTATTTTAACTGGCTCCTGATGCTGAAGTGCACAGATGGTTTTCTTCCTGTGTGGTGCAGGGAACACTTCTAAATTTCTGAGAGGTTTCTGTCACTTCCCAAAGAATTTCCTGACAGCGGTGACATTTGGTCTAATCATTTATTCCCTCAGTTTCATGACTTCCCTGCAGTGGCTCTCATAGTCAGGAAAGCTTCGGTTGTTTTAGAACCACACCTACAAACATCTGCTGCCAATATTTTGCTTAAAGTGTTGGAACTTCCCTTAAAAAAGGAGACCTCCTTCTTTTTATGCTTTTAATTATTTTCCTTAAAATAATGTTAAACTCTTATGAAGTTTCATAGAGGTAGACATCTAAAATTATTAATGAGGAAGCTTTTAAAGATAGAACTGGAATTTGATTATCATCAATAGGCCTCAGGAAAAAAAGAGAAAATAATAATAAAATAATAATTAGAATAATATTGGAATGTTTATAAAATGTTACCTAAAAAGTAATAAAAATGAACTCATTTTTACTTTATAAATGACTCAGTTATAATAAAAACTACTCAGAACAAATACACCAAAATAATAATAGTCATTGGTCTCAGCAGTAGAGATACAGATTTCTTCTTTGTGTTCTGTACTTTGCAAATATTATAAAATAGTTATTACTTAGAAAAAATTGTTTGAAATGCTAAAATAATGGACATATACTAAACACGAAATACAAAAAAGTGCCAAAAAATATCTTCAAAGATTTTCAATATATAATCTTACTATAAAAATTTTATCTATAGCATTTATACCAGTTACCTATCACTATTCAATATACTTTGAAGATTATGCAGTAATACTTCTTAATTCTCTATAGCTTCCATTTGTCCGAGGGTTTTTTCCTTATTTCTATCCTTCTCCCTTTCTCTTTCTCCTGTATATCTGCACTTTTAATATGAAACTGTAAGGGAAAGAAAATTAGATTGAAGATCTCTATGGGGCAACAGCATATTGGCTGAGTTCAGCATTTCAAATTTTTGTTCTCAGGTCTCCTTTACGCTCTTAAAATTATCAAGAACACCAAAAAATTTTTGTTTATGTTGGTTATACATACCAACATTTTTCATATTAGAAATTTAAAATGACAATTAAAAGTTACATTAAAAATTTACTTAAAAGATAATAAAAGCATTGAAAATCAATTAAAACAACATTTTATTAAAAACGACCATATTTTCTAAACAAATGAAAGTATTTGTGAGAAGCGTGGGTTTATTTTACATTTTTGAAGATTTCTTTAATGTTTGACATAAAAGAACGCAGCTAAATTTTCTTAAATCCTTCTGCATTTCCTGTATCACATATCATGTAGACTCTAAAAGAACTTCATTCTACCTGTTAAGAATGAGGATTTTTGAAAGAGTAAAAGAAGACCAACAACATCTTAGTATTTTTATGGAACAATTTTGACTTTGTGAACCACTCGAAATGGTCTCAGAGATACCTGAAGGTCCTCAGACGACACTTTGAGAACTGCTGGCATATGATAGATATATTTTATTTTTGTACCTAGATAGTATTCCATTTTAATGAATGTACCATATTTATGTAAACTGCTCTGCAAATGAATGTTTGTATTGCTTTGAGGTATTTTTCTATTACAACGTTGCAATGAATGTCCTTATAAAATATATTTGCTCCCATGCATGGATTTATGTATATGATGGACACTTAAGAGTGAAGTGCAGGGTTAAAAGTTATGCATATTTTAAAGTATGATGTATTAACCTCCTAAGAAAATGATTCTGTAAATGTTTAATTTCACCGAAACAATACCAACTCTTGTTTCCTAGCTCTTCAAAATACTAGGAAAGTATAAACTTTTATGCTCTGTCAAGGTAAAAGTTAGACAGTGTCATGATTTTGTTTTATGATTTTCCTCTTTACTAATGACTTTGATCATTTTTCATGCATGTATTGTTCAATTACATCTCTTTCATCATGTACCTATGGTTCCAGTTTTTTGATTATTTTTCTCTTGGGTTGTGTATTTTTATGTATTGACTTGTTAACACTCTGTATATTAACCAAATTAGCCCTCGATTTGTTGTGTGCCTCACAAAATTTTTTTCTTAATCAGTACATTTAATATTTTCAGTAGACCATTCTCAACATAATGACTTGGAATGTTGGTAATGTACACATTTCATAGACTATGCCTCTCTTCTACATTTTTTATTATTTGAGGAATAGTAAAATTAGAGGAACTGAATAAACAAAACTATTTTAAAACTTGTCATTGAAGTTTGTTCAGAATACGATTTGTTTTCCAGTATTAACTCTGGACATCCAGATATAGACAGGTCATAAGCTTTTGAATACATGACCAGTGTAGCTAGTTTAGATTCACCTTCATAGAGTGTGTCTACCATGTAGTGCACCTTATTTGATATAATTTAATAGCTCAATAGGTGTTAGCTGAATGAATGAATAACAATAATTAGTAGTGACATTAATTAAACACTCCTTTTCTCCACCTCTGTTTACTGGAAATAATGCTTTTAGAAACAGAGATCTTTCGAGACTATTCTGTGGTTTCAAAAAGCTCATCAGGAAATGATGTTTTCTATAATTGGAGTAATCTATCAAAATAGATGAATTCTAAAATTATAATAATTCCTGAAATTGTCCTGAGGTAAAATTTGTTCTACTTTTATAAGCGTTTCCATTTTCTTGTTAGGAAGAAGAGACACAATCTGAAAACCAAGTCTAATTTTCCCGTAGGCATAAAAAAGAAGACCTTGGTAATTACTTGTCTTTTTCATCCAACCACTTAGTGTCTTCTTTTCTTATTTTTGCTAATGATTGCAAAAAATGAAGATCTCCACAAGGAGAAAATGTTCTCCCCTTAGAATGGCTGTTCTAAAACTTGAGTTACACTTTTACCATCAACTAATTTTTGCAATATTTTACATCTTTGCCCAGTAAAATGATGTTCCTAAGTTAAAACATTTTTGAGCATATTATTTTAAAGTTGCTGTTTTCAGTGCACCATTCACATTATTGTCATTATTAATTGCATCCTGGGACCAAATCTATTTTGAAAAATGTTTTTCTTGCATTTTGGATAAACTGAATAAACAAAGAAAGCTACTTCTAAAACTTGTCATTGAAGTTTTCTTTAGAACATAATTCATTCATCAGTAGTAACTGTGAGCATCCAGATATAGACAGGACATAAACATTTGAATATGTGGCCATGTAACTAATTTGAGCTCACCTTTTTAGAGTGTTTCTATCACATACAAGACCTTATATGAAACGATTTAATGGATCAATAAACATTTATTGAATGAATGAATAACAGTAATTACTATTATCATTATCTACAACAATACTTGCAAGTCTTCTGTCTTTTTGCCTTTTCTTTCATTTCTTTTTCCCCAGTGATAGGCTAGATAATTGCATCCCAGAGATGTCCATGTCCTAATCTCCAGAACATGTGAATATCTTGCCTTACTTAGGAGATATGACTAAGAATCTTTAGATGGGAAGATTACCCTGATTCTTTCAGATGAGCCAAGTGTAATTGTTAGGGTCGTTATAAGAGGGAAACAAGAAGATCAGAGTTAGCAGTAGATGTGATGATGAAGAGAGAGATTATAGTGATGTGAGGAAGGGTCTGCAAGCCAATGAGTGTAACGGCTTCTAGAACCTGAAAAGGCAAGGAAGTATATGCTCGCCTAAAGCCTCCAGAAGGAACAGGGCCCTACTGATATTTTAATTTCAGAATTCTGACCTCCACAAAAGTAAGAGAATAAATTTGTATTGCTTTAAGCCACTGAGTTTGTAGAAATTTGTTACAGCAGCCATAGGAAACTAATATACCTTTTTTACTCCAATTTCTTTCTGTATTCCATGCCATTAGATATTGCCTCCAGATTCAAGCATCTATGATAGTGCTTAGCACTTCAATTGGATGATACATTTAAGTTCAACCCCTCTGCCATAGTGGATTGGATTTTACTCTTTATACAATGTATGTTGTGAACTTCTATTAACTCAAGGTCTTTTCTGTTTTTGTCACGAGAATGTAAATACATTCAAATGAAAATATGCTGCATATTCTTAGAAAGCAAATTTTCCTTGAACTTGATCCTTATAGAACTTAACTCTATCTGTTTACTGGAAAGTAATATTAGAGTTTAAAACCTAGAGATAGCGGATCATATAGATAAGCAATGCAGGATTCCAGTGATTTCTATGGTCACCAGTACAGGTGTGATCTTAAAACATTGACACTATTGAAATGAATTCGTTGGTATATATTTAGCTTGCATTTGTTTATTCCAGTAGCCACTGAGGTATATTTCTTTGTTTATAATATATAATCAAAATCCTTTGTATGACACACAAAAAATTTATCAAGCCATGGACATTGACCAGGGTTTTCTTCCTTCATTAGTGGAAAATGAACTGTATCTGCTATTGTTTATCTGGGGAATAAAGAGCCAAATGTTAAAAGTTGCCTTCAGCTAGGAGCAGTGCCTCACACCTGTAATCCCAACACTTTGGGAGGCCAGGAGGGGTAGATTGCTTGAGCACAGGGGTTCGAGACCAGCCTGGGCAACATAGCAAAACCCCATCTCTACTAAAAATACAAAAATTAGCCAGGTGTTCTGATGTGCATCTGTAGTCCCAGCTGCCCAGGAGGCTGAGGCACAAGAATTACTTGAACCGGGAAAGGGGCAGAGGTTGCAGTGAGCCGAGATTGCTCCACTGCACTCCAGCCTGGGTGACAGAGTAAGACTCTTTCTCAAAGAAAAAAAAAAAGTTGCTTTCAGTTAGTCTGTTCACAGTATAATCATACATCTGGGGGATAAGAAAAACTGTTGACTGAAACATTTTCTACATTTTTTCTTTGGTTCATATTAAAATATGTAGTTTTACATTCTTTCCTTTTGGTAGAAGTTCTATCTCTTTTGTCACCCAGGCTGGAGTGCAGTGGCGCAATCTCGGCTCACTGCAAGCTCCGCCTCCCGGGTTCACGCCATTCTCCTGCCTCAGCCTCTCCGAGTAGCTGGGACTACAGGCGCCCGCTACCACGCCCGGCTAATTTTTTTGTATTTTTAGTAGAGACGGGGTTTCACTGTGGTCTGGATCTCCTGACCTCGTGATCCTCCCGCCTCGGCCTTCCAAAGTGCTGGGATTACAAGCGTGAGCCACCGCACCCGGCCTATAATCTGTTCCCATGGGGACCTGCACAATCCATGATTCTGATAAAATGAAGAGCAGTGGGGAGTTACAAATTATAAAGCAGTTATGACTAGGCTAGTCAATAAAGTCTCAAAATCAGCTATTAGAGTACTGTATTTAAGGTTTGTTAGAGTACATAGAGTATGGAAACGTTGCCATTAACTGATGTGTAATTTGGTCGTATTTCCTGGTAAGATAATAAGACTTTTTGCCTTCCTCTAATCTAAACTTTCTCCAGGAGGTTATGCAACATAAAGCACTATGATTAATATTGCCACTGAATAATGTAAATGTATTTTCTCAAAAGAAATGAATCCCATTAATAGGACTGAACACAGCCTTCAGTGGAAGGTTCAGACTTTTGATTCAAACAATCCAGCATTTCCATCCATTTACGAATTATATGATTTGAGTTAGTTATTTCGAATCACTAAGACTTATTTATATAATCCATGAAATGCAGGTAATACTGTACCTTTACTGAAGAATTTAAGGAATTAAATGAGGTATTGTATCTGCATTAGTCTAAATAAGATAGATCATATTGTGGTAATAAGTCAGTCTTCAAATCTTAGTGGCTTAACACATAAAAAGTGTTATTCTTTGTTCATATTAGAAAGTTAAGATGTTGTTGGCTCTGCTGCACAGTTATTCAGAATCTTGTGAAAAGGAGACCACACCATCTATACAAGTTGCAGCCTCCGAGGACATGATGGCAGGAGATCAGAGATGAAAGGAGAACACCAGCCTTGAAGGCTTAGCTCAGAAGTAACACTTGTCACATTTGGTAGTTTATAGGCCATGGAGGCTTATGTTTATAAGGAAAGACTGGGAACATGGATATTGGTAAGCACAGTCCTTCCTACAACATCTAAAATGCTTAGCAAGATGCCTGGCTCATAAAATACCTTAATAAATGTTGTCTTTGTCACCATCGCTATGATTATTTTAGAGGGAGTGCAAGTTTATAGTCAAGAATCTGCCACTAACTCCATGACTTTAGGCAAACTTTAAAAACTCTCTGAATCTCCATTGTAAAAATAGGTCTCCCCTCATCAGATTGTTACAGTGACCAAATGAAATAAAGTTCTGCCATTTAGTAAGCCCTCTAAAAATATGGTAGTTTCATTGCTACCATGCATTTATGTTCATTTCATCTATCAATTGGTTAAACCCAATTAAATGCCTACATATGTGTGTTTTTATTATAACAGTGTTGAGATTTCCTTATTTATATTAACATGTATAAACTAATAAAATATTGGTTTTCCTATTTGTGACAAATATATTACAATTATTAATCATTCATTTGATAGGTATTTATTAGGTGTCTACTGTTTTCTAGAGGTTACGGATAAACAATGGACAAAATACATGAGGTTTTGCTCTCATAATATTTGAATTCTGGAGTAGTGAAGAGTAAATGAGGCAAAAATCAACAACATATAAATAAACTATGTAATTTCAGGTTCTAATAATTCCTATGAATAAATTTTAAAAAGGAGGATTTGGTTAGGACTGACTAGTTAAGACTTACATTTTGATAGTCAGAAATGCCTTTTCTGAAGAAGCAATGTTTCAGCTGAGATATGAATGATGTAAAGATATTTGAGAGGAAAGATTTCCTTTCTGGCAGAGGGAATTCCAAGTGCAAAGGTTTCGAAGCAAGAACACTTTAACTAGTTCAAATGTAATTAAAGCAAAAGTGAGCAATAGTCAAGAGTTGTTAGAGATAAGACTGTAAAGATAAGTAGTGACCTTTTTGTCTATGAAAAATAGTTTGATTTCTTTTTCAATATTTGATGTGGAACTATTCAAGGTTTTCAAACAGGAGAGGGATGTGATCTGATTTTTGCTCTGAAAGATCATTCTGACTATGTATGGAAGAATGATCTTTATAAAGAATGGTTCCTTTATAAAAGGAACCATTGCAGAATTCCGAAAAGAGATGGTAGTAATTTTGAATGAATTATTTGGTGGGGGGATATGGATAGAAGTGGAAGATTTGGGATATATTTTGAAGGTAGAGTTAATATATTTTGAAGAAGGTAGGTAAGAATTTAGAGCTGAAAGACTAGATTTAGGGCTTCAGCAACTGGGTGGATGGTACTGTGATGAAGACTGGGGAAAGAATGGGCTCTTTATGGGATATCAAGAGACATACTTTGCATCTGTTATTTCCAGATACCTCTTAAACATTTAAATGACTGTCAGTCACATGCAAATATTTTGGCCTTTCAAATAATACAATAATTTTAGTTTAGATTATACCTATTTTTGAATGACTGCTTGTTATGAATGCTATTCAGCAATGTGATGACTCAATATATTTTCTTTTAGGTGCTCTGCTGCAAGAAAGTTTAAAGCATCTTAGTTTAGAAGCTCATAAATACTCTCTAAAAAAACATGTGATAGAATTTACAAAGATAAGCTTATAAATCCAGGAAAATAAATTTTACTTCAGAGTCAAAGACAAAACAAAAAAATTTCGTTGACAATTCATCCAAGGCCCAAATGAATTGATTAGCCAAGAACAAAGAGGAATTTTTACTAATAATAGGTTTGTATGGCTTCCTTGTTTTAAAAAGAACTATGTCGTGGTTTTTTTTTCTTCCCCTAATGAAATAAAATATTAGAGTGAAATTTTTAATTAGTTAAGTAGTTTGTTGCATTCTACCACATCCATGACCATCTGATATAGTACCCAGGAAGAAGTCAAAGATGCAAGGGGCCATATTGCATAACACACGATAACAAGGTAATGAAGAGTAAATATTTTTGTCATTTCAGGGAAGTTATTTACATGACACAGCCTTGGGAAAGCCTGCTTGGGAGACATAAATGAATGAAGCTTTTTAGAATGATGAATTAAATGTGCCTTTTTGTTTTCAATAATGTCCAATAAAATAGTTTATATTGAGCAAGAGGTCTTCTTTTCTGATCTAAGACATAATGTTGTACAAGAGGTACATTGTGTGGATACTTAATATGATGCACATTTGTTTATATATAACTTCTGCAAGGAGATATTAACTCCCAAGTTCTGGAATCTTTTTTTGTGCTTACTAGTTATGACTTTGTAACCTAGGGTCAGAGTTCCAATTTCAGCACACAAAGCCCTTGCCTTTGGCAGCTAAAGGCCTGTTATTATGGGCAAAGATTAAAATTACCCTAGGCCAAGATCTATAATTTTCTATATTAAGTCTTGAGTCAGCGCCATAATGCAACTAAAGTGAGGTATCAATAACTCATTTAAAATTATTTTTCTCATGAAGCGGCCAGACTAGTCATTCTGTTAAATCCAGTAAAAGGGATAAGGGATAAATCTGGGCCACTCTAATTTTGTGTTTTAAATGAAACACTGTGAACTTACACAAGGGGATGTGGTCTTTCCCCTTTGTATTTTGTGTAGGGCTGGAACACTCATTCTCAGTACAAAATAGAGCCAACTCTTTGTTCACCTTTTTTGTAGATATCCCCCTAAGTCTCTGAATGAAGGAATTAATTGTTGTATTGTTTCTCAGTTTCTGTTGGCCATTTAAAGAGAGAGGGTAGCAGTGCTCACAGAAGTTCTTCCCTTCAAAGGCAGCCTATGTGAGGTCTCACACAGCAGTCAGCCAGCGCACCTGGACAGTCAAGCATAGATGCATTTACAGGATCTTTCTCCAATCTGCCATAATTCATTTTTCTTCCTATGCCTGTGCTGTATGAACTATGCCATTTAGTGGCCACATGCTCCCTTACTCCTTTATAATTCACATTTAGCATCAATCCAGAGGTTTCTAATTTGTCTTTTCTTTCACTTGAAGCTTATGTATATAGTTATGATATGCTTTACATTTTGTCCAGGGCTAACTATAGTTTCTAGAGCAACTATAAAACTTGGGGAATCCAACAAAAAAGTCCAGGGGGTTAAACAATAATCTAAGCCTCTTATTTGTAAATCTTTGCATATCTGTGAATTGCTTTAAAATGCTTGAGTCAAAAAGGGCTGGGATGCTGGATCAAACAATATGGACAAACCATGAATACATATGGAAACTTCATGGTGAGAATATGGAGATTCATTATACTATTCCCTCTGCATCTGTGTGTTTGAAAATTTCCATATAGAGAAATTATTTTTAAAAAATAAATATGTGAAAGCAACCATCCAGGGATGATTGAGCAGGTTTTTTGTTTGTTTTTAAACAGACTTTTAAGAGTTTATTTTTTTGTTGTTGGTATTAGTAAGTTAGTCTCAAAAACACATGGGGACAAACAAAAACCTACATAAAAAGAAAAAGAAAACAATGCTATCATTTTTGGACGTTGTTCAATTTCACATTGTGAGTGCTAAAATTTGCTCCTTGAAGTGCAATTGGAATCATTTTCTAGATCTTTTGTAAAATCACAAAGGATATTTTTGTGTTTATTAATATCTTTGCAGCCCCTTAGAGACCTTGACGTTTTTTTCTTTAATACTACTAAAATAATATCAGATATACACTCAGGCCTATTCCATTTTTGAATATTGTCTTTCACACATACTTATGCACATACAAATACACCACTCCACCCCCTCCACCAAACGAATGTGTGTGTGTGTGTGTGTTTGTGTGTGTGTTTCACATATAAAAGCAGGCCAATGTCGAGTGTAGTGGCTCCCACCTGTAATCCCAGGACTTTAGGAGGCCGAGGCGGGTGGATCATAAGGTCGGGAGTTCAAGACCAGCCTGGCCAAAATGGTGAAACCCCATCTTTACTAAAAATATAAAAATTAACCGGGCACGGTGGCAGGTGCCTTGAATCCCAGCTACTTGGGAGGCTGAGGCAGGAGAATTGCTTGAACTCGGGAGGCGGAGGTTGCAGTGAGCCGAGATCACACTACTGCACTCCAGCCTGGGTGACAGAGTGAGACTCTGTCTCAATTTAAAAAAGAAAAAAAAAAAAGGCAGGCCAACTAAAGGTTTGTTTTTGTCAACTGTAGTATTTGGGTTAATCAGGTAATGCTGCACATTCTCTTTCAAATTTAGATTTTTGTATAGTAACTTGTTTGATATAGTTATCAAACAAATGGGGAAGGTCCAATAATGTTAAAAGAACAAAATCAACAAACATCAGTGAATAACTTGATTTGCAGAAAGATTTTAACAGCAAGAATCATTCTACAGTGCATTTCCATTTTGATGGCCATTTTAATAACGATGCTGAATGAGAATGCATCTCACCTATGTAACAGAAAATTTCCTTGATTCCATTTCATTTAAGGTTTTAGAAGTATCAGCTCAGACACTGGAGGAGTAATCAATAAACATGCCAATTATGTCAGAGAAAAATTATGAATGCCTGAATATTTGCAGCCTTATTTCTTTCTTGCTTTACAAAGAATATGCCTACCTGCCTTTTGCACTTCTGGTAAAGATACGAGGTAGGCAGAGGTGAAGATTTGCAAGGAACTGGGACAGACTGGCAACCTTCCCTTTTGGAAGGCTGCTAGCAAGAGATTAGCCTGGATCTTAGAGGAAAGGCATGGGGGTACAAAGACAAGTTTCTGTGGAGACTGAGAAGTAATCCTGGGGAGGAGGGAATATGCAGAAAAAGTGGAAAAAGAGAGAGAAAAGAGCTTATTAATGAGAACTTCTTGCTGTTCTGTTAGTTTCTTTAAGCTCCTGGGGTAGACTGAATAACTTTTTAATGCTTCTTAGTTGTTTCTGTTTACACTTGACTCCTTGATGAGACAAGACCATGAAGGAGGCCATCTTTATTGAGGTTACATAACCTTCAATATATTCAATCTACTTCGTTAATACTCACTGAAGTTACAAGAAAGAATGCCCATGAAGGAATCTCTTTATTTTCCTACTATCATCCCTTCTTCCACTGAGACTCTGATATTTTTTGAAATTACATTTTTTTTAGTTTTTTGGGCTCCTTTGAGTATAATTGAAGGAAATTTCTATCCCGTTCTCCATTTTCGCTAGGAAATTGAGAGCCACATGTGTAAGGATAATGTTTATTGATTCTTAGAATGAAGGATCTTAGATTATCTCTCCTCCAACATCCTCTTTTAAATATGAAAACATGTAGGGATTTGCTATCTTTACAAACAAATAAAACCCAGATCTTTAGGTTTGGTAATGGAAGTACCTCTGTTTGATTAGGAACAGCTAGACCTTGAATTCTGATTCTCATCCCTTGAGTTGCACCTTTCTCCTCAGGCATCCTGCTAGCCTTTAGAGGTCCCTGTCACTCTAGCAGGAAACAGATGGAGAAAGGATCCCTACTAGTTCACTGATCTCCTCTCCCACTGCCCTCCCCCTTTTTCATTCATTGCAATTTTTTTCCAAAGAGCTGAGTACACACTAACCTCAAGACATTTTGTACTTCTGACCTTTTGCCTACAACACTTTTCTTCCTCATATTTCCAAAGATTGCTCCCTCCTTTCTTTAGAACTTCACTGAGATCTTTCCAGATTACTGCATCTATTACCTCCTCCTCTGTCAGTCTCTGCTCCTTACATTACCTTATCTTTTTTTAGCACTTCACAATTGAAGTTTTATTTATATGTTTACTTGTCTTTTGGCTGTCCCTTTTTACTAAAGTGTAATTTCCATGACAGCAACATTCCTTAGTCTAGTTCTATGGGATTTAGAATAATGCCTGGAACATAGTAAGTGCTCAATAGTTGTGAATGAATGAATGTTCTTCTGTTACTGTTGGGAACAGGCTGCAATCACTAAAGATTGTGGTAAATAAGGAGGTGGGGATCGTTTGATCCAGGAAGCAGTATGGAATGAACTATGGAATATCAAGACCCGGAATTATATACTGGTTCTGATGCTTATTAGCTGAGTATACTTAATTTACTTAAACTCTCTCATCTTTAGGACTTTTTCCATCTCAAAAGGGGTTTCAACTCAAAAAGAGGTAGTTTTGTGGAATAAATGTGAACACATTAAAGCATCTACCACAATATCAAACACAAAGGAAGCTTCATTTAAAAATTGATAACTATGCAATTTGCCTTTAAAAGTTTAATCTGCTTCTTAGAATTTATAATTCATATCAGATCTTAAATTGCAATTTACTATTTTTATATATACCAAGCAGGGCCATATTCTGGTAAATCTGTTCCCATATTTTGAAAAAGGCAGGGGATTCTCCCTCCTGACCACATAAAGCCAGTTTCCTTAGAATTAAATTTTCCTGTGAGGAACAGAACTAGAAAAAACTATTTTAAGATGCATATGTAACTAAAAAAGAACACGAATAGCCAAGGCAATCCTAAACAAAAAGAACAAAGTGGAGGAATCATACTACCTGACTTCAAACTATGCTACATAGCTACAGTAACCAAAACAGCATGGTACTGGTAGAAAAACAGACACATAGGCCAATGGGACAGAACAGAGTCCAGAAACAAGGCCACACACCTACAACTATGTAATCTTCAACAAAGCTGACAAAAACAAGCAATGGGAAAAGGACTCCCTATTCAATAAATGATGTTTTGATAACTAGCTTAGCCATATGCAGAAAATTGAAACTGAACTCCTTCCTTACACCATATACAAAAATTAACTCAAGATGGATTAAAGACTTAAATGTACAACCTCGAAGACAACCTAGGAAATGCCATTGTGGAAATAAGAATGGGCAAAGATTTCATGATGAAGATGCTAAAAGCAATTGCAACAAAAGCAAAAGTTGACAAATGGGATCTAATTTAAAATTAAGAGCTTCTGCCCAGGAAAAGAGACTATCAACAGAGTAAACAGACAACCTACAGAATAGGAGAAAATATTATAAACTATGCATCTGACAAAGATCTAGTATTGAGCATCTCTAAGAAACTTAAACAAATTTACAAGAATAAAACAACCCCATTAACAAGTGGGCAAAGGACATGAATAGACCCTTTTCAAAAGAAGACATACGTCTAGCCAATTCAAACATATGAAAAAAAGCTCATCATCACTGATCATTAGAGAAATGCAAATTAAAACCACAATGAGATATTATCTCACACCAGTCAGAATGGCTATTACTAAAAAGTCAAAATATAGCAGATGCTGGCAAGGTTGCAGAGAAAAGGGAACACATAAACCATTGGTGGGAGTGTAAGTTAGTTCAACCATTGTGGAAAACAGTGTGGCAATTCTTCAAAGGCCTACGAATAGAAATACCATTCAACCCAGCAATCCCGTTCCTAGGTATATACCCAAAGGAGTATAAATTGTTCTATTATAAAGAAGCATGCATGTGTATGTTCACTGCAGCACTATTCACAATAGCAAAGTCATGGAATTAACCTAAATGCCCATCAATGACAGATTAGATAAAGAAAATGTGGTACAGATACACCATGGAATACTGTGCAGCCATTAACAAGAAAAAGATCATGTCCTTTTCAGGAACATGGATGGAGCTGGAGGTTATTATCCTTAGGAAAGTAATGCAGGAACAGAAAATCAAATACCACTTGTTCTCACTTATATGTGGGGGCTAAATGATGAGAACACATGGACACATAGAGAGGAACAACACACTGTGGCCTCTCAGAGAGTGGAGGATGGGAGGAGGGAGAGGATTAGGAAAAATAACTAATGGCTACTAGGCTTAATACCTGGGTGATGAAATAATCTGCACAACCAACCCCCATGACACAAGTTTACCTAGGTAACAAAGCTGCACATGTACCCCTGAACTTAAAATAAAAATTAAATTTAAAAAACTTAAAATTGGTAACTATGTAATTTTCCTTTAATAAGTTCATCTGCTTTTTAGAAATTAAAATTCATATTGTATCTTAAGTTACAATTTACTTTCTTTTTTTGTTGTTGTTGTTTTTTTGTTTGTTTTTTTGCAGTTGCAAGATTTAATAGAGTGAAAACAGAGCTCTCATACAAAGGGAGAGGACCCAAAGTGGGTAGCCGTTGCCAGCTGGAATACCTGGGTTTATATCCTGATCATTGTCCCTCCCCCTGTGCTCTCAGGCGATAGATGATTGGCTACTTCTTTACCTCCTGTTTTTCCCTAATTAGCATTTTAGTGAGCTCTCTTTACTACCTGATTGGTTGGGTGTGAGCTAAGTTACAAGCCCCGTGTTTAGAGGTGGATGTGGTCACCTTCCCAGCTAGGCTTAGGGATTCTTAGTCAGCCTAGGAAATCCAGCTAGTCCTGTCTCTCATCACCTGGGAGCTTTGGCTCTTTGGGTGGTTCTAAACAGCATCAAGGTTGAGATCGAGGTTGTCTTTGGGGTCTCCACCCCTTGAAACCTGCTCCTACTTGCTAGTTCCTGCCAGGGAGACCCGGGTGATCAGCTTCCCTCAAAGTCCAGGGCAGAAGCACTCTGGTGGCCCCAGGTGCCTAGAGACAGGCAGAAGGGAGACACCTATGAGTCACTCCTCCACTTCTTCCAGAGACCATACTGTTTTGTTTGTTTGTTTTTGAAAGTGTCAAAAAGCCATGAGCACAAAGCTTCCCCTCTGTGCTGTGAGTTTGGGAATCTGGAATAGAAAAAGAAGTTCCCATCCCCGGGGACACCTTTCCTGGCACTGCTCCCCAGCCTCCTCCCAGCTCCAGGCTGAGAAGGGTGTCCCTCCCCGCGTCCCTGCAGCAGCCAGCACTGAGGTCGGCCTCCACCCCAGCCACAGTGTGCTCCCACGTTGTGTTTCCGGGCCTGTCCCCAATGTCAAATCCTAGAGGCTAGGCCTCTTACAATTTACTTTCTAACTATTTTTATATATAACAAGCAGGGGCACATCTGGCACATCTGTTCTCAAATTTTGAAAAAGGAAAGGGGTTCTTCCTCCTGACCACATAAAGCCAGTTTCTTCAGAATCGAATTCTCATGTGAGGAACCAGGTAATTAATTCTAGATTTGAGACACCTTCAGGAGACCTTCTCTCTACTCCGCTAAAGGTCTCAGGATATGTCCATTGCTAAATTAGAAACAGTTCACCAACTCTGGTTGGAGAATTGTTTAATTTCATGGTCATAGAGAAAGGAAGGTTGACTTGATTGTTAGCTAACTTACTTCGAGATAATCCAAAATGGAAATAGTAAAGAATGGTTTTACTTTGCCCTTTGTATTACCTGGCAAATTTGGCAGTGTCTCTCATGGGCTTTGCCTACAAGAGTGAAACAAATCAGAGAGCTTTATAGTAATGTAGCATATTTAGGTCCTTTCACAAAGTCAACCCTTGTTAAACAGATCATAATTCATATAAAAAGAAAGCTCTCCTTCTTACCACTTTAAGTTTTATAGTCCAAAATAGAGCCTTTGAACTCTCTTCAATTCTAAAATGCATCACTGTGATGCCTGCAGAGGTTAGGTCTATTTTCAATTGACTGTACTGTTTCTAAGCTGGAAATAAAATGAGAGGCATGGCTCCAGGAAAATGGCCCTAAAAATAATAATTTTTGCATGTGTCTCAATAATAATAATATCTAACATTTGTGTCTTTCCATGGTTCATAAAAGTTATTCCCCTGTTTACCTTACATAACACTGCAAGTTACTCCCAATCTTTTATTCATTCAACAAATATTTACTACATGCTACTGTATGCCAGATTTGGGATTAAGTGTTCAGTGTAAGGTCATATAATTCTCTTAGTTGGGGAAATTTTATGTTGCTGGTCCGCTTTTACAATGAGTAAGTGGTGAAACTGAGATGTGAAAATTAAGTCTATTATCAGTAAAAAGATCGTATATATCAAATCCTTGACTATCTTTAATTTGTGAAAACTACATTAAATATGACTTTTTCCTATAAGGAAAGCTTTTACAGATTCCTAGATGGTTAAATTTAATTGCTTCTACATGTTTTATATATAATCATTATATGCCAAAAATACACATTATGTTCAATACAAAATATTTACTTCTTTGATTATGATTATTTTTAGGTAAAAAAATGAATATGCTGCCAAGCTGCAATTACTATATTTAGAATATGTACAACTTGTGACTAGCCAAATTTGTAATGATCTTTTAGAAAATAGGGGAAAGATTTCCAGTGCCTATTTTAGGTAAGAAAGCCTTCCTGAGAGACTTATTAAATATTAAATGCTTTATTAAGAAATTTAGAGACTCTTTATGCAGATATTTTAAAAGCCTGACAGATATATCCAATGTCAGACTGAATTAAGTTCAGTCTTGGCTTATTCAGCTGAGAGGGTGCTTTGCTGTTGTCGAGACATAGGACAGTTGTCAGGGTGCCTTCCACCCTGGAAAATACATAAGCTTGCTAAAATTGTGCAGGTGCATGCATGTGTGCATGTATGTGTATAATCTACTGCATTCTAGGAACTACATTATACTTGGGGGATACAAAGATAAATAATGCAGAGACCCTATACTCGAGAGACATTTAAATTGTAAAAAAAAAAGGCATATAAATAAATGAGTGAGCTGAGGTGTTTCACAGATACCAAATTAGAAGTGTGTATAATAGACACACAAGAATAAATGAAATTGACTTATAATTTAAAAAAAATTTAATGTCTACTTTGCTATCAGAAAGAATATTCTTTAAGAACTAGGACTTTTTCTATTTTATTCATTACTTAGTCTTTCATGAATAGCACAACACCTGATATATAGCCCCATGTTTCCAATGAATTTTGAATGAATTTCAGGCAAGGGTGAATAAATAAGTTGAATGAATGTATTAAAAATTAATTAATAATAAGTTATTTTATGGGAATTTGGTGGGGTGGGAAAAGCGGTCAGGAAATGTTTTATGAAAGTGATTAAGTAGGAAAAGAGAGAAGCCAGTTCAGAGAGAAGGAGCAGCATAAGCAAATCTGGGAGAGTGTGAAGGGTCTCAGCCCTTTTTGAGAAGTTGCTGTATGTGGAAAGTCAGATGCATACATTGAGATCATGACATTGGATGGCCTTTTGTGTTAAGGAGTTTGGACGTTATCCTATAGGTGGGCATGTGGGCGATTAAAGTAAAATTTACACTTTAGAAAGATCTATTGACAATTTGAATCCATATAAGATACCTTTAGTGCTCACTCCCAGTGGAAAAATTGGTACCTATCTAAGAAAAATATGAATTTCTGGACAGCTATTCAACCTTCTCCTGGGGTAGTCTAGCACTAAACTAGTTTATCTCTTTGTTTCTATAGCACAGAAGGATGGGTATTGTATTTTATAGTCATTTCTATGCATTGTTTTTATACTAAACTTCTTCATAGGTGATGCTGCCAAGTTATTTCTTTTTTTATGATTGTTTAGATTGATTTATCCATAGATGTTTACAGCACAAATGGTCTTTAACATCTCCTTGAAAAACTCAGTTTCTAGGACCTGGATTAAATTTATATTGTATTGATTAGTATGTGATTCAAGTTACCTGAGAGCACTCTTCAAATTGTCACAATTTCAGTACCTTGACTCTTGAATTAGAAAAAATACCATCTCAGGTCATTACCCCTGTAAATCTTTTACCTACTGAAAGCGAGATTATCATTCCAGCTGATGCCTCTAGCCTTGTTAACTCATACCTGCATTGTAACATAGAGCTTTCACTTTAAAACCAGAATTGTATTTATTTCTACTAACTGAGTTCACTGTATCCTGGGAATTCTTTCTGCCTCTAGCTACAGGAAATATATGCTTAGGAACAGCATGAGGGAAATTGAGATGTGTTTTCTTGACCTGAGTTGGAGTTCAGTCTAAGGGTGCATATGTATTTGCTTCCTTGGTGGAGAATCCTAAGTGAATGCTCTACTAGAAAGGATCCTGATGTTTTACATTAAAAGATTCCTCTCTATCTACCCCCACCCCCACCCCCACCGTGGCCCCCATTTGTTTTTTCCTAGGGTGGTTAACATGAGTTTCACTTGAAATCAGAGTTACACCTGGGATTATGACTTGGAATTCTTTCTTGTTATTACTTTCTTTTCTTTTTCAAGTAGGTTGGCTAATCATATTTACATGTGGAAATGTGGGGACTCTGTGCTCTTTTTTTTGTTAAAAAAAAAAGTTTGTGCTCCTGCTCTCCAACTACATTTCTTTACAGAAGTCATATTAAGAAGTTATTTTGTCTGTCTGTCTACATTTATTTAATAATTTGATCAAAGGATATTGACATGTGTATTACCCTCAGCCACTCTGCAGGACCAGTGAGGTAGACACTAGGCAATGGTGAATAGGGCCCAGCTTCTGACCTCAATCAAATCAAATTCTCATAGTAGTGGAGAGGAACATGGGAATGCATTATGGAAAATTAATGACATCTAGCTCATCCCCTATTGATGAACATTTATAAATTATGATACATCATAATTATGCCATAATACTAAGCAGCATTTCATGATATGTGCGCTAATATGGAAAATTCTTCATATACAATTAAGGTAAACAAACAAAGCCAATATACTAAGCAATACTAGCATCTTAGAAATTAAAAAAAGAACTAAATAAACAAATTAGTAGATGTATATAGTTATGCATTTTTGAAAGAAATCATAAAAAGTGAGGGATTTAAAAGAGGTATTTTTATTTTTAACCTTTCTATAGTTTGAATTTACTAACTTTTTACGTGTAGTTTTTCCATATTTTTAATTCATTTTTAATATCAAAGGGGTATCTGCACTGTAAGATTATAGTGATATTTCTTTGTACCTCTTTCTAATAAAAAATTTTCATCTTATATGTAGTACATAGTAATCTATAAATATAAAATACAGTATGCAAGAGCTCTCTCAGAGGGAAGTGCAATACTCTGGAGCCAAGGAGGAGGGAGGAATGAGGCAGGATCAGAAACACTTCGTCTTGGTCAATAAATAAGATTCTTCTAATTTCATGAAGGTGCTTCATCTTAGAAACTTTTTCCTTGGTGCTTTGCCTTTTAGCCACACAAGTTTCGCTAGTCTGTTGCTACCTCAACCAACTGATATTTCTTGGAAATGCTGGTACTTTCCAATTTCTTGGTGTCAAAACATTGCCTTCATTCAGCACCAATAATGTTCCAGCCTTTTCCCCAAAAAGTGAACTAAATTTAACTGTCAGTGAAAACTTTACGTCCCATCTACTTGAAACATTAACTTTTTCCACTTGAAACAATAGCGTTACATTATTCCCCTTATGGGGGCACGGTTGTTCCTTTTAGAACCATCTTTTTATATAGGGAAGGAATTATCAGAGAATTGTTACAATTTTTTTAAATGATGGTGTTTTAATCTTTAAAACAGAGAGGAGATCTTGAGATCACTATTTAGGCCGTAATACAATTTGTCAAAAGGTGATTTCCTCTATGTTGTTTCTAGTCAAATAGCTGTTCTCTGCTTTTGTCGTCACTGTGGGGCATTTTCTTTCTTGTAAGCCTATTTCACATAGTACAGAATTATATATAAAACCAAATATAAGCAGTAATCCATTACTGAGGGATAAAATTAGGCATGTGCATGAAAATTACATTTTTTCAGCGTATGCTATTTTTTATTTACTTCCTCTTTTTAGTTTATATTCCCTCACCAGTTTTTGACCTAAATGATAGGCATAAACATGAGCCTGACACTTATAAATACAATCCAGGTGATTTGTTTATTATTTTAAAACAAGCCATTATTAGAGGGGCAGCATACATTCTTTTAGGAGATCTAACTGGTTTCTTAGCTTTTGGTTTTAATTCTAACCTGGCCCAGAGAACTACTGTAATTATATTTTTGTGAGTACTCAATCTTTTTGCCCCATTCCAAAATGATAAAGTCAGTCATAAGAACTGCTCAAACTTCATTCCCTATTCCTTCTGATGGTAAAGAGGGTAGAAAGTAAGCAGTTGGAGAAAGCGTTCACTTAGACATCAAAAGAGCTGATTGTAACTTTGCCACCAACTACCACAAATTAGCTAGCAATTCGCTAAACTTTTATTTTTATTTTCCTTATTGACAAAATCAAGAGTTTGAATTAAGAAAATTTTATAGTTACATGGCAAACAGGATCTATACGCCATTCAGCATGGGATTTTATTACAACTAAGAATTACATACCTAGCTACGCCTCGCTTATTATTGTACACAAAACATAATTAAATACTAAGCAGGGTGCTAAGAGTCAAAAGAAAATGTAACCAAATAGCTTCCTTTGCCATATGCAGGTTTTCTAACTCCAAAATACAATAATTCTGTGTTGTAACCTTCAAGTAATTTTTGCCATGTAAACTGTGGTTTAAATTGAAAGCTTGCCAGCTCTATATCTAGAAATAAATACATACATACATATGCATGGGGGCATGCACACACACACATACACACATACACACTCTGGTAGGCATCAGAAGTCTATCATGCATAGGCACATGTGGAAAAGAAAGTGGACGTTTTCCAACAAAACCTTTTGCAAACATTTCAGAGGCCTTATTCTGCAAGACCTTCCTGGATATAACAAACAAAATAGTGTTTTGGGATAAGTGAAAATAATTAAAGGCATGGGTTCCAGCATACAGTTAGCTTCAGACACTTATTTCTAGCATTTCTCCATAAATATTTTTTGTTCCAAATCAGTATAAAGTACTTCTGTCTGCATTTGGAAGGATTGTGGAGTGTCGGAGCAAGTACAAAAGGAGTTCTAAGTTTTTGTTGCAAGGCTACCAGTTCTCAACATCAAGTCTAGATGGCCCCAGACGTTCTTAAAGCATTTTGACCAAATCTTAGCATTGCATCCACTTTCCTAATTTATATTTTCATTTAACAAACATTTGATTAAAACTTGTTTTTATCCAGAGTAAGTGACAGTTGACTTGTTTTCCATGTGCTAGTTCATGATTTGGCAGTTGGCATGGGGTGGGAGGTGGGGCATATATGCAAACCATTGTTTCAAACTCTGTGGAATTGGATGTGATTTCTAAGCTAAAGGATATTCGATGACTGCAGTGCTGGAGGTTGACATCCATTCCATGCTCTACAAATGCCTATCTATGTTTCCATTATAGCAGCCATTGTAATCTTGAGTTTTCCTTTTACTTGGCTCTCTCCCCTTCTAGACTGTGACTACTTTGCCAGGAGCAAAGTTTAGAGTAGTGCCAGTATTATTTGGTATTGAATACGTGTGGGTCAAAAAATAAATAAAAGATTGACTGTGTTAAATATGCTCCTGAGTTTCATTATCATCCTTCTATTAGTATCATGTTTTCATCCATTAGTGTGAACTGCTTTTTAATGTGCAAGTCACCCAGAATATCACAGGAATAGTTTAGGGAGGAGGTTTCATTTGTTTCTTTTCTTTTATTTATTTATTTATTTTTTTTTTTTTTTGAGGCGGAGCCTCGCTCTGTCACCCAGGCTGGAGTGCAGTGGCGCGATCTCGGCTCACTGCAAGCTCCGCCTCCCGGGTTCACGCCATTCTCCTGCTTCAGCCTCCCGAGTAGCTGGAACTACAGGCGGCCGCCACCACGCCTGGCTAATTTTTTGTATTTTTAGTAGAGATGGGGTTTTACCTTGTTAGCCAGGATGGTCTCGATCTCCTGACCTCGTGATCATTTGTTTCATTTTTTCAATTGAGAAATAATTTACAACCTCACAATATTTCTTTAAAGGTAGCTCCTGGATCAAAAGTTTATAACTTTTAACTTTTAATTTTTGAGATTCTTTTTTAAAGTCCTTTATTTTGTCTACTCTTATACTAAGATTTTATAAACTCACCTTGAATAAACTACTTCTGTTGTCATTAGCTTTTCTTCTCCACCCAGCTCCTCCCACTCTTTATTTTTTCCTGAAGATTTGGAACCTATCTGAAATGAGGAATTTTTAAATTTAATAGTTAAAGTACCAGACCAGCAATGTTATAGCAATAAAGAAATATTTAAAACCATCACCACAGTCCAATACAAGCACTAGAATAACTTAAATAAATTGAATGTTAAAAATGAAAGTGTTCAGCTTCTCTAAGGAAAGAAGGAATTCTGCTGTCGATATCTTAGATGTCAATATCTTCTCATCAATAGCATATTAAAGAACATTTTAGTGACTTATCAAACTGCATGTATTTTAAATTGTAAACAGAAAATCAAAATAAATTCTCATACCTTAATTTTGATAAGCAAAATCTTTGTCATTGTTTTGCTTGCTTAAAACACCAAATCCTATAAGCCATCGGATCATTATATCAGTTTATGCATTGTATGTTGCATGTTTAATACAAAGTTTGGAAGGCTAGAAATACTCCACTAAGCAAGCAAACAATAATTACTCCTTCGTAATTACTGTGCAACTTTATTGCCATGCATTGTTATAATTATATTTTAAATACTCCCCATTTGCATCATAGACCATAATGTCTTCTAGCACATTAAAGTCTGTGGCTTATAACAGCATCCCACTTCCACAAAGGCCTCTTCTTCATTTAGTCTCTATTTTAACTACTGTTAAAAGAGACTAAATGCAAGTAATTGGCACCATAATCCTACGGTAAGGAAATTGTAAGCAATATAATATTTCTGTGCTACCGAAGTCTCTAATTATTCAGAGCATTTCATGTTTAACGTTTAATATGCATTCCCCTTTCAGTTATGGAGCCAGTCATAACCAAAACAGTTCTTCTCAAATCTTAACATACACAGAAATCACCTGGGGATCTGGTTAAAATACAGATTTTGATATAGTTGGTCTGGAAACGGGCCCAAGAGTCTACATTTCTAACAAGCTCCCAGGTGATGATTCCATTGCTGCTGGGTTCATTGACCTTACTGTGAGTGACATCACTTTCATGTATTATCTATGACTAAGTGCAAAATGTGGTTAACAGTGTGCGCACACACACACACACACAGTGCGCACATACATACACACATGGCAAACTTCACTCCAACCTCTCCTATGATCACTTTCTACCCTCAGACCTGGAAATAAATTAATCCTGTCACAGGATTTATTTAACACAAAGAGAAACAGCATTCAACCTGTGAAAGCTGGCCAAATACACGCTAGATAATATCACTCTGAGCTGGGAGTCAAAGAGGGCTTCCTTGTCATTTGCCAGATGGAGGGGTGTGTGTGTGCATGTGTGGTGGGGGCAGTTGGGAAAAGAAATTCCAGGCAGGGAGGAACTGCCCTTAGAAGTGACGAGAGTGAAATTAGCTCAGTGTGGCATCGTGTGCCTATAGTCCCAGATACTCAGGAGGGTAAGGCAGGAGAATCACTTGAACCCAGGAGGCGCAGGTTGAAGTGAGCTGAGATCCAAGATCAAGCCACTGCACTCCAGCCTGAGAGACAGAGCAAGACTCTGTCTCAAAAAAAAAAAGAAAAAAAAAAAAAGGAAGTGACAGAGTGTAAACTATTCAGGGATGGAAAGATACTAATAAAGATATGATGAAGGGGAAAAATTCTTATTTTCTAATCAAAGAATTTGGATTTTATCTTAAAGGTATTTAGGAATTACCTAAGAACAAGATGATTATGTGAATTTTAGTTCACCTAGTCTACTAATGTTTTCTCTGCCACTCTCAGTGAAATATTTCTCTTTGGGAAATTAATCCGAATTTGACTCCTGAAATTTAAGGATACTATGGAAATATATTCATTGTTTTTGAAATAGCACATTTGAAAATGTACATGGACACAGGAAGGGGAACATCACATACCAGGGCCTGTTGTGCGGTGGGAGTAGGGGGGAGGGATAGCATTAGGAGATATACCTAATGTAAATGATGAGTTAATGGGTGCAGCACACCAACATGGCACATGTATACATATGTAACAAACCTGCACGTTGTGCACATGTACCCTAGAACTTAAAAGTATAATAATAATTAAAAAAAGAAAATGTATTTCTGGAATTTTTTTAAATGTGTCTAGTAAAACATCGTGGCTTTATCTGTCTTCCATTATAATCATCTTAAAATTAACAGTATATAATCATCTTAAAATTAATAGAATCAGATGTTTTAACTTAGCAATGTCAGTAAATATAAATAGGTCATTATCAGTATTCATAGCCTAACTTCTTATGCAGATCCCCAAATATCAGGGTGGCTAATATTTGAGACCTTTAAAAAAATTGTAAAATTTATGAAGACAGTTCACAAAGAGATTTTAGTTGAAAGCTAAGAAAATCTCACCCTATGACTTTTAAATTTTCTCTTAGTTTAAAAACAACTATTTGAAATTTCTCTTTACAATAAGGGAAAATTTTAAGGTAGGCTTAAAATCCAGAATCTCATACTCTTTATATATTTGATCTTTGGCAATCTAGAACATTGTTATTTGGTAATATTTGTTTAAGGGATGTCTCTGCTAAATTTTTTTATGCCAGTCGGTAGAAGAAATATTAGTGTAAATAACTCATTTAGAGCATTTTATTTTATTTATTTAATACAAATGTTTAAATAAGGGAATTGGGAAAGACCTGCCGTTTTGGAATGTAATTATAGATATGTAATTGTTTTAGGGAGAGGTAATGAAAGGTAAAGATGGTCTCTTTTAATGAGGAAAGATTTTCTGGAACTTAGCTTTAGCAACAGTAATTATTTAACATTTTAATGGGATCTGGAAAAGGGAAACTCCAGTGAAATCTATTACTATGTAGATGGCTCAATAGTTTTTCTAGTAGTAAAATACAACCCTGATGGATTTAAACTGCCAACAGAACTTTTGCAATTGAGTGGCAAGATAATAGTAATAGTACTAATGATCAGAAACAACAGCAAAAGAACAGAGAGCATTCATCACAGGCAATTGGAGGTTAACACAGATAATAATAACATAACATGCATCATACCCAGGAGACAATGAAAGCCAAATTCTGGCAATGACTCAGGAAAGTGACCTAGTGCTGTAGTAGCCAGATGACCCAATGACAAGCTATAGCAAACAAGAACCGTTTTAGAAACACAGATCTTTTCCATGAACACATCTTTTTGTTGTTGTTGTTGAGGATAGTTGCAAGGTTTGTATGTTGATGAGGCCTCTATGGAGTTAAAATGGAACAGAGTTGACGAAAATAAAGCTTAAACGTTCCAAACTCTGATACTGGCACATGACCAGGTTTCACAGTTGGTAACTGGGAAATGGGTGACAGGGATACTAATCAATAATAATCTTTGCAGCAAACACATTCAGTATTTATTTAGATATAATACATTCTTTAAAAAAACTTTCACAATAGCTCTATGAAGTATTTAACATTATTTCCCCATTTTATACATAAGAAAAATGAGTCACAGAAATGTAAAAGAAAGGAAAGAAGGAAGGAAGGGAAGAGAAAGGAAGGGGAAGGAGAAGGGGAAGGAGAAGGAGAAGGGGAAGGGGAAGGGAAGGAGGGAGGAAGGAAGGAAGGAGGGAGGGAGGGAGGAAGGGAGGGAGAGGAAGAAAAGGAAGGAAGAAGGAAGGAAGGAAAGAAGGAAGGAAGGAAGGTAGGAAGGAAGGAAGGAAGGAAGGAAGGAAGGAAGGAAGGAAGGAAGGAAGGAAGGAAGGAAATTTGCCTAGTATTTTGTAGCTAGCAAGTAAGGGAGCCAGACTTCAAACCCAGGAAGCTGGCACCCTTAACAATTAAGTGCCCTCAAAGTATGTGATAAAGCCTATGGAAATATGAGCCTGTAGAAACTACCTAAAGAGAGTCATATTCTAGACTATTAGAACCAGGGACTATCCTATAAACCTTATAAGAACCATTATTAGGGGACAATAAACAACCCTGCTTCAAAGAGTAGAAATATGTTTCATAAAAGCCATTACCCAAAGATGTATAAAAGGTAAAACTTAAATAAAAATAGATTACCATTTACAACTTGGAAAAGAAACCCAGAGTTTTCTGTAGCCACTGGGCAATGTGTTCTTACAGCCATAGGCAGAATAAAAATCTGGAAATTATCAGGGAAGGTTTTAAGAACAAAATAAGCAAGTTGGTCTCTTTTTAAATATAAATCTGACGTTAACGGAAGACTTATGATATTAAGGGAAAACTGGTATGGGGACTAAGGAAGGGAGTGAAAACATGCTCCTCACCTATGAGTTAGACATCCAAGAGGACAATCAAACTCGATCTCATGCCATATTGGGTCACTGATGATCCATCATGCATGGACTGTAGGACTTACAAATAAATCTGGACACAAAAGTTCTTATGTATGGGCCAATTCTGCTTATTTGGACACAGTGCAAATAGGTATGACAAGATATTTTTTTCTTCAAGGATGACACTTAGCAGATAAAGCCTGATTTCTAATTCAGTATTGGTACAACTGCATTTAGTGGTTTAGCTGCTACTTAGGTTTAAATCTCAGGTGTGTGACCCATAGCAAGCCACTAAACCATTCTGAATCTCAGTTCCTTCACTGGTAAAATAGGGAAAAATATTAGTTGCCTCATAGAGTTGTAGTGAAGATTAAATGAATGATCTATGTAAAACGGAAGTGCTTGATAAACTTTAGTCTATTATTAACACCAAATACTAAAAAAAAAAAAAAAAATTCCTCTCCTTGGATAACATTCCTTGGTTAAAAAAAGACTATATTTGAGTAGAAAGAAGCTTCTGACTGTTAAGGGTGATGGATATATTCATTATCTTGACAATGGTGATGGTCACATAGGCATATGCATATATCAACACTGACAGATTGTATACTGGGAATATGTACAGTTTATTTTATGTCAGTTGACTCAATAAAGCTGTTAAAAAAAAAAAAACTCCCCTGTGGGTGTTATGTGTGTGTCTGTGAATGTAGTTGCTAGGAAAATTTCTTACCTAACAGAGGCACACAAAGCTGCCATCCCTCCTCACAAGAAATTGGAACCAGTTTCTTTACAGCAAGAAATGTAAGGTGCTTCTAGATATACCTTTTGTGAGAAATTTGTACCACTGACAGTGATGAACTCATATGTTGGCATGACCATCCCATTTTAATACCTGTATGTACCTGAATCTTTAAAATGGCTAGAGAGAAAATACTCTATAGAGGAGGATGAGCTTACATGTGATATAAATAGATAGTTTTGGAATCTCACAGGAAATTATGTTACTCAGAGAATATTGGGATGCAATGATTGCATTTAGCATTTAGGTTTTTCATCTGGAATCAGAATTTACAGTACTTCTAACATAAAGGCAGTGACTATCTACAGATATTGCATGATGCAATCTTTCTCTTGTGTGATTTTCCTGGCTTCACCCAAGTCACTGAACTCAGAGGCTCATCAGAGCAGTCAGTGTGAAAAACCACTTGTGTTCAGTGAGGCAATGATATTTATTGAGTGCTCTCTTTATACAGAACTGTGTGCTCTGTATAGGGCAGGAATGACATTTTGTTTTTTATTTCTCTTGGTCAATGGTGACCCCTGTCTCTTTGAGTCATTCCCTCCAGTACTGATAAACAGAGTTGCTGCTAATAAAGAGTGAGCTAAAAGGACTTGACAAAATATGACTCCCCCTTAGAGCCAAATGATTTTCAAATATTTATTTGTAAGTAGCTGTTTGATTGTATTCTTTTTCCACTGTTGATTTTGGAAAGAATTTTGGAAACAATTTTGGAATTCTCATTAATTCCTTAAAAAGGTTTAATTTTACCCAGATAAATAAATGCAAGGAATCTGGGGTGCGAATGGGGGAGAATGGGTGTTGGGGAAGTTGTGTCAGTTATCTATCAAGACAATAATGCCACATATCAATTATAACATCCCAGTGGCATGAAACAATAAAGACTTCTTTAGCTTACACATTTGTGTGGTGGGCTCAGTTTATATCACCTAGGCTTATGTATTTTTTTCTGTTGTTAACTGCCAGTTAACTCTGTACCACTACCGATCTTGGATGTGCGGGTTCACATGTCTGGGTGGTGGCTGGCATTGGATGATCTAGTATGGCCTTGGCTGGAATGTTAGGATGTTAAGGATGACATATCTTTATTTGCATCTCATCCTCCAGCAGGCTAACCTGGGCATGTTCACATATCCATGCACAGGAGCAAAAGAAGCAACTCTCAATACTTAAACCCATTTCAAGCTTCTGCTCATGTCTCATTTGCTAACATCCCATTGGCCAAAGCAATCACATGGGGTCAGACCTGGGTTCAGAGTGAGAGGGCTCCACAATATTATATAGCAAAAGGCAAGGACACAGGGATTGGTCAAGAATTAGGGCCTTTAGTATAATTAATCTTTAGTAAAACATACTTTTCCTAATGAGTACAGTTATGCAGGGTGGTCATTTTGGTTTTCAGACTGTAAACTGACAAATTAATATTTGGTTAATTCAAGCAGATAAACTAAGAAATGAAACTTCCCAGCCATATTAATGTATTAAAAAAGTTTGTCAGGCCACTTTGGCTTTCATTTTATTCATTCATTTAAAAATATATTTATTGTGATAACAAGCAGCAATTTTCCAGTCAAGCAGGGATGTGAAGGAGAACATCAGTTCTCAAAGAATAATTTTGCCCTGTTGGGTTTTAAAAGATTGTCATTTTCCAATGTAATTGTTGGAAGAGGAGTTCAGACATCAGTTTTGGTCACTTTCTCTTGGGAAATACATTTACCTGAGTCATGTAGGACCACATCAAGCAATCTGGGACCCACAAGTTATAGCCATATCCTTTGGCTATATTTTTATCATGTGGGTTCACTTAACATTCTAATAATTGTTCTCCCTGGGATTCTGACTAGATTTTACTGGAAAATTGCAGTGAAGAGGGTTGGGTGGAGCATCAGCTTCTAGCCATTTAGAAATTACAGGGGACTAATTTTTTAAAAGCTAATTTGATTGCAGTTAGCAAAATGTCTCTCTTTTGAAAAAGAAGCTCCTAATCATCTCTTTCCAAAATTGAATCCTTCAGTTTCTACAGTGCAAACACTGTTGCTTTGAGGAAGAAATATTTATCCCCATATAAATACCGATCATGAACACGTTTCTGGAAGGGTCGGTGCTTGCGTCTTTACTTCTAAAGCAAATTCACATTCTGCTTCAACTGATTATTTTTTCAACAATATTTGTTATATTCTTTTATGATCTGCCAGTACTTTTTTGAAGCCCAGTTAGTTAGAACAGCGGCCAACAGAGCTGAGACTAAAAGGGTGCCAAATATCTCTTCAGAAGCAAGATGTTACTTCAAAAGATACTCACTACAAGGCACTACTGTGACTCACATAATCACTTATTTTTTAAGGGGGAGTTGTTAATGTAGAATTGGTTTCTTATCTTCCCAGCCCCCAGTGAGCCTTTGCTGTGCAAATTCGCTGATGGAGGACAAAAGAAGCGACAGAATCAAAGCAAATATACCCAGAATGGGAGGCCTTGGCCCAGGGAAGGAGAGGTGAGTCCTGACTGACAGCATTTGCTCTGAAATTTGGCAGTAGATATCCCTCAGAAGGTGGCAAGGCAGACGTATGGTGCCATGATGAAATTGGGTCCCGTGGAACACCCAGTGTCTTCAAAGGGACAAATGAGCAGCCCCATGTTAATGTGTTCTAGATGAAATTATTGAGGAGTAGAGGACTTCAAAATTAACCTCAGTTCTGCACTACAGCAAGTCTTCTGTCTTTAACCCAACTTGAACCTGAAAGGAACTCACTGAAATACTTATCTATAAAGAATTGATTTCTATTTGTATAATAGCTATAAAATGAGGGTATAATTACTTAACAAAATATTTTCAGTGAAATCAATAGGGAGAGTTGAATGTTTGTGTTTTGAAACAGGCAGACAAAATTTGGTTGTTTTTCATCCTGCTATTGAGATGATTTACTTGCACATGTATGTATATTTATGCATATTCCCATATGTTCATAAATGTTTTGATATCTGTTTTATATATATATATATAAAATAAGATATTGTCTTGGTCAAAAAAGAGGGAGAAAAGTTGATACATACAGCATTTTGCTTTTCACAAGGAGAATGAAAAGCGCTGAACAGCTCACTATCCATTTACCCTCAATACAAATTGGTAAAAAAGCCAGTTTATGGATCCAGTGCCACTTAGGAATGGGTTCTTTTTGTTACTTTTTTGTAAGAAGACAAGGAAAAGGTGCCTAGCTTCCATGAGGTCTTTTCATTATTTGTGAAATGGAATAGAGTTGTTTGAATGACTTGAATAAATGCCATTTTGTACCATACTTTCAACAGAAGAGCTTTATTTAGTATTTCATTCAAAGCACCTACTTCATCCATTTATCATTTAAGAAGCATTGTACTTGATGCAGCATTTTACACTTTCAATACTGACAGAACAGTGGTAAGGAAGAAAGGAAGCTGGAATTTTTCTCAGCAAATCCTTTAGCCTTTTTTCAGTTGCTGTTTCTAAGAACATTGTTTGTTTTGAGTGTTTCCAGGCAGGTCTCAAAACCCCTCTTAAAGGTTATAGTTATGTTCAAGTACTATATAAACTGTAGCTCATTACATTAAGACATGAAAAACAGAATCATTATTGAGCATCAAAAGCTAATAAAAAAGATAAAGAGTTTTAATATTCTCAACTTTAGAAAGGCAGTGGGTATTATGTTCTAAAAATGAGGTGGAGGGGGTGATCCATGTGTTTTTAGCATGGAGTCCAGTCCATCAGCAGATAACCCTATTGGCCCCAGAAGACAACTGATGCCTGATAGCACTCGTTAACACATGTCCCCTACCAAACACCCATAATCTAGAAAGACTCATTTGACATTTTAAAATTTGGTTGGATAAAATGCCTGCTGATTAGAGATATCTTTGGGTCACAGACTATCATCACAAAGCCCCAAGACTCAATTAACAACTTGGCATTAATGACAGAAGCTTCAGTTTCTGTCTCCTTAAGGAACTATAATATTACCTTCATACAATAGATGGCAACTGCAGCAAGACACTTCATCTCAGTGTACATTTCTTGAAAATGGAATCAATAAAGACAAAATGTAGAGAGTTACAGCTGCCACCTGGCTACTGTATATAGAATCTAAGACTTTGCTTCAAAGCATGATAAATGCTATATGTACTATAATGTGGAAGCATTGTGGAGTTGAGTTTAGGACCCAGAGCACCTTATAATTTAAACGTAGGTTTTAAAGGTATATTCCTAATCTTTGTTTTCAAAAGTTGATTTTTAAGAGCTATAAATTTTCCTGTTGATCTATGAAAATCAAAGGACCATGATAAAATTTATCTGTGAACAGTAAAATATATTTCAAATATATATACACATTGAGAGAAAATAGATTAGGCAGAGAAATAGCATGCCCTAGAAATATGTTTATCAAATTTTTTGGTTTGGGGATGCACATATTAATTTGTACACTTTGATTGTGGTCTTAGAAGTAGATACCCGAAGAATGTTGAATAACTGTGTGCCCATCACTTTATATTTTTTTGCTTCCGTTTTCCCCTTGCATTTTACTTGCTAAAGTATATTAGCAAGTTGATAAAGTTGTCTTGATACACATTAATCCTATATAAGCAATATTTAATTAATTTTATATGCCAGGAAATTCTGGTTACCGGATTTGATTCCAAGACACATGTTTTTGTTGTTGCTGTTTTCCACACTTTAAAGCTTCTGGAACTGGTTCTCTTTACTAGGTGGCATTTTACAAGATAATATGCATTTGCTCCTGTTAGTCACTTGGGGGCACTACCTACATTCTCTGGTTAAGGTCTTTGACTACACTGGTTTCATAAATAAAAGCACTAACCGAAGCCCGGATCTGGGTCAGATTCTTAAAGGAGGGTTTTTTGTTTGTTTGACCCTTTCCTTCACTCAGTGTCATGATTGAGACAAGTAACTTTCTTTGGTGTCTGTTTTTAATGGGTAGTTTTGTTTTTCATTTGCCATTATACTAAGGTTGGCATACCAACTTTATAAAGAGATCATTTGCAGTGTTTGTTTTTGCTTGTTTGTTTGTTTTGATATATGAAACAATGGTACACCTTTGAATCCTTGTCTTAGATAAAATGAAAGATGGTAGTTTAGATTATGCTGCTGTGGAATTGAAGATAATAGCACAGACTGAGGCTAATGTTTACTTTTCCTCTCTCCTAAAAGATGAGTAAAAATGGTCATGGGAAAGGGATTTCTGATGAAATTCTTAGGACACAAAACCAATGGATTACAAGCATTTTAGAAGTACTGTGCACATGCCAATTGATAGACTAATTAAAATTTTAATTTATTGTTTAAAGCTGTTTTTTCCTCATGGCATTTTGATAAAAATTTTATTAGCAAAGTTTAGCTAAATGTACTTCTTTATGAAAAAAATCTAATACATAAAACTTTATATACAGAAATTAGTATAAATTAGCAGGATTTTGAAATATAAATATATGCTAGTGGCCATGTTCTGCATAAGTGAAAAACACAAGAATATTTTTAAATTATTAATTAATCTTTCAAGAGACAATTGGAACTCTGAATAAAATGATCGAGGGATGGGGGCTATTAGGCTCTTCCTCCTTGGTGTTCTACAGTTCTTATTGTTTTATTTCCTTAAGTAGCAGTTCTCAAACTCTTGGTCTCTGGATCCCTTTATACTCTTAAAAATTATTACTTACAACAAAATAAATAATAACAGAAATTAACTCATCATGTGCAAATAAGAATAGTATATTTTGTTAAATCTATTTTTTAAAACAAAGGCAATTTTTTGAGAAAAGTGGTGCACTTTTCTATTTTTACAAATTGCTTTAGTGTCTGGCTCAGTAAAAAATGGCCAGATTTGTGCATGTACTTCAGCATTCTCTCTTTTGCTATACTCTGTCTTGCTTTAGACATATAGAAAAAAATCTACCTTCATCTAGGTAAGTCATTTAAAAAGGGAGAACCCTATAGATCTCCTAATACAATCTTAGGAATTCTTGGTCTTTAGGCCACACTTTGAGAACCACTGTCCTAAAGGAGCTGAAGCCAAGGGCAGGGCTGATGTTCAGCTTCCATTTACTAGAAGGGCCATGCAACTTGTTGGTATATTAAAATGTGTCTTATCATTTGGTAAATAGACACTGCCCCTAGGCCATCAGTGCAACTCCACTTCCCCTTCCTCCCCGGTGCCTCCTCCAGGAGCATCATGATCCAGCAAGAATGGGGTACTGGCTGGCACAGCAGGAGTTCTCCCAAATCCTACTCGTGCATTTAAATTCTGATTGGCCAGTGTTTATGACATATTGGTCGCAAAATGTTTTTAATGTCACCCTTAGCTCAGAAATAGTCTCACTTAATTATCACAGGGACCCTGATGACCCCTGGTAACATTGTGTTGGCCAGGTATTCTATACATCTGAGGCTCTTTCTTACTTTAGGCAAAATACTGCCTGCATCAACCTTGTTTGTGCCCTCCCAAATGATTGGTGGAGTGGTGTGGAACCAGGAATGTTTCAAGCCAGTTCAAAAATATATCAGGAACTTCTGTTGCTTTTTTCTGTGTTCCCAAAGAAGACCTTTCCAATGACTACCAAAAAATCACCAAATTGTACTTTATACTACAAATAATAACAGCTGATCAAAAAGCAAATAGCTTCGGAATTTTCTAGATGGTCAGATCAAAATTTGATTGATGATAACTTAGTGCCCCAGTGAAGATAATTGTAAACTAAATAGACATTTACTCATGCATTCATTGATTCATTCACTTATTCAGCGACTACCAATATACCGTCACAACACATAAGCAGACACACATCTGAACTTGTGATATGTCTATTTTTGAAAACTTTATTGAACTACGTTGTAAAGATGATTGGATTAAATCAAAGAATGGATATGTTTACACTATGATGAGAGACACTTAAATTTGAAAAATGCTTTATGTTAACTTTGGTTGTGGGTGGTCTTTGGATTTCCTTAAGAATTTTCAAATATCGGTAAATGCTAAGTTTCAAATCCAGAATATGGTGCTGTTTCACCAAATTTTTATGCTGGGGTTTTATCCTTAAGTAGGACAAATATCAACCAACTACTTCACACTGGCTCGAAAACTCTGATCTAGTTTTCACAAAATCTCCCCAAGCTCTATTAATTGAGTTAGTAAATGCCATTGACAGTAATTGCTTTGGGAATTGTACTTCCCAGAAATGATGTTTTGGCTATGGACACAAACAACAGACATGGAAATTGAACAAGAAGTAACCCAACAAAGTACTCAGATGTCTAGTGAAAAAATGCCAATGTGTTATAAAAACAAAAATCAATGAAGTGGCATTTCTTTCCTTTATCTTGTTTACAGTTCTCTCCTGGAGTCAGTTTAAAAGCAATGACTAATACTAAACATTTTCTCTCTATCTGATGCTCTGAAGAGATTTTTTCCTTCCTATAGAAACATTTAACAAGATTATTTTCACAGCCTCAACATGAAAATGAACTAGTGGAACTAATGTGATATTGATAACAATCAACACTCAGATTCCCAGAAATAGTTTACAGGTTATGTTGAAGAGAAAATCAAGTAAGATTTTTGGAGATGCATTCTAGGAATATTAAGATTTGGAATTCTTTACCTATTTCCAATTAAAGAATAAGTTTTAGGTGAGGTGTAATGATATAGTAATTCTTAAAGATATTTTATTTAAATGCATTTTTATTTCCCCAAATCACAGTCTTCTGGGTACAGGAGTACAGTATGTGCATTGCACAATATTAAGGGCACCATTCACACAAACTAGATGTAAATGTCACCGCATGGGATAGTTCAGTGCTTGTGATCCTGCCTGGAAATGTTAGTTTGAAAACTTTTAAGGGATGTAATATTCTGACATAGTGTAGTTTAAGTTCCTTAAATTAGTAGGTCCCATTAATGCACTCACAAAATCTGCTACTAGTGAGCTGACAGCTAAGTTACCAGTTTCATCACAGCCAGCTTACACTAAGTGATTTGTTATGATCTATAACCCAGATAATATGTTGTCTATTTTCAGACTTGATATCAACTTGTTTACAGTGATGGATGAAAACTTCCCCTGTGCTGTAAAGTTTTATAAGTCTTTTCCATTCATACCTACTATTAATAAAAATTATCTTCAGTGCCAGTAAGTGCATGAAGGCCTGCAAAGGTCATGTGGGAGAATGGGATTGTCAGGCTGTTTTGAGTCCATAGCCAAGTGCAGGCAAAGTTGAGAAAACTTGATTCTAAACACCCAATTTCCTCCCCATTGTGCCTCAATGCTTTCGGTGTAATTATTTACTCTGACTAAATTCATTTGTGATTAAAACAAAGATGTCTTTTTAGATTTCTAAGTAGGCAGATAGCCATATAAATGATACAGCAGTTATATCTCGTGTTCCAATTTAAGATGAGTAAACATTCCTTGAGGGATATGTTCTATTTCTGTTTGTTTTTTGAAGGATAGTGAATCCTTACAGATTTGGCAGCACAATTATGAATTACAACCGTGTCTTTATCACCATCATTATCTTCAGTATCATTGTTATCGTACGCATTTGTTCCCTCATTGACTAATAATTTGTGTTAAGCACTGACAGTGTGTGAGGATGTGCACCTCAATAGGCATGAGGAAACCCCTGCCCTGAATGCACATTGGATATGCACATTCTCAGTGAGAGCCCTTTTAATACCCTTGGGTTTCCTATTTGCTTTCTTACTTTCTTAGTTTATGACCGCCCCCCCGACCCTTTTTTTTTTTTTTTTTTTTTTTGGAAATGGAGTCTCACTCTGGTTGCCCAGGCTGGGCTGCAGTGGCATGATCTCAGCTTACTGCAACCTCCGCCTCCTGGGTTCAAGCAATTTCCCTGCCTCAGCCTCCTGTGTAGCTGAGATTACAGGTGCCCACCACCATACCCGGCTAATTTTTGTACTTTTAGTAAAGATGGGGTTTTGCCATGTTGGCGAGGCTGGTCTCGAACTCCTGACCTCAGGTGATCTGCTCGCCTCGGTCTCCCCAAGTGCTGGGATTACAGGCATGAGCCACCATGCCCGGCCGTGTATGACTACTTTTTACAGAAATATTCTTTTTAAGAGAAGAATTATATTTGAAAAATGTTTGTTTTAAAGACAATATTAAAGAAGAAGCAACTTAAACAAAAAGTATTCAGTCATCATAAGGACTTATTGAGTGTTCATTGTGTGGGAGGCATAGGACTGGTAGTATGAACATGGTGTAACACAGACAGATTCGCTTCTCCCTTGGAGCCTAAAATGGCAAAGATCTTCTCTGTCTGCAGAGTAGGAGATTAAAAGTGGAGCACAATATAATTTAGTGTTATAGAAATGAAATCATTAGCAGTAAATGGCTTCATATCTATGCAACTGTAAAAGAACACCAAAGCTAAAGTAATCACAAAAATAACAAGAACTATAGTAGCAGACACAAGAACATCAGTGTATATTCCTCTTGTTACTAAATATGAACTGATTCTTTGTCTGATTTTCAGGGTGGGTAACTAAGAAATTGCTGTATGTGCATTTACAAACCAGAAATGTTTCCTAATGTTGAAAAGCTTCACCTTGTCACTTGGCCAGTAGAGGCCTCTATGTCCCCGGGTGCTGAGTGGCACAGAGAGAATGATATTTAGAGAAGGAATTGGAGCTTTGGGGTGTGAATGGTTAACGAATGCTGAGGCCTCTGATATGCTCCTTGAGAAAAATTATTCTTTATGAATTTTAAGGAATTGAGTGTGTCACCATCTGTGATGTGCTCACTGTTGTGTGCTTATCTTCACAATTATCTAGGCACTGTAGTGAGTAAGAGAGCAAACTCTCAATTTAAGTCACAAATCCACAACCTCTGAGCTGAGTGACAATACTATGAAAATGCTGGGCAGGTTTTTCTTTTCTTTTTTTTTTTTATTATACTTTAAGTTCTAGGGTACATGTGCACAACATGCAGGTTTGTTACATATGTATACATGTGCCATGTTGGTGTGCCACACCCATTAACTCGTCATTTACATTAGGTATATCTCCTAATGCTGTCCCTCCCCCAACCCACAACAGTCCCCGGAGTGTGATGTTCCCCTTCCTGTGTCCAAGTGTCCTCATTGTTCAATTCTCACCTATGAGTGAGAACATGTGGTGTTTGGTTTTTTGTCTTTGCAATAGTTTGCTGAGAATGATGGTTTCCAGCTTCATCCATGTCCCTACAAAAGACATGAACTCATCCATTTTATGGCTGTGTAGTATTCCATGGTGTATATGTGCCACATTTCCTTAATCCAGTCTATAACTGATGGACATTTGGGTTGTTCTAAGTCTTTGCTATTGTGAATAGTGCCGCAATAAACATACATGTGCATGTATCTTTATAGCAGCATGATTTATAATCCTTTGGGTATATACCCAGTAATGGGATGGCTGGGTCAAATGGTATTTCTAGTTGTAGATCTCTGAGGAATTGCCACACTGTCTTCCACGATGGTTGAACTAGTTTACAGTCCCACCAACAGTGTAAAAGTGTTCCTATTTCTCCACATCCTCTCCAGCACCTGTTTTTTCCTGACTTTTTAATGATGGCCATTCTAACTGGTGTGAGATGGTATCTCATTGTGGTTTTGATTTGCATTTCTCTGATGGCCAGTGATGATGAGCATTTTTTCATGTGTCTTTTGGCTGCATAAATGTCATTTTGAGAAGTGTCTGTTCATATCCTTCACCCACTTGTTGATGGGGTTGCTTTTTTTTTTTTTTTTTTTGTAAATTTGTTTGAGTTCTTTGTAGATTCTGGATATTAGCCCTTTGTCAGATAAGTAGATTGCAAAAATTTTCTCTCATTCTGTAGGTTGCCTGTTCACCCTGATGGTAGTTTCTTTTGCTGTGCAGAAGCTCTTTAGTTTAATTAGATCCCATTTGTCAATTTTGGCTTCTGTTGCCATTGCTTTTGGTGTTTTAGACATGAAGTCCTTGCCCATGCCTATGTCCTGAATGGTATTGCCTAGGTTTTCTTCTAGGGTTTTTATGGTTTTATGTCTAACATGTAAGTCTTTAATCCATCATGAATTAATTAATTAATTAATACTGTAGCCTTGTAGTATAGTTTGAAGTGAGGTAGCGTGATGCCTCCAGCTTTGTTCTTTTGGCTTAGGATTGACTTGGCAATGTGGGCTCTTTTTTGGTTCCATATGAACTTTAAAGTAGTTTTTTCCAATTCTGTGAAGAAAGTCATTGGTAGCTTGATGGGGATGGCATTGAATCTGTAAATTACCTTGGGTGGTATGGCCATTTTCATGATATTGATTCTTCCTATCCATGAGCATGTAATGTTCTTCCATTTGTTTGTATCCTCTTTTATTTCGTTGAGCAGTGGTTTGTAGTTCTTAAAGAGGGCCTTCACATCCCTTGTAAGTTGGATTCCTAGGTATTTTATTCTCTTTGAAGCAATTGTGAATGGGAATTCACTCATGATTTGGCTCTCTGTTTGTCTGTTATTGGTGTGTAAGAATGCTTGTGATTTTTGATTTTGTATCCTGAGACTTTGCTGAAATTGCTTATCAGCTTAAGGAGACTTTGGGCTGAGACAATGGGGTTTTCTAGATATACAATCATGTCATCCTCAAACAGGGACAATTTGACTTCCTCTTTTCCTAATTGAATACTTTTATTTCTTTCTCCTGACTGATTGCCCTGGCCAGAACTTCCAACACGATGTTGAATAGGAGTGGTGAGAGAGGGCATCCCTGTCTTGTGCCAGTTTTCAAAGGGAATCCTTCCAGTTTTTGCCCATTCAGTATGATATTGGCTGTGGGTTTGTCATAAATAGCTCCTATTATTTTGAGATACCCATCAATACCTAACTTATTGAGAGTTTTTAGCATGAAGGACTGTTGAATTTTGTCAAAGGCCTTTTCTGCATCTATTGAGATAATCATGTGGTTTTTGTCTTTGGTTCTGTTTATATGCTGGATTACGTTTATTGATTTGCATATGTTGAACCAGCCTTGCATCCCAGGGATGAATGGGCAGGTTTTTCAAAGTCCTTAAGTTTCTGATTCCTCACCAGCAGACTCAGAATGGTTCAAAGTGCAAACTTAGTGACTAGATGGATTTATAGAGGTGACCAAGGTAAAACACAGTGCCTGGCAAATGATAAGTGCTTAAATAGTAACTATTATTTTAACTATTATAATATCATCACAACTCAAAGTTTTTAAATCTGAAAATCAGCTTTTCTATGAGTTTCTATGACTAGTAAGCTTTAATTCCTTGATTTTCAGTTTAATGGCATGTCAGTTTATTTTCTGAACAGGAATTATTTCTAATGATACATTTATTTGAAAAAAAATGTGCTGCCAATATAATTTGTTAACTATATTTTTACTTAGATTATAAAACACATTTTAAAAAACAAGTAGAAAATCATATATTTTAACTTTGACCCACATTATATTAATATTTTTGTAAGATCACATTCCAAATCATAAAGCATTATTTAGTACTGGAATGTTATGTGGTTTTCAAGTTTCTAGCCAATTTTCCTTTGAAGGTCATGTAATCATAAAAGCTGAAAGAGCTAGGAGGAAGAGAATGGCTTGGATAAAAGGTTGAAAGAAGAAGAAAAAAGAAAAATAAAACAAAAACATGAATTATTGCTAGAAATCAAGAAAGATTGAGCTACAGTTGAGAACTGTTGAATGGTCAGTGTTTTCAAAGAGAAAGAAATGAATCATTAACTTACTTATTCTGGCAAATAATGACAATAAATTTTGGATACCAGAGGTGCTTATGCAACTTGGTGGCTATGAGAAGGATTCCTCATGTTCAAGTACTTTCCACTGTGGTTCACAGCAATTACCTTTGACAGAAGAAGCATTCTAATGCACAGCTAGTGGCTTATCAAATTTACTGTCTCCATAATGCTGAATGTACATGACCTTTGGGCTTCCACACTTTATTGAGACATGAAGGATGATATTAGTAAATTCTGCTGTGTAATTTTTAGAGTTTTGAATTTTTAGTGTCCGTACAAATAATGTTATTAATGACATTTATAAAAGATTATTTTGTTTACTCCTGTCACAGGGGTTTGTTGTACAGATCATTTCACTACTCAGGTGTTAAGCCTAGTACCCAATAGTAATTTTTTCTGCTCCTCTCTCTCCTCCCAGCCTCCACCCTCAAGTAGAACCCAGTGTCTGTTGTTCTTGTCTTTGTGTTTGAATTCTCATCATTTAGCTTCCACTCATAAGTAAGACCATCTGGTATTAGGTTTTCTGTTCCAGCATAAGTTTGCTAAGGACAATGGCCAACAGCTCTATCCATGTTCCTGCAGAAGACATGATCTCATTCTCCTTTTGAACTGCATAGTATTCCATGCTGTATATGTATCACATTTTCTTTATCCTCTTTGTCATTGATGGGCATTTAGGTAGATTCCATGTCTTTGCTATTGTGAATAGTGCTAAAATGAACATTTGCATACATGTGTCTTTGTGGTAGAATGATTTATATTCCTCTGGGTATATACTCAGTAATGGGATTGCTGGGTTACCATACTACTTTCCACAATGGTTGAACCAACTTACATTCCCACCAATAGTTTATAAGTGTTCCCTTTTCTCTGCAACCTCACCAGCATCCGCTATATTTTGACTTTTTAGTAATAGCCATTCTGACTGGTGTTAGATGATATCTCATTGTGGTTTTGATTTGCATTTCTTTAATGATCAGTGATGGTGAGCTTTTCTTCATATGCTTATCAGCCACATGTATGTCTTCTTTAGAAAATTGTCTGCTCATGTCTTTTGCTCACTTGTTAATGGGGTTGTTTTATTCTTGTAAATTTAAGTTCTTTATAGATGCTCAATATTAGACCTTTGTCTGATGCATAGTTTGCAAATATTTTCTCCCATTCTGTAGGTTGTCTCTTTGCTCCATTGATCTTTTTTTTTCTGTGCAGAAGCTCTTTAGTTGGATCCCATTTGTCAATTTTTGCTTTTGTTGTGATTGCTTTTGACACCTTTGTCATGAAATTTTTGCCCATTCCTATGTCCATGATAGTATTGCCTGGGTTATCTTTCAGGGTTTTTATATTTTTTGGTTTTACATTCAAGTCTTTAATTCATCTTGAGTTTATTTTTATACATGATGTAAGGGAGGGTTCCAGCTTGAATTTTCTGCATATGGTGAGCCAGTTATCCCAACACCATTTATTGAATAGGGGGTCTTTTCCTTATTGCTTTTGTCAGTTTTGTTGAAGATCAAATGGTCATATGTGTGCGACCTTGTTTCTGGGCTCTCTATTCTGTTCCATTGGTCTATGTGCCTGTTTTTGTAGCAGCACCATGCTCTTTTGGTTACTATAGCCCTGTGGTATAGTTTGAAGTCAGGTAACATGATGCCTCCAACTTTGTTCTTTTTGCTTAGGATTACCTTGGCTATTCAGGTTCTTTTTTTGTTCCATATGAATTTTAAAATAGTTTTTTCCTAGTTCTGTGAATAATGTCATTAGTAGTTTGATAGGAATAGCATTGAAATTGCTTTGGGCAGTATGACCATTTTAATGATATTGAGTCTTCCTATCCATGAACATGGGATATTTTTCTATCTGTTTGTGTCTTCTGTGATTTCTTTGCACAGTGTTTTGTAATTCTTATCATAGAGACCTTTCACCTCCCTAGTTAGCTGTATTTCTAAGTATTTTATTCTTTTCGTGGCAATCGTGAATGGGATTGCCTTCCTGATTTGGCTCTCGACTTGGCTGCAATTGGTCTATAGGAATGCTAGTGATTTTTGTACGTTGATTTTGTATCCTGAAACTCTGCTGAAGTTGTTTATCAGCTGAAGGAGCTTTTGGGCTGAGACTGTGGGATTTTTTTAGATGTAGAATCATGTTGTCTGCAAACAGGGATAGTTTGACTTATCTTCCTGTTTGGATGCCCTTTATTTCTTTCTCTTGCCTGATTGCTCTGGCTAGGACTTCCAATACTGTGTTGAATAGAAGTGTAGAGAGAGGGCATCCTTGTCTGGTACTGGTTTTTGAGAGGAATGCTTCTGGCTTTTGCCCATTCAGTATGATGTTGACTATGGGTTTTTCATAAATGGCTCTTATTATTTTGAACTACATTCCTTCAAAACCTTGTTTATTGAGAGTTTTTAAGATGAAGTGATGTTGAAATTTATTGAAATTCTTTTCTGTATCATTTGAGATAATCAAGTGTTTTTTGTCTTTAGTTCTGTGTATGTGATTAATTGCATTTATTAATTTTCATGTGTTGAACCAACCCTGCATGCCAGTGATGAAGCCTACTTGATCATGGCTTTTTTTTTACAGCATTTGACTGTCACTAGCTGTTACTAATGCTAATGTAAAGTATGTGCTTTGGGGCATTCTTAGAAGTGAGGGACAGAAGACACACTCAGTAAAATAGCCACCTTGTCTTTAGTTGAATCTGCTCTTAATGGTGCATCCAGCTCATTAAATATTTGACCAGTCACCAGTCAGCATTCTTATAAATATGAAAACGTGACAATGCAGTCTGGGCACACAACATTTCTATTAGCTTTGAAGGCATATGGGGTGCAATTGAATTTTATAATACTGAACAGTGGAAACTTGATATTTCAGAGACATAGAATTAAGCCACTAGATATAAAAATAAGGAGAAACTGAAGCACAATTCCTAGAAAATAGTATATCTAAAGAATTATTTGGAAAACCTGGTAATACCATCTAGACTCAGAATATCTTAGACCATTTTCCAAGGTAAGGGCATCATCTACATAGTTTATCACTATTTTCTTTGTTTATACCACAGTGCTTGGCAATTCGTTGTCCAAATTTTTATGTTTAAGATGACCTTGAAAAAAATTAAAATATATCTACCAACACTGCCAGGTTCTGCAAATAGTCTTTTTAACCTTAAACTGGAGGAGATTCTTTACATCTGTGATCTTGAAAAGAGTTTTTGGCCATTATGATGCATGTTAGCACTTGCAAGTTGGTTTTCGTACTTTGCACACCAGATATGGTTGTATTTATTTTATATGCTTTATCTACAATTTAGAGAGCAAGCTCAAGGTTAATGGAACTTCTAGTCTTAAAATAAATCTTTTTTGGCACAAGAATTTGAATTCTCAATAATTCAGCATGAAAACTTTCTTATTTAGTTAAGTGTTCTATTTTAAAGGTACTAGGCCCAATATTTACTAACCTATGATCACTAAGGATAAAAAGTAAGTCATGTAAATCCCTGCAATAGTGTAAGTTTGGATTAATGTAATTGGTGATGAGCTTCAGTCCTCTGCCTTGCCTATGTTCTCAGGGAATAGGGCGGTATAACACACTTAGGTTCTTGGGGCGGGGTTGGCAGTGGGAAATTTAGGAAGGACTTAAGGCTGGGAAGATTACAGCAAGTAATTACAAGTGGAAAAGTTGTCGGCAAATATCCATGTACCATGATTGGGTCTCCTGACCCATTCTCCATGGATCAAGACAACTATATGTGGCACCTACCAACTGGGAGATTTCTGGAGTTGTTGGTAGTGTCCTGGCCATCCCAGCCTGCCACAAGATTCAGAATTACCCCCATTAATGTTTAAGCAACAGTTTACAACCTCCAGGTAACATCAAACTATAACTGGAACCTGAAAGAATATGGGTCAATTAGCCAAATTCCTGGAACTCTCCTCTATCTAGCTGCACAGGCTCATCTTAGTAGCAATCTCAAAGTTATATATTTTTCATCCTACTTAACCATATTATGGTGGGATTTAACAGTATAGGTACTACATCATTGACTATAAGACACCATTGATTAAAGATGAAATATTACTTTAAATACCACTAATAAAAGAAAAGGAACTTGACATACTATAAAATGCTATCAATTATCGTTTAAATCCCAATTTCACAGATATTAAAATGTGAAAAAAAAACCTGTGTCTTGGAATCTATGAAATTCAGCCATTTAAATTGAGATAAAAACAGATGAACCTACATAAAATATGGTAACACTGTTTTGTCTTTTTTATGGTATCAATTAAGGATTAATTTAACTTTGGTTTTAATGACAAACTCAGATTAAAACATTTTTTCCAAGATTTTGAGACCTTTAGATAGCTATATTATATTATACTTTTCTTCTGCTTCTCTTTTAGCCTAGCATTTTCTGTGCCATAGGCTTTCTCAGGCTTCCAGTCTTAGTTCTGATGGCATCTTTCTATCTTGTCCTTCTTTATTGCCATACAGGGAAAAATTCTGCCTGATAGCACTATGTTAGCAAAAGCCAAAAAGAAGAAAGATTGTGAGGACATAGTGCATGTAAATAACAATATTAAGACTCCCTTTGATGTTCTTTTCTCAAACATAAAGAAGTTAATTTTCTCTGTTCTCTGACCATTTTGCTATATTTAAAGTGATAAATCCCCTGCATGTTATTTGCTTGATTTTTGAAAAACTTCTTGAAGCTGTCAAAATGACTTTTAATAGTTTTTCTCTTATCCTGATTCTAGGCCAGTAATTTCATGAAGAAGGGCCCCCAGGTTTTCAGCTTATTCTAATTCCTCCTAGGTTCCTGCCTGTAATTTGTTTTGAGCCCACATCATCAGGAAGGTCTCTTAGCAATCTCAGTAATAAGCTTGCTTCCCCCTATCCCTTTGACCAATCAAAGGCTAAAAAAAATTATCTTTAGAAGTTCAGCTAAGTCAAGCTGCAGCTTTTCCAAATTAAATTTTACTAACAAAATGGAAAAAAAAGCTTAAAAATATTTTCAAATAAAAATTTAAACTTCAAATTCAAACATTTCTTTAGGTGATTTATTCATGTATTAATTCATTTAACCAACATTTATTGAGCCTCTGCAATGTCCCAAACACTGGGCTAGAAAGAGGAGATATCAAGATGAGCATGACTAGCTGGGAGACACACATGGCAAAGCATGGTCATATTAGCTTCCACCCTGGGTCATGGGAGCAGGACAAAGGCAATAGTTAATGCCTTTAATGCCACCTGGAGAAAGAGCTGGCTTTAAGAGGCTATGACATCTTATCTGAGGCTGAAAGAATAGAATAGAAATATTCCCACAGACAGTAATGGAGAATTTCCAGCCAAAAACCACCCTTGCAAAGACCCAGGAGTAATGCTCCAGGGCAAGGTGAGTGCATGCCTGAGTTTGGTGAAGGGTGAAGTCTAGAGGTGAAAAAAAAAGATGTGGAGACCAACAGGTACAAAGGCACTTGAACATGAGATTTCTGTGGGCCAGATTTTATCTGAAGGTAACAGGATGCTGCTGAAAGGAGGACCATAATGTGGTCAGATTTGCCTCTCCCAAGAGCAATTCTCATAACACAATGGTGTGACTGATGGATTGGAAAGAGGTTTTGAGCAAATATAGGAGAAGATATTATACCAAAATACATTCATAAACACCCAAACAAGAGATGATAACTTGTAAGAAGGCAGTAATTATGCATTGAACTTACTAGTTAAACTTGATGATAAGTGTCTGGAATTCAGGATAGAAACTTGAGTTTGAGACAAACATTTGGGAATCACCAGGAAATAAATAATAGTTGGGATAAGAAAGTGAATGTCGCCACTGTATTGCAGTAAAGGAGAGAGATAAAACCCCGGCCCTGAGCACTCTGGCATCTCATAGGCAGTTGGGTCAAGTAACACTGAAGAAGAAATTGCTTTCTGAGAGGTCAGAACAAAAATAAGGCGAGAGGATCACAGAAACCAAGGAAGAAAAATACACTGGTCAAATGATGCAAATGAATGTAATTATTATTTGGAATCAAAGTAATCCTTGGATTCAGAAATTATGAAAATTAAAGAGTGTAGTGTGGACCATTTCACAGGTTGGTTGGAACCTTTTATAGAACCATTAGCCCAGATATTACTGTCTTATCTCAGACTTCATAGACCTTGGGAATTTCCCTATTTATGATCTTATTTGTAGTTCATCTTCTCTTCAAGAGAGCAAATAACTGCACAGTAGCCTAAGGAGCATCCCTTTAGCAGGTGAGAGCAGATAACTACTGTACATGGTTGACTGCCTCTCCTGGTAGAAACAAACCATTCAGTAGTCCCCTGACTGTGCCCGAGTTGTTCCCCAGTAAAATTCTACCACTTGACTCTTATGAAGGTCAGAAGGTGATCTGCACATATCCCCTTTCAGCAAGTGAACTAATAAATTGCCCTCAGTTTTGCTCTAGGCATATTTTTTCCGAGATTAGTTTCTCCCTTAACAGGAAGAAGGTTAAAAACTCTTTATCTGGCCAAAATATTGGCTTAATGTTGGCCATCTAGTACCGTGGTCCTCATCATTTTTGGCATTAGGAACTGGTTTTGTAGAAGATAATTTTTCCATTGACAGGGGTGTTGGGGATGGGGATGGTTTCAGGATGAACCTCTTCCACCTCAGATCGTCAGGCATTAGTTAGATTCTCAAAAGGAGTGCACAACCTAGATCCCTGTAACGTGCAATTCACAATAGGGTTCCCAATCCAATAAGAATAGAATGCCCCTCTGAAATGACAGGAAGTGGATCTCAGGCGGCAGTGCTCGCTTGCCTGCTGCTCACCTCCTGCTTTGCAGCCCAGTTCCTAGCAGGCCATGGATGGCTACTGGTCTGCAGCCCCGGGGTTGGAGACCCCTGATTTAGTAGGTTTCTGATCATTGATGATTTTTATTGGTTTCTGTGAATATCTTAGTTATATACACTTTTAGTATCACATAGGAGACCCTCAATTTCTCAGCCAGTGTGTAGCCATTTGAATTTCTGAATTCTTACTGGTTTCCACTGCTAGAAACACTATATCATTTTCCCTGAATTTTCTTTCTTTATTACTGACCTCCTGCCCATTCTCACCTTGACCCTTCTGGTTGTAGCAATCCCTTTCTGTCCTACTTTTGTATTCTACTGACCCAGCAAAGCTAAATGCACCCTGGCATTTTCAAGCTTTCCTCTGAATCAGGCCTCTGACCTATATATATTACTTTCATAAATGACATGCTCTTTATTCCCTCTTAAAAATTTTAAGACAAGTCATAGAAGACATAATATGCTTTATAAATTAAAGGATCCCCTTAGCCCACATTATGGAAATATTATTACATACAACTTTTAAAACTCAAAAGTCATGCCTGTAATTCCAGTGCTTTGGGAGGCAAAAGCGGGAGGATCACTTGAGGCGGGGAGTTTGAAAACAACTTGGGTAACACAGTGAGACCCCATCTCTACAAAAAAAAAATTTAAATAAAATTAGCTGGGCTTACTGGTGCACACCAGTAGTCCCAGCTACTGAGGAGGCTATGGCGGGAGGATTGCTAGAGCCCAGGAGTTTGAAGTTACAGTAAGCTTATACTGTACTCCAACCTGGGCAACAGAGTGAGACCCTGTGTCTAAAATATTTTAAGTAAAAATAAAAATAAGTCAAAACAAAGCAAGAAAGGCAAAAAAAAAGTTATTGTTATATTACCCCAGTATTTTAACATTTTGTTTAGATTCATTTTTAGTTTTATTTCTAGTCAGAGGTATTTAACATATTTGCTTTCAACACATATTGTACACATAATTTTGTATCATGACTTGTTCACTAAAGGTTTCTAAGTAGAAATACTAGCAAATAAATATGAGCAAAGTTAAGTTAAATTTTACTTCAGTAGCAGTACCTAGATGTTTATGTCATAATAATTTTAAGCCCCTTTTTATACATAATTTTTAATCAACTTATTTGTTATTGAATTTTTAATCATAACCAGTCAACAGTTGTAAATATTGTTAAAATTGGCTGCAAGAAATAAACACTTTAAATATAACATCCAGAAAACAATACTATATTTGTCTTTATTAGCTTCTTGGACTCAACTTGTGCTAATTCAGTGTACAATATTTAATAAAATACTCAACATTTTCTATACATTTGTTAAAGTGTTTTAATTCTGATTGTAGAAGACTAGAAATCTTTATAGTTGTTTGTTTGTAATTTACCCAATTATGTATCAGGCCAGACCTTAAGAAAAGGAGAAATATTAGGCTAAAATATCAATGTTTCATTTGTCCAGGAACTTCAGTCTGTATCAGTTTGTATAAATTTTGCTGCCCCCAATTTTTTGATCCCCATTTATCTTGCAGTCTAAAAATACTTTCAACAATGATAAAAAAAAAAATCATTCAGGCCATCATCATGTTGGCTTTGTTACAGTCAATGATTCTCTGCTCCTCAACTAAGACCAAGCATTGCAGTCTAGGGAATCTTTCTGAAGTAGCAATGCCTGGTCCCTAATGTGTACTCTTTAAGCAGTATTTCCACAATTATTACCTCTTGATATACTCTAATCATTTACAGTTACGAATATCAAATAGCTATCTCCTAAGTCAACTGATTTTTCTCAATGAATTTATTAAAAATAAAGATGCATTTGTTAAAAATAAAAACCCCCTAATTATTCCAATATACCATTGAAAATCTTTTCTTCTAAAATATTTAGGTCCTATAGTAAAAATCCTGTCTGGAAGACCTAAAATGTCCCATTATGGCTGAAATACTAAATTAAAACTTAACTGTTGTTGAAAAATGACAAAAATGCCCCATTTTATTTTAAATAAACTATGAATGTCTCTATTATACAAATAATGGAAACCTGAAAAATGGAAAATATTTCTGAATCTAATAAGTCCTTTTTGAAAGTAAGTGACATGATTAAACATCACTTTTCCACATACATGGTGTGACATTTTCATTTTGTTCCAAGGTATTTTACTTTTTGTGTGACTCTTTAGTTTGTAAACATGCCATAATATTTAGTGACTATATAATGATGATTTCATGGTTCTAGCTTAGTATAAAGGTAGCTCGACAGAGCAGCAAAATCGATTTCATTTTTTCCTTTGTGGAAAGAGACAAAAGGAAATTGAATGAAAAGTTTGCATTAAGACCATATTAGAATTATGACTCAACAATCTGTTACACATGAAGTGGAAACCAGGTGTATCCAAGTGTTAGTTATTGTGCTATTATATTCAGCCAATGGGTTAAGTTCAAACAACCCTTTGCTTAACCCATGCCGTGTTGTTACCCACAATGTTCCAAATGCATATGACCTGACACTATCTCTTGTTGTCTCCTCTTGCCAAAGGTACTCAGAGGCAGGACTGTCCCTAGGCAAAATCGTGAAGTAGGTGAATCTTGTATTCATTCCCTACCCTTTTGCAATGAAAATCTCACCTTAGATTCTCTCCACCTCCCTCTCCCAAGGTACCTACTCTAGTTACTCATTCCTCTGGATTTACCCTCTGTTTTCCAGGGAGCTCATGCTAACTCCTGTTCCCCAATCAGTCTTTGAGTATATAATGTCCCTGCTCAGAAATACTCAGTAGCTCCCCAAGAGGAGCTGGGCAATCAAGATCCTCCATCCTTACCTTTTGAGTCTTATTTCCCACTCTCCCCTCTACATGTTCTACTGAAAATAGCTCACTCACCTTTCCATTTTTATTTGCACACCTTTTTTTCCATAGTACTCCTTTTGCCTGAGCTGGCCTTGACCTCTCATCTCCATCTGTGGAAACTCTCCTCATCTTTCAGGGCTCTGCTCAGCTGTACTTCCCTACATGCCTTATCTGATCACCTCCAGCCTCTCTCATCTGCACCCCATCCATACCACTCATATGGCACTTAACACATATTGCTTTGTATTGTAATATTTATGTATGTGTCTTGTCTCCAGGCACTGTGCTGGGCGCTTTACAAGCGTAATCTCTTTTAAATTTCACAACAATCTGATGAGGTAGGTATTAATAAACCATTTAAAAGTTGAGGAAACTGAGGCTCGAATAGGTTAAATAATTTGCCCAAAGTCACACTGCTACAAAGAAACAGAGCTAGAACTTGAACTCAGGTCTGTCTTATTTCAAAACATATGATTTCCACTGTACCCTACTGACGTCAATTCCTTTCCATCTTCTGAAATATAGGATGGGGGTTTAAGATGAAGAAGTAGGTCAACGTAGATTTTTTCCTTAACAAATGTGTGTTGAACAAAGAGAGTTTATTGATAATTACTGTATTCCTAGCTAGAATCGATTGGTTAGCTAGAATCTATGAGGAATTCAAGTAAAATGCAAGAAAAAATTCTTAAGTGGCCAGAACAGATAAGCATGGCATAAAAAGAATGTTCAAGACAGTTTGTAATTCAGGAGGGGCTAGATAGCATTGGTCTCTCTGAGCACCGTAGGAAAATAAGTACAACGAAAAAGAAGTAAATGTGCAGTTGACTAGGGAAGGCTTCCTATAAGTCCCCAGGACTTAAACAATTTGAGATAATTAGTAGACTGAAAATATGACTATCATCCTAAATCTCTCATGCACTAATAATATCTCGATTGAATGTAAAGCTCACCTGTTTCATTCTGCCTGCAGTGCTGCATCTTGGATAAATTAGGGGAGAGAAGCTTAGTGTTCCTAAGAGGGAAATATAATTCCAAATGGACAGCTTTTACAACTGCCCTTTCCAGTGCCTGAGACCAGAGAGTTTCAGCTAAGCCCTAGACATCTCCATTCTGTGTTCAGCCTAAGGCCAACCTCCAGCCAGTCCTATGGCAGAGGCTTCATCCTGGGAAGAATTTAAACTTAGAATCTTTGTTCATCTTGACACCACTATCTTTTTGCCTCTCCCATGGCAAAAAAACAAAAACCTTTCTTCTTTTCTGCTGTTGTATTCTATTCTCATTTCTCAGTCCCCAGCTTGTCATATTATCAGTTGCATATTTCTTTAACATGAATGAGATTCTTAAATTTAAAGAGGTCATGCAGTTATCATTAAACATGTGTTCTCAGTGCACCTCCGTTAACTTCTGACAGTCATTTCAATTCTGTTTGCAAACTCCGTTTCAATTTATGTATGTTCCCTTTATACCAATTCCATTCATATGTGGCTCTACACTTTTGTTCCTCATACCAATCTTCATAATAATTTAAAATTTATTATTTATGGAAATAATGCATGCAATCTAAGCTTGAAAGCAGCATGCTTTCATCAGGCCCTCTGTTAGAAGATTGAGAATTTTCTAACACATCAGGCCCTCTGTTAGAAGATTGAGAATTTTCATGTCAATTATAAGCTAAATTTGAGGAATTCAATGAGCTCAACAAGAAAACCATCCTCAACCACAATGGAAACATAAAAAAACTCAAACGGGAAAGGTATTTTGTTTTCTTTAAAATGTCTATGGTTTCTTATCCTTTACAAAACTCTTCATAGCGCATCCACTTTTTTTTCTAACTTTTTATTTTGAAGAATTTATAGACTCACAGGAAGTTACAAAATAAATGTACAGTGATGTCCTGTTTACCTTTTACTAAGTTTCTCCCAACTGTTATATCGTAAGTAATTATAGTACACTATCAAAGCCAGGACATTGATGTTGATCTAATTCAGTTTTAAATTTGAAAAAAGAAAAAAAAATCCACCCTAAAGATAACTTGGACAGTTTAAATTCCATTCAACATTGTAAGCATCGTAAGTATTAACCATGCTGACAGTCTTGGTAAACAAAGGATGGTATGCCCATATGGCCACAGAGAAACTTTCCCCATATTGTTGGATACTGATACTCAGGTCTAATTTAATTCTTGGGCCAATGTCATAGCCGAAATATGGAAAGGAGCCCATATCGGAAGACTTGGGTTGAAATCTGGTTCTGCCTCCAAATGTGTGACCTTGAGCAAGTCACTTGACCTTTCGAAGCTTCAGTGTCTTCATCTATAAAATGGAGAAAATACTCCTCCTGCCTACTTCATAGGATTGTTGTGAGGATCAAATGTGATGATGTACATGAAGGAACAAGGTAGACTGTGAATCAGCACTCAGGAAGTTTATACTCTTTTCAGAAACTATATCCAGTTATAGAGAAGTGTACTTTTTCAGAGGTGGTCTTATTCCTAAAAACAAAACATAACTACCTCCTTATTAGCCATGTGTTCCAGAATTTTATTCACATGTAAATGACCTCCCCTTTCTATCACTCTTGTTAAGATAAGAAATAGTAATATATCAAACAAGCACTCTAGACTCATTACCTACACACCCCTTAGGCATATGGTCTATTTTTAAATAAATACTTTTTTAAACATTTTCTTCTTTAAGATTGAATGCATTTTAAGTAGCTTTTATTTTTATCCTAACTGCAGGATTCGTTCTTACTTTTTTATCATGCCATGAGACGTACAATAGGTGTTCTTGACAATAGTGTGAAATTATAAGAATGTGAGGTTAGACAGTGGATATTTTAAGAAATAAAAATGGAAATCATCCAAGCTGCATTGTTTCTTGGTATGTCTGAATATATAATATAAACTCCCAACTCACTGGTATATTCTGGTTTGTGGATAGTAAAAATGCTAGTCTTGGCAGTAAGGGTAGAGATATACATAGCAGAAAATAAACTTAAATCATGGAAAGTAATGATAAGAGTCTTTGTGTGTACTAAATGTTTTGGGCACCACAATAAAAACGTTAAGATTTGTTTTCTTCCCTCTTCATCCTATATACAGGCTGGCATGGCTTTGACCTATGACCCCACAGCTGCCATACAGAATGGGTAAGTAGATCACATTTTCTCTATTTTAATTGTGAATAGATATTTGAGTTCTGAATCAACACCAAAGAAAAATGTTAAAATTTGTTTTGCTCATTTTACATCCTTAAACACAAAGTTTAAACCAAGCATTTTTCATCATTGTAATTTTTTTCATCCTATAAGTTATTCTGACCTCCCTTTCTCACAAGCCTCTGCCCACATTAAACCCTGTTCTCTCTCCCTCCCTCCCTCCCTCTTTCTCTGTCTTTGGAGAACAGGTAAAGCTAGGCTGAGAGAATAATAACTCTAGAGTTAGCTTTCAAACACTTTTTGGCGTGTGCCCAAATCAATTTATTCTTTCTTTCTGGTGATCAGGGGAATGGTAATGGAGGAAAGTCAAGTTAGTAACTCAGGTGATTGCATCTTCATTTTCATAAGCATCTGGAAATTTGTATCCACCTACTTAGAACAAGTCATATAGCTTAAACTTCCTCCTCTGAAAAACAAGTGTGGAACTACATGGCGTGGCAACTCTAAAATTCTCTGACTTGTAAATATCTTTCATTGAAACTTTCTTCTTACTTCCTAATCTCTTTGCTTAGGCTGTCTTGTAATTGACAATAATTATTCTTTGGTTGGTTGCTTATTTCTTTTCACTGTCTTTTATTTTGGAATTCTCCATGGCTTTCAGTTGTCTGTCTTTCAGTCTTATTATAAAGGCCTCATTGAAGATCAACATAGAGGGTAGAATGAATGGAACTTCATTTTCTATTTTGTCGGCTGCCTCTAAAGAAAATCTGTGGGATATTGAAAGTATTTAAATAATTACCTCTTATTCTTATATTATTCATTCAGGCAGTCATATATTCAGTCATTCAACAAACATCCAGTAAGTATCCCAGGCACAATGCTATGTTCTATAGATTTAAAAAAACAATGTATGGTATGAGACCCTTTCCTTCAAGAGGCTCACAGTCGACTCGTCCATGAAAAAGTAAACATTAATGGTAGACTAGGGTAGGAGTATAGTCCTTTGTCCTTGGGTTGATTAAAATTTCCCTCTAGAAGTGAAAATTAAGGATACCTTTTCATATATCCAACAGGCATTTACTTATTTCCAACAAGGTGCTATAAACTCAGTGTGTAGAAAGAAGTAAAGATATGGAGAAGAAAGTCCTCTAGAATTATGTTATATAGTTGGAGATAAATAATTAACTCAAAAAGTAAAAAATAAGGCATTATATATTAAGTGATAGTGACTGAAAATAGATGTTATAATAGAAAGGAATGACATTTATCGAACACATATTATGTGCAAAGCACTTTGTATTTGTAATTTAGTGGCACATGGTTTCAAATGAATACATGTGATTACAATTATAAATTTATATTGGAAATTTGTACAAAGGAAAATAGAAACAATAGTTCAAAAAATACCTGTATGCCCAGTAATTGGATTCAATAAATATTCATATTTTATAATATTTTACCTGCATGCATATGTATGCACATGTGTGTTTTATATATACATATGTATCTACCTATCTAGAGTATGTATTATGTATGTATATACATATCTACCTGTCTATAGTATTTATCTATGTATCTACTTGTAAAATGTACCTTGTTGCCCAAGGCTGTATGCCAAGGATTAGGGATGCAGCAGTGACCCAGACATAACTTGTTTTTGCATTTATGAAACTTAGATTGTGAAGGATAGAAACAAAATAACAATTAACTTTTATATATAATTATGTAGTCAATTATTAAAATTGTATTAAGCATTTTTAATTAGAAATATAGATAGTTTTTGCTGGACCATATCAAAGTAAAATTTAAACATCGTAATATTTCTAACTTCTTACATCTTCAAAAATAAAGACATTAGTCACATGATAAAAATGTCGTCACAAAAAATGAAATCAGTAGTAATTTCAAAATATCATCTATTATTCAGATTATTTTTCAACTTTGTTCAGTTGCCCCAAAATGTATTTTACAGCTGGATGATTCTGAAGCAAAATCAAAAAGTCATATCAAAATATCTTATATGGATTATTTCATTTATTTATTATATTCTTTTGGGTGAGTGTTAATATCCGCTTTACAGATAAGAAAATGAGGCCATGTAGTCCGAGGTAGAGCTGGGAATCAAATGCCAGTCGGTAACACTAAATAGAGCCTGCTGTCTTTGTCCAGCTAGGACAAAGGGAAGGCTATATGGAAGCAATGAGATTTGGCATAGATTATCCAGGATGACTTAGTTTATCAAGGATAGACATAGGGAAAGATGCTTATTGAGAAAGTGAACTGGTATGAATGGAAGTGGAATTTGTAGAGATTAACAAGCCAACAAGTTTTACTGGGGTGAAAGTTTCTCGTGAAGGAGATTTATAAGTTTAAAAAGTTGTTTTGGTGTCAGATTTGGAAGTTCAAGTATTTGGTTTTTACTTCATAAGCCTGGGGAGTAATTATTTTTTTTTAGCAACAGAGTGGTGTAATATGAATAATGAAGACTATATTGGAGCAGGAAAATCCTCGTAGTAGGAAGCATCATTAAGAGGATATTAAAATAGTACAGTTATAGAAGTGTAAGAGTTTGTTCTGGAGTGACCAATGTATGAATGGAAGAAAGAAACCAGAAGGAGAAACAACCTGAAGAAACTTTTCAATCATGCATTAAGCAAGTGACCATCAAACAATCCTACATTCAGGGTTCTCCATCAAGGGCTGGGGACATACTGGTGAATCAGACACACCCAGTCTTTACTCATCTACATTGTAGCAAAGGAAATCAACATTAAAAGTATTTTATTACTTATATACCATAAGCACCCAATGGTGAATTGCAGGGTGTTATGAATGGTCTAGTCTTGCTTGAGTGGTTAAAACTTCTCTAAACAAGCGATTCCTTGAGCTGAGCTCTGACAACATGTAATGACCAGCTGAAACTGGGTGTTATATTTGATGGCAAAAGAGAAACAAAAGTGACCCTGTACCATCAGCAGAAAGACAAGGAAATAAAGTGAAGAAAGATGATGATATGGTTAGGCTTTGTGTCCCCACCCAAATCTCATCTTGAATTGTCATCCTCATAATCCCCATGTGTCAAGAGAGAAACCAGGTGGAGGTAATTGAATCATGAAGGTGGTTTCCCCCATGCTATTCTCATGATAGTGAGTTCTCACAAGATCTGATGGTTTTATAAGAGGCTCATCCCCCTTTGCTTGGCACTGATTCCTTCCTGCTGCCTTGTGGAGAAGGTATCTTTCTTCCCCTTCACCTTCTGCCATGATTGTCCATTTCCTGTGGCCTCCCCAGCCATGCTGAGCTGTGAGTCAATTAATCCTCTATTCCTTTATAAATTACCCAGTTTCAGGCAGTTCTTTATAGTGGTATGAAAACAGACTAATGTAGATGATATGCTCAATTTCAAACGTGCCTGATTAATGTCTCACTAAGACTCACTAAGTCTCACTAGTACTCATTAAGACAAAAAAAGATCAAGAGTCAGTGGTAAATGTAGAACTGAAGTTAGGGAATAATAACTCGTTATGCATGACTTTAATCAGTCATTCTCTAATACACAATTTAAAATTCTACAAAGCATAATTTCCCAAATACTCACCCTTAATTATTACAGATCGATATAGAAAATAAATCGAGGTTTCAACTCCTAATCTGAGAAATCAAACGTGCACTTTGGGCAGTGCAATTTTCAAGGCAGCGAGGACAGCCTAGAACACAGTGAACATTTCTCTTTTTTCCTCAAAGCCTCCACCTCACATTTCAGGTTACCACTCCTGGACCATATTGGAGTTGCTGCAGGTACATCTGTCAACCTTAAATCACCTGAAATATGAAATGTCTTTATCTATACCTTATATTAACAATATAACATTGTATCCTTTAAACTATTTGAACAGTTGCAAAAATGGTTCACCCTCTGCCACTACCCAGTTAGATATTTACAACAATGAATATTTTCCTCAAGAAACAAACTTTAGTTAAGATGCTAAAGATGTCCAAATCAAGGGAGTTTATATACTATTATATTATCTCATATTATATTATCTAATCCCGTATCTCTAATATCATATAATAAATAATTTTAGTCCATTGCAATTGGGCATATTATCTTTCCTCACTTTATTTTCTTGTTTTGCTGCTAATGGTAGCACCAGTCCCTCTCTTCAATACTTCCTGCGCACCAAATATTCCTACCCACTTTTACTTATCTTACTCAGGGTTTGGTCTTTTCCCACTTGCTTTCTTCTCTCCAGTTGCTCTCATCTACCTCTCTTGCTTTCAGGAAAGTAAGACTCCCAAGTCTATACTTCAAGTGTGTAACTAGCTTCAGAGATCAATGACCTGTGGTTTAGCTTACTAGGTATTGCTACTGTGTCATTGTCCCAAACTGAGGTCATTATCCTTATCAATATTTTGTAATACAAACGATACAAATTCAAACAAAACACACATATCAAATTTTGTTTTCCTTTGTTTTAAATTCCCTAAAGCCATTTAGGTTATGATCTCCACTCCTTTGGACTCTTTCTTATCCTACATTCTTCACAATAAAACTGGTCATTAAGATTTTTGCAATCTATATCTGATGTATATCTTCAACCCAGCACTTCCTCCCTGCCACTGGTTGAATTTATTCAATTACCATTTCCTACCTATACTAAGCTTTTTACTCCCTTTAATATACCTCCCCCCACAAACAATTTTCACGTTAATTTTTGAATAATTTTTAAGCAAATGTAACTACAGAAATCACCAACCTACCTGGTTTAAAGTATTATGTGGCCTTTACTAACTACAGAACAACACTCAAACTTCCCCAGATAGTACGAACAGAACTTCATAATTTGGTAACTGCAACTGAACTGGACCGTCTGTGATTCTTGGAGCATCCCATGCTATTTTTTACCTCTGTGTCTTGTTGAACGTGGAATTGTCTCTGCCTGAGTTCCCATATGGTAAAATTCACTCCCCATGACCCTACCACCACACACATACACATGCACACACACCATATAGATATGGGTATCAGTAGCTGTATAATAATATACTTTTTTAAAATATTGTTTTCGTTTCAAGAACATCATTAAATCATACCAGGCAGAGCTAGTTATGCTATTAGTCATAAGAAAAACAGTTTAAGCAATGGTTAAGAGTGAAAACTTCAGAATCATCCTGCCCAGGGATGCATCCAAACTCTGTCATTTGCCAGATGTGTGATTATGGACCCATTGTCCATACTTTAGTTTCTTCCTCTGTGAAATAAAGATAATAATATCAGTACTTTCCATAAGACTTTGTAAAGATTAAAGGAACCTGGTGTGGTACAAGATAATCATCAATGTAAATGTTGACATTATTGTTGCCCTATGTTTGGCCTTTCCATGATAGGTTTGACATTTAGTCCTTTTTATTAGGTACCTCTTGATACCCATATGTATAATAGTTCCCTGCTAGAATATAACTCAATGAAGATAGGCACCATATCTTATTCATTTTCATAGACTGTTTAACCCAGTATTGTGAATGCTAAATCAGGATTAGGAAATGTAACAGATGACATCTGCTTGGCTCCAGCAAGTTGACATCAAGGAAACCATCCTCCTCCCCAGCCATCAAGTCAGTCTGTCCCCATGTAACATCTTAACCTAATTCTCCTAAAATATTACCTCTAGTTTCACCCAAAGCAGCCAAACTACCCATGAGTTTCTCTGTCTTGAGTGAAAGATGGAATTTTGGAAGGCTTGAACTATCCATTGTGTTGTTGGCAACAAGGCGATAGAAATTTTACATACAGAAATTAAAGAAATAGGAGGATTGTAGTTAATTAATCTTATTTATTTGATACTTCTTTATGGAAATTATTTTTAAACTGTTTTGCTTATCTTTGGTTTCACTACCTTTATATGATAACATTCCCAGTAGTAGGACATCAGTAGAACAACCATTTCTATGCACGTGAGATGTCACACAAATATATACTGTTTCTTGAGTTAACATTGGGACATGTCGCTTAGAGGTGTGGAAGCTGATTTAAACAACTTACTCAACATACCAAGGAGCCTAACATAAGTGTCAAGTGTCCATAATAAAGTATATTATTCCTCATTCACATTGCTGTATTCAATTTAGCCATCAAATATAACTTACAGATAAGTAACCTAACAGGAAGATAAATATTACTGTAGAGAAGGGCCTGGTCCCATTTTACATAGAACACAGGGTATCCAAAGATGTAATTGCAACTTACTCCAATCCAGTTATTACTGTTCAACATTGCTTAATGCTGATTCACTTGAGGTCAATAAGCTTAACAATTTTTTTCAACTTTCTATCTATAGTACAGTTTAAAATTAGAAAAAAGAAAATGCTCACATCATATTAGGAACAATGGACATATATACAATTCTAATAGGAGATAGAATGCAAAACTATTGCGATTAAACCACAAAGTACTAAAAGATATATGTATATATTAACTTTTATATGTATAAAATGTTTCTGAAGGAGTACACAAGAAAGCACGATGGTGAATCTCTGGGAAGGGCCAACAGAGTAGTGGGAAATAGGGTGAGAGGGAAACTTATCTTTCACCATGTACCTTTTTATTTATTTATTTTTTTCAAAAAGAAAAATAAAGCAAACTATTTCCATAGGACCGTGGAGGAGAGGCAGTTGTGTTCTGATAAGGAATTGGGAAGGCTTCTTGATAGTGCAGTGACATGAGCTTTTCCTCTTAGAGAGGTGTCATATCCTAGCTAAATGACATGTTTTGTGATCCTATGGAATCCTGTAACTGTAAACTAAGCCATAGGGCTTTTTTAGTATCTTAAGCAAGTATGTGTCTGAGTTGTAGCTAGTAGGTTAAATTGTGTAAAGAGTTAAATGGTCTGTATCTCCTAACCTTCACATTAATACAGAAACATGAAACTAAAAGACTCCCAAAGTTAGCTTGATTGTTAGCTAAGGAAGAACAAATAGTTCATAACTACACCATGGTGAATCTGTGCTGTTTGCATTTAGGCAGTAGAAAATGTCAGTTCTGTCATCTGCCTGAATCTATGCAAGTTATCACCTAAAAATTAGATCAATATCACTTTTATCAAGGACTCTGAAGGGTAGAGTGAAGAAGTGTCTGTGTCAAAATAGAAAAGTAAAAATCTTAGTACTTTTTACTGCAGGCTAACTTACAAGAATAAAAATGTCCATTCTCTTAGAGCTATCTGGTAAAACTCTAATTTGTTTTTACTATTGCCCTATTGCTCTTTTAGCAATCCAATATGAAATTCCATCCCTTTCAAAGATGAGCAGGGGAGGTGGGAAATATTCCCTCCCATATTCAAAATCTCATCTTGCCTGTGCCCTTTTCATTGAGAGCTGCTGTATAAAAGCCTCTTGGATTGTTTTATTTGAATAAAATATATTCTTGGGGGAGATGTGAAAAAGAATGTTTTCTATAGCATTGGTTTGCTGGCTGCTTTATGTGGGCATTTGGTATTAAGCAATATGGAAACCTTATCTTATTACACTAGGAAAGGAATCTAATGTGAAGGATACGTTGGTATTACAATAAAAATGAGCAATAACTTATTAATCTTGTACTATTGTGTTACCCTGAGGATAGTATTCATGGTTCCAGCCCTAACAATATTGCCTGTGGACATGAAACATAAGTCAGTGCTGTTTATTTCAATATGTAAATAGGATTTGTTTTTTGTACAGTAAAAAAATTATACCCTGGGGTTATTGATATATTCATGTTATTTTTATTGTCAGTGAAATAAGAGTTTACCATATTACTACTGACTGCCAAATCCCCTGAAGACGACTTTTCTGCAGGCAAAATAATGTCGTATTAGTGACCTAGATTTGCATTTTCTGGATTTCTGGAGGACAGTTGCCTTTAATGCCAAAGAACCAAGTGATTCTTTGCATTCCTTGAAAATATTAAGTTTTTCAAAGGCTAGCTTAGACTTCCGTGGATCATACTTAGTTAATGTCTCTTATCCACTTTGGCATTTAATATTTTGTTCATGTGAAAGAAACCCCAGAAGTAACTAGCTCATGTGCTTAAGCAAGGTTTCTCAATCTTCATGCTACTAACATTCAGGACTAGATAATATTTGTCGTAGGAGCTGTTGTATGCATTGTAGCATGTTTAGCAGCATCCCAGGCCTTTACCCACTAGATGCCACTAGCTCCCCCATCTCCTCCAGGTGTGATAACAAAAAATGTCTCCAGACATTGCCAAATGTCTGCTGGAGAGCAAAATCACCTGTGGCTTAGAACCACTGGGTTCAGTGTAAAAGAGGCACTTAGTATATACATAATGCTGTGAATCTTGGTGAAGAAGTAAACTTTTACCAGAAAAATAACTGGTTAAACAACTCATTCCCATTTTCTGTAACAACATTTGCAAGGCATAATGCATAATGCATATATTACCAAATACAAAGACATAAATTCACATGTTTAGAATTACCTTATTTTGTTATTCTGCCTAGAAAGTTCCCCAATAGCATGACATCTCTGCTTGAAGTATGTATGCATGTATGTATGTATGTATGTATGTATCTATGTATGTATGTATTTATTTTTAATGTGATGCCTGTGTGAGAATGTTTTCAAACCCTGACCATGTCAGGGACTGAGAAAAAGCTAAGAGATTTGGAAACACATTCTGCAGTTCTCTCCTTGGAGTCTGGCCTTGAGTATTTTCTTTAGATATGGTACTCTAAGCCTCAGATGCAATAGTAGCCTCTCCTGCCATAGTTTAAGCAGGGGTTTCCTGTAAATTCATCTGGTGTATATTTGGACTTGAGAAGAGCTTATTTCAGAATACCAGAATTAGGAGATCAAGACGGTATGCCGATTCCGTTCTTCCCAGAACATTTGCAGTTTAAAAGACTCTCTGACTTGAGTGGCAGTATTGGAATTTGCTGGGAAGTATGAAATGTAATTCTTGTTTGATGGATAGGATTAGAGCAGATAGGACAAAAATGCATTAAATTTTCCCCCAGGGGTTCCTTTTGCTAGTATCCATTTACTTGGCTGCTTTCTTTATGTTTCTGTTCTCTGTTTTCCCCATAGAATTTCCTGTAAACTTTGCCTGTCAATCCAATCTTTATTGCTTTCATTTTTAATACTCCAATTGGCGCATTTTACAAAGTCGACCAGCCACACTAAAATGTAATGTGTGGTTTGCTTTGTCTGTGTAAGAGGCTGAACCTGGATTTCTACCAGAAGTTAAACCACTGCACGGCGTATGAGGAGGACTGTTTATTGAGTGGCCTTGGGTGCCTCATGTGTCATTATGAGCCCCAAATACTGTTCACTGCCTCACAAATAAGATCTGTCAAAGATAAGACGTAGAAGGAATTTTCAAATGCAAACCTTGATTTTCATAGAAAAGGACTGTCTTTTTTCTAGTTTCTAATGCCCCTGCACGCTTAGAAAGTTGGTATATTATTTAAGCTTCCACTTAGCATTTAATACGTGATATTGGACCATCTTCTCTGGGCTCTCATTCCTCAGCTTCCTACCTCTTTCAGGGACCCTTCTCCTATGGTCCTGCCACCCTGGTATTGATCTTCCTGTATGGTAATCACTACTGAATTCCATAAGCTGCTCTGCGTTTATTCATTCATTCATTCAACATAGAGTTATCAAGTATCTACTATCTCCCAGGCTCTGTTCTAGACAACAATACTGATATACACCCAACCCTCTTGGAGCTGACATTCTAGAATGAGAAATAGTCAATAAATACATTGTATTCGTCAGTTCAGGCTGCCATAACAAAGTGGCTTGATTGAGTTGGTGGCTGAAACACTCAGTTCTGAATGGTAGAAATTCAAGATCAATGTAGCCGATTCTGTTAAAGGCTCTCTTTCCCTGATTGTAGATGGCTGCCATCTTTTTCGTTTGTTTGTTTGTTTGTTTGTTTGTTTTTTGAGAAAAGGTCTCACTCTTGCCCAGGCTGGAGTGCAATAGCACATTCATGGCTCACTGCAGCCTCTATCTCCTGGATTTAAATGATCTTCCCACTTCATCTCCCAAGTAGAAGGGAATACAGACATGCACAACCATGCCCAGCTAATTTTTGTGTTTTTATAGAGATGGGGTCTCACCATGTTGTTCAGACTGGTCTCAAACTCCTGGAGCTATCATCTTGTTATGTCCTTACACGGCCTTTCCTCAGTGTGTGCGTGTGAGAGAGCCTGAGTGAGCTGTCTTATGTATCTTCTTAAAAGAACACTAATCCTATTTCATTAAGGCCCCACCCTTATGTCCTCATTTAACCCCAGTTACTTCCTTAGGCACCCCATCTCCAAATACAACCACAGTAGGGGTTAGAGCTTCAGCACGTAAATTTAGGGGGTCACAAACATTCAGTCCATAACATATAAAAATAATTTTTTAAATTACCATTTCAGATAGTGATAAGAGAACTACACAAATAAATCAAGAGAAAGGGATAGAAAACAACTGGGGCAGACATGGCAGTTGCTAATGTAGCTACAATGCTCTCTGAAAAAGGGACAGTTGAGTGAGACCAGAAATGAAGAAGAGGCAGCCTTATAAAACTTTGGAGAAGCAAGCATTTTAGGTAGAGAGAATTTCAAGTTCAGTGTAGAGATGAGAGTGAGAATGATGAAATCACAGGACAGAAGAAAGTCAGTTTGGTTGAATCCTAGTCAGCTATGGAGAAAGGGTTAAGAAAACAATATCAGAGAAGTAGGCAATAGCCTGATGGTGCTAGCTGGTGCAAGGAGTGAACATTTGTTCACATTGCAATGGAAAGCCTATGGAGAGCTTTAGGCTGATTAATACACAAATACAGTACAATTTAAGTGACTAAATAGAGAAACTCAAAGGGGTATTTTAGAGTCTTACTCGTCTGTGTTAGACATAGTAAATGTTCAATATTTTTTTCAAATGGAAAGATGAATGTTTTCTTATATAGTAATTATCTTTTTTAAAAAAATCAGGTTTAGTAGATGTAATTTACATACAGTATATTCACTCTCTTTAGTGTACAGTTCTATGATTCTGACAAACACATACAATCATGTAAACACCACCACGATCAAGATGTAGAACAGATATCTCCCCTCCTCAAATTCCCTTGTGCTCATTTGGAATCAACCTCTTCCTCCACCCCTCTATAGTTTTGCCTTTTCCCTAGTGTGATATACATGAAATTATATAGTACATACCCTTTTGAGTCTGACTTCTTCCATTTAGCAAAATTTACTTGAGATTCATCATGTTGAATATTTCAGTAGTTATTTTCTTTTATTGCTAAGTTGTGTTCCATTGTATGGATGTGCCACAGTTTGTTAATTCAGAGGAAGCACACTTGGGTTATTTCCAGTTTGGGGCAAGCATGAATAAAGTCTGTATAAACATTTGGATTAAAGTTTTTCCATAAACAAAAGTTTTTATTTAATTTTGGTTAGTATGGAGAAGTAGGATTGCTGGGCCATAGGGAAAGTGTATGTTTAACTTTAAAAGAAACTGCAAAGCTGTTTTCCAAAATGGGCGTAAGGTTTTCTTTCCCACTAACATTGAATAAGAATTCCACTTTCTCTGCCTCCTTGTCAGCTGTTAGATTTGTCTTTAAAAAAAAAAAACAACTTTGTATTATCCCTTTTTGTCATTATATCAGGTATATAGTCAGTGGCTTCTTTTAAACATCACAACTATAAATTTAAGGGTCTGGTGAGTATGGATAGTAATAGTGTAATGTATGATGGGATAATTTTTTTCATCTACACTATTTTTTTTTACCCAAAAGAGTATGATCTTATCAAATCATTGTTAAGAGTTAAAGTATATTTAAGACTATAATTTAAGTACATTTAAGACTATATTTTTGCTTGAAGACTTTTATAGAAAGTAAGCTTAAAGAATTTATTCCTTGAATCCTGACAACCTTGAATTCTAGTCCTCCCATATTTAATGAGAGTCTCATGGGATGCTTTCTTAGAAAGGCAACTCATGAAAATCTCTATTTGAAATATCAGTGACCCTGAGGTTGGATGAAGTCTTTGTCCCGTAAATTCCAAGCTCAGTCATACTATTAAAAAAAAAACCATAGTAATTGAGTTTCACTTAAAGTACAATAAAGCAAAATAATTATACCATTATTTCTCACATGCATTTTTCCAACCTATCCTCACATCGCTGACATACTCCATCTCAGGCAACCTGGTTTTGTCTGTTCTGTGGCTGGCCACTCTAACCTTTCACTTACAAGTAAGACATGGGGGAAACACAATTTAAATTCTGCTGAAGGATTTGAGCGTTCGATAACTCATGGACTCTACAGTATAGTCTGAGCAGAAATGGACATTGCACTGATTTTCATATCCAGAAGCTACCCTTTAATAGATCTCAAGAAGAATCATCCCTCCCCTGATTTGTGAATTCCTGATCTTGTAGCATTCTACAATTGTTCAATGAGGGGCTCTGGAGGACTAGAAAATTCAGTGCTTTTTACAGAGTCTATAGGAGCATATCATATAGGTTCAGTGTCTCTGCCAGTGCCTTGACTTAATCCAGAAAACATTCCTATTCCAACCTCGATACAAATTGTCCTGTTGCTTCTCTTTTCATGGAGAAAGTATTTTCTGCATGAGGGCATGGACCTATGCCTAACACAAAATATCCTTAACTTTCTAGGAACTGGTCTTTGTTTCCTGACTGAAGACATCGATGCAGTTCCTGTATTTGTAACATCAGTCACTTTTGTAAAGCTTGGTGCTTTCATTTTGTCTTCCTTTCAAAGCCTTTTAAACAACACTCATGGCTTTTCTCCTCCTGCTGGTGGGAGGCAGTATTAAACTTATCTGGCATAAGAAAGATTTTGTGCAGCTAATTTTATAAGATGACTCAAAGTCATTTCATTCAGAGCTACTTATTTCTCCTAGTGGAATCAAATAATGCAGATCTCCTGGACGTTCCTGTTAATGGTTGATGGAAAAACGTGCGGGTGGAAATATGTCTTTCCCATAGGTACTTGATAGCATTTGATTAGAGGCCAGGCATGTAGCAGCTTCGTGAATCTTCTTTTTTTTGTTTTCTGTTTGCAGATTTTATTCTTCACCGTACAGTATTGCAACCAACCGCATGATTCCACAGACATCTATCACGCCATTCATTGCTGCTTCCCCTGTCTCCACATACCAGGTATGTCCGATTTACCTGCACCTTAGGAGATATCTTTCTTGCAGTAATACACTATTTAGAGGCAAAAAGGACACAGTAGAATGAAAAGAAAAAAAATTCTCATACACCTTAATCACATCTTAATGTAATAATACTCAAGTTATGAGTTAGCCTATACTTTCAAGAGCCTGTTTGCATCAATTCACTGGATAATAAAATCCACTATGCTTTTCATTCTTCCTGCTGAGTTTTCATGATTATGCTACTTTCCAACTAACCTTAATACAGCTCTCTCACCACTGGGAAATTATTTTGTTTGTTGTCTGTTATTTTGTTTGTTCATGTTCCCTATCGTGTCTTTTCTAAAAGCATATTTCTAGCAATTCCTTCACTCACTCCAGGATATTTTATCACTGTCATCTCATTTTGTCATGGTTGTCCTGGTAAAGCTACACAGATAGATGTTAAATCATACTTCCCAAGAAACAGAAGAAATTATCAAAGTGGTAAAAAGTTGTTCCTATTCCCTGCTCTTATTTCATTCTCAGTTCCAGCGAGACCAAAAGAGACCTCAGGGGTTCCGCAGGTTGAAATGCTGGAAAGTCTGAGACTCAATGTGTGTCCTCAGCTAGATATTATAGCCAGTTAATTCCAAGTGCATAGGTGAATTAAAATAGTCACACTTCTCCCTCAAACAATACTCCTTATTTTATTCCTCTGAGTTATTACGTATGTGATATTAATCTCCTCTCTACCTAATACTGTTCTTCAAACAGTTCTTCCAATTCTAATTAGAAAATGCCTATATATATATGCTGCATGTAGAAAGTGTCTAGTGTCATTTCTTAAAAGTTTGGAGGGAGAAAGAGAAAGAGAGAATGCAAGCGTGTGTATGCATGTGCTTCTTGAATTTTGCAGCTGGTGGGGGTGGACGTTATATAATGAGTAAAACTGTAATGATGCTGATGCTATTAATTCAGTGAAGTTTTGCCTTGTTCAGTCACTATATACTTCATTTCAGGATATCCCAGCTGTCAGAGAATCAAACTTAGGACTATGTGCACTTTTCCTTAACTGATTCCCCCCGAAGCAAATCATTTTCTTTCTTTTTCTGCACTCAGATTCTTGAAACATATCCATGGGCAAATGGAATAGATTTTCATTTGAATTACATTTAGATGGTCTCTGAATGGCTGATTTCTTAATTGCCTTTCCTTGGGACCCATGAGGCTATGTGCAGGTTCTGTTCAGTTTTTGTTCTTCCTGCAGGCCTGCCTGGTTGTAATATGCGTGTGTGTGTGTGTGTGTGTGTGTTTCCTTTTTTTTTTTTTTTTTTCTATTCTTGGCCTCTGTTCCAGCCAAGACCACCCATTAAGCCACAGTGTAGAGCACTTCAGTGACATGAATAAAATATTCACTGAAGAGTGATTTTACTTGGGAGGGCTCGTAAGTGTAATTTAACTCTAGCTCCCTTTTCTCAAAAGAAGAGATTACAGTAATGATCTATGTTGTTGATTCTCACCTTTCACCAGGTTTTTTTCAATCCAAAGTGTTTTGGCAATTCTGTGTGTGTGAGTATATAAAAAAAATCTTCTGAGTTCTCCACGTTACATTCAGCTTATTATGCGGGCTGACTTTTTCATTTGGCTGACACGTGGTGCATTTAAGAACAGTTAGCTGGCTGACATACTCACTTTTATTTGTTGTACCAATTACCATGAGAGAAAATAATTACAAACTCGCTTAACTTGGGTTAAACCTAAATAACCGCCCCAAATTTTTGGTTTATCTCTTTAGCTCTTACCACAACTTTTACCACTTGGACATATTTCTAAAATGGGATCACTTGAGCATTTGAAGTTATAACTGATGACAGAAAAAGAGAAAGCCTTAGCAGTCAACTCTTGCTTCCTTCATTACTTGCCAGGACATCCCTGAGAGCTGATCTTCGTATGGTCTCTGAGGCCTCCTAAAACTTTAGCCTTCAACATCAACCTCAAAATATGCTCCAAGACCCAGCCTGGGCCATGTGGGCACTGAAGTCAGCTCCATTGATATGGGAAGTTGCTTTACGTTTTACCTTGTTTCAGGGACCAATTTAATCAAGTCCAAGAATTCCCTTTTTACCCTTGGTTTTGAGCACGAATTAACCGTAAAGTCAGGTGGACTCCACTTTCCTATGACCTAGTGTGACTCCACTGAACACAAGAACCAAGTTCTCTCTATGATTGCTTTGTGCTAATAAATGCTGTTTGATGCATAGGTCCAGAGTACTTCATGGATGCCTCATCCGCCATACGTTATGCAACCAACAGTAAGTGTTCTCAGTCACCTGAGGCTAATATTTCTATTATCCAAGTACAAGCTTTTGGAATGCATAGAAGCTTTGGGGTAAAGCTTTTGTTATATTATGTAACTCGTTCAGGCAGCCATATTCTCCAGATAAAAAGCTGTTCCTGAAATTCTACAAAAGCGTGTACAATAGATAGCTAGAGATCGACATAGACATAGAATCAAATAAAGAGAGAGGGTGAAAAAGCAAGAGAGTGAGAGAGAGAGAGAGAGAGAGAATGTGTGGAAACTTTATTAGAGGAAATAGCAATCAACCATTCAAGCTGAGTCTACCATTTCTTATGCATAAGGAATTTCTGCTTTATGCAGGAACTCAGAACTCCAGACAATTAAATTTATTCTACAAGGAAACTCTTTGTTTCCCTTATCTTTCTGATATGCTTTTTTCTCTTTGGCCACAGTATGATATGCTTTAGGGACAATTTGGAGTATCATAGACAAGTTTTGACTTGAAGCAATATATTTCAAATATGAAGGTAGTTGTCTGCTAATAGATGAATTTATATAGATAGATGGCAAGGTGTGTAAATATTTTCATGTTAATTAACTATAGCAGTTTTCTTTTTCTTTAGTGGAAATTTTCTCTCTGCAAAATATTCAAACTCTATTTTCTACTTGCTAGATTTCCCATTTTATGGCACAATATTACATCAATTCCAAGTGAAAAGTATGACGTATTGCATTAGAATCTAGACTGAAGGCTAATGATTGCATTTATCTTTGCCTAGGTCTTCCAGGGTTTCTAGCTCTATAGAAGTACGAGATAGAGATTTCAATAGCAACACACTCATGAGAGTGTGAGGCAGGGGAAACAGCCCTAGACTGGAAGTTGTGTGACAAGGTCTCTGGTGACTCTTCTGGGTATGCTGTCTGTGCATTTGTTTCCTTTTCTGACACTATATACTTAATAGTGCTTTTGTGAGGCTCAAATGAGAGATCATATGTAAAAGACAATGTAAAAGAGTATACATGCTATGCATTATTATTACCATTGTCCTCATTATTATTGAATGTGTTCATTATACAAGGAAGAAGCAGTGCTAAATTTTAACCCCTTTAGAAGATAAATGTAAGTAAGTTAGTATAAAGACCAGGGAGCTAAATACACAGACATCCATTTCCTGGACTCAAAAAATTAGAGAATCTGGCTTTCATATTTGAGCTGTGTCCATTTTATTTTTTTAAATAAGGAACTTTTCATGTTGCTCCAAACATTTCGATAGTTTTTTATTTAAAGAATAAAATATATGTAGTTTACTGCAGCAGAACTTTATACCATATTTTGCAAATCCCCTTATTTACTATTATTTACACAACTTGAGGGCTTTCTGAGTTCATCTAGTCTGTGTTCTATGAATCATACCACTATGCAACAAATCCAGGCTACACTTTTCTGTCCAAGTCATAAGGTAAAATTCAGTATGTGCTGCCAAAGCAATACATAGCATAGCAGAGACAGAGCCAACGGAAGAAAAGGAAAGAAGTCCTGCCAAGTTCTCAAAAGGAGCCTTTCTGGAAGGAAACAACCACCTTCTAAAAAATGTGTTCATCCGTAAAGCACTGATACTAACTTAGTCCTCATACTGAGTTTTAACATCATCTCTTTGTGGCCAAAAGGAGCGCACATCTGGCAAATCTGAATATTTTACCAGATGTCAAACTATGTAAGATTCTTCAGTACTTCTAGATCTATTAGGGGGCAGGGAAGATGGTTGTATGGGACTTTATTTCAGCTGTCACTCAGGACTTTTACAAAGTTTTTCACACACCTCCTTTTCCACGCCAGTACAGCTTCAGCCTTGTGTTTGCATGTATTATTTCTCTATGTGTATTGTTAGTGTGTGCGTACGTGTGTGTGTGTACTTTAATTTGTCCTTTTAGATTTTCCTTGCTGTGGCTACTACTCAGAGCTGATATCATATCACTTCCCATGACTAGATTATGCATCATGCTTGAGCTTAGGCCACTAGGTTTAAATGTAATGTTTATGGCTGGGGTGGATTCCTGGAAAAATGTAAGTGGCTGGGCCACCCACCACTTTGCTATCTTTTAGACGGAGAAAAGGGCAAAACAGTATCATGGAAACACAGAGTTTGTACCATCAATCATTGCCCTGTAATAATCTTGTTGGCTGTCCATATTACATAAGTAACTTTACCCAACCGGCTTTAATTTTGTCATCAAAGTGAGGGTAAATCACCCTATGATACTAAAATATAAAAATATTCAAGCCATCTTAGACTGCAAATCAAAAAACCTGAATCTGAGAAGAAATGATGAGGAACTTGATGATTAACAGCATGGATTCTTGGTTGAGCTCATTAGGCTAGGAAATCCGTTTTAGCAAGGGGGTATTGAGCTATTTACGTAAACTTTCTGAGCCACAGTTTTCTCATCTGTAACATGGACATAATAATACATAAATAATTTTGTTTTGTTCATTAAATGAAATAAGGCATTAAAGCTCTTAAAATAATTTCTGGAAAAGAGCAAACACTCAATAAATTATTATTATTTAATTATATTAGTAGACTTCTCATTATGCTTTAAATTATCCCAGTTTTATCAAATGAGTGTTATAAGCAGAAAGTCGAAAATAAGCAACTTTGTTGAGAATCATCTATTTCTACCACATTCATAGTGCTAATTACCTACTTTGCTAATGAGTTTGGTGGAGAGAAACTCTGTGGCTATAAACAAGACAAATTGCTTACATTGGTACTTATTTCACTTACTTTCTAAACATTCAACACCTAAAACTTAAAAAAAATGCCCATTGAGAATCTCCTTTTTTCAGTAACTGGAGACTACTTTACAAACAAATTCAAGGTGTCAAAATCTATGTCTCAAATATATTGCCCATAATTCCAATTTGCTTGCAACTTTTCTTCTCTATCACATTTTCTCTTTCCTCACTTTATGATAATTTCATGCATGAGGTTTCATTGTACAGGAATATACCTCCCCATCACCAAGCATGTACACTGACTCCTGAGTTGGAGCTGGATGTATTGCCTAGGCTAGAAGTCCTTCGGGTTCTCCCTCAGGCTTGACCTAAAGGGCTCTAATGTCTCAATCTGGTTTGTATCTGAAAACAGTGCTTCTGTAAAGTTCTAAAGTAGAGCACAATGTCTTTGATCTCTTTGCTAGGGAGGATGAATGGGTAAACTGGAGGGGCAACAATTGGTAAGAGAGAAATGAAATGGCACAGAGAACGAAAGGGAACAGTAAAGGCATGAAAGAAGAACAGAAAACATAAGCATGTAATTTCTAAAGTTTGCCATTTAAGTTTGTTTCTTTGTACATTTAATGTTCTAAGTAATGTGCTTCTAGATTTAGAAAAAAAAGACTCTGGGAAGAAAGGATAGATGTCTCTGCATGGATTATAATTCTGGTGTTTTGGAAAGAAAAGAGATTTCTGTTACTGGACCCTGGGAACTTATTGGATCTCCTGGAAAGCTGTCAAACCCCATGTAGGGAAGCAAGAGCATTTCTGTTTGCCTTTTGTTATTGTTCACCTGAATAGACTCTGAGAAGACAGCACTGTTTGACTCAATTAGGAATTCCCTTTTTGCTGAGAAGAAGTAAAAATGCTGACTTTGTCAATGTAGTTGGTTATTTGTTTCTGCTTCTCAACACAGACGTCTGTACTGCATGCTGAAATCTCACCATTGCACTGACAGAATTTTAATAGTTGATGGATTGCACCAAATACCTACTCTACAGAGCAGTATGTTACATTGCAATGTCATATGAATACACAGTTGAAATTGCTGTGTTCCAATACATTGGATATTCTGTTACATCTGTATTACTGACAAGGAGAAAAGATGTAGTTTTCAAGAGGAAGCAGAGTTCCACTTTCTTAAACTTTATTTAAGCTCATTTGAAGCATAAATCTTCTGTTCTTGATGTGGTTAGTGTTATATCATCTCAAGGAGAAAGGTCAGCTTTCATTTTGACTTAATTACAAATTGGTTATCTAATTACAGTATTCTAAGAAATGCAAGATGCCCTTATTGAATCAATACATGACTTGTTGCCATGGCAACAAATGGCAAAAAAGTTGCAAGCAAATAAAAAATTATAATTGTTATAATTAATAAACCCTGAGTTTTCAGCTAAAGAGCAAATATAAACTGCTTCTCTACAACCAGGCTGTTTAAGAAGCCCCAGAATACTTAATTTGGTCATTCTTTGCCCTTAAACATGTAAGGCCTAAGGCCTAGTTTTAGAGTTGTGTCCTTCAAATTTGTAGGTGTGTGTTTTGAGAGGGCATTATCACCAAATTTGCCCTAATCACTGTAGAAAATAGTCCTGGCTTTCCTATTGTTAAGTATAACTTCAAAATTTTACGGTAATTTTTCAAATATAATCTCAGCAACTTTAGCAAAATAACTTTACACAATGAAATGCAATGCTTATAATTCAAAAGAAGTAAATAGAGTATAAAAGATTTTCCACCTAGGATCCCTTCATTCATCATTTCCATTCTCCAGAAATAAACATTGTAAACAAAATCAGATATTTCTATCCAGTCAATTTTATTGCATATGAAAGTATATATTTGCATGTGTATAAATGTGTATTTTTAATATAGAAACAATATTACTCTACAAATATTGTATTACAATTTGCTTTATTTTTCCTCAATAATAAAATGTTCTGGATGTCAATAAATATGAGTCACATATAGATCTATATCAATTTTGATAACAGCTCCATTATCACTATTGTATAAATGCACCAAAAGGTGTACTTTCTTGAAAACTCAAGACAATAATATTACGCCCTAGTGAGAAAACATCTGTCAGATAAGTCGCTGACACAAAAGATATTGACATTTTAAAATTTGATATACATTATTGCCAAATTGCCTTTTAGATAGCAGTTTTTCTTTCTCCATAACCTCAATTAAAAGCAGGTAATCTCAAGTTTTAAATATTTTGTTAACGTGGTAAATATCTCACTCATATTTTATTTTCATTTCTGAATCCTATGAGTTGAGTTGATTTTCACATGTTTATTGACTGATTTTGTTTTCTTTATCTCTGAACTTCAAGTTGGTTTGCTTTGCTTAGTTTTCTTTTGAGGTATTGATCTTTTCTTATTTATGAGAGATCCTATTACAGTTAGTAAGTTTATTGTGTCATAGATAATTTAAATATTATCTCAGTTTACTTTAAATTTTAATTATATATTTGTCATGCAGATTTTTGGTATTTATGTATTCAAATGTATCAGTCTTTTTTTTAGAACAAGGGTCAGCAAACTTTTTCTGTAAAAAGCCAAACAGTAAATATTTTCTGTTTTGTGAGCTATATGGTCTGTGTCACACCTACTCAATTCTAAGGTTTATTGTGAAAGCATCCATAGACAATACATAATGAATGGGTGTGCCTTGAGTTCCAATAAAACTTTATTTACAGAAGTAGGTATGGCCACATTTGACTCACAGGCCATATTTTGACAACCCCAGCTTTAGAGCATCTGTATTCCATGCAAAATACCTTAATCACTATAGATTTAAAATGCCATATGTTTTCTTACTGTGCTTATAGTAAATTTTGTTTAAAAATGTTGTTACCTTTGAAGTTTATTTTATAGCATGAGATGAGATTAAGATTCAAAGTTTCGTTTGTTTGATTTTTTTTTTCCCCAAAAGTGGAACCAATTGCCATAACAAATTTTACCAAAGAAGCCCTCTATATTTCCTCCTCTGGCATTAATTTTATGCCAATATTTATCACATAATAAAATCTTTTTATCTTCGTGTCTGTTTTCCAAATGCTCTTCTGTCGTGCTTCTCTATTTCTTCTGAGCATTGCTCTATTTTGACTACTATAACTTACAGTACCTTAATCAGGAGTGTCCAATATTTTGGCTTCCCTGGGCCACATTGTAAGAAAAATTGTCTTAGGCCACATATAAAATACACTAAAACTAATGATAGCTGATGAGCTAAAATAAATAAATAAATCTTATAATATTTTAAGAAAGATCGTGAATTTGTGTGGGGTCACATTCAAAGCCATTGTGGGCTGCAGGCAGCCAGTGGGCCGCATGTTGGGGAAACTTGCCTTATAAACTGATAGGAAATGTCCACAATTAGGAAATGTCCACAATATTTTTTTTATTGTTTCTCAAAAATTTTTCTAGCTATTTTACATTTTCAGATGAACTTTAATGCATTGTATGAAGTTAAAAATGTACTAAAATTTCAAATTATATATTGACTTATGGGAAATTTAAGAATATGACATATTTACAACATTGAATTTTTCTATACAAGAAAAAGAACTTTTCGTCTACCCAGGAATTCTTTTATGTATTTTGGATCACTTAATAGAGTATCAGGTTTCCTCCATGTATGTTCTATATATTGCTTAATGTTTTCTTTGGCATCTTAGTATTTTTGTTATTATATGTCTTAGTTTTTTGCTGTGGCTATAACAAAATAACACAGACTATCTAATTTATAAAGAAAATAAGTTTATATAGCTCACAATTCTGAAAGATGGAAAGCCCAAGAGCTTGATGTAGGCAGCTGGTGAGGGCCATCTTGTTATTTCATAACATGGCAGAAGACATCACCTGGCAAGAAGGCAAAAACAAGAGAGCCAGAAAGAGCTTCCTTTTGTAACAAAGCTATTCCCACAAATCTAATTCCATGGCAACATTAATCCATTCATGAGGACATAGCTGACATTAATCCATTCATGAGGACACAACACTTATTTCTAATGTGTAAGTTTTCTAACACATGAAATAAATATTCTTCAGCATTGTTTAATTATAACAATTTTATTATATTTTCGCATTGATCACTTTGGTGTATAAAAATGTTTATAATAATTTTATTCATTTAATTTTAAAAATCTATGAATTGTTCAAAAGTATTGCTGAAATTTAGAATATATACCTAAGTTAAAATATGCATATAAAATACCCATTTCCTCTTACCCAAAGATTACTACAGTTAATATCTAATGTTACGTTTCCAGATGTTTTTCTGTATTTATATCAATATCTACCAACTTATCTACATCTACAAACACACATGCACACAATATACCCATTATATATATCACATGTATATGTATATACCATTTACCAAAATGATATCAGTCAAATGACATCACACAATATGTGCTATTTTCAGCGAATATTTTCCATTTTTCCTGGTTGAGAAATTTTTTATCATCTCTAATCAAATTTTCCCAATTGAGCACAAATGTTATTTACACTGGTTTACCCAATCCAGAAAGCAATCAGTGACCACATATTATATTTGGTTATTGGGTCATTTAAGGCTCTTTTAATCTGGCAGCCTTTTTTCCTCTCCTGTTCATGGTTAGCTGCCCTGCCATGTATTCCACTCTTGCAAAATGTTTGGTTAATTCTTCATGATGCTGTTTAGCCTTTTCTTCTATCTCATATATGAAACAATTTTTATAACCAGCTATCTTTCTGAATTCTCTCATTGTTTTCAATCGAATATTTAATTCATTCTCAGCTTTTCCAGGTCATCAAAAATAATATAATTTTCCACCTGATTTTAAATCCTTATATTTCATAATTCATTTTCTGGCCAAATGGCTGTGGAATGTATCCTTTGACTTATTTCTTATCATAATGGAAATGCCACTATGAATTATTTTTTAATTCAGGTATAGATGTTGAACTTAATCAAAGTTTTTTTGAAACTATTGATATTATTTTCCTTTTGCCAATTTTATTGTATTAATATATTTGTAATTAATTGTATTATAATTTTTAATATTTTCCTAAGGTAGAATCATTCTGCCATCAACTCCATTTGGTTATGATATATCCCTCTTAAAAATATACTTCTGGATTATACTTGTTAATAGTTTATTATCTTGGCATCAGTTTTTATTAATAAAGTTAGTAAGCTATTTTTGTCAGGTTTGAATATTCAATTAACAAAGGCTTCATAGAGTTAATTTGGAATAATTCTTTTTTCTGTAATTACACAAAATTTTAAGTAGCATTGAAAACATCTCTTTTTGAAGATTATAAAATCTTTATACACAAGACTATCTTAGTTTTGGGGAAGAGATGCATTTATTTTACCAAATCCAGTTTAAAAAATAATCTATTACTCCAGTCAGACATGTTCTCAGGTGGCTAAAACTTTATAATCTATTTAAGAATTCGTTAAGTTTGGCCTGGTGCGGTGACTCAAGCCTGTAACCCCAGAAGGTGGAGAGGCCAAGGCAGGCAGATTGCTTGAACTCAGGAGTTTGAGACCAGCCTGGGCAACATGGCAAAACCTTGTCTCTACAAAAAATACAAAAAATTAGCCAGGCATGGTGGTGCATGCCTATAGTCCCAGCTACTTGGGAAGCTGAGATGGGAGGATTGTTTGAGGCCAGAAGCTCAAGGCTACAGTAAGCAAAGATCACACCACTGTACTCCAGCCTGAGCAACAGAACAAGACCCTGTCTCAAAAAAAAAAAAAAAAAGAATTTGTTAATACCATGTATGATCATGATCATGAAGAACTCTGATTGTTGCATAGTTGATAGTCACGTTGCTGAATGATCAAATCAATTGGATTGTGAAATGCCATGGTCTTAACAAAATTAGCATTATCTTTTGCTCCATGACTAGTTGTTGATATTTAGATCATAGGCCATATAGTTCTGAAGTTATATGTAGTACAAGTAAAAATAATCAGTTGCCAACTGCCTAATGAGGAATTTTTAGGTATGAGGAAGTTGTAAATCAATAATTTGTAATTTTTAAGAATGTATAGAGTTTTTAATGCCCTTCATTGTCATAAAACTTGAGGAATATTTTCATCACATGTTCATTTGATTCAGTCTTTCTTTCCCTTAGTCCTTAGCTGTACCAATCATTGACTCCTCAGCTTATAAAACTGAGAAACTTGGGTTCAATGAAAAAAATCAATAAATCATAAAAACAAATATTTTTGAGCATCAAATATGTGTATGATATTTTTATAGATATTGTTGAAAATGGAGGAGAGAAAATAAGAAATAATTTGCCCTCAAGACTTGCAATATAATTGTAGAAAAACATTATATGCTCAAGATAATTTAATTGAAAAGGTACGGTTGAAAATTTGTCAAAATTTTAGTGATTATATAACCTTAAAAATGAAGAGGCCTCTGTGAACAGTTAAGGACAGGGAAGAACAATGACATAAACACGACCTTAAAGGATGGGTGATGTTTGTGGGGCTAAAATGAAAAAAGGAGGATATTTTAAGTGAAAATAATACACAAAAAATATGGGAGGAGAGTCTCAAGTTATTTCCAAGAGGACTACAGGGGGAGGCGAATAGCCTGCCTTAAGTGAAATATTTATATTAGAGAACGAGTGAAATATTTGGTTGGAAAGTTAAATTGCTACGTATTGAAGTACAGCTTTCATGCAGCCAAATCTGGCAGACTTTCCTACACATTTTTTATTAGCTTGACAATCCCAGTACTATTGTTTAGAATTTAAGCTTACTTTGAAAAATGTAAAACAGAAAGAGTAAGTTACGTCACTGATGTGTGCATAAAAGTAATAATATGTACTGGAGTAATGTATGAATCAATTATAAATAGAAAAAAATAAATTCTGCTACATTATGAAATACCATTATGCAAAGTCTTTGTATATAAAGTCATTTTATATTCCTAAGTAATTTTGGAGGTAATGTTTATCTTCCATGTAGAGTTCCTGAAAGCTTCCTGCTGTCTGAGATCCCTGCCTCCTAAGCACAGGAGTGTCTAGGGGCAGTGGTAAGTCTAGAATCTTTTGAAATTCAAAAATATGCTTTAATACATTTTTTAAATTCTCAGATATGGTGGTTGGAAGCTGCCAAGTGCTAGGCACCAACACGTCTCCAGAGTACATAGGGATGCATCTATTAATAGATGGCCACTGTTTCTATATCCAGTAACATACAAATTGTCCCAGCTGAAGTATTCTAGCTCTGTTACTATGGGAGTATGTGGGTGCACTTGTGTGGTATGTGTGCATGTGGCCTATCTTTCTGCATGTGGTTTTATGTTATTTTACTAACAACCTTTAAAATGAAAGAATAGATCAAGATATAATGTATTACTTTTTAGAACGGCAGGCACAGCATTCTGGACATGACACAACTGACAGCTACTAAGAAGCAAAATTTCAATCACACATGACCTCTAATGTGTCCTTGGATAGTATTTAGAATTTCTTCATTACTTCATCATTAGTAAAGCAGAGTATCACAGCTTTGCCAGTTCCTTCGTAAAGATGTAGATGACATTACTTCCTTAATAGCTATTTAACATATTAAGTATAATTCAAATAGAAATAATGTTAAATATCCAATCTATTAAATTCTTATTTCCTAAAGAAAGAAAATATGCAGCTAAAATAAAGTCCTTGTCAGACTTTCTAGAAAACAGCAAGTTACCAGGGTAACACAATCATATAGAGGTAGAGTAAATCATTTATTTTATAAATGTTACCAGGGTAACAGAAACTACTAGCGGAAATCACTGAAGGATTTAGGATGAGAGCACAGATAGTCCATGGAACTATTTGTTCTTTCATAGCACATTGGAACAAAATGCCCGAACGTATTTAAAACTTTTAACAGTTATGTGAAGTATTTGGGTATTCATTAAATAGATGATCATAAATGGGTTCAAATATTGAGAGTATTCTCAAATATCAAAAGATATTATTTTTTATTTCTTACTGCTCAGTATGTCATTGGGATACTTTATTTTACTCTGAATTTTGACTTTGCTAGATTAGTTCTAGAGAATCTAGTTATTTCTACCTAGGTGCTGTGTCTATAATTTAGGATCATGGTTAATGGTGTTGATTAGCTTGAGGCTTGAGTTTTATAGGTCAACCAATTAGGGTATACGAGGGAGGGAAGTAATTAATGCAGAGAAAGGGAAAAACTACACATATACATATATATGTATATGTATATGTATGTAATTTTCATGTGTGTGTTTGTGTATGGCATGTATGGATTAATCAGGTTTGCTTAAAGAATTATGCAGTTTAGAGTTATATTTTTCAAAATGATGACACAAATACAAGTAAAGTGCCTTTAAACTTTTCTACTGCCTAAGAAGAAACTTACCAAAGATAGGAATTAAATTTACAGTTTTCTCCCTGTTTTAGAACAATTGGTTTGCCTCCCAATAAGACTCTGTGTCAGAAAACAAATAATTCTAATGTGTTCATCTATGGTTATCAATTAAGGTATGTGCAAAGTCTATAAGCAGTAAAGAAGAGGAAGTTACTCACTGTGGAGGGAGTAGAGGAATAAGAACAAGGCTTCACAGAGGAGGTAACCCCTGAACTTGGTTTTGAAAAAAAAGAGGAGTTTTTTAGACCAACAAGTGTTGGGTGTCAGGCAGGAAGGGTGCTCTGAGCAAAGTGAACAGTAGATTGTAGGCAGGGTTTTGGTCCTATTCACCATGTGCTGCAGCTGGTGAATATCTAAGAGAAAGCAAGGCATTTTGGGGCGTATGCATGACATTTGTGTGCCCTTCAACAGTTCTGCCACAGAAGGTATCACTTAATCATGAATTAGGGCTGTTGTCCTATATTCCATTAAACATGGCATCTTCTCCTAGAGATCCGTTTGCATTTCTTGGCAAAGCCTCCTCACTAATATCCTATGTGCCCTTTCACAAGATCCCCACTCAGAGTTGAGTGAAATATGCAGGGAATGTTATTGATATTACTTGGGTGTCATAAAGTAATCGTTATAGCCTCTGCACAAGGCTAATTAGTTCTAATTATCTGAATACCCCAGGTGAAAGTGAGATTTCTACTCCCCTCAGAACCCCAAGAATGCTTAGTGTCTCATCATTTGACTGTCAACAAATGCTTCATTGCTAAGTTATTCAAACAATAAAGTAAGATGATAGAGACTCTATGAAAAAATACCAGAACTTATATGTCTACATGAGTTTCTTTTTTCCATGTGATGAAATTACTTTGGGAGGCCTTTTCCATTGATGCCATCTTAGACTAGGACATTTTAAAAATTTATTCTTTGGGAATAATTTTCAGAGATAATTTATTAATCATACAAGTAAAAGGTTCATCAGGTTATATTCACATGATAGAAAAATAGAGAAACACATACATGATAGATAGATGATAGATAGATAGATAGATAGATACATAGATGATAGAATGGGTAGACAGATGATGAATGAATGGATGGAGGGAAGGATGGATGCGGGGATGTGGATGGATGGATGGATGGATGGTCAGACAGACAGAATATAGGTAATAGATATCCTGGGACATGCAACTAGTTCTTCTTTCCCAACTACAGTATAATTTTATTATTTGAGAGTTTATTCCATATAGTTTGCAATATTTCTCCCTTTCTATTTTGTTCTAAATAAATATTTGAGAATAGGTTACACTTTATGGACTATTTCTGCTTTGGCATATATTAAGACACAAGCTTCCAGGTGCTGTTAGACAAGGATACTGACAAAGGTTTCTGAGGAAATTAAAGACGTGCGTCTTCTCTGAAGTCAAACCCAACTTATTAGGGAAAATGATGCTAATATTAAATTTGTCTTTGTAAGTTTGATCATTAAATATTGTCATTGCCAATAAGGAGGTTTGTTAAAAACAATTTAGGAAAAGTTCTCTTATGTTCATAATGTGATATTCTAATTCATTTTCAGTTGCAGATTTGTTTATATCAGCTGAAACAACTGCGTTATTCAGCATAATGTCTTAATTGGCAGTTACATCTGTAGAGAGAAACATTTTCTTGTGGACATCTCTTTTATTAGCTCTCAATAAAAGCCAAGCACATGTTAACTTTCAATTTTGTGAAGAAATGTGTAGGGCAACTAAATTAATATTCTTCAGGTATGTAAGTTTCTTATAACCTATCTTGATATAAGAATGACTCAGTAAATCCAATTGGCTGATGTGTGGCTTTTTTGATGTTTATTTAGTCTGAGCCAGGATATTATTAAATTTATACCAACTGATTTATAGTATCATGTAGATACAGGCTATTTTACCTCTCATAGAAAAGATGGCAAGATTATTTAGTTTGTGCCAGAATTTTCCTTAATAAATGTCTTCAAAGCTCTCACAGGAGCCCAAGCATGTACACAATTGGGATCTAGTAGTTCTGTGCTGTTGAGTGCTTCAGAGGCAAATTTCATCTAAAATATTGAGGGCAGTCATAAGACCTCTTGGCTATCATCACTAGGTGGCTCATAAAGTGCTCATGACTTTTAGCAGTACTAGGCTCTGATGCACTTGCCAAGATGAATCAGGTGTAAAATGTACTCCGTGGTAGCAAACGGAACTAATAGAATAGAACTATTTGATGTGGACCATGAGAATTTAAAAGTATCTGCATAAATTGATGATTTGGCATCAGATAAAGCTGATATCAAACCATTCTATCTTACAATAATTACTCAATATGTTCAGCTGACTCTGAAATCTGCACTTGAGAAATGTCAGAAAAACTATATCATCAGCAAACATCTTCTTGCTGACCTAGGAAGGCATACAAATAGTTCAGTTGGCATCACACCGTTTATGTATAATATTTTACAAATTAGGGTGGTACTTGTTCCCTTTTATATCACTTAACATAAGTATAATTTCATTGCACATAATTGAGGAGAAATAGTAGAAACAAGCTGAGAAAACTGAAAGCAAATTCCAAGAAAGAGGATTAGTCCTCATCTATGTTAAAAAGAACATTGTGCTCTTGGCTTTATTTTCTTATTTAGCACAGAGAAAATCAAGCTAATTATCAACTTGGGTTCTGAATAATAACCTTAAAACTTCTATTGAGAAGAGAAACCTTTTATCAAAGAGTTATTCCTAGAAGGTTCTTAATCAATACACATTAGAACCATTTCTGCATAACAATGTTGTATATTAAAAATCAATTCTTGCTTTCTAATAAAGGCTTTTATCTTCTTTGTCTTGTATCTCTAAGTATTTTCAATCAATACTGAAAAATCATTATGCTTCCAAGTTTGTGTTACATGATACATGTCTAAATACTCAGATTCTGATATCACACTCTAAAATAATCTAACTTTCTGAGATGCATATATGAAATTTATTTCAAGGAAGAGTTTATATTATACATGGCATGAACTGATGAATGATTGATGGATACTACATACACATTACTGTCCATATATGCTGAAAGCTGACCTCCACTATAGATATTATTTAACCAAAAGACTGACATATGCATATAATACAAATGTGTGTTTATATGAGGTTATTCAGAGTTACATTTAAAGACTGAACACTGTTGAGATTTGTGGTATTAATTAGTAAGGAAGAGAATATGGTGGATGCATGGGTCAAAACTGACTCTAGGAAATTTTAGCCTAGGTGGCTAGGTAGAAAGTGGTGTCCTTAAACTGAATTAAGATGTGTAAGAGAAGGCATAAGTTTAGGATCAGGGATATGTAGTTCCTTTTGGGCATGTTGACTTTTCAAGGCCAGATAAAGATTTTCAATATGTACCTCCAAATACAGGTTAGCCACCCAAGAAGGGTAGTAATAGACTTATGAGTCATTTATTCCTTGTTGGAGAGAACAGATGAGATTTCTAGCAATTCACTTACTTTATGCAATAGCTAGTATTGTGCATATGATGAGGTTACCTTAAATTTACTAGTCTTATATGTACTAAATTAAATGCTTGCATATGCCCCTTACAAGCAAGATTGTTTAGCAACCCAGCTATGCTTTTTCTTATACCTATACTGTTTAATTATGTATTGTATTACATATGTCTTTTTGAATTAATCAAATGTATATGCACTTGATGTTTCCTCTTAGGGAACTGACCACAGTGATAAGTTAAGAAAATAGAGATAGATACTTCAAATTAGAAGAAATCTTAGGAGCCCCCAATGAAGTCTAGCAGTTGATGTAAAGGTTTCAGAAATTGTCCTGTATATCCATGAAAAGCTGTTTCATTTCCATTTTGCATAACATTTCAGGAAACTTTTTGTATTAAATTGTATTTCTTCCATAGCCACTAGCCCAGCTAGTGGAAGAACAACAAAATTCGAAAAGCACAGCAACAAGCCTCTGCCCTGTAAAAACCAAGAAAGCGATAAACTCCTTTGCCAAGCCTATAAGAAAAATTTAAAAGTCCACTGTTTATTTATCTTGTTGTTTAGATCTATCTGTCTCATTGTTAGTCATTGTGAATGCAGAGATTTATAAACCCTACACTATTATCACTGGAGGGTTCCCACTGCTTTTAGAATAGAGTGTTCCTAAAAAAAAAAATCCGTTTCTTTTACTTTATTGACAAGAATAGATTATTTCAGGCTTTGCTGGATAATCCCATCTTTGGCCTTTGGGGCTTTCCACTGTATTTTTCTCTAACGTTCTGGTTGATGCTGGTAATGAGAACCACTTTTACTGCTCATAGAAGTATGAGCTCAGAGTGACTCACTAATTCCAATGTGTTTCTAATGGCCAAGTTGAAAAAGCTACATAGGGGGATGTGAGAGCTAAATTATTGAAGAACATCATGTTTTCCTGTGGGGTTTTACCATGCCCTGAATATTTTATACATGCTTTTTGTTGGTGTTTTTCTCTCTGTTCTATTTGACATTTTAAAGAGCAGAAGTTTAAAGTAAGTTTCTTAAGAATCCATAACAGTATGGCCGTATCTCCAGACAAATGTTTACAAATTGGATTGTAGCTCAAAGATTTAACTTTCCTTCATGTCTTTTTCTAAATACAAAGTTCAAACTGAAATCGTCAAGAGTGAGGATTCATTGACAGACAATCAGCAGGAGGTCCTTTTAGTGGAATATTACCTGTGATACAAAAGGATTAAACATTTCAAATATAAACCTTTGATCTGTGCTAATTACTGACATCTGAACCAGTATCAAGGAATTTGTCACTTTTTCACTTTTGTAATTCTAACAAAGAAAAGAAGCCAGAAACTTAATTCTGCACCTGGAACAAACTTCTAATGCAAAAGCATGTAGCTTTAGTCTTTTCTCTTGAGATGGCCTAGGATGTGTTCTCTGTATTTCTGATTTGTAATGATTCAGCAAGGCAGCTCTGTTACTGCAATCACCCTTGCTTATGAAGTTATGTAGACAGTCCCACGTAAATCAGAATGGTCCAACCATTTGGTCATGTCCATTTCTATTACACATGGTCAGACATATGATGAGAAATGTTCTGGCTAACACAATTTCATCTTATAACTGTCCTAGAAAATGAAATAAATTGAAATAAATTGTTACAGCATTGGTTTCCTAGCAGAGCCAAAATTATGCAAGGAGGAAAGCCCTTCTACTTTTCCTCATATCCCTGTACTCTCTCTGATAAACCTTTCTCTCTTTCCCCCTCTCCATTTACTTTTGGTGCTATACAGATTCAATTTATTAGACAATTACTAAATTACCTCATTGCTGAAAGTGTATCTTCTCTTCTTTAATTTGTTAAGTTTAATAATCTCCAGTGAATATCCATTAAAGAGCATATGCTTTTTCCCCCATTTTGAATTGTTAAAAGTCATTAGAACTAGGATTTCGAGCCAATCTGAAATGAGCTAGATATTCCTTGTATTGCTTTTATTAGAAAACTTACTGATTGGCTGTTCAGGGGAAGGACATATTTGTCCTAAAGCAGGCTGTTAATTATCATGAAAACTTACTTACTGGCTGTTCAGGGGAAGCACATATTTGTCCTAAAGCAGGCTGTTAATTATCATGTCAGTCTAGCCAATATTGTGATGGAATACTGCAAGTATAGGAGAACCAAAAACATGTGGGTTGTATTTCCAGAAAAATATATGTTATAAGAGAATAAGAAACATGTGGATTGTATTTCCAGAAAAAAATGTATGTGTATTTGAAAATTAAAGATTCCTTAGGGGAAGAAAAATTTGTTTTAAATTTTATTAATCTCAAGGTATTTAAAAATCCTCTGAAAGAATTTTAAAGGCTGCAAATTATAATTATCATGTAATTAATTAATTCCTGAAATGTTTTCAGCAGAATCAAGAACATTTCTGTTGCCTAGACCTTGGAAGAATGACAGCAATGAAAAAGTTCATGTTCTTTGCCAGTTTTTTTCCCTTAACGCTGAAAATGTTAAATTGCTCTGAAGACTTGTTGGAAAAATGAAACCAGAGTCATTCATTCCTCTATTCATTCAACATACATTTTTTGGGTGTCTGCTATGTACCAGGCACTGCCATTCTGTATTTGGTTAGAATACAAAACCAAACCAAAAACAGATCCCCTCTTCATGGAATGTATCTTCCAGCAGGGGAAAAATAATTTAAAAACTAAAAATGCAATGGCAAATGATGTTAAATATTTGGAGCCAGATTTTGGTAAAAATAGCAAGCAGGTGTGATTTGTCTTTAAGAACCCCAGCCATTATTTTCAACATCTTTTCTTCCCACTTGGTGATGTCCTTCCTTCAAGACGCTTAGATGTTCCAAAAGGTCATTCTTTCTGCCTTTTGCTTTTTCATTTAAACAACATTTAAAGAGAACCCACTATGTGCCAGATATGTGCTGCACCATATTCAGAGATTTAATGCAGTATAAACTATGTATAGTCCCTGTCTTTATGAAACTTCCAGTGTATTGGGGAAGAGAGAAATCAAATCAGTATTTTAAGGAATAAGAAATTGAACTGGCCATACATTCTATTAATCAAAGATTCATGGGACTCTAATCTCATGCATATGTGTGTTTGTGCATGCATTTGGTGGGATTCTCTTAGAGAGGATCACGGGAGGCAGAAAACAACCGTCAACTCCCACTGAACTAATAGTGGGTGCTTCTCCCAAAACCTCTCCTGAAAAATTTGATCTGGTTATTAGCATTTTGGGGTAAATGAGGTTATCAGTAGACTTAAGTGTGTGCAATATTTTTCCCATTACTTTGTAACAAAACGTTTGTGAACCTTCTAGAAAATTCCCGGCATCAGCAAGAAGTTCATTGGTCTTTGGGGTTTGGAGTCTTCTTTGCTTTGGAATAATGTCCTACTTTTTCAGGGTACAGAGAAGTCCTTCACTCTGTCTTTTCATGAGGCAATTATATAATATTGTATATACTATCACAAAAGACTAACCTGAATATAATAGCATAATGTATTTGTGGATGAAGGAAGTGAAGCTCAGAGAGGTTAATTGACATTACTAATATCACACAAGTTGGTGGCAGAGCTGGGACAGGTATGTTTCAATTCAGTTAACACCAACTCTATTTCATTATATCTGGCTTGGTTTTTCATTAAATTTTGATATTTCAGGTTATATAATTTAACCTAGAGTAAATCAAGTTGGCAGATTAATAAAAAATTATGATTGGATTCTCCTGTATATGAAAGACAAAATATTAGTATGTTATCTATGTCCTTTAATGCCAATTACATTAGCATATGAAGTAAGATATTTTTTAATATTTTAGCAATCCTATCATATCTTAAGTGGAAAGGAGTTTTATGATTTAGCTAAAAGCTTTGATTTTGACAGACATGTTCATCCAAATACTATCATAATTTAATTCTTTCTGTCCTAAGGCTAGTTAAAACTTTTGATCTGACAGGCACATGCATCCAAATGTACCATAATTTAATTCTTTTTGTCTCAAAGTTATGTTATGCTAGGTGATATGTCTGAGGTAAATATGCCTTATTTTTAATGTTCATAATCACTGAATAAGACCCACCTTAATATTATAAATACTGTAGCACTATTTCAGGTTATTAAATTAATGACACTGTTTGCACTTTATAAAAAGTAGATTAGATAACTATGAGAAAATTCTATGTAAGTATCTAAAACTATATGCTAACATTCTTTTCAATTTCTACACGTAAGATAGTTTATTATTGCAGCATATAATTAATTTTGAGCATTATACAACATTTTTATTTAATTTTTTAAGATGAGACTTTTTTCCAAAACCCTAAATATTAAGTCTAAAAGATCAAAGAACTCTGAATCAAACCCAAATTGGATAGTTTCTTCTAAAGTAATAATATTTTGTCATTTTCCTTATATTAGATATTATCTACTTGTAAAACCAAAAACAGTTATAAAAACAAGCAAAAAGGATTATCTTTTTTCTTTTTATATATGCTCGAATTATTTTTAAAATGAGAAAACAATTTTTAATAAAGGTGGAATATTTCCTACTCTATTTTAAAGAGCTTTTCCTAATTAAAATTTAAAACTACTTAGGAAATTTTGCTTATAATCCTGCATTTATGTAATGGCATTGAGAATAATTTGCCAAACACAGACCTTATAATACTACAGAAACAAATCCACTGGGCTTTATTGACCAGCTACTGACTCACTAAATGAAAGAAAAAGATGGGTACCAGACCATTCCCATTGAAAAATAATATGAATATTGAATTATCTATCCATGGCATGGGGGACTACAGCATCTTTTCCAGGAAGTCAGAGATGGACAGGTAAAATAAAGAGCCAGAAAAAGAATTTCTCATAAAAGAAAATAGAGAAATTAAGCTTTTCTGGGGGAGAAATGCAGCTGTTCGAGCTGTGGAATTTCAATGCAGGCAGACCTCACATCTGTCTCATATATAGGTGTGTATATGCTTGCTTCATGTGAAGTTTGTGAAGTCAATCTTTGCTCCATTTGCTAATCCCAGTTTTAAATTTTGTCAGTTGTCCCTCTATATTTTCAGTGTAAATCCTCGTCTCTTAGTAATTATAACCAAAACATACATGTGTTTAATAACCTCTCTATCTTGGACAATTTTTGTTTTAATACTTGGGATGCCTTCATGGTGTAGGCCTAGGGAATCCTGCCTTGAACTACATTCAAGGGGCAGGAATTGTAGCTGCGGGTTCCATTTCCCTGTAAAATTATGCAGCCCTGGCTGCATAATGCTGTCACTGCCTGAGGCGGCTGCTTCTGCTGCTTTTAGCATTGTACATTGTCAACTTTTCTGTCACTTCATTCACAAACTTTGCTCCCACATTGTTCACCTAATGATCTCTTTGCTTCTTCCTATACTCAGATTTTAAGGAAAATAATTATGAAATAATTTGGTAGATATAATATGATTTTAGAGTATTAACTCCAGAACCCTTTAGAAAAGCCAGTTGTTCCATTATTGATCTCTCTAATTTTTTTTTTAATGTACTTAGGGAAAAATTGTCCCATGACTATTTACTGGAGGTCTGACTCAAGGGAAAGGTCATGCATGGCAGTAATAAGAAGCAAGATTCTCATAGACCTGCTGAAAATTAGCCACATGGGGTTATAATCAAACCAGATCAAGAAAGGTGACTGAGACCAAATAAAATGAAATGTGAATTGTCATTCACTTTTGCTGATAAGTTTTGAAATTTGAAATTGACCAGCAGATTTCCTACTCCTCTTGTGTCTATAAACTGAAAAGCTGAGAAGCTCATTTATTCTTTGACTACTAGAAATTTTGTAGTATGAGTAAATTGGAAAGTATGATTACTGTTCTTCACAATGAGTGTTTAAAAGAATGCCAAACTAAGCACTGCATTTTATTGTTGTTTTCCAAAGCCATAGGTAAATAAAAATAGTTTTGTGTTTTTCTGAAATTTTTGCACACTACTACTTTCATCCGAAAAACAATATCCTTAATAGATGATTTAACCATCTGAGTTCACACTATAGCTGTATCACTAGGATGGGGTGAAACCATCATTTCATATTTAGATATATCCTTGGAATATAATTTTTTTTTATTATTATACTTTAGGTTTTAGGGTATATGTGCACAATGTGCAGGTTTGTTACATATGTATCCATGTGCCATGTTGTTTTGCTGCACCCATTAACTCGTCATTTAGCATTAGGTATATCTCGTAATGCTGGAATATAATTTTTTTTAACTTTGACAACTAATTTCCTGATTCATTAAGGCCCCCAATGAATATACATAAAATAGTTAAGTACCTCAGATAGGCCAGTCACGGTGGCTGACTCCTGTAATCCCAGGACTTTGGGAGGCCGAGGCAGGCGGATCACGAGGTCAGGAGATAGAGACCATCCTGGCTAACATGGTGAAACCCCATCTCTACTAAAAATGCAAAAAATTAGCCGGGTGTGGTGGCAGGCAGTCTCAAAAAAAAAAAACAAAAACAAAAAACCTCAGATATGATTATAAACCAATGAAGTTTTATTATTTTTAATTAAGTTTGAATTGTGTACATTTGGGGGTGCTGTGTAAAAAATACATTTTAAAAGGAAGGTCTTACACTGAGGCCATTGGATATTAATATTTGTTGGGTCTAGCCTATGAAGAAATCATGCAATTATAATTTGACTTTTTGTTTTGGTTTGTTGTTATTGTTGTTGTTGTTGTTTTGAGATGGAGTCTCACTCTTGTTGCCCAGGCTGGAGTGCAGTGGCGTGATCTCGGCTCACTGTAACCTCTGCCTCCCAGGTTCAAGTGATTCTCCTGCCTCAGCCTCCCAAGTAGCTGGGATTACAGGTGCCCGCCACCACACCCGGCTAATTTTGTATTTTTAGTAGAGATGGGGTTTCTCCATGTTGGCCAGGCTGGTCAGGAACTCCTGACTTCAAGTGATCTGCCTGCCTCAGCCTCCCAAATTGCTGGGATTACAGACATCGAGCCACCGCGCCTGGTTTAGTTTTTTTTAACCCTTTATAAAATACCCACTATAGTCAGAATAGCCACTCAGAATATGTGAGTTAGCTGAATTTGCTATCCCATTGTCATGCAAATGCTACTGACAGACTGTTTGGTGGGGGGATTGGGGGGGTAGGAGTGCAGGAAAAATTGTCAGGAGGAATGACACAATAAAATATTACCAATCAATTAACCAGTGAGTTGACAACTGGCATTGATCAGAGCTAAGGAGAAAGAGGGCTGTCCATAATGAGCTGTGATTAACAACAGGAATTACCGAAATGTAATTATAGCCAACTCTTCAGAGATGAGCCATCCATGCCTTGAGACTTCAGGGTCTCAATAAAGATAAAGGCATTTTTGTTCTTGATTACTAAGATAACAATTGAGCCATGTTTTTAGATGCAATCTGGTGGGTCTACAAGTCTTCATCATATTTTAGAGCTATTTCCTTCCTACAGTATGTTTTTCAGCTTGATACTCAGTGATCTCAGGCTTATTCCTGGGGACCCAGAGCCTCCTGCTGAAGCAAAACATCCAGGCTTGCTCAACATAGACAGTCCCTTAACTTAAACAGTGGGAGATGCAAGTCTTGTGGCTCAACTGTGACTCTAGGAGTTGAGTGGTAGTAGCATCACCCAGCAAAAATTTTAGACTAAAAAAAGACAGAAAATGACATGGCATCTCCAGTGATGTTTCCTTTTGTGGAAAATTGTGATCTCCTTGATTACTTTATATTGCATTTTTGAAACTTACTCTATTATAGCTTGTTAAAGTTATTTAACTGTAAGTTAACTCTAATTTATTTCACAGCAAGATATAACAGAAACTCAGCATTCATGAATGGATGAATTAATGAATATTCTTTCTTCTAAACACTATACAGTACCAAAATATCTTTTAAAAAGTTATGAAGGCTCTAACATTGCAGACGGTTTGGCATATATGCTATAATTTGAGTACCCCCCTCAGTATTTCAGGTTGACACAATTCTTACTACTAAAAGTATTGCTTTATCAATTTCAAGCCAGCTAAGATAGACTTCTTTAAAAACAGATCAATTTTTGTTTCTAAAAATATATCCTAATATCAGGGTTTTATTCTACTACAGAGAATTCACATTGATTGTCTATCCACTTAAAACAGTATAGTTATAGTCTTTTCACAGTATTTCAAAGAGTTGGATAAGTTGGTGGTGTAAACATTTCCTCGTGGGAACTGTATACAATGAAAAGAAAATAAATGATTGATGCATACTCAAACTAATTGAAGTGGTATTGAGTCAACCAGATGTTTCCACCTGAATCATGCCCACAGACGTTATTGTTTCATTATTCCTTAATCTAGGGATTACCTCCATTGGCTAACTCGATGACATGTGAGGGTTTCAAATAAGATTGCCTCTCCCTTGTAACATACATCATAGAGAAAGCTTGTTTAGAGACAGCCTACCTCCTGCCCTGAACATGTTTTCAAGGAAGTGATCAGGGCTGTTTGTTTTTCTTGCTGTTGGATGTGGTCTTCGGTGAAGTCACAGGAATGGAATGAGAGTGGCCACAGTTGACAATGGAGCTATTTCCACAGCTGGCTGCAAAGAGTGGGCAGTCCATCACAGATAAACTAGCACATGGGAATAGATGATATAAAACATCTGTCACAATAGGGATAAGCAAAAACAACGTGCCTTTGAAGATTGTGTTTTAATGATGAGGTGGGGGGTTCTGTCTCTATAATAGGAATGAAAGATGTGCTGTTGGTAGGCAGATGGCTTCAGGCTTGCTCTTGCATGAAATAAAGCAAAAGTATATATTAAAAATCTCTGACAGTTGTCAAATCGCCTGATTTTGCTGACCATTCATTTCCTTGCCTATCCCATGTATAATCTATGAGAAAAGGAAGGGAGTGCTAGGAAAAAATAATGGCAGACAAAAAAAAAACTGGTTCTGAATAATTTTCTCTTGGATAACTTGAATACATCGGTATAATTTTAACTAGAGGCTGAGAGGTCAGAAAACGTGTTTTTGCAATAAGTTTCTTTAATGTATTTGCATCCCCATGTTATTTTTTTACAGAAGTTTTATAAGGTAATATAAAAATGCTATGTCACCAAGGCCACATAATGATAAATATTTCAAATGTGAATACCAGTTAAGAGACATAAAGTCCTATTTGTTCTTGTTAAAGGAGCAGTGAGGAAAAATAAAGACATCTTAGTAAACTATTTTTGATGTAATTATAATAGTTTGGTTTCCCACCCCATCTGCCTTTGAAAATAAATTAAAAACAATAAAATTCACATACACTTTTATTTCATATAGTTGCTATAGAAAAAGAAATCTTTGCAACAGATAAACTGATTGCAAATAAATGCTGAATATTCTTGCACAATACAATTCTTTATATACCCTGTTACATGACCAAAGGGTACCACTGTCACTGCTGTCCCACAAACCATTTCACTCAGCTCTGGTAAGGAAATGGTTGCCATTGCTGCACACTTTGAAATTTTGCTACTTTTGCCACCAACCCACCAGAAAAATGGATGTCACATTCCTTGCTCATTTATTATTTTAATCTGTCTTTCAACTCTAATTCCCTTGCAGGTGCTTTTGATTAGCAGAAGTCACAGATCTATAACTAGCAGCAAAAGGGTGTAGGAAATGTTTTTAGAAGGGTTTTCTTTTCTTTTTTCTTTTTTTTTTTTTTCAATTCTACATTGAAGAGGTAGGATTCACATTGGGGGAAACTAATGACATCTGAAGAGAGTATTAAAAAATAAATTTCTACACATCCATGAATGGCAGAGGTACACCACAAGAAGTAACTGGATTGGTCAAATTAAGAGATCTTAAAGAAAGAACAGTGCCAGGCATGGTGGCTTACGCCTGTAATCCCAGCACTTTGGGAGGCCAGGGGGGCGGATCACCTGAGGTCGGGAGTTCAAGACCATCCTGATCAACTTGGAAAAACTCCATCTCTACTAAAAATGCAAAATTAGCCGGGCGTGGTGGCGCATGCCTGCAATCCCAGCTACTCAGGAGGCTGAGGCAGGAGAATTGCTTGAACCTGGGAGGCGGAGGTTGCAGTGAGCCAAGATCACATCATTGCATTCCAGCCTCGGCAACAAGAGCGAAACTCCATCTCAGGAAAAAAAGAAAAAAAGAGAGAGAGAAAGAGAGAGAGAGAGAGAGAACAGATTTAAAGGAATTTATGGTGTCGTTCTGACAAGACTTGACTCCTGACTGAGTTGTTATGGCTGATGAGGGAGAAGGAAACGATCAAGATGACTTAGCAGTTTCTTTGTTATTCTGAGAATCGGGCAGAGAAGAAAGAATACTCTGAGAATGAAAGAGGAAGACAGCATTCAGAGTGGGACATAGTAGTTTTGAGGTACATGGGATTCAGTCAGTAGCTGGAAATTTGGATCATGAATTCAGAAGAAACACCAAGGCAAGAAAGACTTTTTTAAAACTTTAATTTTAAACATTGTAGCACTTTTGATTAATCAAGTCTTAACAAGCGGGAATATTTTGGAATTTTACTTCTAACACCTTATTTTTATGGTATGTATATTGAGCTAACCAAAATATTTCGCTTCTGTCTCTTACTATTTTACATGGCATATACCATCTCTTCTAATGCTTGGCTGTCATAGCTAATTCTAACTCGCTGGTTAAGCAGATGACGTTATTTGGAAAGAACGGAGGTTTCAGTGTGAAGGTTGCCATGAAAATATGTCATAGGAAAAGAAAGGGAATTTTTTCGTTAAAGGAGATTTTATGGGTAAAGGCAGAAATCCTATGCAGATGATTAAGGAACTATACTAAATATCACTGGCTGGAATTTTAACAAGGAGTTATATTAATATTACTAATATTATTCCAAGCTATCTGGCTCTCAAGCAAGAACAAACAAAGGACTTAACAAAATGATTGAGAGTCAAACCAAGAATCTTTTTAGAAGCAGTGTAATAGAAAATTCACTCAGAGCCCTGACAGACCAAATGTAGAGCTAAGTTTTCCAAAGTTTATCGTGAATATAACTCACCTGGGGCAGGCTCTAATTTAGTGGGGCTGGGGTTGACCTAAGATTCTGTACTAAGCTCCCTGATGATAGTATCCAGTCCCAGGCCATAATTTGAGAAACAAGGTAGTAGAGTTTAAGAACATTCTATTAAACTAAAAAAAAGTTAAAATTAATCATACAGTATTACTGCTTAGGAGAAATGGCAATAAAATCTAAGTGGAATAAAACATGTAACTAAGTTTCTTGCACAAATCCTGAAACAAATAGGACACTGAAGGATAACAAGATAAAGCTGTCTTTTATCTCATCTGGACAGTTTTAAATATATTAATTGAAATCTTGAAGGCCTCAGAATGTAACTTGTTTGGATGCTAATATATAAGTTTTAACTTTAGAATATGTCTGTTACACCAGGACATATTTTATCTCAGCATTAGACTACAGAACATGTCATCAATAGGGTATATACTGAGTTTGAAGCATGTTAGCAATCATAATACTAATAGAAAGTGTGCTTTAAAAGGAGTAAATTCGTTCTTTAATAGGGTCGTGACTTCACACCTGTATCCTTAGATCTAGTTAAGTTTCCAGCCCTAACCAGGCAAATTCCTAAAAATATCTTAAAGGAGAAAAGAAATATTCTCTGAGGGACCACAAAATAGAGTGCTTTTTGTAGCAAATTACAGGACAAGGAATAGCTACTTTCCTAGTAATAGCCAAAAATTAAGGTGCCTTGTGACATATTTAGGCAACTTGCACTATAAACAATGGCCATAAGTAAGATAACAGGCAGCTTTTTCTCTTGATCGCCCCTGTGGTTTGAGCAATGATTTTCCATGCCCATTTTCCAATAGGATCTTACAAGACCTTGAAAAGGATTTGCAACCAGGTCTTTCAGTCTATTTGTCAGTAAGGAGAAGTTTTTAATGAAAAGTTTTATGACAGCTCACAGTCGTGAGTACTAGTTAAAGCCAGAAAAACATTTTACCAGACAAAAGATGAGGCCCATAAATATTCAGGCATCTGCTGGGAACCCTTATCATTTGGAAGAAGGCTGGCCTGAATACTGCATCTGATGTGTGCTTGAAACTTCTGTAAGTTGAAAATGTGTTTGGAGGTATACAAAGTGATTGCTGTAGAAATGAATAAAGCATTTCTTATCACATGACAAGGTTTGACAAGAATCTTAGGCAGATATTTGGCTACTAAAACAGTTCATGGCATAGCGAAGTCCTAATTTAAAAAACCTTAACCTACATTTGTGGCAGTACACATTGGCTGTAATATGTACAGAACATCTTGCAGCATTTAACTGAGCATAAATAATTCTTCCATAGAATGGAATCATGTTGTGAACTCCAATGTTAAACTTCCTTGGGTGGGGTGTGGCTCTCAGAAGCCCTGGGATTTTCATACTAGATGATGAGAAGGTCAAGCTGGCAGTGGTCAGACTGAGATACTGTCAGAGAAAAGCAGAGGAATCATATGAATGGATCTTTTACGTCCATCTTTTTGGTCAGAGAATGCTTCTGTTATTTCCATTGAATCTTCTTGTCCAGTTTGAGCAAGGAGCTGTTGTTATTGTTTCACATACCATTAAAGTCATCAGAGACCTGGCTGGTGAGCAAGTGCCATTCACTCATTCAGTCCGTTAGCACCATTAACTAAGCATCTGTTTTATGACAGACACTGTGCTGGGCTCAGAACCATTAAAAAAGAAATATATAAGGTATTGCTAATGATACCAGTGAACTTACGATTCAGGGAAGAAATAAAGTTTGATCATGATCGAAGCGTGTGCAAAGTGTTATGGGAAAAGTGAGGAGCAAGTGACCAGTAGCCTGGGTCAGTCATAGGAGTTACTCCCCAGAATGTAGTATTTGACAAGAATTTTAGAGGACACATGTAAATTGCTGTAGAAGCCTAGCGTTGCAGACCATGACAGCAAGGGTAAGAGGTAAGAAGGACCAGAGAATGATGAGGAATACAGTGTGGTGGAAAGAGAGACTTCATGTGTGTGGGCTGGGGATCAGGCTAGAAAGGTCAATTGAAAGCTGTGTGATCCTCATAGATTATGTGTGCTATGCTAACAAGGCCATCCCGGACCTACCTGTAGAAGCCTGTTTTCGACAGAGATAATGCTGAAACAGAGTAGAAAGCACATGCTCTTGGGCGGCCCTACGACTCATTCACTCTAACTGGTTTCTGAATAAGACAAGCAGGAATAGAAAAATGTCTTGTCCTGTCACTGAACTGTCCTATCTGCTCTTACACTTCTCCAACACATTTAATGTAGAATAGCCATTGACTTAACAGTACCAGTGTCTTAAAAAGGACATTTCCACTATGAAAAACTAGCTCAGCTCTAGGTTGCACTTTGGGAAAGGAGGTCATTTAACACTGTTTCCCTTATATCCCCACTTAGAACAAAAAATAAGGAGAAACTGGTCTGCTCCTCTTCAAAGTAATATATATATATGTGTATATATATATATACACACACACACACGTATATATATGTACGTATATATATACATATATACGTATATATGTATATATATATGTACGTATATATATACATATATACGTATATATGTATATATACATATATATGTATATATGTATATATACATATATATGTATATATATATATATACATATACACATGTATATATGTATATATGTACATATATATGTATATATGTATATATACATATACACATGTATATATATGTATATATGTATATCTATATATGTATATATGTATATATATGTATATATGTATATATATGTATATATATGTATATATGTATACATATACATATTGTTTTTAAGGTAGAAAAAATTATTAGGAGCTAATCTTAATATTTCAAATATAATTTTCTATTATGAAATATATTTGGTGGGTAGAGATCAATGGTTTTCTTTCTATCTTAAAAAAAGTATAGAAGGAGCTGAAATATATTCGATTAATCAATTCATTTTTAAGTGTCATAGCTTTTAGTCTTTTGTCTTTGATTTTTTTGTCTTGTGTTGTTTTTGATTCCTTTGAATAGATTTTGGAGTGTGCAATACATCTGTATAGGAAAGCTATATACCACGGGGGCCCTGCAAAGCAAAGACAAAGGACTATGGTTATGCCACTAATTTTTTCACACAAATAGTCTCATTTTTTCACATTATCTACACAACACATGTATTTTTATGACACACATATCTGTGAGTGGTAGACACCCCCAGCTGAAAGCTACTCATTAGTTATGTGATTGGAATCAGAAGCTGATGAACACAAGTTCACCCTTTGTCATTGAAGTTCTAAGGTCCTTCTGAAGTGGCCTGGGGTCTTTCTCTAAACAATTGATATTTCCATTGACTCAGCAGTTATGATCTCCTTAAGTAGAAAAATAAGAGGAAAAATATACTAACCCATCTGTGTAAAAAATTTATAATCTTAAGATCAATTCTGTAATCAAGTGTACAAGTTTAATGACAAAATAATTAAGTGTCCTATTGCATATTCAGTCAACAAAATCCCTTTGACCACAGGGTCCTCAAAATCTCAAATTTTCAACTCTCCCTCAATAATGCAATATATTTAAAAGCCACTTTGCTCTGTTAGGGTTCTAAAGAAGCCACTGAAAACACCAAAAGCTACTGATAAACTTGTTTCTGTAGTTTTAGGCACAAACGTCTAAAGGATTAAAATAAAGCATTATTGAGAATCCTAATTATCTATGTACCTGCTTTGGTAAGAAATACTTCAATGTGACATATTTACTTTATATTCTCATTCAGAATGCCACTATTATATTAATAGGTACTTAACCAATAATTGAAACCATTATTCACAGTTGAATAGGCATAGTACATAATTAGGATTCTTTTAAAGGGACTTCCATGGCTAAAACTAATTTGGCTTTAGTGTCTATTAATATTATAACTTTAAAAAAAACATACTTCCAGTTACTAGTTACTGAATCAAAAATCAACTTGAAACTAAAAGTGTGCTTAAGAGTACAAGGAAAAAAACTCTATGTTTATAATTAGTAGATATTCTGTTATTGGGGAATCTACATGTACATATCTCTTCTACATTTATCATATAGCAATGGAAAATGTCTTACTTCTAAACATTATACCCCTAGCCCACAGCTACATATCTACTACATAGAGTAGTCCAAATATCATGCCAATTAGTCTAATCCTGTCCAAGCATAGGAAAGAGAAACCCAGCTCTAGTTTGACCCATTTCCAAAATAAATAGCAAAATAAGTTAGCAATCAAAAATAATGATAAAGCCATTGGAAGTCATGTAATAGTCCTGTTTTCTTTCATTGCACAATTATGGAATTTGGGAAATCGATGTATATTGTAACCATAATCTTGCCATAGATCTAAAATGTGCTATTAGTTGTCGGGAACAGACTGTAGATGGATACTTTGTGTCGTCTGTCTTTCTTCCTTTCTTCCTTCCTTCCTTCCTTCCTTCCTTCCTTCCTTCCTTTCTTCCTTTCTTTCTTTCTTGAGACAGAGTCTCGCTCTGTCTCCCAGGCTGGAGTGCAGTAGCATGATCTTGGCTCACTGCAAGCTCCGCCTCCCGGGTTCACGCCATTCTCCTGCTTCAGTCTCCCAAGTAGCTGGGACTACAGGCACCTGCCACCACGCCTGGCTAATTTTTTCTATTTTTTAGTAGAGACAGGGTTTCACCGTGTTAGCCAGGATGGTCTCCATCTCCTGACCTCGTGATCCGCCTGCCTCGGCCTCCGAAAGTGCTGGGATTACAGGCATAAGCCACCATGCCCGGCCTACTTTGTGTCGTTTTTCTAGTTACTGCCTTTCAAATTCTTCCTCACTTTGTATAAATGGAGCTTATGGATATATGTATGTATGGACCAGGGTTTCTGAACCCTAGCACTAATCCTGGGTTTGCTGGATAATTATTTGTCATGGGGAACTGTTCTCTGTGTTGTAGGATGTATAGCAACATCAATAACCACTACCCCCTAGGTGCTAATAGCACACCTCGGCAGTTATGATAACCAAAAATGTTACCGGACATTGCCAAATCACTTCTGGTTGAGAACAAATGAAATATGTACATATACAAATACTTTTTATTCTTTTATATATATGTATATATATATATATATCTTATATAGCATTAGTCAAACTTTTTTCATCAAGCAAATGTTGGATTACATCTTTAAGGGGATGGTGGTTGAAGATATCATTAATGCACATGTGTGAGTTGAACTATGGTTTTAAAACTGAACTGCCCCTTGGGAGAACAAGTTTTCTCAAGAATTTTGTAATGATCCATTTTAACGAGCAATCTCAAAATAATATTTCTAACTAACTATTTTTTGATTAGAAGTTTTATTCTTTCATCATTCTTTCTGTGAACTCTTATAAAGCATATATTATATACCTCATACTATAAACAACACCATAGACACTAGACAGTGGTGAACAAAACAACATAATTTCAACCCTTTCAGAATAAACAATCAAAATCAGAAATATTAGTGAATATTTACCATTTGTCATTGAACTGAAAAATGAGTGGTACTGATATATAAAATTAATTTACAAAAACTATTTTGAGTACTTACTGCATGCCATTCCTATTTATAGAGATTACAAAAGTTGTGTAAACATAATGTCTTCCCTCTTGAAAGATGTAATGTGGAAAGAAACAAGTAGACAATAATAAAGGGGAGGGAGATATTAAGTGCTAAAATGAAGTTCTAGGGGCAGTGTGGCTTTTGGCTTACCATGTAATTCATCATTTCCCATACCTCCAGCATTTGTCAAATCCTTCCAAAATGCTTACTAAGTTAAAGGCTACCACCTTTGCCACAGCTTTTGAATTTCAAACATAATTTTTTAAAGCTGGACTGCACTACCACGTTGGTTGGAAATTTATCAAGGTAGATAAGGATTAATGATTGTTTCTAAGAAGTGGAGACATTTCTTACTCCTTTTGTTTCTTCTCCCCACAAAAGCCTTTCTTAAACCCTGAACACTCATCAAAACAAAACAAAACAAAACTGCTGACGTCAACAAATGAAAGAAATTAGACATTCCTACATACACTACAAGACAAAGAATGTTGCACGCTAATATTGCAGAACACTGCATTTGGACAGCTATTCCTCAAGTTAAGCTACCTTCATGCCATTTATATTATGAGATCTCTGTTGCTATTAGGTATTTATTCTAGGAATATTAAAAACTGGCAAAAATCGGACATGAATAAAAGAATAATGAAATAGTGACTTAAAACCACCTTTTAAAAATTCATATATAGTTTTGTGTGAATAACTATAGGCAATAGTATAATACAAATCACAGACATTTTGACTTGAGGCATTTAGATAAGACAACAGAAAAAAAGGGATGTTGTTTTTTTAATTTCACTTATCCAAATAATTTTATTTTTATTTTTCCATTTCTATGAGTTCAAATGCAAGGCTCCTAAGATTCCAAATATGAAGGATTCCCAATGTGTTATAATACAAGCCTAACTGATCAAATTGAAGCGTGTCAGGTCATCACATTTATTCAGTGATTATATGGTGTGATATTCAGATAATATTTCTAGGTCAGCCCATCAAAAATGCAGGCTTAGCCCCTTTGAATGTTTTTAACAAGATATAATGTGATTATCACATAAAAGATCATGGCCTGTAAAAAGACTGGATTCAAACAAATAATTGAGAAACAGCATACATAAAATAAAGCCACTTGTTTGCCTGTAAGAACTGTAACACTGGCTTTATACAGCAGCAGTTTTTAGACAGAGCATACTTCTTAAACTTTAGAGTATATCAGAATCACCTGGAGAGCTTGTTAAAACACAGATTTCAAGGCCTAATCCCAAAGAGTCTAATTTTTGTCTACTGCTGCTACTGATCCACAAACCATAGTTGGGGTGGCACTGACCTAGAATACTATCATAGGAATATTAATGCAGCTAATTCTTCTTATTGTGGTTCATCTTCTGGGATTAATATAGATGCTAAGCCAGCTATGTGTGCTGTAGATAGGAGAGAAGCCACACATGCTTTTCCCTGATTTGCCAATGGTTTTGTATTTCAGTTGGGAAATTAAAATGTTGAAATTTCAAAGACTTCAAATTTCTTTCAAACATTGGCAGAAGGTTAATAACACAGATGCTTTTCTGGCCTTAGGTCAGATATATTTACGCCACACATGATGATCTTTGGAAACTTCACCTAAATTACTGTTGAAAATTGTTTATTTCAGAACTAGGGCAACCGGATCCACCCTTTGTCCCTTGAGTGGGAGCAGCTTTGTTTTGCAAAGGCAGTGGCTAAAAAGGACCAGACGTTTCTATCAGCTGTTTGGTCATTGTATTTTTTAGTGGAATTATAGCACTGTACAATATTTTTCTTTGCAGCCCAAACATTGAGCAAACCCAGACATCCAGAGATGCTAAAATGAAAAATCTGTTTCTTCTTGCTTTGCCACTTGCCAAGTGAACTCTGTCAGACACGACATCCTATACATCTCAAGTAAACAAAATTATGCTTAATGTGTTGGCAACACCTGTCACAAACACTCTTCAGCCTATGGCTTAAATGTATTGAGTTGGAGTGGATTTGACAGTGTGTTTAATAAGTCAAAGCTAACGGTTATGGATACTGGCTTTGCCATACTAACCATAAGGCTTTCCTTTTCTTCTTTTGTATTTAATTATTTATGTCATATACAATACAAAAGAGATTCTGTAGTTTTAAATAAGCAAAGTGGCTGGCAAACACCCCCTTTGCTGTAGGTAACCAACACTAAACCTCTCTAAGTTGTCTGTCCCAGATAAAGTATCATTAAGAAAATTCATTTCTCCCAGGAGTTCCTATTAGTTACTTCCAGTTTACTCCCTGACTGTACATTTCTTCCATTCCCTTAAGATTAAAAAAATTGTATTCTTAATAATTTGTAGGATTGTTTTCACTGAATGTTTTTATTGAATGTGAACAAGACTCTAGATTCTTACATATCCTTCCCCAAGAATCCTTATTTTTTATTTATGTGCAGTAACTGATCTGCTTAGAAAGAACTGTTCATTTATGTGCAATAACTGGTCTCCTTACATTATTTTCCACTCTGTGCCTAGTGTTGCTATTTACAATTCCAATTAATGATAAATCCCTTCTTACTCTTCCCTTTGATTGTCAGGTTTCTGGTTTATACACAGAAGCAACACTCACTCTATGACATCTGTAATCAAATGAGTCCCCAAACACTGCTTTCAGTGAAAAGATTCTCAAAGAGACCAGACAATTCTTCCAAAATTAATTCCAAGTGCAGGCATTCGATCCTTCTCATCATGCATGAATTTTGATCGTTCTGTCACATGCTCACCTACTTCATTTGCATGTTGCCTTTAAAAAAACACACCCCTGGGGAATGAGACAACCTCCAGGGCATTGAGAAAAAAGTATCCTCACCAAACACAGTTTGGTTTTTATCTCTGATTTACATGAATGATCCTTTTTGTGGCTAGAGCAAGCTGTTTAGAATTGAGGGGTTTCTGGGATTGTGACAGTTTAGCTGCATGTTGGAATGTCTAGGGGCAAATATTCTAAAAAGATAACCTGTCTTGAGTTCAAGAAGGGAATCAAAGTCTTGCACCTGCTAAGCATTAGAATGTTGTCAAAGTGCCACTTTTTGGTTGAAAAAAAAAATGCTTCAGGACTTCCATCTTAACTCTGAGGTTATTCTATAATTTATCCCTAGGTGATTTAAGAAGAACCCTAGTTCTTCTTAAAGTGTTTACTTCTGGTCTGGCACAACAAATACCTGAAATGAAGGCCAGTAAGTATTTTTTTAAAAAGGAAAACAATAAAGATGCTTTTGTTAAAAAGATTCAGGCAGCAGAAAGAAAAGTGATGTGTCTCTAAATTATAATTAAGTAAAAGCTTATCTTATGTTTCTCATTTAAGAGGCATCCTGATGAATGACAATTCACAGAAGCATCGAGAAATTCAAACAACATAAATGCACAATTGTGTATATTTACAAGCTACAGACTTTTAAAATAGCAGACATGTTTTCTGATTGATTCCTACTGAAAAGCCTAAATGTCTTTGTGAACAAAGCTGGCCCTGTATATCATGCATTTCCAAATATTTGGCTCAAATTCTATTATCTCTGAAAATTAATGGGGAGGAGCCCATAGGGAAGGCAGAGTGATAGTCTGATTTTTTTTACAGATATAGTCAGGAAGTTGAATTTTGATAATACCAGGAAGAATTGCTTAGTTTGAGCAAAAGCATTTTAGGAAACACTTGCAGTGGGTAATTAGTTTGGATGCCGAGATTTGGCCATCTACATGCATGTGTCCAGTGAGAAAAATAATGTTTAGGGAAATAATTTATTCAGATACATAATCATTTTATGATAACTGAGTATTTAAATGGGTTGTTATAAAACATGCTTCTACTTTTATCATAATCTTTAAATAAACTTTGAAATTATATACTCTCAAAGATTCCATCCAATTCTAGCTTTTTGTTTTTTAAAAATATTTTTTCATTCTCCAAGTTAATTACTACAAGGAAAGTAGCAGGGTAGAGAAAGAGAAATGGAAGGATAAAATGACTTAGCTCCATTCTTCACTCACCATATGACACTTTGCATATGGATGGAAGTTTTTTAAAATGTCTGTAATTTCTTTTATCCCCAACAATGATAATAAATCAAAAGACATATTCTAGATGTCCACTTTTCTTAACATCTGATTTAAAAGTTGACACTTTTGTTTTTTAAAAAAAATTGTGGATGGACGTAAAAATTTGACCAGCTTTAACAGAGTTTGGTATTCTGTCTTGTGTCTAAAATATAGATAGAAAACAGGTCAAAAGGTTAAGAGGAAAACAAATGGGAAATAGTAATTTTGATATTTAGATTATCAGTGATAGATTTTAATATGTCCTTCAAAGAGATCCAGTTCAGAAACCCATGTGGGCCAGCATTATCCCTCTTAGCAGTAGATTGTATTGGGGTGACTAAGAATTATCTATGTGTTAATAAATAACAGATAAATGACATAAACCAAGTCTTATCAATAACAAGAAAATTAGAGAATTTCCACTAATGTTCATATTTTTCCATCAGAGAAGATTATATTAAGAACAGTGGGCAAGAGGATATAGATGATTTTCAATACATTCTACCTCAAAAAAATGAAAATGTAATTGACATGTTTTAGACACATCACAGGTAAATTACCTCAGAAGAAAGGAAGTTGTTAATGCCATCTATTCAGACAAGCACAAAATGACATGAATGGACATAAAAATTATATACAGTTGAATTTAGCCTTTTTAGTAAAAAAGTAAAAACATTTAATGTTCACCATTTACAATTTACAGTGTTTATTTGTAAGAAGTCTCCTTCCTTGTAGGATATGTTTTCAAATGGACATTGTATATGCTTGTAGGGTGCTGTGATTACACCAACCATGGACCATCCCATGTCAATGCAGCCAGCCAACATGATGGGGCCCCTGACACAGCAGATGAATCACCTTTCATTGGGCACAACAGGAACGGTGAGTTGAAGAGATTGTTTTGTTTCCTTGAACTTTTTTGATCAGATGTGATATTCTCCATTTTTACTGGCATTATCAGTGAAACTGTGTCTGTACCATATTCATTGACTAACACATCTTTCAGGTTTCAGTATGAATAAGCTGCACTCTGCATGTATGTTCAGTTCCAGGGCACATGTACTCACAGTGGCAAGGCTAAAGTTCTATTGTGTCATTCAGTTACTTCTTGTTTTTTATGGTACAATGTACCACATATAATGTCTGTTTTTGGAAAGGTGTCCTTTTTGCATACACCTGCAAATCTAGACCCTGTGACTTAATATACTCAATCCTGGTTTTCTCTTCCCAGCTGCTTACCAGCCCAGCTACTATATTATTACCAGGTTATATACAAGTGAAGGGCCAGATCTATGACTGATACTATTAAATTAATAAAGAGTAATTGAGGTATAATCGAGTTCTTTTAATTCTTCTTTTTGATATGTTAACATGGATGATGTTGAAAAAAAGGAAGGGAACCTAATGTGCTTGATTTTTTCTTATAGGTTATGATATTTTTGACTAGTCATCTTTCTCCTCAGAGAACAAAAGTGTACTGAAAAATGCCTATTGCAGCCTGGATTTTATATCAATGAGGCATTTGAAATCATAAGAAAAACTTTATGTTTGATTTTTTTAAAAGATAATTCCCCAAATGTTCAAGGAGGCAAAAGCCTAATGCAATCTAGAATACTGAAACTTCATTAGTTGCCATTAGAACAATGAAACCATGAAACCTAACCACTCATGTGACACCTTCAGTAACAGTTTTATTTTCGTAAATGTTAGTGCAGCTAATCTTGTCATTTAACAAAACATAGAAATAAAAATATATTTTCCTTTGACTGAGGCAGCTTAAATATTGTAGAAAGAGCACTGGACTAAGAGTCAGAAATCCCAGATATAAAACTTGAGTAAGCCCTGTAGTTTCTGTCAATTTTTGGGAAAATAATATCTCTAGTCTGAATTTTTTTCTCTATCTAGTTGAAGTATTAAACTTGATCATATATGGGGCCCTTTGAATATTCAATTCTATATTTTTAAGCCTATATGTCTTACAGTTACCACCTCTGTGATTCTTCAATTATGCTGAGTTCATCTCCAAATATCTGTGTACAATATGCACACTAGCTGTGTATCAGGATTTTACTCTGTAGCAATGGCTTGCTTGCCAAATAAATCTTGTTGACTCATGGGCTTTTAAGAATATAAGAAGTTACTGGCATGTCCACTGAGACCTCACTAATCTGTCCTAAATAGGAAGAAAGTCAATATAATTTAATGGAAAGAGCCACATTCTTTCAATAAAGAAATTTTAGTTTTAGTAACATAAACAAAGTACCTATCACTAAGATCTCAGTTGCAGAACCTGTAAAAAGCAGTTGATGGTACCTTACCCGTCTGAATGCTTGGGCTGGATCAAATGATCTCTTAGGTTTCTGACCTACACTTTTAGAAATCGTGTCTAAGATATATTTAACTATATGCTGTGGTACAGCTAATTTTCATCATGGAGATAGAGTTTGAAGACAATATTTTATTGCTTTTATCAAAGAATTATTTGTAATTGTTTTGTGTGTTACTAATAAGCAGGTCCTAGGAATAGTATCAGAAGGCCTGCAGTTTCTTATTTTTATTAATACATTGTAGATTTCCCTCTATATCAGCCTTCGTGTCCTTCAGTGATCATAAATTCTGAATGAGTGACATAATGTAATTTTACTGTATTGAATAACAATCTGGAATCTGATTAAAGAGAGAATTATAATGCAAAACATAGAAACTCTTTATAATTTTTACTCATTTGGTTCAAAAGTAAAGCCAACTGACTTGCTAAAATTTAAGTTTGCAAACTAGTAGAAATATAAGAGCTAGTTAACTAAGCATATGACTGAATCCTTTAGGGAATTAAAAAAATAAGCTAAAAGACACAGAACAGACTCAGAATTAAAATAGTTATTGATTCAATAACATATATTATGATTTTGTATTTGAGCATTTCAACAAGAACACATTTGTAAGGGACCATGACTTTTAGGCAGCTGGTAATAGCCAAATAATTCAGTAATAATATATAACATTCTGTTTCTTAGAGAGTAAAAGTTTTAAGTATGTGGTTTATTATTAACACCAAATTTCCACTAGCTTTTTTCTTTTCACCCTTTACATTCGTACTAAATAATGCTTAGTTACATTATAATATTTGCATTACCTGATGTTATGGAAAAGTGTAAAATTTAGTAAGGTTTAGAAGAGGTAGAGAGAAAACAGAATTACTTTGTCGATTCATTTAACAAAATATAATTAAGTGTGGTTGGTGTCCAGAATATTGTTATATTGTTTTCTTAGACTGTCACTCTAATTCTTCGATATGCCTTCATAGATTCATTTTATCTGAATTTTGATTGGCATTTGGAGTGACTATTATCCAGTTGAAGTTGATTTTGTAAAATCAGGTTTTTCTACCTTATTGCATCTTTCCAACATTTTCATTGATGGGGAAGGAATCCTGGCATAATGGAAAGATCAGTTGGCTTTGTTTTTAAACTTGAGTTCAAAACGTGGCTTTGCTCCCTTATTAGCTCTGCATGTTTAGGCCGGTTACTTAGCCTCTCAGAACTTTTGCTTTCTCATTTTACAATGTGGGAAAAATAATGCTTACATCCCAGAGATGTTGTGAGTGTTAATGAAATGACAATATGCAGCATATCTTATACAGTGTGATACCCAGTATGTGCTTCTCAAATGAGCTGCTCATACCCTTCCCCTCCAGTGGCTTCTAACTGGTGGGAGTCTAGTTTAGGTAGCCAGAAGTGATGTAACACACTGTAAAATCCGTGATATAAATCACTTACCTGCACTATTTCACTTGATATAAATAATTTCTTTAACATCTCCATTTCTTTGGCTGCTAACATTCTCTTTTAAGGTAGCAAACTCAAAAGCCTGTAGAGTCCAGCCAAGTCATATTAATGAATGAAATGGATCAAGTTCAAACAAAACCCCTTGGAAATACATAATCAATTTTTAAATATTTGCCTATATCATAAACACACTCATACTGTATAAACATGTATGACATTGGAGATTATATTTTAGAGAAGATTTATTTTCCATGCAATAATAATACTATCTCCGCCTGAGTTTTGGGCAAATAGAAGTGAGAGGTGGTGCCTTTGGCAGCCTGAAATATGGATGCCTTGTCTGAAGAGGACCGCCACTATTCCATTGGTAGTACAGCTGTCATGATGGCTATTGCCACGTGGACATACAGACCCAGGGCGATCTCACTTTCCAACTTTTAAAGATAAGCTGAATTCTTGAATTTTGATTTGAAATTCCTCCATATTTAAATATTGGGTCCAGTTTGTCTCAAGAACTCCCAGTTTGTGACTCCTGCCCAAGGTTTTTCTGGTTCTCCTCAAACCTCTCTGGCCATTCCTTCTTCTCTTCCTGCACAGGTTGCTAAGCCAGAGCTTCATTTTTAACATACTTATGCCACAAGATTTTCGTAAGCAATCTCATTCACTCTCATCGTTTTAAACCCTGGCTTCCACGTTGACTCCTAAATCTCAGTCCCCGATACTAACCTCATCTAATAATTTTAGACTCATTTATCCAACTACTTGCTACATATCTCCATGGAAATCTCCCTCAGACATCTCAAAGTCAGCATGACCCAAACTAATCTCATGAGCTTTCCAGAACTTTCTTCCAACTGAAACCTGTTCCTCTTGTGTGTTTCTGCTCCCTGTTTCCCTGCAAGCTAATGACATGACCATTTTCCCTGTAGCCAAACCATACATCTAAGACCCAATCAAGACCCTTTCCTTCTCCCTCACCACCATACACAATTACTTTTCAAGTCCCACTGATTTTCTCTCATAGACATTGGTCAAATACATTCTTTCTTCTACATTTCTGGAGTCTCTGCCCTGGGACTCATTTGATTAATTGTAATAGTTTCCTAACTGTTCTTCCTGCTTTCAATTTCAATTTGCTCCAATCCATTCTCTACCCTGTTGTCACAGGTAGTCAATCTAAAACTATCTGACTGTGTCTCTCTCCTAACTGAAACATTTCAGAGGATTTCAGACATCTGAGCTCACAGAAATTCTGCAAAACAAGGTGTGAACAGTGACAAGTCAAGATTAAGATTAAGATTAAGATTAAGATAGGATTCTAAACTCTAGAAACAGATGGGTTCCAAGGGCAGAGCAGAGAGCGATCCAGTGAATAATCTAGAGTAGGAAGTGATCAGGGCTGACGGAAGTTGTAGCTTTATTAGAATTTGCCATTTTTAGAAGGGGGATCTTGAACACTGGCTTAGTCCCACTCTTCATTTTAAAGTCCCTGGCTAAAGGAATTGTACTGGGCCAAAACCTCTTTTTCCTTTTCATGAAAGAAGATATATTTGTCTCCCATGACCTCAAATTTTGAAATGAATGCCATGTAGTTTAATTAACCTTTCTCTACAATTTGCCACCTCAAATGTTTATTGTTCAATTCACTATTTTAAGCTAGACAGAATCTGTAAGCCTCAAAAAAAATGCATTTTATGCAAGCAGTGTAACTGTTTTATTTCAGGGCTCTGCTGACCCTGAAGGATTTTCCTAGCTTTTCTACTTTTGTTTATTTTTTTGTCACAGCATTCCCTTGATGGAACCAAAGCCCCATTATCCATAACTTCTTATCACTTTATTGTAAGCTTTAGCAGAAACCACTGGAGATTTTACTGTGTTATGAGAACCTCCAAATTGCATGACAATCTTGTTTTACAAGTTTCTTATCTCCTTTTCATTTGTTCAGTTGCTGGTCACCAGTGGCTTACAATGTCACCAGAATCTGTTGGAAGAAATAAAAAGTTTTTGTTCTGCAGGTTTTGTATCTGCAGTTTGGTTTGTGTTCTCCAAGCCACTGATGATTTGTGATATCATTGATTTCCACAGTGTAACCATAGTCACTCACAAAAATAACCTTGTAATTGTACTCCATTTGTCCCCACAGTTCTCTAGCATTTTTCAGTCACACCACTTCTTCACTGCTTTGAAATTTTGATAGTATCAGGCGAAAATCCTCAATTATTCAGTTTGTTTAGACATCGTTATTTTTTCTGTTATTAGGTATGAATATAAAAATTAAGACAGAGTTTTAAAAAGCTAACAGGATGTTAAATGGACTCTGATTCAGGAAGCAGTATCATAAATGGTAATGAGTACATCTCCTAAAATAGTTTTTTAAGAAAAAAATATTAATTAATTTAAAACACTCAAAGACAAAACAGAAAATATATCTAAAAAGGTAATAGTTTAAAAAAATTGGTTTATTCTTACTGTAAAATGAAAGACCTTTGAAGGGAGTCTTATAAACAATAAATGAACTGGCATTAAGTGTAAGTCTAGTAGTACAAGTGTGTATTTGTAAATATTACACTTTTGTTGTTTAAAAAAATGAATTCTGAATTCAAATAAATTACTGACATAGTAAAAAAAGCCTCAATAGATGAAATGCCAAAGAACATGAACAGATAGTTGATAAAAGAGTAAATAGAATGCCAAGGAACATGTACAAAAAGTGTAATCAAAGAAACAGAACCAGTAATTAAATATACATGTACATATATCCCATCAAATAAAGCTATCAAAATGCAATACAAATTGCTAATGAAGGTGTAGGAAAATAAGCATTCTCTAGCACTGATTGCTTGATGATAGGAATCTAAATTTGTATAAGTACCAGTTGGATAGCAAGGTAGTCAGTCGAGATACTTCAAAACATTTATACTGACTGACCAAGAAGTTATAGTTTTGAGAAACTGGTCTATGGAAATATTCTAAAATAACAGAAAAGTAATTATATCTCAAAAATATTTGACACGGTGTTCTTTATAATGTCTAACAAAGAAAAATAATTAAATATGTCATAATCCATCCATAAACCAGAATGTAATGCAGCATGAAATCGTAAGAGTATTAAATAATTGGGAAAAAGTTTATTTATAATGTTAAATTTGAAAAAAATGGAAGTAAGGCAGGCTGTGGTGGCTCATGCCTGTTATCACAGCACTTTGGGAAGCTGAGGCAGGAGGATTGCTTGAGGTCAGGAGTTGGAGACCAGCCTAGATAACACAGCAAGTCCCCATCACAATAAAAAAAATTGAAAATTAGCTAGGCGTTACATTATTGTGTGCCCTATAGTCCAACTACTGAGGAGGCTGATGCAGGAAGATCAACTAACCCCAGGAGTTTGAGATTACAGTGAGCTACGATTGTGCCACTGCACTTCAGCCTGAATGATGGAGTGAAACCATGTCAAAAGAGAGAGAGAGAGAGAGAGAGAGAGAAAGAAGGAAGGAAAGATGTAAATTTGCATGTGTGGAGTTCAGTATCAACTCTAAAGAAGTATTATAAGGCTAAGGAGAAATATAAAACAAGTGTGGCTATTTCCAGGTGATAGGATTAGGAGTAATGTCTATTTTAATCATTATGCTTTTCTACATTATCCAGCTATTCAGCAATAAACATTATTGGCTTTTATTATTTATTTTAAAATGTCATAAGTATATTCTTGGAAAATGTCTAGTAGCATGGTCCAATAATTAACTTTTTTTTTTTTTGGTTTGGAGTGGTAATGTGTGATTGCAATTTTTCAAAAGGTACTAGGAATTACTACTATTATTAAAAAAATTGGAAAAACTTTAAAAATGATTCTAATTATTCTAGATTTGGGGATTGTAATCAACTCAGTAGTTCAGGTACCTGTTGCAAGAAACAAAATATCTCATGTGTCTGGTTTATTTGCATTTGAATCTTTTGATCATGTTTGCTTTTGTTGCTCAAAGTGCCTTGCAATGTTCAAGTTCTAATCTGTCTTCTCACATGCCATTTACTCAGGAAAGAGTGATTAAAATTGACCTTTTGTGGCAAGGGGATGAAAGTGAGAAATATGTGATAGTCCAAAAGTTGTTACATGGGTGGAAAAAGAAAATTTAGGATTTTTCCTTTTAATAAAGGTCATATAAATGGAATAAGAGTCACACAAGAGCATCTATTTAACCATGTGTTGGCAGTTGATTTGAATCTAAACAATATCAAGTTTCTTTTAGAGTTTACTCCTCCAAGGGGAGTGGGGGCAAAATTAGAATTTTCAGTTTTTAGAAGGGGACCCTAGGCCTATGCCATATCCCAAACTCCTTTTTAAGATCCCTGGCTAAAGAAATTCCAGTGAGCCAAAAGCTCTTTTTTCATCTTTAAAAAAGCAGACATATTTTGTCCCATGTAACCCCTAATTTTGAAATGATTGCCATGTAGTTTAATTAAGCTTTATCTAGAATTTGACACCTTCAATACTAGGAGACTTGGGATAAAGATAACCATCATGTTCAATAGATTCTGTTCTGTGTATCTCTGCTCCCACAGTTACAACACATAAAGCTTTTTGACCTTGAGGTGAAAGCACCCTCCGCTCTGCTTGACTGACAACCACTGGGATCAGAGCTGGAGCTGAGTAATAAATAATGAAATTTTGCCTTCAAAATGTGTTAGCCTCCATAGAATATGAGAATGTACAAAATTTTTATTTTTCTCTTTTAAATTTTAGTTCTTTCTTTTGTTCTCCAGGACTTTGTTTCATATCATGCTGTGGGCCCCCTCTAGATGGGCTGCCTTGTAGAACTCTTGTCAGCCAGAGAGGGTAAAAGTTTTATATTGATTCCCTAAGGGAGGTACCAAACAGGCTGTGGAAGATGACAGTGTTTCAGGACAAACTGTACTGTCCCAGCAAGTCTAACGGGACCTAATAACATGTACAGTATTGTGGTAACAGGGAACGTGGTATCAAATGCAAATGAGGAATCCTAATGCCTTTACTGCTCTAAGGCAGGGGGGTCAGGCAACCATATGACACACAGCGGACTCTTCCACGTGTTAGGGCTGGTTCTATTTTATTTTCTTTTGTACTTCATTGCATTCTTTCTCATGCTCTTTTCATTCAAAGATTCAATCCCAAGACAGGATTATGATACTCCACCAGCTGTTGTGTCAGGTAGGAAAATTCTAATTCTTTTAAGACTGGATTGGAGGGGAGAGATGGAGGTTGCCTGGTTTTTTTCCAAACTCTTTAAAGCAGTGATTCTCAACAGAGGTGGGCGCAGGAAATTTGAATTCCGGTTTGCAAGGGGGTGTATGTAGTTCAGAAACATAAGCTTAATATTATAATTCAGTTATAAGTCTGGAAAATAAATGTGTTGCATTTTAAATAGAAAGTAAAAACTCAAAACCATTTTATCTGTCAAGGATACACAGAAGATAGAGTCTGTGTTCTGTGTATCAGTGATTCTCAGTTTTAGACACAGTCATCAAATTCCTGAAAAGTGGGAAAATAATTTTGTGTATGGCAAAAGAGGGCACAGATTAATAAAAAATAGTTTGAGAAGCACTGCTTTAGAGACCAGAATTCTTCTAAATTGGAAAATCATCCCACTGGCTTGCTCAGCACTCTGCATAGGGCCTGACACATAGTAGGTACTCAATATAATTGTTTGTTGAATGAATCTACACTTCAAATTTGTTCCCAAAATGATTCTTTTGGATATTGAAAGAAAAGCTGCCATTATTCCATTTATACAAAAAAGTGGCAGAGGTCGATTTGAAAATATGGTAGTGTCTTGAGGGTTTTAACTAGCAATATTTAAGTTGTTTCATAAAATTTAGTAGTGCAGTTTGTAATAGGATATGTCTATGTAAAGAGGTGGATTTTTATTTTGAAGTGCACATATCTTCTTGTGCTTTCATTTTAATTTTGAATTTTGATTTATTGCAAAAAGAAAAAATGGGCACAATTTTTTCAGTTAATTTTTTAATTAAATAAAATACTGGCAATCTGAAGAGCATGAATTCTTTGATTCTTTGACATGTCAGACAGCAAGGTCATACAATACAAAGACAAAAATGCATTGGAAAGACAGAAGAAGAAACAAAGGTCAGAAATAGACTGAAAGACCCCATGGAGCAATTGAATCTGTCAACCTGCTGGTGGTTTTCAAGCAGGGGAAATCTTGCTTTTGGCCACCTGTTTGCTCGACCCAGCATCTGAAGGGTAACTCTTTTTAAATTTCTTATAGCCTTGTTTAGTTATGTTCCTGGCTGAATATTCATCTTTAAAGTTCAATTAATAATGTCCCATTGAGGAGGAATAAGTTATCATTTGGCTGAGAAGTCATTTTGGTCCTCTTTAAATTGCCACTAATGAATAAATAAGGTCTCTACAATAAAGGTCTCTATAATAAATTGCCACTAATGAAAATATAACTTAGTTTTTCCCAAAGTGTATTTCCTGTCATATCTTAACATGCCAATTTCATTTAGGATTTAGGGCCCCTGGGAAGAGACTATATTTCATACATGGTACTTTTGTTTAACAAGATACATCTACTCTTGATAATTTACCAATATTCATAAAAATAAAAGACACAAACTGGAACTTACCTTCAACTAGGTTTCCTGATTTTACTTTCAAGAACATAATGAAGAAAGCATGCAAATCATTAAAAGTACTTATCAGAAATCAGTCATCAGGCTCTACATAAGTCAATTGAGGCAGAAGATCTGGCTGAAAATCTAGGCTCAGGAGTTCTCACCTGATTGCATACACAGGGCCACTGAAAGTTCTAGAGCAGATAAATGACTTGATAAAAGCAATGCTTTAAGAAACTTAATCTGAAAGTTGTTTGTGGTCTTGGGCAAGAAGACATAAAAATCACATGGAACAGTTAAAAAGATTAGATATGATATATTGTATTCATAATAAAAAATCGTCCTAGGTCCCTAGCAGTGGAGTACAAAGGAAGGGACCCAATTTAGAGTTAATATGAAAAATAATATTTTGGAAGATTTCACAGTTATCTTCCCCTCGTAGGATTTAATTGGTAGTTTGACATAAGTTTCATAGACTTCTTTGGTCTACATCTAAATAGAAATAGACTTGCCTTTCCAAAATGCTTGTTAATTGGCTGGTAGGACAACTTCAATGACTTTTGAGAAATTGAATATGCTTTTCTCAACCCTTGGCCATATCAGGAAAGTGAAACAGGCAATAGCATTGTAATATCTCCTTCCCAAATCTTCCAATATGTCAATATTGGACAAAACAAATAATCAATTCTTTGCCAGTGTAGAATCCAACTACATTGTTTTAATTTATTAAAGTTGAGATATCTGCTTGACAATTTACAGATACATAACTTAATTTCATTCAATCAATATTTCAACATTTATTGAACAACTTCTGAGTGCTAGACACTACACAAAAGTACTGGGGATACCAAGATGAACAGAAAATAGATCCCTGATTTAAAAATATTATGGTATAATATTAGACCATTATAACATTAATAACAACATTTATTTGTGTTGTTATTTGTGATGTTAAATGCATAAAGTATAGAGAATCAGGAATCTAGAAAGAATATTTGAAATCCTCAGGAAGACAAATACTGTTTGTTTTTCTGTGTAATATTAAGTGATGTCATCTTCTGAGAGTGAGTGAGAGATGGCACATAGTAAGGACTTAAGAAGAACAGAGATTTGGAAAACTATGGCCTGAGAAGGCCAACTAACAATCCATAGAATTTTGAGGGGTACTAGTGGGGGTACATTTGAGGCTGTGGACTATGTATTTGTGTGATTAATCTGCGAGGATGTTTGATTTTCTGCGGTCACGATCAGTAGCCAAGAAGGCAGACAGGCAAATTAATGCAGCGTTAGTATTTACTAGGTGACGTGAGGAAAAGGAAAGTGTGCAATTATGATATTGGCAAGAAAGTAGTTGAGTGGCAAACTGCGGGTTTAAGGAAGAATAAAGAAGGAAGAAAAAAGAAGGCAGTGGTGGATGAGAGATAGAAAACAAAATATAGAGATTAGCAGTTTCAATGAGATGTACAATGTAGTTAGTAAAATACTTGGATTTAAGATTTTGGATAATGAACTATTTCTTGGCAAAGTTTGAATCATGGGAACAGGTGGCCACAGTGGATTTGAAGTGAAAGTGACAGAAGTTAAGGGAGTTAATTAATGTGAACATCAAAAGTGACTAATGAAGTGGGGGTATTTTTGCATATTTTAGTTTTGTTTTGTTTGTTCTTTGCCATTAATAAATTATACATGGCTCAAGAATATTTTACTTAGGAAGAGTCTGAGGTACATATTTAAGCTTCAACAATGAATATGTCTTAAAAATAATAATAATCTGGGAAGAAAGAGTTAAAGCAAAAATAGTGATGTTCAAAAGAAAGAAGGAAGCTTGGGAAACAGAAGCATCTCTGATTTATTTCCCTGGAATCACCTCTTCTTGCCTACGTCTCTGCTAGGCCTTACCTAGCTCATTTCAAGGAGAGAAGACAGAAGGCTGAAAATGCCCTCTACATTTTCACACCAAAGCAGGAATCTATTCTCTTTTTAGTACTTCTTTTCCATAACAACTATAACTCCTTTAAAAATCCTCCTCTCTTAAGCAGATGTTAGTGAAAAAATATGTAAAGGCATAGTAAAATACCACTTTCTATACATGGTTGGGTTTTATGAAACACCTATGAAAACTGAAGATAATTTGAAGTCAAATTTTTATTTCAGTTGTTTTGAGCTTAATTTCCGTGAATGACATCAGCATGAAATCGAGCAAAAGACTACTATCACCAGAGAACTAAAGCAGAATCAAAATCTATCCTCTTTTTCTAAAAAGCTTTGAGTTCAGAATTTGAACCTAGGTTTGAAAAGAAAAATTTTTTTAAAGAAAAGAAAAACGGGGCCTGAAAAATACACTGAAAAGAACCTGTAGAACTTGTGGAGCATATTTTCATTCTTTGCTCTAACCTTCTATGCACCAGTTGAAATAGGCTGAAATAGTGTTAGTACAATTTCATGATAAGATTTCACAGAAAAAGTCTGCATAAATCACAATATACTGGTCCAATAAGAAATTTTTAAATGTCTGATTTCTAATTATGGAGTTACGCTCTACGAATTAAGTTCTTCATTGGAGTACTTGATGCAATTAAGACAAAAATCACTGTTATAAACAGCATGCAGTTTCTCACATTGCTTTTGTTTTAGCAACCTGAGTTTGCATTGGAAAGCCTGGATTAATTTGGCATTTGTGATGTCCAGGCAAAGATTTAATTGAAGCCTATTTTTTATGCTGCATCTTAGGTGAGAATTACTGTGTAAAACTATCCTCTATCATCCAGAGGAGGGAAAGGCAGAGTATTTTAGCTGTTTCAAAGAACAAGAACAAGACCATCTTTCAAGCTCTAAGCAACATTTGTTTTCATAGGTGCCATGAGCTAATTACAAATCATTTCCATCTTTTAATCAAAAATTAAGTCCATTAGTACCTCCAATTAGCAACAATTAGCTATTAAGTTGTATTTATTGTAAAAGACCGGACACATTGTTATGTGTTCCCACAAGCCACACATGAAAATCATGTTTCATTTTTTGGCTCAAATACTATGCATTTATATTGACTACAAAACTACCTTTCTTTAAATGAGTTAATTGATTTTTTTTCTTTGTAATAAGTTCTTAGAGACTTTGCTCTACTTATTCTTCATTTATTCAACTAATATTTACAGAGTACCTACAGTGCTACAAAAAACTAAGTGTAGGTCCATTTCTTGCCCCCAAAGAACAAAGATTCTAACAGAGTAAAATGTTATAAAGAACTGTCATATAACATAGTATATGACGGACATCATAGGAGTGGTCTGCAGAGCAGGACTTTGCACATGATATTTGCGTGAGTATTTGACAAATAGGCATGTGCATGCTGAGTTATTGTGTTCCTGCTGGTGCATTTATTTTGTTCACTAAATTATAAAAATTGAACCATTAAGACTTTTCCTGTGGGACCGTAATTGTTATTTATGTATTAAAATAGGCAACTAGATTGGACTAATATATAAACATCACTGTTATTTAGCCCAGGTTGTTTTTTGCTTTTTGTTTTCAGAGGATGGGATAGGTGGGTGTAAAATTCTATGCCTCATCTTCTAATCCAGCAAGCATTTCCTGTAAAGGTCCAGATAGTAAATATTTTAGGCTTTGCAAGCCATATAGTCTGTGTCATAACTATTCAACTCTGCCACTGTAGCATGAAAGCAGACACAAGCCACGTGCAAATAAGTGAGCATGGCTATATTTCATTAAAGCTTTATATGCAAAAATAGGCAGCAAGCTGGATTTGGTCTGTGGGCTATAGTTTGCCTACACCTGCTCTCTCTAATCAATTTGTTTTTATAAGTATTGCAAACTAAATAGTATCACTGATATTCTTTATAATACATATGAAGTGACCTTCCCTTAAAATTCACATTTTTGAGATTTTATTTCATAAAAGACAGAAATGTCAGAAAATCTGAGATGGTAGACATTGAGATGGAGGTTGAGAAAAACATTTATTAGTGTTTTAGTGTGTACAGAATAATTGATTATAATAGTGATATATTAAAACCCTTTAAGAATATTTTTATTTTTTGTATTTTATTACTTTTTTATATTTTCAATATATATTGGTCTTCTAGGACTTATAGCAGCAACAGGGGATCACCAAAACCAGGCAAATCGAACATATATTGTGTTTAATATCCTCTTGGCAGCCTTTAGAATTCTATACTTTCAGAAATTTAGAGAAAAGTGAGAAATATATCATCCCAAAAGATTTGTAGCAAAATATATTTGACATCTTTGTCACACCACCTGAAGCGGTTTCTCTGTTACTGTTGTGATTGTTGATTAGTGTCCACTGAAATTACTCTTGATCTGCCAGTATTTTAGCTATTCTATTTCCCCCTGGGTAACTGCTTCCCTGAGTACTGTGTGCTGCTTTGCCATCCGATCATAAGAGAAAGCTTTCCTGGTCTTGTCTAAAAGCCAGACACTACACAGGGCAAGCCTGGGATGGCTGGAGATATGACTACCCTCTGTGGCAAGGTCAGAGAAAAACGACGCTTAGTGATGCAGCACACACATCAAATCAAAAGGTAGCCTCTCAAAATGCTTTCTGCAGTAGAATTTTTCAGTGAGTGGCAGCAACTGACTTAAAGCATCGCGCAGCAGCAGCACACAGCATCACTTAGTGCCTCAGTCATCTACAGAAGGGCAGAGCCTACATAATACACAGCAGAGCACTTTCAAGACAACAATGGACTTTAAAGTAAGCTAATTGCGTGTGCAGGAATCAGCACATCTGGTACTGAAATCACATGGTTCCCTTTTTAAATCAACAGCACAAAGTGGGCACTTGAGGCGCCTGTCAGAGAATATAGTCATGAATTGACTATGTATGATTCAGCCCTTGCCAGAGGCATGCCAGAGACATCTATCTGATTCTGGAGAGATACTGCCTAACAAACATGTTAACTGTTCTCCAGACCCTATGTTAAATTAGTTTATCAGAATGCAAAATGCCTGAACCATAAAATTGGACATCCCTATTGAAATGTTTTCTCTCAGTTAAAATTTAACGTTTTAACCTCTTCTTAGAGAAGTGATATATTACATGAACATTTAAACAATGTTACCAGCCTTTTGAGATGCCACAGCCAACATAATTGTCTGTTATTTTACCCAATGTCTTTTATATAAAGAAGCAAATGATTAATAGATCCTCGAGTTCAGTGTCTCAGCAAGTATCTCTCTCCAGATGAATGAATATACTTATTTTTAACTAACAATGTAAAATACCCAACTTAATCTATTTCCCCTTAGCCTTGGTTAACAGAATAGTTGGAATTAGACGAAGTATATTGCAAATGTTCCTGGTAGCATGTTCTCTCTATTGCTCTTAACTGTTTGTTGATTTGCTGGTATTTTTAACTGTGCTTCTTAATGCAGTGCTTAATTTTGTAAGTCTTTCACAAATTCAACTTGGAAGTACAAAGCTTCTAATTCCTTTAGTAAAAAATTAATGAAGAAATACTATTGGGCTAATGAGAAGTTTGTGTGCTAAACATCTTAGGGGAAAGACAAAATGAAAGATGATTTTGATTGTGTGTTGATCTTATCTAAAAATTTACCACCAGACAGTTTGTTTTCATTCTCACACATGCAGTTTTAAACAGGAAAAAGTATGGTAGAAAAAATCAAAATGATTTTTAGAATTCACAGGGTGTATGTGATTTCTGGGTCATATTATTTAATAATTATTTAACAATTAGAGTTACTTAAATTTTCTGAAGCTTAGCTTTTCTCTCCTTAAGAGTAGGGAGTATATAATCTATTCATTGCCTCTTTATATATACACAACAATAAAAGGAATAATTGAAAAGATATGTCCAAAGTACCTAGTAAGGGCGTGACTCATGATCGATATAAAATAATTGAAGCTTCCTTTCTTTGCATTCAGGAAAGTGTGTTAGGACTTTTTGAAGTATCACTAATCTTATATTTGCTATGTTAGATTAACTGATCCGAAGAAAGGAGTCTTTTTAAATAGTTTCCAAACTCAATATCTAAAAATAAATGAAATAGTAAGAGAGTTAATTATATTATCTTTCTTAATGGCCAAACTATTATGATATTACTAGGTGAATTAATATAATAAATATAAATATTTAATAACATGAAAAATAATGTTCATAATGCACAGTGAAAAGATGACAAAAGTGAACAATCATTACGATTTTGAGTCTGAAAACATACACATGAAAAAATCTAGAAAGGAATGCATAAAATTATCATATGTGTTTTCAATTTCTATTTCCTAAACTTCTTGAAATGTTACTTTGCTACATTTATAATTTATTAAAACTTTAATAACAGTCTTTGAAATGGCAACAGTTTTAAGGAGACATTTATGTACCAGAAAAACATGACTGTAGAAAGTGATAATAAAGATGATGATAGTGATAATCAGTGTGGTGATTATATGGATGATAGCAATAGCAGTGCTAACCTCCAACATTTTCCCCACCTCCATTCATCACATCTCAACATTATGGCATTAAGGGCAAGATTAAAAGAGATATTATATCTCTATATAGAATTGGCAGAATTTTTGAGTGATTCTATAATCTAAAGTCATTAAATTTTATGTAAATCCATTTTCCACCTACCAGAAGATCAACATTTCCACAACCAATAGTTAATGCCACTTTTCATATAGAAATCACGTTTCAAATGATATTTTATGTTTCTTGCATGCAGCAGTTGGAACAACCTAAAATCTTCCCAGTTTATATTATGTGAGACATCAAGGCCCTTGTGGTTTACAGAATTGATATGACACATTTGAAAGGGGACCATATATAATACACTTTTAATTACATATTATGTCTAACTTCTGCAACTTAGACTACTACTATATACACATTTTTTTTTTACTTTTATGCTTAAAATGAAATCTGCTATTGATTTGTTTCCCTGAGCTGTAATTACAAAATACTTATACTTACCCAATCAAGCTGATATAACTTCTAAGTGCTTTTGCCACCCAAGATATTGTTTATTCTTCCTTCCTTTCTACCACTGAGTTTTCTTTATTTTGATCATGTGGAATATACCAGTATATTATTTTTTATCAGGCAACTTTATGTGCCTGTTCTGAGTCTAGCAGTTTGCCCAAGAGACTCAGATATGGGAATGCACAGGACTCCAGATCCAGGAAATATGAATTTTATTCATAATTGAGCAGTTACATTAGCAAATAAAATATGAAGATTTGGTAAAAATTATTGATATTCTTGAGATACTTGTTCTGGAGGATTAAAGCCTACTAGCCAAAGAAAACCAAGGATCAACTATAGTCAAACGTAGTTAAGTTCATTAGCTTGCTGAAACAAGGGAAAATACATACCAGTTGAACCGTGGAGCATCTCAGAAAAGGAAGTCTGGAAGGGCTTATTACAGAATTGGAGATTGTGCAACATGACTTTGGGAAGGGTGTGAAGAAGTGACCATTTATTCCACATTGAGTGATATCTGGAAATGAGGGGCAATTGAATGCTCGTGTATCTTAAGTGTTATTTAGTAGTTGGGAGGAAGAAAGAAGGGCTCGAGTTGTCATTGGCAAAGATGCAGACATCATTAATGTTAGACAGAAAAAGGAGATGTTTGATTGTTTAGGTTTGCAGAATGTACCTGTCTCTCTTTTATCCACCACAGTCCTTGAGTGGCCTTGTCTGAAAATTGTTGATAAATCTTTGAAAATTGTTTAGTTGGGAATGCTATGACCTTGCAAATAGCTACCAGCTAATTAAAGCTTATTTGAAAGATTTCCATAAATCCTTTCCTTATCTCAAGGGCAATTATAATATTGCCTAACAAAAATATAGCAGAATATTAAATGTCCTTGATGAAATATAAATGCAAACATGAGAGAGGGCAAAATGGCGTTTTATTCATCACATATTGTATTCATCACATAGTATGTATTCATCACATACATGCTATGTTCTAGGCACTGTACTTAGTGCTCTACGTGAATTGATTTGTAACATTTGATTGTCACAATCATTCCGCAGGCAGTTTCTTTATAAGCTCAGCTGCAAATTGGTTCTTTATAAGCTCAGCTGGACCCACACTCATATTTATGCTCCTTCAGCTGTTTTAACCTTTTTCACCTTTTGAAGTTCCAAACATGAGTCTTGCCATTTATGCTAAAAAATGACTCTTTCTTTATGAGAAGATCAGTACCACATTTTATCTGATCTTCAAATGTTTGTTTCTTCATTTTTCCCTTCTTCCTATCTTCCTCTTTTGTCAAGCCATAGTCCTCTTTCTGTCAGTGTTAACCCCTCCTTGTATGTTCTTGATATCATCTGTCTCAATCTGTTTTTATGGTCTTATAGCATTAATTGCCCTCTATCCCAGATGCACCTTCTTCAATATATATTTATTCAATGATGATTTTTCCTATGCTTAATGGAATGTGTAGATCCTTTTTGCCTCAAGATTCTCATGGTGCTGGTCTTATGACACTTTGCTTTTCTTCATTTTTTTCTCAATGGCATCATGTGCTTCCTCACTTTTAACTGTTATATAGATGACCTCCAAATCTATATTGCTAAATCCTATCATCTATTTTGGTTTTCATGCCAAAGTTTCCAACTACTTCCTAGATATCCCCCATCCACTCTTACCTGGCCCGTTTATAGTTCAAACTTCTTGTTCACAATTTCAAATGTCTCATAATCTTTCTTCTCAATCCAGTTTCTTCTGCAGACTTCCCTAGGGTTCAAGCAAACCTCTATAAGCATTCTTTCTCTAAGCCAAGATATTTTAAGTGTAGCTACAAGTTTAAGATTGTTACAGTCTTTGACAGTAGCTTAGAGTACAGCTCTTCTCTTTGGGGTGAGAACCATATGATTTAATGTTATACTAAGCTTGGAGTAGGATAGGAAATCTTTCTCCAATTGGTGAGTTATTTTTCTTTCAGCCAATGGTGCTTAAAACCTCAGAGGTGTTTTGGTGCACTCTATGCTGCATGCAATCTTCCTTTTTCATGTAGATTCTATTTCTACAATGTATTTTGAATCTGCTATACCCATTCCTTTCTATTACCCAGGTCCAGGCTGGGTTCTTATTACATTCTAGTTTTATTATTTGAGTGTTATTTTGGCGTCAACACCTACCACTTCTCTTTCCTATTCATCCTTCACACACATTCTTGAATAAATTTTGAGATTAACATTTAAAAAATTGTATCTGCAAGAATATGTTAATAGAACAATTAGGAGTTACCTTAGTAGATTACTATCTCTACCATCTGATCACTGCCAGAAAGTAGGATACAGATCAGATTTCTGAATCTAAAGTCATCTTTTCTAACAGCGGCCCTCTAACTCATAATCAGTATATACCAGAAATGTTACACTACTCAAAACTGTAGTTAGCTTATGGAGATTGTTCTACAGGGAGGCAGGTATGACAACTATGTCATACCACAGAACCACAGTATGATGGTAGTTGCTCATTGGTCTCTGCATGAGAGGAAACCTAAAATTTTTCTGACAGGAATATTGCCCTTCCTGCAGCTAATCTCGAAGTGAAGGGGTATGTGTGTTGAAAGGAGTCAGTGGGTTCTCATTCTTCTTTGCTTCTTCCATTTGAGACTATCATCCAATGCCGATTTCAGCTGATAGTTTAAACATACGGACCTGTGTGTAACCAGCAGCAAAGAAAGCTACATTCCAAGTACTTTTCAAGAAGCATAACAATTTCAAGGTCACTGCCACTCATACCTTTCTGAACCTTGACTAAGAGAAATTATATTTTTGGAGAAATATTTGGATCTTATGCAGTATATCCATTTTCCTTGGATATTCTAAGTTAGATCCTTGGATTAAGCTTAAAAAAAAGCTGTTTTACCTGGATGACTGCATTCCACTGGACCCCTAAAACAGCTCTTCATGAAGTATGCCTTGGCACAGTACCATTTGTTTATGTTTGAAGGACACTATAATAAATAGCCCTTGGAAACTTGCTTTGCTATATTAAGGCTGTTGTTCATTAGACTACACAGTGTCTGCTCCTTTCAGACTCACAGGAGGAATATCTCTCTTCCTTCCATATTGGGAATCGTTCTTCAATGCACCTAGCTTATTTTCTTACCTAATGGACACAGTGACTTGTATAAATCATTGCTAACTAACTCTGATAATGTTTTAATAGCATTTATTTAATTAGCCTATTTGCTGACTTCGTCTTACTCTCTTTCCCTTCACCTCATTTTTCTCACTTATTTGACACTGCAATATTTTATACAACCTTTTTAAATAGTTTTGGGCAGCAAGGTGGACTATAATTAAATAAATTCTGGAAATAGAAATGACTAGTGTATTATTTTTCTCTGTCAAGAGCCACAACTCAAATGCTACAAGAATTAAGAAGAACTTATCAGCCTTGTGTTCAAGGCCTGCCACAGTATCATCTTCAAGCTACTTTCCCAACTAGTTTTCTTTCTGTCTGCTTCATGACTCCTCTTTCACGAGTCACAGTTATTTGTAGGATGTGTTTAGTGGCGAGTGCTTGCTTGCTTGTCTTTGCTCATGCTCACTTTCCACCTGGAATTTCTTCCCTGCCACACCTGCCATCTCTGTGGATCAAATCTTGTGAGTTTCTTTCCGATTTTCACACTTTATTTTGAAAATTCTCAAAATTTTCTGTTACCACCTGATGAATTCCACCTTATGTTAGATATTTGCACATTCCTCACTATCTTCTCTCCAACCTACCTTTAGATTATAAGTTCCTGGAGGTTTGGAGATCAACAGCTCTGCCATTCCTTTTATCCCTTGTGGTATTAAAGCTCAAATTTTTGATATAAATTAAGTCTTTAAGTAAGAACTCACCCTCAATTATATACTTCAATGTTGGCTTTTACTCTTAATAAATGTGGAGAAAAGAAGAGGGGGAGGTAACACTAGGCTAGTCAGATGCCTGAATTTTCTCTCACAGTCCTAAAATTTAAAAGTATCTTTTCCAGAAAGTTACTCTAGGTAACTGCCATCCCTTGGCAGGACTAGCACAATATCCATCTAACTGGTCTCGCTGATTCAAGCCTTCTTTCCACTCAATTCATTTTTTCTACAGCCCCAGAGCCACATTTCTGAAACAAACATGACATGTTTGAAATCCTTTCACATCTTTCAGGACATAATCCTCAGTCCTTAGCCTGTGCAACAAGGCCCTTCATGATCGTGATGCCTCCTTTTTCACATTCATCTGTTACTACTTCTGTTCTCCCGCCATAATGAACTGCTTTCAGTTTCTGGGATGGGCCAAGCCTGCAGGGTCTTTGCATAAGTGGGAATAGATAAACATGAGCAAATCCTCATCTAGAATGTGTTTCCTTTACTCTTCAACCTGCTAATGCTGGCTTGTTTCACAGTAATTGTCTCAAATGTTTTCTTCTTCTTGGAAGGCTCCCTTATCCTTTTGTCTTGTCTTAGAGTTTTCTCTCCCCTTAGATGTCTGGGAATATCTTTATTGTAACATTTAGCACACTGAATCACCATTTCCAGTTTAATTATCATATCTCCCCTCTAGAGTAAAGGCTATAAACTCTTAGAGCAGGGACTACTCATATTTACCTTATTTCTCCATAATCCAGCAACATCTGGCCCATGGTAGGTGTTTATTAAATATTCATTGATTGAATAAATGATACCTATATGTAAAAATGCTGATTTCTTAGACACACATTCTACATAATCCTAACTTTCTCCTCAAAAGATTAAAATAGCAAGAGGAAAACAGACTCAGAATTCCCAAGAAGTATGGAAATGTGAATGAACAACTAAGTGCAGAGAGCTTTCTGAAGGGGATAGGAAAAACTCATGACAAGAAAATGGAGGTGGGAAGTTGTGAAAGGATTTGGAGACAGTGGAATAATTGGAAAATGATTCTTATATGAAATAATTTAAAATATTCATGGAAATCTACAATGTGTCTATTAGAAATATGAATGTCCTTCAGCAATGTTGCTTATCTGAAAGGTTTCATTTTCTTAATTATTTTCCCTAGATAGCCATCATATTCATTTATCTTACTAACATCATCATAATTGATTCCCCTGTGTCACCTTGTAAAAGTGCTTTTATACCCTTTTCATTGACAAGATCTCTCACATGTACACCATTGCAAACATACACTGGTCCCAATGACATCACATCTTTGCTTTATTTTTTTAAATAGATTCTTCAATAGCCTATGTTATGCCTTTTACAGATTCTCTGGACACACATCAGGTGCCTCACCATCATTGTTAATGGTAATCAGAATAAGTAATGTCTTTTAGTTCTTTTTCATTAATGAAATGGAATAGCACCATATTCAGTCTGTTAGTGATACACTATTACATTGAGAGCTTACTGACGAAATGCAGCCAGCCTGTGTACATAGGGCTGGTTTTCCTTAGATAGGATTTTCAGCCATGATCAAACAAGGCACCCTTTCATCTAGCAGAAAAGTTTGCTGTCTTCCCCTCTTTCTTTCTCATTTGTTTTGTCCTAATTATTCCTGACAGTCTGCAGGAAATATAATGTTTTCTAAATGACATTGAAAATTCTTGCAGATTAGGTATTCAAAGGGATAAAATATCAATTAATCTTTTGAAAGCCTTTCTTTTTGATTGTTCCTGTCTGTGGATTTCAGTCTCTTGAATTCCTTACTCTCAAAGAAATGTTTTTCCCCTTGATTTTTCTCATTATAAAACTGGATATAAATGTAAAGTAAGCAGTCATTCTAGGTATTTTTTAAATTCCTTTAGCATTCATGCAGAAAAAAAACTCCACTGTTATTTTAATTCCTTTAGGAAAGTATGTTTGATCAATGCCCTTGAACTTGGCTAGTTTGGGCAAAATTTGAGAGTTTTTTTGATCCTCTAAACTCAGTTGAATTATATTGCCCTTAGCTTATATTTTATAAGGTGCCCGTTAGCTTTAAAATTCACACTACCGGCATTTGTGCTTATCAACCAAGGCATTTAGACTTTAACTTCATTTGAGGAATTAAATTAATGTGATGCTAAAGTGTCTATGTGTGTATAGGCCCCAGTTCCTAAAATAACTTTTCTTAGGAATCTCACCAAGAGTGAAATGCCATTAGTTGGCTAAAGGAAAGTACATCAACTTCACAGGCCTTATTCTAGAATCAGTAATTTGTGTGTTAAAAAATGAGTATTAAAGTAGACAATACAGCTGATGCATTCTTGTTAAACAAAGCATGAAAGTTCAGCTTTTCTGTTCATTTCTGCAGTGGGTTCCCTTCATTACACCTTTCTCACCATAGTCCATTCCTGAGTGGCCAGACGTAATGAGAAGATAAGAGAATTTGACAGCTCAGTAGAAGTACCTCATCCCATCTCAATGCTGAGCAGGCAGCATATGGTGAAAGAATGAATACAAGTTTTGAACAACATGAGCATTTAAATCCCAGCTCTTGCATGGACTGTACATATGGGTTCTCTGAAGCTGCCTTATCATCTGTAAAGAAGATAATGACAATACCCACAGAGATATACTATGAGAGTTAGATGAGATATTGGCATAGTCATATTAGATATTCAATCTTTCCCACATCACAGGATTCCAAGCTTTTGACTTAGCATTTTCAATTTTTTAAACCAATAGTTCTCAAACTGTGATCCGAGTCTAGCAGTGCAGCATCTCCTGAGAGCTTGTTAGACATACAGATTCTTAGGCCTTGACCCAGATCTACTGAACCCAAAAGGGTTGGGCAGGGGGTGAGGGTGGAGGTGGAACAATCTTATTTTTAAAAAGTCCTCCAGGTGACTCTGGTGCATGATTCTGATGGTGAGTTTGAGAACCACTTAAGCCAATCAGCAAATCACAAACATTGGCTGTGTGTGAATGGGGAAGGGATAAAATGATTAAAACAGTGGGAGGTATATTAGTTCATTCTCATGATGCTATGAAGAATTACTCAAGACTGAGTAATGTGTAAAGGAAAGAGGTTTCATTGACTTACAGTTCTGCAGGGCCTGGGAGGCCTCAGGAAACTTAAAATCGTGGTGGAAGGGAAAGCAAACACATCCTTCTTCACATGGCAGCAGCAAGGAGAAGTGCCAAGCAAAGTGGGAAAAGCCCTTATAAAACCGTCAGATCTCATGAGAACTCATTATCACGAGAACAGCATAGGGGAAACTTCCCCCATGATTCAATTATCTCCCACCAGATCCTTCCCACAGCATGTGGGGATTATGGGAACTACAAGATGAGATTTAGGTGGAGACATACCCAAACCATATTATTTCACCCCGTCCCCTCCCAAATCTCATGTCCTTACATTTCAAAACACAATTGTGCCTTTCCAACAGTCCTCCAAAGTCTTAGCTCATTCCAGCATTAACCCAAAAGTCCAAGTCCAAAGTCTCATCAGAGACCAGGGAAATTCCTTCCACCTATGAGCCTGTAAAATCAAAGGCAAGTTAGTTACTTCCTAGATACAATGTGAGTACAGGAATTGGGTAAATATACTCATTCCAAATGGGACTATAGGCCCCATGAAAGTTCAAAATCCAGCGGGGCCGTCAAATCTTAAAGCTCCAAAATGATCTCCTTTGACTCCATTTCTCACATCCAGGAATGTGGTGCAAGAGGTGGGCTCCCATGGCCTTGGGCAGCTTCGCCCCTGTGGCTTTGCAGGGAACAGCTCCCCTCCCAATTGCTTCCACAGGCTGGAATTGAGTGCCTGTGGCTTTTCCAGGTACACAGTGCAAGCTGTTGGTGGATCTACCATTCTGGGATCTGGAAGACAGTGTCCCTCTTTTCACAGCTCCACTAGGCAGTGCCCCAGGGGGAACTCTGTGTGGGAACTCACACCCCACGTTTCCCATCCACAATGCCCTAGCAGAGGTTCTCCATGAGAGTTCTCTGTCCCTGCAGCAAACTTCTGCTTGGACATCCAGATTTTTCCATACATCCTCTGAAATCTAGGCAGAGATTCTCAAACCTCAATTCTTGACTTGTGTGCACCTGCAGGCTCAACACCAAGTGGAAGCTGCCAAGGCTTTGGGCTTGCACTCTCTGAAGCCATAACCCAAACTACCTTGGCCCCTTTCTAGCCATGGCTGGAGCAGCTAACACAGAAGTCACCAAGTCCCTAGGCTACACACAGCAAAGGGACCCTGGGCCTGGTTCAGGAAGGTATTTTTCCTCCTTGGCCTCTGGTCCTGTGATGAGAGGGGCTGCTACGAAGACCTCTGACATGCCCTGGAGACATTTTTCCCATTGTCTTGGTGATTAACAGTTGGCTCCTTATTACTTATGCAATTTTCTGCAGCCAGTTTGAATTTCTCCCTGAAAATGGGTTTTTCTTTCCTATTGCATTGTCAGGATGCAAATTTTCCAAACTTTTATGCTCTCTCACCTCTTGAATATTTTGTGTCCTAGAAATTTCTTCCACCAGATATCCTAAATCGTCTCTCTTAAGTTCGAAGTTCTGCAGATCTCTAGGGCAGGGGCAAAATGCCTCCAGTCTCTTTGCTAAAGCATGGCAAGAGTCACCTTTGTTCTAGTTCCCAAGAAATTTCTTATCTCCATCCGAGACCACCTCAGCCTGGACTTCATTGTCCATATCACTATCAGCATTTTGGTAAAAACCATCCAACAAGTCTCTAGGAGTTTTCAAAGTTTCCCACATCTTCCTGTCTTCTTCTGAACCCTCGAAACTGTTCCAACCTCTACCTGTTACCCAGTTCCAGAGTTGCTTCCACATTTTCAGGTATCTTTACGGCAGCACCCCACTACGCAGTACCAATTTACTATACTAGTCTGTTCTCGTGCTGCTATGAAGAACTTCCTGAGACTGGATAATTTATAAAGGAAACAGGTTTAATTCACTCACAGTTCTGCAGGACTGGGGAGGCCTTGGGAAACTTACAACAATCATGGTGGAAGGTGAAGGAAATATATCCTTCTTCACATGGCGGAAGGAAGGAGAAGTGCCAAGCAAAGAAGGAAATAACCCCTTAGAAAACCATTAGATCTCATGAGAACTCACCCACTATTCTGAGAACAGCATGGAGCTAACTGTCCCCATGATTCAATTACTTCCCACCAGGTCTTTCCCACAACATATGGGGATTATGGGAATACAATTCAAGATGAGATTTGGGTGGGGACACAGCAAAATGTAATCAGGAGGGAATTAAACTGACAGTAGACTTTTTAGTCTTGTGTAGAGTGTTAATTATCCTTCATCAGTCAAACTCCTTCCTTCCAGAATTTTATATATATATATATATATATATATCTTTTATGATTTCCTTCCTTTTGCATGACTTTTTTTAAAGACTGACATTATTTCACTTAGGTTGGAAATGACTGTATTGGTCCCCTTGGAGAGAAATAAATAAATCCCTATTTGAGTTTGTCCAGTACACTAAAAACTATCAGGATAAAATCATATATGTAGGAAGTCCTAGAAAAAATGAAATCCAATCATCAGTACCTTCGCATAGTGTGTGTATCCACTATGGAATAGTTGGTTATAACTTTTAGAATTCTAGAGGTCTAAAACCAGCATGATAGCTCATTCCTCATCTCTTGGTCTGAAGAGGAGGGAGCCACAATTGTTTATAAACATAACTGCCCTGAGGTGGGGTGTATGGATATGAAATCCTAGTGTTTCTACATGGTTACTTTATATAGGTTTTACCGAGTTAAAGCTCTGTTTTTAATATGGGTCAAGACTCATATATATAAATATATATATATATTTATATATATATATATATATACATAAAAATATATATATAATACCATACCAACAAGCCCTGCCTCCATAGCATGATCCTTTGAACCTCTAGTAATTAGGGCAGTAACTAAATTGGCCCTTTTTATTTTCCACTGGTGTCAATACCAACTAAGAGGATTACGTCGTGCTTGGATATTAAGACTCTTTTCATTACTGAAAGCTTCTAATCCTGATTATTCACGTTTGTATTTATAAAATATATAAAACTAGAAATCTCTCAACTGAGGCCCAAATGTCACAGTCAAGTTAACCTTCCTTGACTACTGATTCACTTTGACTCACAGCTAATGAGGACAGCTCCTTTTTTTTCTATTTTTCTCTCAGTGCCTGTAGAATAAATCCTACATAGAACTGGAAATAGATTTTATTGTGCATATATTTACTTACCTCCTGTGCCCTTCACATTGCTTCCAGTTCTGTATTCCCTGTGCCCTTCACAATTGCTTCCAGTTACTTTGAGGATTTTTTTTTTTTCTGTTTTTCTTTCCTGTTCGGAATGCAAGATAAAATGCCACGGAAAAATGATTAAAATGCAAAATACTCTACATAAAAGTATAACTTAAATTTGATTTATCTTTTGGTCATATAGATTTACTTAGGGAATATATTTAAACATCATTTCCCAAACATTCCCTAGAGTAAGAGATCTGAAATTTTGTAGCCTAGTAAAATCACCATGTGAGTATTAAATGCCCGAATGCGCAGGCTACAGTCCAGGCCAATTAAATCAGCGTATCTGTGGGTGGATCCAAGCATCAGTAGTTTATTAAATCTTCCCAGGTAATTACAATGTAAAGCAAGTTTGAAAGGATCCTAAAAGATTCCTCTCAGTCTTATGAGATATTAGTGTTGTACTTAAACAAACAAAAAACTTCTAAGATTTACCACCTTTGGGAAATGCAGCAGAGTGTTTTTGTCTTCTTACAAACACTTAGAGAATTACAATAAACATTTTCGCATTGGCTGGGCTCAGTGGCTTATGCCTGTAATACCAGCACTGTGGGAGGCTGAGGCAGGTGGATCACTTGAAGTCAGGAGTTTGAGACCAGCCTGGGTAACATGGTGAACCCCCATCTCCACTAAAAATACAAAAATTAGTTGGGTGTGGTGGTGCATGCTTATAATCCCAGCTACTTGGAGGCTGAGGTGGGAAAATCATCGGAACCCTGGAGGCAGAGGTTGCAGTGAGCCAAGATCTCACCACCGTACTCCAGCCTAGGTGACAGAACCAGGCTGCCCCCCTCCAAAAAAAAAAAAAAAAAAAAGTTCATTAAAGGCTGAGTACATAAAGGAAGAAAATGGATGTAAAGAAGGAAGGAGGACAAGAGAAAAAGTAACTCACACCTCCAAGAAAAACTGAAAGCCGATTTAGCTTGGCTTATTTCATCATATTTCAAATTTGTTCGCTCAGATTTCATTGTATGTAGAACACCTGTAAAAAAATTTATTGGAACACATCTTCCATAGAATATAATTCAGAAAATATGAATTAAAAGGAATCCACCACAAACTGTGTTTCTGAAATGCTTATTAAAAACCCACTTATATCAGGTCTTACTATACTTTGTTGTCATATTTGATATTTAAAATAGTATGTGAAGTATAATATAAGACTTCAGAAATTATGTGAAGTATCTAATAGAAATAGGGTGTTTAGATCACAAGTACCATGTGAAATTTAGTGTTAAAAAGTCAGTCTCTAAAAATTAACAGAAGAATTAAATGAATGGTATGTAGAGGACTCCAACATTTATTAACACTGGAAAGGGAAATCCAATCAGGTGAGAAAGTAGAGTGGTATGATGGCAGAAATACAGTGCCAGGATACATTAGATCTAGGGGCATGTGCAGGATAAGCTCAAACAAACTGGTTAGTCTGGGACTATCCAATATCCTGTTTCTATTATACTCATTCACCATTTTATATTCTCTTCTCCCGGGCTTTTCTAAAAACTTTCTTTTTCTGAATTTTATACTTCTGGAGCCTATCTAATCAGTTCTGGTCTGTAGTTTCTTCTTTCCTTCATGAAAACTAACTGGTAACCTTTTCTCAGGATTCTCCCAACTCCTTCTTGGGGGCCAATTGTATGGTAAAATACTGATTTCTGAATGCATTAACATTTCTTTTTAATTTTCTTAATTTTATTTTATTTTTCCATACGTTATTGGAGTACAGGTTGTATTTGGTTACATGAGTAAGTTCTTGAGCGGTGATTGTGAGATTTTGGTGCACCTATCACCCTAGCAGTATACACTGCACCATATTTGTAGTCTTTTATCCCTCACTGCCCTCCCACTCTTCCCCCCATGTCTCCAAAGTCGATTATATCATTCTTATGCCTTTTTGTCCTCATAGCTTAGCTCCCACACATCAGTGAGAACATAGGATGTTTGGTTTTCCATTCCTGAGTTACTTGACTTAGAATAATAGCCTCCAATCTCATCCAGGTCACTGCAAATGCTGTTAACTCATTCATTTTTATGGCTGAATAGTATTCTATCATATATACATACCACAGTTTCTTTATCCACTTTGTTGATGGATGGGCATTTGGGTTGGTTCCATGATTTTGCAGTTGTGAATTGTGCTGCTATAAACAAGCGTGTGCAAGTATATTTTTTGAATAATAATTATTATTTTTTTCCTCTGGGTAGATTCCCAGTAGTGGGATTGCTGGATCAAATGGTAATTCTACTTTTAGTTCTTTAAGGAATCTCCACACTGTTTTCCATAGCAGCTTTACTAGTTTACATTTCCACTAGCAGTGTAGAAGTGTTCACTGATAACTGCACCCATGCCAACAGCTACTGTTTTTTTTATTTTTTGATTATGGCCATTCTTGCAAGAGTAAGGTAGTATCGCATTGTGGTTTTGATTTGCATTTACCTGATCATTAGTGATGCTGAGTATTTTTTCATGTTTGTTGACCATTTGTATATCTTCTTTTGAGAATTGTCTATTTACACTTTTTGATGGGATTGTTTGGTTTTTTCTTACTAATTTGTTTGAGTTCATTGTAGATTCTGGATATCAGTCATTTGTCAGATGTATAGATTGTGAAGATTTTCTCCCATTCTGTGGGTTGTCTGTTTACTCTGCTGACTGTTCCTTTTTCTGTGCAAAAGCATTTTAGTTTAATTAGGTCCCAACACTTTGTCTTTGTCTTTATTGCATTTGCTTTTGGGTTCTTGGTCATGAAATCCTTGCCTAAGCCAATGTCTAGAAGGGTTTTTCCAATGTTCTTCCGAATTTTTATAATTTCAGGTCTTAGGTTTAAGTGCTTAATGCATCTTGAGTTGATTTTTATATAAATTGAGAGATGAAGATCCAGTTTCATTCTCCTACACATGGCCACCAATTATCCCAGCACCATTTGTTGAAAAGGGTGTCTTCTCCCCACTTTATGTTTTTGTTTGCTTTGTCAAAGATCAGTTGGCTGTAAGTATTTGGGTTTATTTTTTGAGTTCTCTATTCTGTTCCATTGGTCTATGTGCCTATTTTTATACCAGTACCATGCTGTTTTGATAGTTTAAAATCAGGTAGTGTGATACCTCCAGATTTGTTCTTTTTGCTTAGTCTTGCTTTGGCTATATTGGCTCTTTCTTGGTTCCATATGAATCTTAGAATTGTTTTTTCTAACTCTGTGAAAATGATGGTGGTATTTTGATGGGGATTGTGTGGAATTTGAATATTGCTTTTGGCAGTATGGTCATTTTCACAATATTGATTCTACCCATCCATGAGCATGGGATGTGTTTCCATTTGTGTTGTCTATGATTTCTTTCAGCAATATTTTGTAGTTTTGCTTGTAGAGGTCTTTCAACTCCTTTGTTAGGTATATTCTTAAGTATTTTTTTTCAGCTAGGGGTCGAGTTCTCGATTTAATTCTCCACTTGGTCGCTATTGGTGTATAGAAGAGCTACTGATTTTTGTACATTAACCTTGCATCCAGAAACTGCTGAATTCTTTGATTAGTTCTAAGAGTTTTCTGGAGGAGTCCTTAGGGTTTTCAAGGTAAATAATCATATTGTCAGCAAACAGGGACAGTTTGACTTCTTCTTTACTGATTTGGATGCCCGTTATTTATTTCTCTTGTCTGATTGCTCTGGCTAGGACTTCCAGTACTATGTGGAGGGGGAGTGGTGAGAGTAGGCATCCTTGTCTTGTTCCAGTTCTCAGAGGGAAAGCTTTCAACTTTTCCCCATTTAGTATTACAGTGGCTGTGGGTTTGTCATATATGTCTTTTATTACATTCAGGTATGTCCCTTATATGCCGATTTTGCTGAGGGTTTTAATCATAAAGCGATGCTGGATTTTGTCAAATGCCTTTTCTGCATCTATTCAGATGACCACAATTTTCGTTTTTAGTTCTGTTTATGTGGTGCATCACATTTATTGACTTGTGTATGTTAAACCATCCCTGCATCCCTGGTAGGAAACCCACTTGATCATGGTGGATTATCTTCTTGTTATGTTGTTGGATTCCGTTAGCTATTATTTTGCTAAGGATTTTAGCATCTATGTTCATCAAGGATATCAGTCTGTAGTTTTCTTTTTTGCTTGTGTCCTTTCCTGGTTTTGGTACTAGGGGGTGATGCTGTCTTCATAGAATGAATTAGGGAGGGTTCCTTCTTTCTCTATCTTGTGGAATAGTGTCAAAAGGATTGGTAGCAATTCTTCTTTGAATGTCTGGTAGAAATCTGTGAATCCATCTAGTCCTGGACTTTTTTTTTTTTTTTTTTTTTTTTTTTTTGAGACAGAGTCTCTGGCCTCACTGCAACCTCTGCCTCCCGAGTTCAAGTGATTCTCCTGCCTCAGCCTCCTGAGTAGCTTGGACTACAGGTGTGTGCCACCATGTCCGGCTAATTTTTTGTATTTTTAGTAGAAACGGGATTTCACCATGTTAGCCAGGATGGTCTCGATCTCCTGACCTCGTGATCTGCCTGCCTCAGCCTCCCAAAGTACTGTGATTACAGGCATGAGCCACTCACCCGGCCTGGACTTTTGTTGTTGGTGGTGGTAATTTTTAAATTACCATTTCAACCTTGCTGCTTGTTATCGGTCTGTTCAGGGCATCTGATTCTTCCTGATTTAAGCTAGGAGGGTTGTATTTTTCCAGAAATTTATTCATCTTTTCTAGGTTTTCTAGTTTATGTGTGTAAATGTGTTCACAGTAGCCTTGAATGATCTTTTGTACTTCAGTGTTGTCAGTTGTAATGCTCCTGTTTCGTTTCTTAGTGAGGTTATCTAGATTTTCTCTCTTCTTTTCTTGGTTAATCTTACTAATGGTCTATTAATTTTATTTATCTTTTCAAAGAACCAGATTTTTGTTTCATTTATCTTTTGTATTTTTGTGTTTTGTTTTAATTTCATTTAGTTCTGCTCTGATCTTGGTTATTTTCTTTCTTCTGCTGGGTTTGGTTTAGTTTGTTCTTGTTTCTCTAGTTCTGTAAGGTGTGACCGTAGAATGTCAGTTTGTGCTATTTCAGACTTTTTGATGTAGGCATTTAGGGCTTGATCTTTCCTCTTAGCACCACCTTAGCTGTATCCCAGAGGTTTTGATATCCCAGAGGGCAGGACTCACTCCCAGGGCTGCCCACCTGCAACCCCCCCCCACCTCCCCAGGTGGAGGGCGAGACAGGCTTGAAAACTTGCCCGAGGCTTTCTGCCTCCCAGCTGCGAAGGAAAAGGGCTTTAGATCTTCCCCTGCCTGTGAAGTCCACTAGCCAGATTCATGCCCTCCCCTGACTTCTGGCCAGGGGGTTTCTCTCCCCATTCAAATTGTTACAAATTTCAGATAGAGAATTCCTTCTCCCAATGGAGTTTTAGCCCCTGCTCCTCTGGCCACCCTCCTGTTGGATCCCTGTGGTGCCAGGCAGGAATGGGCTGCTTGAGGACCAGGTGAGCTCCCAGGTCAGGTAAAGTCGGATCCAGGTGAGCTCCCAGGTCAGATCCAGGTAAAGTCGGAAACTTCTCCCACAAACAGACCTTCAGCTTCTCCAGTGGGGGTGTGTGTTCAGGAGAGGAGGGTGTCCCGCTCCCGCTTCCTCAGTTGGGGCACTCACAGTATTTGGGGTGCTTCCTGGGACCTGCAGGAGCAGTCCACTTCCTTCAGAGGGTCTGTGGGTCCTCTCAGGATTGCTGGTTTGTTCTTGCAGTCGATCTAGAGCTAAAATTCACAGTGCAAGCCTCTGCATGCTGCTCTGTCCATAGCTGCAATCTAGTTCTGCCTTCCGTCCACCATGATCCCTGAGTGCGTTAACATTTGACCCTAGTGATGGAATTTCAGGCACTGTAATGGATATTTAATTGTAAGACAGACTCAGAGTGATGGTGGTCATTCTCATATAGCTGTCCTAAGAGATCTCAAAAACTTCTGCTTAATTAGTCTCTTAATCATGAAAAGTTTTGAGTTATCATAGATAGTGGTGAAAATAAAGTAATTAGGCAAATTGGATTTGGATAAACATTTTACAAGGATAGTCAAGTATCAATGTTGGAGAAGGTTCTATTAGCAATTGAGTCTGATTGACAGGAAAAAAGGAAGATTAAATGCCTAATAGACAAGGCTCTAAGGTTATCCCTGGTCTGATAACGATTTTGGATAATTCTACCAGAGTTGACAATGTTGTGTATTTCTTTTTAACTGACTTTGTCTCTTGCTTAATTTACCCTTCTAAATTCATATGATCTCTCCAACCACAAAGAACAGTTAAACACCCAGCACAAAATGGTTTAATTTTAAAAGAAATTGATTGATTCATGTATATAAAAAGCCAATAGCAAGAGCTGCCTCAAATGATATCATTACGTTTTTTTTCTTTATATTCATTTGCATTTATCTTCACAGTCCATATTCTCATATCTGACAAATCTATATCCTCTCTATCATGGTAACAGAGTCTCTGACCCATATGCTTACACTATACCAGGCTAGGGAAGAGAATAGGTCATTTCCAGATGTCTCTGTACGGAAAAGAGAATGTTTTCCTTTCCAGTAGCTCAAGTAAATATCAAGTTTCATTGGCTGTGATAGGGTTATTTTCATTTGTTTCTGAATAAATGAGCAGGATACACTAACTGTAGAGCCAATCACATTCTAACTACATGGTGGTGAAATGGGGTCATAGGATTTTCAAAAGAAATGTGGATTATCATCGAGAATAGGAAATGAATGCTGAGTTGTAAGAAAAAAATGCAAATAGAAGTTCACCCTTGTCATCATTCTTCGTATCCTTCTGTCTAGAGTGTACATGTACAACTTTTGACTGATTTTTACTTTTGACCTTAAGTCATTGATCCCTCTTTTAAAATCTGTCTTATTTTATAAATATCCTTGAGACAAGACTTAAGAGTATTTTTAGGAAATTGAAACCTACATATTTTTATTTTCTATAAGTGCGTATGAAATTCATTAAAGAAGATGTTAGTTTATATCTACCACTTTAAAACTTACAGCATTTTAAATATAATTGGTTTTCAATAAAAATTTTACATAATATAGGAAACATGACTTCAATGGGCAAAACTCTAGAAAAATATGTAGTTAACATTTTTGGAAAAAAGTGTCCATAGTAGCCTGTGAGTTAGTGAAGGAGTGTCCCCAGGCCCTAAATAGAAACTAATGTTTTCTAAGATATAGCATTCAAGGACCAAGAAACTAAGTGAGACCAGATCAAGAAAATTAGGAGATAAATATGAAAAGTAACATGATATCTATATTGCTTTTTCTTTTTGTTTGACTTTGGCTGCCTTCTTCTTTGCTACCACCCAATAATGAGCACTTCTGGTTTGCTTAGCTATTTATTTCATTAGTTTTATTTCTTTTTGAAGCTAATTCTTACATGCCTCTCTTAATGTTCAGACCCTTTATGTCTTATTTTTTTCCAGTGAATGGGAGATATTAAGATTCGTCCTTTTGAGTTGATTATATCCAATTTATTTTCTTTGTTTAAGAATGTAACTGAGATATCACTGGGTCTCTCAGTATTTTGAAACCAGATGATTGTCTAAAATCCTCAATTCCATACCCTTTAGAAGTCCAAAGCTTTATGCAACATGTATTTGAGTTTTCAAGGGCATTAATAATCACTCTTATTTGCTCTCTTTATTCTAGGTTGATTTTGATGTAAAATTTATTCTTTTTTCAATTTTCTCATAAAAATCCCACTCAGAGTCACATTAATGAAAATTTGGGATGTGTTCAGGAATCGAAACATATTGTTTGTTCCAATAACTTCAACTTGAATATAAAGCTACATCTCTGTGGTTTAAATGCCTTTTAATAGCTTCACCAAAGTGGAATTTCAGGCCCCTACCACTCATGGGCTCCTCTCTCCTCCTTCTTCCCGCCAGCTCCTTCAGGTTTTCTCTCTTCCCATCTTTCTTGGAAACACAAGATGCTCCCATTCCCCGCTTTATAACTGCCTCCTCTCTTGGACTCACTTCTCCAGCTCCTCCAGTGTCTTCTCTCTTCCCATCTTTCTTAGAAACACAATATTATCCCATTCCCCGCTTTATAACTGCCTCCTCTCTTGGACTCACTTGTCCACCCTGGCCCAATACTCATCTCTTCTCACCTCCTCAAAACTACATTATTTCATTACCAATTATTTCAGCCTTGGCCTCACTTCAGAATGCCTTTTAACAGAGTACTCCACAGCCCCATGTTGTCAACAGCTTCCTATGATGGAAGATCTTACTTATACATTTGGTATCCTGTTTCTTTTTGTCCTAATACACTTGTTTGTTTGTTTGTTTTAGTTTTAAGTTGTTTCATAAGTGGCTCCAGTTTATTCTCAAATATGTTAGGTGTAGGGGAATATTTTTTACTGGTTCAGAATTCCTTTTCTCTTAATTTTGATATTTTTCCTTTAATTTTCACCCTTAATTATTCAATTAAAAAAAAGCCTGCTTTTTTAACTGACTTTATTCTCCCTTAATTTTTTATGTTCTCCTTGAAAACCTTAAGCTTTTTACCCAGAGTGCTTAATTATTCATTCACTCATTCATTGATTCATTCACTCAACAAATATATATTAACTACCAACCATAATGAATTAGGCATGGTCTTTCTAGTTTACCTGGTTTGACTGCTAAGAGCTTTAGCAGAGGTACAGAGAAAAAGCTGTTAGATGTCATAAGAGATAGTTACCATTTCCCAATGGGGGACTGAAGTAAGGCATCATACAGGAAGTTAGCATTTGGACTCAGATTGAGAGACAGGTTTTGGATTTGTGTTGTAGGTAGATTAAAAAAAAAAGTTTGAACACAGTGGAAAAAAAAAAAGGCACAGAAGGAGGAGGTTAGCAAGAAATTGCTCTTAACTGTGAGCAAGTGGATTTTGGAACAGCCAAACATAAGTGAGATGATGTAGGTCACAATGATTCTAAGAATTGAATGGGAGTGGAATAAAATTTACCCCAGAATTACATACTTTGTTTCTCCGTTGCTTGACAGTTCTCATCAAACTAACGATTCTTCAATTCCTTTGGCAAGGAGTGGAATCTGGACTCTGGCACCAGAGGGTCAATTTCCTTCCAGTTCTTCTTTCTGTTTTTTTGCTTTTGGTTCTTTACTTTGAACTCCTCACAGCCTTGGAAAAAAGAGTGCTTGCAGAGACTTTTTCATTTTGTTTTTATATTGCCCAAATTGTACTCACATGGATAGAGTAGTACCATTTGTTTCCCTCTAAATATGCACAGTTCCTAGAGGTATTTTAATCAAATAGCTTTATGCCCTATTTTTTGCAGTTTCCAACTTTTTGTTTTCTATTACTTTCTGTTCATTTAGAATGTTGCTGCCTCTTCTTTTCTTCTCTCCATTTTCTCCCTGTCTTCATTTGCTTACCACCCATCTTGGATCAACCTCTAATATGAATATTCAAAATAGTTGAGTAAGTCAAGTTCTGTCTCTGAAAATCTCTTGACCAAAAAAACACATTAAAAAATAATATCGTTGACCCTTGTAGAGACTGAGCTCTGTTTCAGAAAATATTAAGGAATGCCTTCAACATTTTCTCTTGTTTAGTTGCATCATTTACGTGAGTCCACTGGGATGACTGGCATTCATGATGTGTGGGCTGGAGACCATCAAAAGGAAATGTTTTGTGTGTAAATGGAATTTACTCTGTGTGTGGCAGTCTGAATCAGTTCCCTTTCTCTTTGGCTAAAGCATCTTTACCAAGCCCAATCTAATGCGTTAGCCACAGAACTTAAATAGAAAACAACAAAACTTCCAGGCACATTGAGGATTTCTTCGTTCCTTTGTCTTTTTGACGAAGTCCCTCAGTTCTTTCATTTCCAAAGTAAAGAAGCAAGCCTAGTCAACAGACAAAATTAAATGAACCTAAAGAGGCTAAGGACATTGGTTGTTTATGTGTTCATATTAGTTTCTAAAAGAACTAACTAGATAATAGATGAGTCAGGCCAGTTAAACTAATTTCTTCTTGATTATTTCAAATTTAAAGACTGATAATAAATGTTCGTTTGACCTTAACAGACTCTCTTATTTAAGGAGATCACCACTTTACAGGCACTTTTAAATTCTTTATTATTTACAAACCAGACTAATATGGCAAAAAGAAAACAGAATGTTAAGGAACACTGAAGAGGGTATGAGCAGACAAGAAATTCAAATGTGAAATAGAAACACTAACAGAAGAAAGTAGTAATAATACAAAAGATCCAATTTGCAGGAATTTGATTATCTACTTGGTTCCTGGGTACTGTGGTGAATGTAAGATTGGCAATAATAAATAATACCTAAAATTAAATAGCTTTATATATGTAAGATTAACAGGGAGAAATGAGTTCTCCAGGATACCCAATGTGTTAGTAACTCAATCAGTTTTTTCTGAGTTTTATCTGTCCTATTACCCTATGCTTTATCGCCATGGTATATGGTTTCTCAACACAATACTTGGCATATAATGGGGATTTAAATGTTTCTGACTGAATGTTGCTAGTAAGTGAATTAGGTGTGTGTATCCTTTATTGGAAATTAACAAAACAACACTTTGGCCTCTCAATTTCCTGAGCTCCTCACTTCTGGTGACCTTTCTCTATTCTATCCTAGAATTTAGTGCTCACTCTAAATCTCAATTTTAAGCACTCAATTTCACACATATTACATTCTGATGACCACCTCCTTCTTTCCACACACTTCTTTCATGACCCTATGGCAATAGTTCTTTGACACTACTAAGCCTGCTTTTCTGTTTATTGTTGCCCCCTCTTTCAGTACTTTTCCCTCTTCATTTTCTCACCTCCATCTCTGACTTAGATTCCATAGTAAAAGATAGTAATCACTGTCTTTCCTGTGCCTCATCTACCCTGGCAAACTCTTCTTCCATCATCTTCTTCCAGTAAAACTTGGATCTCACTCGTATTCCATTCTCAGACTGCTCCATTCTTTTGAACAGCTGGATATGGCTAGAGTAAAACGCCACTATGTTGATGGTCTTTACCTTGAGTTTGTAACCACAAGACTTAAATGTTACCTCAACACTTCCTAGAAATCTTATTACATAACCCTGGTCCATTCACTCTCCTGCTCTTCAAGACAACCATTTTATACCTTCTTTCTGACTGCCAAGCCCACCACCTTTCATTTTCAGCTCACATCTTGCTTCAAATATAGAAATGATGAAAAGAGAACATTGGTACCTTACAAATCTCCCAATCTTTTCACATCTGAATCTATTAATTGTATCCTTTTGAATGAATAAATTGCCCCTGTTCTTATCTAAAGTCATCATTTTTTATTTTCTGTCAGTTTTTTAAATACTCTTTTATTGAAGTATAACACATGTACAGAAAAAATACACAATTCACAAATTTACAGCTCAGTAAATTTTACAAGGTGTAAACAGTCATGGATCCATCATCCACATCAACATATAAAAGGGTCTTATCACAGAAACCTCCCTTATATTCATGCCCCTTTTATTATCCCCACAAAAGTGTAAAAAGTCCTAACTTCTATTGCCATAGATTTGTCTTATTTTTAAGCTTTAAGAAAATGGAATAATACAGTGTAAAACCTTTTATGTCTGCCTTCTTTTATTCAACATTGTATCTGTTAGACCCATCCATATTTATAGAGAACTTTGTTTCTCACTGTTTTATATTTTATATATAAAATGTTTATATATGTATTTTATATATAAAATATGTTTATATATTTATGTATTTTATATATAAAATATGTTTATATATTTGTGTATTTTATATATAAAATATGTTTATATATTTGTGTATTTTATATATAAATATGTTTATATATTTGTGTATTTTATATATAAATATGTTTATATATTTATGTATTTTATATATAAATATGTTTATATATTTTTTTTTTTTTTTTTTTTTTTTTTTTTTTTTTTTTTTTTTTTTATTAATATTTTATATTTTTGTATTTTATATATAAATATGTTTATATATTTATGTATTTTATATATAAATATGTTTATATATTTATGTATTTTATATATAAATATGTTTATATATTTATGTATTTTATATATAAATATGTTTATATATTTATGTATTTTATATATAAATATGTTTATATATTTATATATTTTATATATAAAATATGTTTATATATTTATATATTTTATATATAAAATATGTTTATATATTTATATATTTTATATGTAAAAATGTTTATATATATTTATATATTTTATATGTAAAATATGTTTATATTTATATATTTTATATATAAAATATGTTTATATACTTTTTTATATATAAAATATGTTTATATATTTATATATTTTATATATGTTTTATATTTTATATACTTTACTGTAGATGATATTTAGGTGACTTCCAACTTAGAATCATTATAAATAATTTTACTTTAAGTATGTTATGCTTATCTTTTGGTGTATATTTGTAAGAATTTCTGTTGATACATACATAGGAGTGTGATTGCTTGGTCATGAGTTCTGCAAATGTTCTGCTTAATTGGTAATGCCAAACAATTTTACAATTTAAACTCCCACTAGCAGTATATAGGAGTTCCTGTTATCCACATCCTTGCCAACACTTGGTATTGTGAGCCTTTTTCATTTTTGCCAGTCTGGTTGGAGTAGGGAGTTATATCATAATATTTTTAACTTGCATTTTCCTAATGACCAATAAGTGAGATCAATCATGTTTTAATATGCATATTATCATTTACATCAACTATATATATAAATTTTTCATTGTCTTTTTTTAATAAAGTTTTTAGAGATCATTGAATATTCACATGCAGTTCTAAGAAATCATACAGTGAGATCCCTTGTAGTCTCTCTATTCTGTTCCATTAGTCTATTTTTCTATCCTTACAATATGACACTAAGCACACTGTCTTAATTACCGTGACTTTTCAGTAACTGTTGATATCTAGTAGTATACATGCTTCAGCTTTGATTTTTTGCCGCAGAATTTTCTTCCACATTCTAAGTCCTTTGTATTTCCATATAAATTTTAGAATGGGCTTGTTTATTTCTACTAAGAAATCTGCTTCAATTTCAATGGGGATTGCAATTTGTAAGGAAAATTTACACTTTAACAGGACTGAGTCTTTTAATTGAGGAATGTGGTATATCTCTGAATATATTTAGGTCTTATTTAATTTCTTTCATCAAGATTTTCTAATTTGTAATATAGAAGTTTTCATTGCCTTTTCTCATATTTCTAGTTATTTTGTTTTTTGATGCTATATATATAGATGTAGTATTTAATTTTCATTTTAATTGTCTCTTGTTGACGTATAGAGATACAATTTTGTATGCCACTAGCAAATGACCCTCACTCCCGAATACAATAATTCTCTGTATTTCTTTTTTAATAATTTAATGCACAGTTCTCTGTGGGTTATGTTTGGGGATATTCTGGGAGACTGAATGGAATAATATACCTGTCAAGCCCACTAACTGGCCTTCTTCCTTCTTCAAGTACTTTCACTCCCAGTAGAAGTATATCCTGCTCTGTATTTGCCTCCTGGATGATCATTTCATCATTTATAACTGTCTACTTTGTTATTTCTATATTAGTACCTTAAGCAAATAGCCTCCTTTATATACTAAAACTAATATAAAGCATTATGAATGCATACACTGTTACTAGTCTGGATAGAGATCTAGTTCATTATCCATTATACATTCCACTGACAGAAGTAGAAAGAATATAGGAGGAACTGAGCAGTAGGGGTCCAGGTAGGAGTCCATCCTTGCCATGCCCTAGTAGGGACACTCTATGCTCAAGGAAAATATCTCAAGATCTCCTCCTCTCTGTGCATGGTCTCTCATCCCTTGAGTGACATGATGACATATAAAACATTCTTAGAATTTCACTTAAGGCAGATATTACTAATTAATTAGTCAAAGCAAGCATGTGAAATGGTATCAATTTGCCAAACCGGGTTCAGACATTGTGCCTCAATTCAGAAATAATAGAATTATGCAAATCTAAAAAGGTGACCCTCAAAAGTGTGGAATACCTCTGCTTGAGATAATACTGCTTCTTTCTTTCAGCTATTCACTCAACTCAGACAAATCATAACTCAGTTTATTCCCTATATCCCCAAGCTTCCTTTGATAAAAGAAATTTTGAACTACATGCTTTTGAAAGTAACTCACGTGGCATGCTCTTAGCATCATCTAGCACAATCTTTGTTTTCTTCTGTTCAACGTCCTTTCAGAGGTGCATTTTTACAACTTTCCTCTATTGTTCTCATTGACTTTCTGGGTTTGATATGACCTGAAAAACTCTCCTTTCTGAAATTCGTTAACCAGCTTCATCAATTTTATAGCAAGGACTGGAAGCACCAATTTAAAATTTAAATGGTACAATGATAACTTCAAATTAGTTTGATCAATTATTTTAGGAAATTCCAAAAACTGAAATTTCAAATATTAAAATGCAGGAAATTCCTTGCGCCTCCCTGGCTCTACAAATAATTAAAAAGTTTCCTCACAGGAAATATATAAAATATGTTTGTTTTGTTTTGCTTTAGTGGAGGAAAAGAGTGTAAATCTAGAACTAATAATTTGGGGTTTTCTTTGTTTGTTTCCACAGAAATAATCAATGATTCCACACTAATAGAAACCATTTGTCCCAACTGAAATAGGCAAAAACACGGTTCCGTTCCAATTTTACAATTTTTTTTTTTTGTTTCTTCATGCAACACCGTGGTGATGCAGTGTCTAGACTTTTTGGAACAAGGCATGGAGTCTGGAATTTATTCTGTGGGTTTGAAAATGGTTATTCAGTGCTCCTACATATTCACATGTGAAAATCTAATGATTTCAGAATAGGTAAAAATCATCAAGCTGTTTACCAAATTTATATATATTCATTAATGCTATAAGTTCAAGCTGCTACTTATAGCATTGGTGAATATACAAGGAAATATTGTATGGATTAATATATGTCATCTCATTGTGCTGTGGTCCCCATTAGCCCCTATATCTGAAATATGCAAAATAAAAAACTTGTGTTCATGAAATAATTATTGCAGATATTTTCTAGCTTTTGTGAGGTTCTAGCAAAAAAAAAATAGCTTAAGGATATACATCTATTCTTGTGGTTTTAATAAGTAATCTGTGAGAATTTATCAAGTTAAAAGGGCAGAATTGATATCACAGGTTGTTCTCTTAGTCCTCTGCCATTTATTAGCTGGATAAAATGAAAGCAGTCTCTGCGGCACCCAGATCTAACCAGTGTTTGTGCAGGCTGTATTATTATGTCTGACTGTAGTTCATCTGTGCTCTGAAGAAAATCAAACTATGTGCTTGCAGAGAAAGTTCAGAGTTATTTGTCACCAATTACCTAAAGCTGGGAGTTGAGCTTACACATAGCTATAGCCAATTCCTGTAAACACTTGTTCCTAATTTCACAAGACTGTCACTTCTTGAGGATTTACCTTAGAAAGTATATGTCTACCACAGAAGAACTGTAATACAAAAATTTTTACCCAGAGATAATAGTCTTAAGGGACATAAAACTCCATAGCATTGATTAGTTTAAAATAACCTGTCTTAATTTTCAAACAAGTTTTTCAAGTTCTGTTAGGTTTTCTGTGACAAAAGAAAAGCAAGCAGAAAGATTTTTTTTCGTTAAAAGATACACATATATACAACACGTTGAACTGAGCTAATCTCAATTATACTATTAAATCTCTACTGGTTATTTTAAGAAAAGAAACATAAAAGTAAGTTACCAAGTATTTAAGGTAGCTTGCTTAGAAGAAAATTAGGTTGTATGAATATAAAAAGTGAAGGTTAAAAAAAATGGAAAAAAAAACTAAAATTATCAATCAGTGGCATATGTTTCTATATTTCTTACTTAAATTATTAAAGGCCATTAAAACAAGTTAATATCTATATTACATAAAAATGATCAGAAGGAATATCTTAAGACCTTTTTTACTTCAAAAATAATGAAGTAGACTGAAAAGTGTGCTGAATAATAGGTCAGAAGAACTGGGGGCCTGGCATGGTGGCTCACACCTGTAATCTCAGCATTTTGGGAGGCAGAGGCCAGAGGATACTTGAGACCAGGAGTTCAAGACCAGTCTGGGCAAGACCCTGTCTCTACAAAAATAAAAGTAAAAAAACGTATCTAGCCATAGTGGCGCATGCGTGTAGTCCCAGTTACTTGGGAGGGTGAGGCGGGAGGATCACTTGAGCCCAGGAGTTTGAGGTTACAGTGAGCTATGATTGTACCACTGTACTCCAGCCTGGGCCACATAAGCAAGACTGCCTCTAAAACAAAAAGAAAAAAGAAGGAAAGAAACAACAACAACAACAATGACAAAACTGGGGTTTATCCTCATTATAGAAGAACCTATATTTCTCCATCTGTAAAATAGGTAAAGCATTTTGCTTGACTCAGTGTTGTTCTGAAGAGAAGTTGAGTATGAACTGCATGACAAGCAGTTCAGTCGGTCATGTTGACAACTTTATTGAATGTCATGAAAGAAGTAAAGATACTCTGATTCAGTTTTACTAAAACAAAACGCAGATGGAGTTTTAAATAACTCAAGTGTCATTTGAAGAAGTTTAGCTAAGATTCACCTAAAATGCTACTTTATTATTAAGTTCTGGGATACATTTGCAGGTTTGTTACATAGGTATACACGTGCCATGGTGGTTTGCTGCACCCATCAACCCGTCATCTACATTAGGTATTTCTCCTAATGCTATCCCTTCCCTAGCCCCCCACCACCTGACAGGCCACAGTGTGTGATGTTCCCCTCCCTGGGCCCATGTGTTCTCATTGTTCAACTCCCACTTATGAGTGAGAATATGCAGTGTTTGGTTTTCTGTTCCAGTGTTAGTTTGCTGAGAATGATGGTTTCCAGCTTTATCCATGTCCCTGAAAAGAACATGAACTCATTCTTTTCATGGCTGCATGGTATTCCATGGTGTATATGTGCCACACTTTCTTTATCCAGTCTATCATTGAAGGGCGTTTGGGTTGGTTCCAAGTCTTTGCTATTGTGAACAGTGTTGCAGTAAACATATGTGTGCATGTGTCTTTACAGTAGAATGATTTATAATCCTTTAGGTATATACCCAGTAATGGGATGGCTGGGTCAAATTGTATTTCTGGTTCTAGATCCCTGAGGAATTGCCACACCGTCTTCTGCAACGGTAGAACTAATTTACACTCCCATCAACAGTGTAAAGTGTTCCTGTTTCTCCACATCCTCTCCAGCATCTGTTGTTTCATGACTTGTTAATGATCCCCAGTCTAACTGGTGTGAGATGGTATGTCATTGTGGTTTTGATTTGCATTTCTCTAATGATCAGTGATGATGAGCTTTTTTTTCATATGTTTGTTGGCCACACAAATGTCTTCTTTTGAGAAGTGTCTGTTCATATCCTTCACCCACTTTTTGATAAGGTTGTCTTTCTCTTGTAAATGTGTTTAAGTTACTTGTAGATTCTGGATATTAGCCCTTTGTCAGATGGATAGATTGCAAAAATTTGCTCACATTCTGTAGGTCGCGTGTTCACTCTGATGACAGTTTCTTTTGCTGTGCAGAAGCTCTTTAATTAGATTCCATTCGTCAATTTTGGCTTTTGTTGCCATTGCTTTTGGTGTTTTAGTCTTGAAGTCTTTGCCTATGCCTGTGTCCTGGATGATACTGCCTAGGTTTTCTTCTAGGGTTTTTAAGGTTTTATGTCTTACATTTAAGTCTTTAATCCATCTTGAGTTAATTTTTGTATAAGGTGTAAGGAGGGGGTCCAGTTTCAGTTTTCTGCCTATGGCTAGCCAGTTTTCCCAACACCGTTTATTAAATAGGGAATCCTTTCCCCATTTCTTGTTTTTGTCAGGTTTGTCGAAGATAGATGGTTGTAGATGTATGGCATATTTCTGAGGCCTCTGTTCTGTTCCCTTGGTCTATCTATCTGTTTTGGTACCAGTACTATGCTGTTTTGGTTACTGTAGCCTTATAGTATAGTTTGAAGTCAGGTATTGTGATGCCTCCAGCTTTGTTCTTTTTGCTTAGGATTGTCTTGGCTATACAGGCTCTTTTTTTGTTCTATATGAAATTTAAAGTAGTTTTTTCTAATTCTGTGAAGAAAGTCAATGGTAGCTTAATGGGAATAGCATTGAATCTATAAATTACTTTGGGCAATATGGCTATTTTCATGATATTGATTCTTCCTATCCATGAGCATGGACTGTTTTTTCCATTTGTTTTTGTCCTCTCTTATTTCCTTGAGCAGTGGTTCATAGTTCTCCTTGAAATGATCCTTCACATCCCTTGTCAGTTGTATTCTTAGGTATTTTATTCTCTTTGTAGCAATTGTGAATGGAAGTTCACTCATGATTTGGCTCTCTGTTTATTATTGGTGTATAGAAATGCTTGTGATTTTTTCACATTGATTTTGTATCCTGAGACTGTGCTGAAGTTGCTCAACAGCTTAAGGAGATTTTGGGCTGAAACGATGGGGTTTTCTAAATATACAATCATGTCATCTGCAAACAGACAATTGGACTTCCTCTCTTCCTATTTGAATGCCCTTTATTTCTTTCTCTTGCCTGATTGCCCTGGCCAGAACTTCCAATACTATGTTGAATAGGAGTGGTGAGAAAGGGCATCCCTGTCTTGTACCTGTTTTCAAAGGGAATGCTTCCAGCTTTTGCCCATTCAGTATGACATTGAGTGTGGGTTTGTCATAAATAGCTCTTATTATTTTGAGACGTTCCATCAATATCTAGTTTATTGAGTGTTTTTAGCATGAAGGGCTATTGAATTTTGTTGAAGGCCTTTTCTGCATCTATTGAGATAATCATGTGGTTTTTGTCATTGGTCCTGTTTATGTGATGGACTACATTTATTTATTTGTGTATGTTGAACGAGCCTTGCATCCCAGGGATGAAGCCGATTTGATCGTAGTGATAAGCTTTTTGATGTGCTGCTGGAATCAGTTTGCCAGTATTTTATTGAGGATTTTTGCATCGATGTTCATCAGGGATATCGGCCTGAAATTTTCTTTGGGTCTGTCTCTGCCAGGTTTTGGTATCAGGGTGATGCTGGCCTCATAAAATGAGTTAGGGAGGATTCCCTCTGTTTCTATTGTTTGGAATAGTTTCAGAAAGAATGGTACCAGCTCCTCTTTGCACCTCTGGTAGAATTTGGCCATGAATCCATCTGGTCCTGGGCTTTTTTTGTTGGTAGGCTATCAATTACTGCCTCAGTTTCAGAACTTGTTATTGGTCTATGCAGGGATTCGACTTCTTCCTGGTTTAATCTTGGGAGGGTGTATGTGTCCAGGAGTTTATCCATTTCTTCTAGATTTTCTAGTTTATTTGCATAGAGGTGTTTATAGTATTATCTGATTGTAGTTTGTATTTCTGTGGGATCAGTGGTGATATACCCTTTATTATTTTTTATGGTGTCTATATGATTGTTCTCTCTTTTCTTATTAGTCTGGCTAGTCATCTATTTTGTTAATCTTTTCAAAAAACCAGCTCCTGGATTCATTGATTTTTTGAAGGGTTTTTCATGTCTCTATCTCCTTCAGTTCTGCTCTGATCTTAGTTATTTCTTGTCTCCTCCTAGCTTTTTAATTTGCTTGCTCTTGCTTCTCTAGTTCTTTCAATTGTGATGTTACGGTGTCGATTTTAGATCTTTCCTGCTTTCTCTTGTGGGCATTTAGTGCTATCAATTTCCCTCTAAACACTGCTTTAGCTGTGTCCCAGAGATTCTGGTACATTGTGTCTTTGTTCTCATTGGTTCAAAGAAGTTACTTATTTCTGCCTTAATTTCATTATTTACCCAGTAGTCATTCAGGAGCAGGTTGTTCAGTTTCCATATAGTTGTGCAGTTTTGAGTGAGTTTCTTCATCCTGAGTTCTAATTTGATTGCACTGTGGTCTGAGAGACTGTTATGATTTCCATTCTTTTGCATTTGCTGGGGAGTGTCCCAATTATGTGGTCAATTTTAGAATAAGTGAGATGTGGTGCTGAGAAGAATGTATATTCTGTTGATTCAGGGTGGAGAGTTCTGTAGATGTCTATTAGGTCCACTTGGTCCAGAGCTGAGTTCAAGTCCTGAATATCCTTGTTAATTTTCTGTCTTGTTGATCTGTCTAATATTGACAGTGGGGTGTTAAAGTCTCCCGCTATTATAGTGTGGGAGTCTAAATCTCTTTGTAGGTCTCTAAGAACTTGCTTTAGTAATCTGGGTGCTCAGGTATTGGGTGCATATATATTTAGGATAATTAGCTCTTCTTGTTGCATTGATCCCTTTACCACTGTGTAATGCCCTTCTTTGTCTTTTTTGATCTTTGTTGTTTTAAAGTCTGTTTTATCGGATACTAGGATTGCAACCCCTGGTTTTTTTGTGGTTTTGTTTTTTTTTTTTTTTTTTTTTTTTTTTTTTTTTTTTTTTTTTTTTGCTTTCTATTTGCTTGGTAAAAATTCCTCCATCCCTTTATTTTGAGCCTATGTGTGTCTCTGCATGTGAGATGGGTCTCCTGAATACAGTACACCAGCGGGTCTTACCCTTTATCCAATTTGCCAGTCTGTGTCTTTTAATGGGGCATTTAGCTCATTTACATTTAAGGTTAATATGGTTGCGTGTGAATTTGATCCTGTCATTATGAGGCTAGCTGGTTATTTTGCCCATTAGTTGATGCAGTTTTTTCATAGTGTCGATGGTCTTTACAATTTGATATATTTTTGCAGTGGCTGGTGCCAGTTTTTCCTTTCCATATTTAGTACTTCCTTAACGAGCTCTTGTAAGGCAGGCTCGGTGGTGACAAAATCTCTCGGCATTTACTTGTCTGTAAAGGATTTTATTTCTCCTTTGCTTATGAAGCTTAGTTTGGCTGGATATGAAATTCTGGGTTGAAAATTCTTTTAAGAATGTTGAATATTGGCCACCACTCTCTTCTGGCTTGTAGGCTTTCTTCAGAGAGATCCACTGTTAGTCTGATGGGCTTCCCTTTGTGGGTAACGTGACCTTTCTCTCTGGCTTAACGTTTTTTCCTTCATTTCAACCTTGGTGAATCTGATGAATATGTGTCTTGGGGTTGCTCTTCTTGAGGAGTATCATTGTGGTGTTCTCTGTATTTCCTGAATTTGAATGTTGGCCTGTCTTGCTAGGTTGGGAAGTTCTCCTGGATAATATCCTGAAGAGCGTTTTCCAACTTGGTTCTATTCTCCCCGTCACTTTCCAGTACACCAGTCAAACGTAGGTTTGGTCTTTTCACATACTCCCATATTTCTTGGAGGCTTTGTTCATTCCTTTTCATTCTTTTTTCTCTAATCTTGTCTTCATGCTTTATTTCGTTAAGTTGATCTTCAATCTCTCATATCCTTTCTTCCACTTGATCAATTTGGCTAATGATACTTGTCTATGCTTCATGAAGTTCTCATGCTGTGTTTTTCAGCTCCATCAGGTTATATATGTTCTTTTCTAAACTGGTTATTCTAGTCAGCAATTCCTCTAGCCTTTTTTCAAGGTTCTTAGCTTCCTTTCATTGCATTAGAACATGCTCCTTTAGCTTGGAGGAGTTTGCTATTACCCACCTTCTGAAGCCCACTTCTGTCAATTCATCAAACTCATTCTCCATCCAGTTTTGTTCTCTCGCTGGCAAGAAGTTGTGATCCTTTGAAGGAGAACAGGCATTCTGGTTTTTGGAATTTTCAGCCTTTTTGCAGTGGTTTTTCCTCATCTTCGTGGATTTATCTACCTTTAGTCTTTGATGCTGGTGACCTTCAGATGGGATTTTTGTAAGGATGTCCTTTTTGTTGATGTTGACGCTATTCCTTTCTGTTAGTTTCCCTTCTAACAGTCAAGCCCCTCTGCTGCAGGTCTGCTGGAGTTTGCTGGAGGTCCACTCCAGACCCTGTTTGCCTGGGTATGACCAACGGAGGCTGCAGAACAGCAAATATTGCTGCCTGTTCCTTCCTCTGGAAGCTTCGTCCCAGAGGGGCACCCACCGATGCCAGCTGGACGTCTCCTGTATGAGGTGTCTGCCAGTCAGGAGGCATGAGGGTCAGGGACCCACTTGAGGAGGCAGTCTATCAGGGACCCACTTGAGGGACCCACTTGAGAAGGCAAAGCTCAAGTGCCGTGCTGGCAGATCTGCTGCTCTCTTCAGAGCCAGCAGGCAGGAACATTTGTCTGCTGAAACTGTGCCCACAGCCCCCCATACCCACAGGTGCTCTGTCCCAGGGAGATGGGTGTTTTATCTACAACCCCTAACTGAGGCTGCTGCCTTTCTTTCAGAGATGCCCTGCCCAGAGATGAGGAATCTAGAAAGGCAGTCTGACTACAGTGGCTTTGCCGAGCTGTGGTGGGCTCTGCCCAGTTTGAACATCCCAGCAGCTTTGTTTACACTGTGAGGGGAAAACAGCCTGCTCAAGCCTCAGTAAGGGCAGAAACCCCTCCCCACACCAAGCTCCAGCATCCCTAGTAGACTTCAGGCTGCTGTGCTGGCAGCAAGAATTTCATGCCAGTGGATAGAGGTGGCACCCTGGCTTCAGCCCCTTTTCCAAGGGAGTGAATGGTTCATCTCACTGGCATTCCAGGTGCCACTGGGGTAGGAAAAAAAAAAGCTGCAGCTAGCTTGGTGTCTGCCCAAATGGCTGCCCAGTTTTGTGCTTGAAACCCAGGGCCCTAGTGGTGTAGGCACCCGAGAGAATCTCCTGGCTTGCCAGTTGTGAAGACTGTGAGAAAAGCATAGTATCTGGGCCAGAATGCATGTTCCTTACCACACAGTCCCTCACGGCTTCCCTTGGCTAGGGGAGGCAGTTCTCCAACCCCTTGTGCTTCCCGGGTGAGGCAATGCCCTACCCTGCTTCAGCTCACCCTCCTTGGGCTGCACCCACTATCTAACCAATCCCAATGAGATGAGCTGGGTACCTCAGTTGGAAATGCAGAAATCACCCGCTTTCTGCATTGATCTTGCTGGGAGATGCAGACCACAGCTGTTCCTATTCATCCATCTTGCCAACCACCCCCAGTGCTTCTTATTAACCACACTACCTAGGAACTCCAGTTTGGCAAGGAAAGTCTAAAAAATAATGGAATAGATACTCATGTGAACTAGTGAACATTGTTGTATATGGCCACAAGTCATGTTTCTAATGACCTCTAATTCACAGAATTTCTTCTTAGAGATGTAGAGAGTGGAGTGGGGATGGATCAGAGTAGTATTCTACAGAGGGTGCCAGTGACATCCTCTTATGTAAAGGGTACACATACTAACTTACTGGGCAAGTTGCAAAGTTTAGAATTACTAACTTTAGAATAGGAAATACTCAAATAGGTAAGGGTTTGTCCTTTTACTAGTATATAGTAAACCTTGGAAAGCCATGACCAAAGGGTAGAACATGAGCCACAAATGTATCAATTCTGAACTTAATTAAATTCATGGTTGGTAAAAATATATTCTCACTTGCTATAAATCTGCTAGATTTTTGAGATTCAATTAAACAAACATTTTCCAGAGTGTATTTCTTAGAGTAGTAGTTTTAAGCAAAACTAATAAATGATACCAAAATCAAGACAACAGTTTTAGAAATACTAATTTATCACCTTTAAATAGGCTTCTTCTGTAAAACACGATTTCTCAGTTTAATCATATGTCAATAGCAATAAGAGGATATATTATGCAGCATTGCTCAAATACATTGGAACACAGAAAGCTTTACTCTCAGTATAGCTAGTGTTCCAAGGAATATATTGTAAAAAGTGCTAAATTAAAGGATATTTAGAACCTATATAGCAGAGGCAAATTACCTATCTGAAATGGCCAGGGAACTGTTATCTACAACATACTCTCTAGAGTAATCTTGTTGAAAAGGCAGATGCCGGCTGGGTGCAGTAACTGACACCTGTAATCCAGCACTCTGGGAGGCCAGGGCAGGTGGATCACTTGAGGCCAAGAGGATCACTTGAGGCCAAGAATTCGAGACCAGCTTGGCCAATATGGCAAAACCCTGCCTCTACTAAAAATACAAAAATTAACCAGGTGTGGTGACACACACCTGTACTCCCAGCTACTCGGGAGGCTGAGGCATGAGAATCGCTTGAACCCTGGAGGCAGAGCTTGCAGTGAGCCAAGATCATGCCCCTGCACTCCACCCTGGGCAACAGAATGAAACCCAGTTTGAAAAGAGGAGGAAAACAACAACAAAAAAAAAAAGAAAAAGAAAAGATGGACTAGTGTTCAGATGCTTTCCTTGATTCAGAATCAGCATGCCTCTTAAATACTGAATATAGTAAGATACACAAAACAGTAATTTAGCTTTTTCATATTGATACATGAACTTAGTATTTGATCTCAGCAAATTTAGAAAAAGAATTAGGAGCTTTTGATTTTCCACAAAAAAATCATTCCTCTAAACTTTATGAATTGAAAAAACTTGTCTTCATTTGATGATTCCAGTTTTGACGTTTTGTGTTAGTGGTGAAGTTCAGAAACTTAGAAACATAGTTGATTCCATAGAAAATTCAATTCTTGAAGAGTAGAACTTTGAATGTGCAGGGCGAATATGTGTGTTATGAATATGGGTCATAATTTATGCTTATGTAACTGAACATGTAGTTTTACTGGGGCTCCCTTTCTTCATTGCAAAAATACAACTTATCCTCAATACATAATTTATTGACTACTACAACTTAGCAAAAAGTGATTTGGCTTCATTATTCATCCCGATAAGAAAAATTGGGTGAATTAAAGGTATTGGAAAGGAAATTTTAACAGTGATATGAGAATGAAATGGGAGAAGGGAACAATAGAGACTTCAATATTATCTGTAATACTCTATTTTTTATATTTAAAAAAGTGATGCAAAAATGAAAAAATGACATTTGCCAATAATGCCAATGTATCACATAACTATTACATTACTTTACTTTGCTGCTTTTTTAAATTCAAAAAATAAATATTACTAACAATTTATATGATCATTCATTCAACAAATAATACTTGTTGAGAGCCTACTATGTGATAGGTGCTAGCAATAAAAGAGAGTGAAAAAGAGACATCATCCCCATCTCTCCTGGAGTTTGTGTTTAGATGTGAAATGTTTGAGATCTTATTTAGAATAGAATGTGTAAAAGGACAAAGTGAGGAAATGGGGGTGAATTAACTCATATTGATAATTAAGAGGTAGGGCTACTGTGGGTACTAAATCAGTAAGCAAAGGCCTTTCAATACTGAGAGGAGCTGCCTTATTTTTAGTGAAAATTGAGTTGGGAAAAAATACACACTGGCTGTGGGCCCCATAGCTAAAGCAGTCTCATGTGGTATTTAATTTTCTCACTGGTTGCAGCTCAAAGTTCACATGCATTTTTCTTTGATTCTCTCTAGTATATGACTGCTGCTGCTCCTATGCAAGGGACCTACATTCCTCAGTACACGCCTGTGCCTCCGACAGCTGTTTCTATTGAAGTAAGTCTATCCCTGTCTAATAGAGGTTAGAAGAAATAAATCTCAGTCACATACACTGTAGTCCCCCATAACCGTAGGAATCCTCACTTGCAATTTTTGTGCTACTCTAAAATATGACATTGTAAATGCAGTATATGAAAGTATAAACATTTACTTGAATGTGGCTGTGTTTTGCTTTGCACATGAAATGAGCTCCTGTGCTACGGAGGCACGACGGGAGTCTCTTTCATATTTAGAGAAAATTCCAGAAACCAAATCACAACTCCATCAAATTTTAATCACAAATACTTATAAAAGGAAAAAAGTTTGCAACTATATAATGAACTAGTTCTCTAATGCCTTGTTCCTCAAAGAGTGGTTCCTAGACCAGCATCATTGGTATCCCTTGACAGCTTGTTAGAAATGCAGACTTGCTGGGCATAATCCTTGCTACTTGAGAGGCTGAGACAGGAGGATCTCTTGAGACCAGAAGTTCAAGACCAGCCTGGGTCAAACAGTGAGACCCTGTCAGAAGGAAGAAAAAAAAAAAGAAATGTAGACTCTTAGGTACTATCCAGACCTACTGCATCTGAATTTGCATTTTAAGATGATCACTCAGTGATCCAAATGCACATTAAAATTTGAGAGACACTGGACTAATGCACTGGTTCTCAAACTTTTCTGCACATTTAAATTATTTTGAGAGCTTTAAAAAATATTGATTCGTGGGTCCTATCCCCAGAGATTATGATTTATTTGTCTGGAGAAAAGATCTTAGATGATTCTAATATGTACCAAAGACTAGAAACCATTGCTCTAGGCCATGAACCTGCACAGGTTTACAGCTTCTTACAGACAAGAAAGAAGTTGTACAACTCTTATTGCTGTAGATATCACGAATGATGATGTCAGCTTGTCCTTAATGGAAACTTTGCTGCTTTCATTCTCTCTTTCCATTGGGATAAATCTATGCCCTCTACACATCATTTTACTGGAATGCCCTCTACACATCATTTTACTGGACAGGGCCATAAACTACATAGAAATGGAGCGGGCACAGAGCTACGCAGATGGTGGTAAAACACTTAGGTATCTATATTCTTCTCTCTGGTTCTAGCCATTACTTTTTTATTGCCCTTCTTTCCCCTCTCCTGATGCACATGTGCATTATGGTCACCGTGCATTCCTTCTTAGCAGCTGGGAATCCTCTACAGTTGATGTCTTTGCTACTCCATTTGTTGGCAAGCAACTGCTGTGTTGGTACCACCCCACATAAAAATTCACCAAGACTCTCAATCTCTGAGATTGAGGGAAACCTTTATGGACTAAATTGGATCTTCTAAAATGTTTCCTGGTTTTGGTGTGTGACAAATGTTTGTTCATACCAAGGTTTAGGAAATCCAGATGTTTAACAGGGCACTGTTAGGTAGCTTAGGAAATCAAGGAGTGCCAATGTTTAAATCTTTCATGTGTTCTAGAGCTATAGGTCTCAAAGAATGTGTCATCTTAAGCAGTTTTAATTGTCTTTTCAGAATTTCAAGACTATATGATTAAATTTCATGTTCTTTGCTATATTTAGCTATCAAAAAGCACCTATACCATAAGAAAATTAAAAATCTGGACATTCTAGTCACTTGAAGTGTAAACTTCTGACACATATTTTCATTTCTCTGTGTACACCAAAGACATATACTTATCTACAAAATTTGACCATTTTGATGATTATGAGACATTTGACAGTGTAGCTTATTGGAAACAGTCTAATTATAGTTATATTTAGGGATAAAAAATACTTCACTGATAAAAATATAAATATACTCTGATATACAAATATAAATATACTCTGATATATTGCCTTGAACTAGTGATTATAAGGAAAAGCATTACTTCATTCTCTATGTGAAAATACTCATTGAACATTTATCAATATCTATAAAGGTGTGAGGTTTCAAAAAATAAATACCAACTAGTAAATTAGGAAAGAAAAGATTGAATAAATATAGAGAGAATTTTCAAATTCTCAAGAAGAAATTTAGGGAATTTCAGCAACAGAATTAACCAAGAATATCTGAAATTTGACATCACTGCAGGTATCCAGGACTACAAATAAAACCAGGAAAATTTATCAGGATAGGTGCTCTTCTTAGGCCTACTAACAACCAAATAAAATCACCTGTGCCTCTCTGGATTCCAAAAATATATTCCTGATTGTGACCAATTCCAGAAATCCACTCTTGCCAGCATCTGTGAGAAACAAACAAAAAAAAAATTAGAAAGGGTGAAGGAAAAGCAAACCAAAATTAAAGACAAGTTTTGTTGTTGTTTTCTTAAAACAAAATAAATCAAATCCAATTACCGAAGAGAAAACCTACTTAATAGCATCCTTTAAAAGATTTCCAAACTTTGATGTATATTTTTATTAAGGTCAGTTTCCATTGTTATCCCAAATGATATAGACATAATACAGTGAAATATGCCAGGAAAATGTTTGGACATACAAGTTTGTATAGGAATCCTGAAAGAGGATAAATTGTTATTTATTGTGGATAAATGTGCAAACCTGGTTTAAAAGTTCCAAGTATAGGCAAAATTATTTTCTGACCACTTAACTACTCCAACGACTTCTAATGGCCAGGCTTCTTGGTGTCACATTAGGATGAATTACTTAGCCCTTATCTAAATGTGCTCTCTGGGTTTCCTCTGAGTACTTATTGTGACTTCATGTAGCTGAGAGCATCTCTACTTAAGCCAAATACAAGAGGGGTGCTTACAGCCTATCTGTCTATCTAGAGAGATCCCTTTGTTGAAGCAAGTGAGGCTTTTATGTTCTTATTTGCCTCCTTAGGGTGTTGTTGCTGATACCTCTCCCCAGACAGTGGCACCTTCATCCCAGGACACCAGTGGTCAGCAGCAACAGATAGCAGTGGACACATCCAACGAACATGCACCTGCATATTCTTACCAACAGTCTAAGTAAGTCTGCTCTTTTCCTCAAGATCAGCCATCTTGACATCACTGTCTCATGTTGTATCTGTTAGCTTTTGCTGAAATATAAACCATCCCAAACTTAGCAACAGGCATTTATTTAGCTCATGCTTATGTGGGTTTGAAATCTGGGCTAACTTTGGGTGGATGGTTCTTCTGATCTTGACAGGAATCAAACATCTAGGAACAGCTGCTGATTATCTACGCATCTCTGCTTCTGGGTGTTGCCAGCTGTTGGATGTGTGATGGAAGTGACTAGGCCATATGTTTCTGATCCTCCAGCAGGCTAATTCACATGGAAGTCTCAGAATTTCAAGAATAGTAAAGAACAAGCCCAAATGTACCAGCACTCTTAATTCTGTTTATTACTAATTTTCTACTGTCTCATTAGCCGAAGCAAGTCACTTGGCCAAACAGTCAATGTAGCAGTTCACTTTGAAAAAGCTTGATATAGAGAAAGGCGTTGCAGCCATTAAAAAAAAAACGACCATATTTATTACTGGAAAAATTATAATATTCCTACCTGAAACTGAATAGAGTCTCAGTCTCCTCACTCTTAAATGAAAACAGTAACACTCCCCCTTGTAGGGTTACTTTGAATACACAGTTAAATGTCCATGAAAAAGGGTATTGTAAGATATGAAGCAATATAAAATATGGTCTTATTCAGGAATAAAATGGCAAGGATTTTCAGAATTACTCTTGAAAATCCTTAAATCACTCATAATGCAAAGTACATTTGGATTTGTGTTGAGTAAACATTTGGCAAACTTTGGTAAAGTTTGAGGGCTGTTTAGTGAAACCAAAAGAATTTAGAAAAGCAAAGTCTTTATACAGGTGTCTTGGCATGCAAACTATTCAACTTTGTAGATAACAATAAAATCCCTGATGAATAGAGAATCCCCAGACACTCCTGCCTGTCTACAGAGTGCTGCTCCATTATTTAAAATAATTTTTCTTGTTAAAGAAAAAAATTATTCTGATATTTGTTAAAACATTAAGAAATAATTTATTTATTAGGTTAGTACAAAAGTAATTGCCGTTTTTGCCGTTAAAAACCATAGGTATTAGGCCGGGCACTGTGGCTCACTCCTGTAATCCCAGCACTGTGGGAGGCCGAGGCGGGCGGATCAAGAGGTCAGGAGATGATAGAGACCATCCTGGCTAACACCGTGAAACCCCCCCCCACCGCGTCTCCGCTAAAAATATAAAAAACTTAGCTGGGCGTGGTGGCGGGCGCCTGTAGTCCCAGCTACTCCGGGGCGGGGGCGGGGGCGGGGCGGGCGGGGTCTGAGGCAGGAGAATGGCGTGAACTCGGGAGGCGGAGCTTGCAGTGAGCCGAGATTGCGCCACTGCACTCCAGCCTGGGTGACAGAGCAAGATTCCGTCTCAAAAAAAAAAAAACAAAAACAAAAACTATAGGTATTAAAATTATTGTAATAAGGGAAGAGAGAACATGCTCAGTTCAGAACACAGCAAAGACAGCTGGGGATTTGTAGCCAACAAGCCGAGTGAGGGGATCAGTGCATGGAGAATTACTAAGAGAAGACATCAAGAACAGGGGAATTACTGCTAACCTAAATTGACAGGATTTTTGCTGAAGGCAGATCAAGGAATGATAACATCAAATGTAGGGGATGAGAAAATTGATCAGATATTGAGGGTGGTCATATCAACGATAGGCTATTCTCCTTTAAACTGACTTAGCAATATTCTTGCTAAAACTAGGCTATAAAGAAAAGAACTGGCAAAAATGGGGGCAAAAGCCTATGCCTACTCAAGAAGGGGACTCAGTAGCCTGACTAAAAGTTGAGCAAGAAGAGAATGTTTGTCACTTTTTAACTTCAGTATACATTAAGAGATTTGTTTGTTAGATTCATCAAAACAATACACTCTTTTATGTGTGGTTTACGTCTAAAGTCAGCTTTACAAATTAAATTTGCTCAGAATATGACTTAAACTTACAAATATAAGGTATTATGATTGCCATTATTTATTAATAGCAATAATGACTTTCAGAAAAGATTGTTACCGAGTAAAGCCGTATGTTGTTGTTAATTTGACATAGCCTGTGTAAATCACTTTTATGTGCAAAACTAATACTGTGGTAGACTCTGAAACTCCAGTACAAGCATCTTGAAATTTTTTTTCAGCCCGGTCAATGGGTTATATGTGGGGAAAGGAGCAGATATTGGCTATGTATAAAGCATAGCAAGAGACATTGGCAGGAGATGAGAAATACTGTAGGTAATGGGAAATTGTATGTGACCATTTGACTGAGCCACGGGGTACCCATATATTTGGCAAAACAATATTTCTGGGTATGTCTGTGAGGGTGATTTTGGATGAGATTAATATTTGAATCAGTTAAAGCAGATTTCCCCCCCCTCCCCCCGTGGGAGGCTTTCATCCAATCAGTTAGTTGAAGCCCTGAATAGAGCAAAAAGATTGAACCTGTCATGAATGAATAAGAAGGAACTCCTGCTACTTGACTGCTAGAGCTAGAACATTGGTCTTTTCCTGCCTTTGGACTTGAACAAAAATATTGGCTCCTCTTAGATCTTGAGCCTGCCAGCTATAAAACTAAAATTTACATCAACTCTTTCAGTTCTCAGACTTTCAGACTCAAACTAGAATTACACTCTTGGCTCTCCTGGGTCTCCAGTCTGCCAACTGCAGATCATTGTAGATCATGGGACTTCTCAATCTTAATAATTGTGCAAGCCAATTCCTTAATTTAAAAAATCTCTGTATCTCTCCTCTCTCTCTTTCTCCCTCTTTCATGTGTGTGTATATATATATATGTACGTGCACACACATACACAAACATACACAGTTACTTCTGAAATTGGTTTTCTAATCTGATTAGTATTAAAACTAATGACTCTATTTCTAGTAGTAAAGAGAGCATTTATATTCCATGACATGATCTGGCAATGGAAATATGCAAAATATCTCAATTAGATACTCCTAATCAACCACTTATAAGAAGCAAGGAGATGGGTGACTATGTATATGACATTTTCAAACATATTTTGGGAAATTAATGAATATGATTGTCTGATTGCTCCTAATGTCACTAGACAAAGGGGGGAAAGAAGAATATGCATTCAGGCATTCAAATGTTTATTTCCTATAGTCACATGGCTGAGATTGCTGAAAATCAAACCCAGAATCTCATCCTATGACAGGCTGAGTTACAATAAAAGTTGAACTCCTAATTTCATGAGTATCTGCTGTTAAAGTGAAGGCATTGATTGGGAAAGAGTGGGATCCGTAATTGGCATGGATATATGGGGGAAAAAAACCTAATCAAGCTGGGGACAGTCAGTCCGTAAATATGATGAGTATTCTTTGCCAGTAGAAGAAGCCTCCCATGCCCAGTGAGAGTGGCTTCTCCACTACAATTGGGAATGATTTCTCTACCTCTGTGTGAGGAGATTAACCCTGCATTGCCTGAAAAAACTGGAATGGCCTCCCCTGAGTCAGCTGTCATGTAAGACAAAGCTGAGTCTTCTTAGGACTCACCTCCACCACCCCTCTTTGCATCTAGATCTATAACTAGGCTCAAGCCTAGCAAGCCCCTAAAGGTGAGGTACAAAGTATCACCTATAAGGAGGTGCACTACACTTCAGAAGAACTACTTGCATTTTTTACTTTACACAGACAGAAATTCAGGGAACATGCGTGGAAATGGATATCAAGGATGTGAGATAATAATGGAAGGAACATAACGTTGGATCAGCCCAAAGTAATTGACATGGGCTCACTAAGCATAGATTCTGCAATTAATGTTGCATCTCAAGGAGTTATTGACTCTAACAGCTTAGTTTGTTGACTAAAACATGGATCAAGAGATGACCCACAGTGGATATGCTAGTCCTACCTTGGTTTAACCTAGAGGAAGAGATTCAAAGGCTTAGAGAGATTTTCATATTAGAGTGGATTTATCATTTAAGATCTACTCACCCACACGGGGAGGGTCCAGAAGATATTTCACCACAACTATAAGAAATACATGTGTGAGGGGAGCCTTGGCATCCTTGAATAACTCTGTAATTGCTCTTCTCTGTAGCCCAGAACTTACAGTGGGAACTACAGTCACTGAATTGGGAAACCTAAATGCAATTAGAGTGATTGGATCCCTCTAATTGCATTTAGGGAATTGGATCCCTCTAATTGCATTTAGGGAATTGGATCCCTCTCTATCAAGAGGTCAGGAGATAGAGACCATCCTGGCTAACACGGTGAAACCCCCGTCTCTGCTAACATTAGGGAAACCTAAATGCAATTAGAGTGACTGGGGCCAGGTGGCAACATTCAGTCACCAAAAGCAAGGTTGGCATGGTTACTGCAGTGGACAGCAGAGTTAAAACAGCAATCAGAATTGTGTGGCTCATGCAGACTTATGACATTGGCTGGTTGATCATGGTGTTCCTAGAAGTGAAATACATAGGAAGTCTACTAAATTCTTATTTGCCTTATATAAGCAGAAAAGTTCTAGGTCAGGTGAATAAATGTCTAATTTGAATCATAAAGAGAGAGATTCATGGTACTTCAATCAATTCCCAGACTTAGCCAGTTTACAGACCAAGAATCCATTGACTGAAGAGGAGATTGGGTTTCCTCAAAGAAGGAAACAATAAACTGTCAAAAATGTATACTGTTAATTTTTCTCTCCACCTTCCCAAAAGGGACCTATTGCCTCTGACCAAAGAAAAGGAAAAAAAAAAAAAAACAGATCTTTCAGAGTCTATTGGACACAGGCTCTGACCTGACATTAATTCCAAGAGACCTAAAATGGCACCATCGTGCACCAGAGTATAGACATACAGAGGTCAGGGGATCAATGGAGTTTTAGCTCAGGTTCTTCTTACAGTGGATTCCATGAATCCCCAAGCCCATCTTGTGGTTGTTTCTTTAGTTCTAGAATGCTCAGTAGCTTGCAGAACCCCTCACATTGGTTCCCTGGCTTGCAGAATGAGGACTTTTATGGTGGAACAGGCAAAATGGAAGACAGGAACTGCCTCTACATAGGCAAATAGTAAACCAAATTCAGTAATGCATTTCTAGAGGGATTGCAAAAATTAGTGTTACTGTCAAGAACTTGAAACATGCACAGTGTCGATTTCCATCATAACTCCATTTAACTTTTCCATTTAGCCTGTGCAAAAGACAGATGGAACTTAGAGAAGGACAATAGATTATTGTAAGCATACTGCATTAGTCTGTTTTCATGCTGCTGATAAAGACATACCTGAGACTGGGCAGAAAAAGAGGATTAATTGGATTTACAGTTCCACATGGCCAGGGAGGCCTCAGAATCATGGCAGGAGGTGAAAGGCAGTTCTTATATGGCAGCAACAAGAGAAAATGAGGAAGATGTGAAAGCGGAAACCCCGGATAAAACCATCAGATCTCATGAGATTCATTCACTACCATGAGAACAGTATGGAGGAAACCACCCCCATGACTCAAATTATCTCTCACTGGGTGCCTCCCACAACACATGGGAATTATGGAAGTACAGTTCCAGATGAGATTTGGAGCCAAACCATATCACTTACTCAGGTGGTGATTCCAGTGACAGTGGCTGTATCAAATGTGGTTTCACTGCTTGTGCAAATTAACACACCCCTTGGTACCTGTTAGGCATCTGTTGATCTGGCACATTCCTTTGTTTCTCCATTACTGTCAATAAGACCCACCATAAAGTTTGTTTTCAGCTTTCAAGGCCACCAATATACCTCCAGTGTCCTACCTCAGGAATATATTAGCCTAGGCCATAATTTAATTTGCATGGATCTTAATGATCTCTCCCTTCCACAAGATATCATACTGGTCCATTACATATTAGACTTAATGAGCAAGAAGTAATAACTACTCTAGATTTATTAGTAGAACATGTGTGTGTCCAAGACTGGTAAATAAATTCAGCAAAAATTCTAGGAACTTCTATCAGTGATTTTTAGAGGTCCAGTATGGTAGGGTTTGTGAAAATACATCTCTAAGGGTGAAAGATAAGTTTAATCCTGTTGCATCTAGTATCTCCTATCACCAAAAAAAGCACAATGCTGAGTGGCTTCTTTGGATTTTAGAAGTCATATGTGGGTGTGTGACTCTCACCCATTTATTGAGTGACACAAAGAACTGCTAGTTTTAAATGGGACTCAGAACAAGAGAAGGTTTCATAATAGGTCCAGGCTGCAATGGAAGCTGCTCTGTCACTTGAGCCATATAATTCAGCAGATCCAATGGTGCTTGAAGTGTCAGTTGCAAATAGGGATGCTATTTGGAGGTGTTAACAGGCTCTTATAGGTGAATTGCAGTGAAGGCCCTTAGGATTTTGGAGCAAAGCCTTGCCATTCTCTATCAATAACTACTTTCCTTTTGAGAAACAGCTCTTGGCTTGCTACTGGGCCTCAGCAGAAACTGAACACTTAACTATGCGCAATCAAGTTACCATGTGAACTGAGCTACCTTGTCATGAATTGGGTGTTATCTGACTCACCAAGCCATAAAGATAGACATGCAGTACTCCATCATAAAATGGAAGTGGTATACACATGATCAGGCTTCAGCAGACCCTGAAGGCACAGAAAGCTACGTGCAAAAGCGGCCCAAATATCCCTGTTTCCCACTCCTGCTATCCTGCCTCTTCAGGTCTAGTTTATAGGTGGCTCTGCATGATACGCAGGCACAACCAACAGTGGGCACCTGAGACACTGTAGTCCCTTTCTGGGCCATTCCTGAAGGACAGTGGTGAAGTGAAATCCTTTCATTGGGTAGAACTCATATAAGTGCCTCTGGCTGTTCACTTTGCTTGGAAGGAAAAATGGCCAGAAGTATGACTATATACTTAATCATGGGCTATATCCAAGAGTTTGGTTGGATGGTCAGGGACTTGGAAAGAACGTGACTGGGAAATTGGTGACAAAGAAATTTGTGGAAAAGGTATGTGAAAATCTTATAAATAATAAACAAAGAGAAGATATTGATAGTCCATGTAAATGTCCATCATAGGATCACCTCCAGAGAGAATTTTGATAATCAAGATATAAGATGAATATGTGTCTGTGAATATGAGTCAGCTCTTTCTTCAGCCATTCCTGTCATTGCCCAATGCACTCATGAACAAAATGGCCATGGTTACAGAGATGAAGGTTATGAGTGAGATCAGCAACATGGACTTTTGTTCACCAAGGAAAACCTGGCATAGGCACTGCTGAGTGCCCGAACTGCCAGCAACATATCCCTGATATGGCACCATTCTCTGAGGTGATCAGCCAGCTAACTGGTACTAGGATGATTACATTGGACTACTTCCATCATGAAAGGGGCAATATTTTCTTCTTACTAGACAACAAACTTTGGATGTGGACTTGCCTTTCCTATACATAATGTTTCTGCCAAAACTACCATCAGTGAACTTAAAGAATGCTTTATCCACCATCATGTTATTCTACACGACATTGCTTCTGATCAAGGAACTCATTTCATAGCAAATAAGGCATGGCAATGTGCCCAGGCTCATAGAATTCACTGATCTTGCTATGTTCCCCACCACCCTGAAGCAGCTGGCTTGATAGACAATGGAATGTCCTTTTGAAGACTCAATTGCAGTGCTAGCTAACTGGCAATACCATACAGGGATGGGTGAAGGATTTCTGAAAGGCTATATGTGCTTTGAATGAGTACCCAATATATAAGGTGCTGGTCTCCTATAGCCAGGTTTCATGGGTCCAGAAATTAAAAGGTAAAAATGAGAGTGGCACTACTCACTATTACCCTTAGTGAGTCATTAGCAAAATTTTTGCTTCCTGTACCCATGACATTATGTTTTGCTGGCCAACATACCTCAGTTGCTAAGGGAGAAATGCTTCCACCAGCAGAGACAACAATAATTCTACTGAACTAGAAGTTAATACTGCTGCTCAGCCACTTTGGAGTCCTCATGTTTCTGAATCAACAGGCAAATAAGTGAGTTACTGTGCTGGCTGGGGTGATTAATCCTGACTAACAAAGGGAAATCATACTACTACTCTACAGTGGAGGTAAGGAAAAGAATATCTGGAATGCAGAAGATCCCTTAGTGTGTCTCTTAGTATTACCATGCCCTGTGATTAAGGTCAATGGAAAATTACAACACAATCCAAGCAGGACTACTCAATCCAATGGCCCAGATCCTTCAGGAATGGGGGTTTGGGTCACCCCACCAGGTAAAGCATCATGACCAGCTGAAGTACTTGCTGAAGGCAAAGGGAACACAGAATGAATAGTGAAAGAAGATTATTATAAATATCAGCTATGACCAGCTACAGCAATAAAGACTATAATTGCCATCAGTATCTCCTCCTTACCTTTTCATGGATACATTTGTGTGCGTGTATGTTTATATGTTAACATATATTAAGCAAATATCTTTTACTCTCTTATGTATAATTGTATATTGACTTCATATCATAGTATTTAGGTATTGTTCATTTTACATCAGTATTTAAGTTACAAAATATCAAAGAGGAGAGTAAATGTCACTCAAAGACTTTACCTCTATTTCTGTGAAAGGGGTTCGTGTGTTTTCAGCCATATGTAGGATAGTTGTGTCATGTTATAAGGAATCATGTCCTTGTTATTGTCTTTACTTAAAGATTAAATATGGTTTATGAAGATGCATATGAATTCCAGGTTGACAAGAAGTTAACTTGTGATAGTTAATTTTATGTGTCAATTTGACTGGACCATGGGATACTCATATAGTCTGTCAAACATTATTTCCGGGTATGTCTGTGAGGGTGCTTTTGGATGAGTGGACTGAGTAAAGCAGGTGGCCCTCCCCAGTGTGGGAGGTCCTTATCCTATCAGCTGAAGGCCTGAACAGCACAAAAAGTTGAGCCTCCTCTGAATAAAAGAAAACTCCTGGCGGACTAAGCTAGAACATCGGTCTTTTCCTGCCTTTGGACTTCAACTGAAACATTGGCTTTTCTTGGGTTTGAGCCTGCCAGCTCTGGGACTTCAATTTACATCATCAGCTTTCCTGGTTCTCAGGCTGTCAGACTCAAAGTGGAACTATACTATCAGTATCAGCTCTCCTGGGTCTCCAGATTGCTGACCACAGATCTTGGAGCAAATTTTTTATAATAAATATCTCCTATTTCTGTTTCTTTAGAAAATTCCCACTAATATACTGTTTGCCAGAAACACCTCTCAAGACTCAGTGAGTAGGTGAAACTGGCTTTGGTTGTGCCGAAACAGAATAAGGAAATGAATGATTCTAGAACCTTCCTGCTCACTGTTTAATGATGTCTGGATAAATGGAAAAAAAATACTTTCATTTATCCAATCAACAATTAATTATTGAGCACCTACTATGTGAAAGGCAGCATTCTAGGTGCTAGGGAAAGACTAATGAAAGAGGCAAATACCTCCCCTACTCTCTTGGAGTTTACTTCTAGTAGTAGACTTATAATCAATGGATCAATCGGAAAATAATCAAAAAGAGAGCTACAAAGCAGATTATTTTGAAACAAAGTGACCGAGTACCTAAGATTAGGTATCAGAAGAAGCCTGTCTATACAGTCTTCAGATCTGAAAGCAATTAGAAGCTAATAATGGAGAGATTCGGAGAAAAAGTATTTTAAGCAGATGAAACAGGAAGTTCAGAGGCCCTGAGGGGCCACCTGAAGCATGAATGTCCTGAACTAGAGGGGAGAGTAATAGGAGATAAGTCAAACATGCCAGCTGTTATAGAGTCTTTAGCCCTTGGCTACTTGGCTTTGTGTCCAGTAATTATACTTTGTTATATTCTAAGTGAGCTAGGAAACTTTTGGAAGGCTTTAAAAAAACAGGAATGACATGATTTGATTTAAACATCAATGACTATTACCAACGGATGCTAGGTAAAGAAGAGCATGTTTCAAGGATGGATTTCAGAATGCAAATTTTTCCCCTTCTTGCAACTGTCCAGAATCTCTTTCTCTCCCCGCCTGATTAAAGAAGCTTTAGTTGCTTCCATTTGTGAACCTCTAGTGAAGTGCTCTCTTCTCTCTCAAGGCTGTCCCTACCCATGTGTAAGGCACCTTTGCCTGGTCATTGTATGGTGTGGTGGGGAAGCAGGTGTTTTGCCTGATCCAAAGAGAGCATCTCTGCCTCTAATGGACTCTGGTGACAGTCTCCCCATCACCTCCATACGCAGGTCCAGCTTCACTTGTGGTACCAGCATTATGCCAGGTATTGTACTAGGAGACAGGATCCCTGCCCTCCAAGGCTTACAATCCAGTAGATGATTTAGATCTACATATGAATTATCTATATCTGTATCTATATCTATCTATGTACTGCAATGAAGAAAATGAACTCTCTTTGAAAGTACTGTAGTGACAGAATGCACATCATTTTTCTTTTCTGGCTCGATAAACATTAATGGAAGTTTTGGCAACTGGATCTGGGTCTTATGGGAAAAAGCAATGTTCTAGGCAGAATAATAGTCTGACCGAAGTTCAGGGGTGGGAAAGCTCAGAGTATTTCTCTGAGAAATGAAGCAGACTAATAGAATAGTGTGAAAAGGCAGATTTGACCCAGATTCTAATATCATGTGTCATACTGAGGTGCTTGGATAGCGTTTTCTTTGTTCTAGGACTGCTATTCCAGCTGAAGTAGACAATGCACTTGGAAGCATTGAAAATCCACAGTCCTATTATTTCAGTGATTCACACAGGAGGAGGTAAAGGTCTGAAGTATGATGGTAGTGGGTATAACGGTAGGGTAGGGAAGTAGAATAGGGATAGACCAAAGAAAAAGAAAGAAACAAAAAAGACTTAAAAATTCCAAGCAAAACAGTGAAGTTATTGATGGCATTAACAGAGGCAGATGAGCTAAAAGCCCAGGAAGGCCTGATTTTTGGAGAAAGACAAGGAATCTAATTATTCTGAACACACCTTGGAACATAAAATATTTCAATGGTGTGACAGGCGAAAAGTGTGGCATGTGAAAACCACTTACATTGCCCTATGGGCATTAAACCTGGAGAAAATTTTAACAGCTCCTGCTTATATTCTCTTTTTTCTGGAGAAAATTTTAACAGCTCCTGCTTATATTCTCTTTTTTGATATGATACAAAGCGCTAAAAGTTTTTGACTTAAAACAACACTAGCAACACAAAATTGAATGAAACAAAATGAATAAATAAAATTAATTTGTAGATGGCAATCACTCCTGTAAATTTGTAAACAGGAATAATTAATGTGACTCCATCTAAGTTTATATCAGTTTTAGCCACAGTAAGACATGAGATTCTTCACAACCATTCAAGGAAGACACTGGTAATTCAGCTTAGCATTTGGGTCATAAAAACTGGGTTTCTTTTCATTGATAACCATCACTGGGAAAAGTTTGAGGGTTGCAAGAGCACACATGGAGGCACTTTGTAAATATTTAACAAGCATTAATTAGAAAGTAGGCATAACACAATTTATACAGTTTGCTCTGTATACTTGAAGTCCCAGGTCTGTTTTTAGGGATAACCTGACCATATCTTACATGAAAAATTCGCTCAGGTTAGATTTGACCATTTTCTGGAGGTACGGTGATGTTATCCTTACAGAAGGCACCAGAAAATTATTCAACAACAGTCCAACTTTGAGATCAAGCTCAAACAACATCCTAAAGTTAGTTATATGCTACAAATTTCCCCACATTTTTAATATTTAAAGCTTTTTTATTAAAAAAAATTATAGAAAGGGTCTCACTCTGTTACCTAGGCTGAAGTGCAGTGGTGCAATCATGGCTCACTACAACCTCAAACTCTTGGACTCAAGTGATCCTTCCTCCTCAGCCTCCCAAGTAGCTAAGATTACAGACACCTATCACTTCGCCTGGTTTTTCCCCACGTTTTTATTGTATCCTTCCTTTTCTTGTAAAGTGTAGAATATCTCTAAAATAATTTAACCAATCCACATTATCTTGAATCCTACAAGTTTCACAAATGGCAGCTCATTTCCAGCATCATTATGCTAATTAACATGCTACTACTTTCATCAGGCAGCCCATTTCTAACAATCATTATGTTAATTGAGATACAATAGCTTTAAGTACTTGTACAAACCTCTGGCCTTTCTCATTAAATGCTAGCTGACATTCTGTGGGGTGTGAAATTCTGATTAGGGCAGCAAGTGTTCCTGAAAAGTAGCTTAACCCATTATACATACATCTAACATCACAACGTCTGCACTAAAGATATTGTAAAGTACAGACTTCATCACAGATGGTTTAAAGAGAAGAGTTTGAGAAATATAAATGATGTGCCTATGAATTAAGGGACTATATTTGGGATATATGTTGGCAAATATTTAATATTCCAAATTCCACATTTCAAGGTAAATCAAAGGACTTCACATTTCAGTATTTATAGAGTTTTCTTTCTCCCATTGTTATAAGAGGCTACTTGAGGGATAAAAGACTACATATAGGGTACGGTGTATACTGCTCAGGTGACAAGTGCACCAAAATCTAAAAATTCATCACTATAGAATTCATTCATGTAACCAAAACCACTTGTACTCCAAAAACTATTAAAATAATAATAAAAAAGAGGCTACTAATGCAAAGGGATTCCAGATTCTTATCAGAGAAGGAGGAAATAACTGTGGTTTGTTTGGAAATTCCAATTCCCACCCAAGTTATCTGTTTTCCTTTGTGCTATGTAGGAAACCTTAAAAATAACTAGATCTGAAAAGTATGTCTTCAATCAAAGTTAAATTCTAATACGTGGAATCAGAAGTCCTTGGTTCAGATTCCACTTTTACCACTTCCTAGTTATCACTCAGCCCTCTGGAGCCTCATTTTACTCTTCCTTAAAGTGAGAGGATTACATCAGTGTTCTCCAAAGAGTGTTAATTAGGTCTCTAGTACTGAGGGAGGATTTGCCACTGTGCCCTGGAGTTGGGGTGGGGTGGGAGGGAAGCACTTTCTGGTCCAATTATGTTGGGATACACTGGTTTAAAGTAAGTGAAATAGTTTGCTTATTTCATTTTTCTTCAAAGTCGTAAAAATACTAATTGATATGACCTCCTAGAGTGTCCGAAAACTACAGCCAATGTTTTACTTCCAGAAAGATGAGGGTGTGTGATGCCTTCCTCTCAGGGAATTCTAAGAGGCTTTTTAAAATAATTATTTATGTCTATATATATATAGAGAGAGAGAGAGCGCCAGAGTCTCACTCTGTCACTCAGGCTGGAGTGTAGTGGCATGATCTCAGCTCACTGCAACCTCCACCTCCCCATTCAAGCAGTTCTCCTGCCTCAGCCTCCCAAGTAGCTGGGATTACTGTAGCACGCACCACCATGCCCAGCTAATTTTTGTATTTTTAGTAGAGATGTGTTTTCGCCATGTTAGCCAGGCTTATCTCGAACTCTGGGTCTTAAGTGATCCTCCTGTGTTGGCCTCCCAAAATGCTGGGGTTACAGGCATGAGCCACTGTGCCTGGCCTCCAAGATTTTTTAAAATTAAATTATTAATTCTTCCTATCCATGAGCATGGAATGTTTTTCCATTTGTTTGTGTCCTCTCTTATTCCTTGAGCAGTGGTTTGTAGTTCTCCTTGAAGAGGCCCTTCACATCTCTTGTAAGTTGTATTCCTAGGTATTTTATTCTCTTTGTAGCATCTGTGAATGGGAATTCACTCATGATTTGGCTGTTTGTCTGTTATTGGTGTATAGGAATGCTTGTGATTTTTGCACCTTGATTTTGTATCTTGAGAATGTGCTAAAGTTGCTTATCAGCTTAAGGAGATTTTGGGCTGAGATGATGGAGTTTTCTAAACATACAATCATGTCATCTGCAAACAGAGAGAATTTGAATTCCTCTTTTCCTAATTGAATGCCCTTTATTTCTTTCTCTTGCCTGATTGCCCTGGCCAGAACTTCCAATACTATCTTGAATAGGAGTGGTTAGAGAGGGCATCCTTGTCTTGTGCCAGTTTTCAAAGGGAATGTTTCCAGTTTTTGCCCATTCAGAATGATATCGGGTGTGGGTGTGTCATAAATAGCTCTTATTATTTTGAGATACATTCCATCAATATCTAGTTTATTGAGAGTTTTTAGCATGAAGGGCTATTGAATTTTCTTGAAGGCCTTTTCTGCATCTATTGAGATAATCATGTGAAAATGGCCATACTGCCTAAAGTAATTTATATATTTAATGCTATCCCCATCAAGCTACCATTGACTTTCTTCACAGAATTGGAAAAAACTACTTTAAATTTCATATGAAACCAAAAAAGAGCCCGCATAGCCAAGACAATCCTAAGCAAAAAGAACGAAGCTGGAGACATCACGCTACCTGACTTCAAACTATACTACAAGGCTACAGTAACCAAAACAGCATGGTACTGGTACCAAAACAGATATATAGACCAATGGAACAGATCAGAGGCCTCAGAAATAACACCACACATCTACAACCATCTGACCTTTGACAAACCTGGTAAAAAGAAGCAATGGGGAAAGGATTCCCTATTTAATAAATGGTATTGGGAAAACTGGCTAACCATATGCAGAAAGCTGAAACTGGATCCCTTCCTTACACCTTATACAAAAATTAACTCAAGATGGATTAAAGACTTAAACATAAGACCTAAAACCATAAAAACCCTAGAAGAAAATCAAGACATAGGCATGGGCAAAGACTTCATGACTAAAACACCAAAAGCAATGGCAAAAAAGAAGCCAAACTAGACAAATGGGATCTAATTAAACTAAAGAACTTCTGCACAGCAAAAGAAACTATCATCAAGGTGAACAGGCAACATATAGAATGGGAGCAAATTTTTGCAATCTATCCATCTGACAAAGGTCTAATATCCAGAATCTACAAAGAACTTGAACAAATTTACAAGAAAAAAACAACCCCATCAAAAAGTGGCCAAAGGATATGAACAGACACTTCTCAAAAGAAGATATTTATGCAGCCAACAAATATGAAAAAAAGCTCATCACCACTGGTCATTAGAGAAATGCAAATCAAAACCACAATGAGAGACCATTTCATGCCAGTTAGAATGGCAATCATTAAAAAGTCAGGAAACAACAGATGCTGGAGAGGATGTGGAGAAATAGGAACACTTTTACACTGTTGGTGGGAGTGTAAATTAGTTCAACCATTGTGGAAGACAGTGTGGGGATTCCTCAAGGATCTAGAACCAGAAATACCATTTGACCCAGCAATCCCATTACTGGGTATATACCCAAAGGATTATAAATCTTTCTACTATAAAGACACATGCCCACGGATGTTTACTGTGGCACTGTTCACAATAGCAAAGAGTTGGAACCAACCCAAATGCCCATTAATGATAGACTTGATAAAGAAAATGTGGCACATATACGCCATGGAATACTATGCAGTCATAAAAAAGGATAAGTTCATGTCCTTTGGAGGGACATGGATGAAATTGGAAACCATCATTCTCAGCAAACTAACACAAGAACAGAAAACCTAACACCACATGTTCTCACTCATAAGTGGGAGTTGAACAGTGAGAATATGGACATCAAGGGTGGGAGCATCACATACTGGGGCCTGTCAGGGAGTGGGGGGCTAAGGAAGGGATAGCATTAGGAGAAATACCTAATGTAGTTGATGGGTTGATGGGTACAGCAAATCACCATGGCATGTGTATATACCTATGTAACAAACCTGCACGTTCTGCATATGTATCCCAGGACTTAAAGTATAATAAAAGAAATTAAATTATTAAAGAAGTCTAACAGTTTCATCTACATGTTGTAATTTGGATACCTATGTAAAAGATTACATTCTTTCAAGAACAATTTTTTAAAATATTCATGCCCTTCTTTATGGGTGCCCTAACCACTTCTTTAGTTTACCTGTGAGTAATCCGGTAGAGGGAATATACTGTGACGTTTTTCCACACTCTGGATCACAGAATCCCACTTTTTACATAGCATTACATGAAGCTAGTCTGTCAGGAATTATTCTGGAAAATATTGTTTCATTTGGCTATCTCTAAGACTTCCTCCTGCTCTAAAATAGATTTCTAAGATTATCGTTTGTTACGTTCCAATATATTCACTGTGCCTTTTTTTTTTTTTTTGTTTTTTTGAGGGTGGAGGAGTGATGAGAGGATTCAAAATGACTCTATTCTTAAATTCAGTGAAATTCCTACTCTACCACATTTACTCTGACTTTAGAAGGCCCTCATCTCAACCCTGGTATTGCAAGTTCTTTTTATACTTCAAATCTTCTCTGGCTAACTGAACTGCCATGAATACCAAATTTCTATACGTTGTCAGTATATTAATGATGAGCAAATTATGTCCTTCACACTTGTAATACAACATTCTATGTATTTTAATATATTGTAATAATACATTTTATGTGCACTGTGTTTTACAGTTTGCAAATGATTTCCATACTCATTATTTCTTCACATGAATTCCTGTTTTCAAGTTGTAACCCATTTTATTTCTAAAATGTCCAACTTAAAATGTTCTTGTTGCCAAAGATCCCAGCCTAAAAAAAATTAAAACCCTTCTGTTTTTAGGAATTTCAGTGCAATCCATAAGTATTATGTAAATGTGCACATTCACATTTATTCTAGGACAGAGGAGATGGGCAGGAGTGAATTCAGTTCTACTAAATGGCAAGATCCTTTTTCCTTCAAACGTCAGCTAGCAAACATGAACTTGTAAAATACAACCATCTATTTGCCATCATTTGTTTTCATGTGGCAATGGGACCATTTTAAAGACCAAGCAAATTATGGGATAGGGCTATTGGAAACATTTGTGCACAGTTATAAAACCTAAAGTAGTTCCAGCTTAGCTCATAAATATCAATGCTTTTGAGACCAGTGAATATCAAGTACTTGAGCTTGATGGGTCAGGTATTCTACGCACTGTAGGTCCACTGAATAAGACATCACTCACTGAGCAGCTGCTAAAGAGATTCATGGTGTTTTAGGCATTTTTGGTTCAGTACACAATAATGGGAGTGGGAACAAAGAACAGACTCTCCCCCAACACACATACACACACACACACACAAACTATATAACCAAGAAAAAAATTGTTCCCATAGTAATACAGATTTTTAGAAATAAATGGAGTAAGTCTATAGTTTGCAAAGCTAGAGATAGTTAAAATATAAACCATGGTTCCCATGACTACCACTAATAAAATTTTTCTTATTGTTGCTACTGTATGAAAATTGTAATTGCTGTACTTCTTAGAAGATATGTCACTTTCTCATATAACACAGAAAAATAATTTTAGCTTTTATAAAACTTTAGGTTTTATAACTGTACACAAATGTTTCCAATAGCCCTCTCCCATAATTTTCTTGGTCTTTAAAATGGTCCCATTGCCACATGAAAACACAGAAAAATACATTTTTAGGGACTTAACCTATTGATAAAAATTGAATATTCTATCTCTCAACTAGTAGCTTTCCTCACATGATTTTAAGAAGAAATTAATCAGGTTCCTAATAGCCATAGCTGGCTCATATGATGGCTTTTTGCAAATTAGGAAACTGTGTCCTTTCTGGGCCATCTCAAGCTAAACATTACACAGTTTAAAACACTGTGAATTGGGGTTACAGCTCTCCTCCAGGGTACGTACCTGGGGAGCAGACAATGGGCTGAAATTTGGCCCCCACTCCCTCAGTCATGCATCTTGCATAGTAAACAATCTGTAAAACTATACATAGTAACACTGAGTCATATTTACTAAATTAAGCAACTGTGCATCAGAAGAACTTGCATAACTTCTTGCTGGCATCTAATACCCTGAGCGAAGTGGCCTTCAGCTAAATGTAACTTACAGACAATATAAAGGTCCTTCTTTCTATAGCACAACTCTGAGGTTATTTTACAAACTTCTAATCTGTGGGCAAAAGAGCTAAGTGTAAAGTCATCCTGCTGGAAGGTTAACCTTGCAACATAGAAGGGGCAGTAGCAGAAGTCTTTATTTGAAATGAACTAAGCAAAGTGGCATATAATAAAATGATGTTTTTCTAGTTAAACACCTATTGTGTATATACCACCCTGCCTAAAGGGTAAAAGGTAGAAGTAAAATATAGTTCCTGCTCTCACAAATTTATAATCTTGATGGGGGAATGAACAAGAAAGAAGAGAAGGGGAAGAGGAAAACAGAATAAAACTGCATTGGCCTCTTAACTGTCTCACTTATTTCCTCAGGCAATAAGCTTTATGTAAATGTACGTGATGAATACCACGAGATAACATACAACCCAGTTATTTTGGGTGCATAGTAAAGAATCTCATATATGTTGCTGGAATTAGTGATGATTCCTATAGTAGTTTTGAAGGAACAGAATTACTCAAAGGATCTGTAAGGAGCTATAACCTAAGCTATTAACCTTGATTTTTAATGTAAACAAACTCTCTGGCCCAAATCTGTATTTAAATGAAAGTGGCAGAATTGGACAATCTCATAGACTCAGTATGATTTTCTGATGCTTTTGTGACTATGTTATATTGAAAGCTTGGTATCTTTTAAAGCTGCCTCATTGGAAAAGGGTACAGAAGGTGATTTCAAAGTTCCTTTAATTTAATGACCACTCTTATTCAATTGTTTTCACAGACCATAAACAGGACTGAAGAATGTCCGTCTGAATCTTTGCCTTGAATGAAGAAACTTCATTGAACAAGAAGTTGGCTTCCAGTTTGCACAGACGTCAATGGAATGCATTTTTTTGTTTTTGTTTTTTCTTTAGTTTTATACCTTACCCAATGAAAACAAAGTTTTTATGTGCTGTGCAAATGGTCTTCATGTGGTCTGACAATTTATTTTTGCCATCATTTTTTTTTTAATTAAAAAATTTCCAGAAGAGGAAAAAAAAAACTACAAAAAACAAAACATTGAAGGTTGATATTTTATGTGGAAGAACATTTCAATTGAATTCAGAATTTTCCTGAATGTGTAGATACATTTTTTTTTAACAGAAAACCTGATGTCAAGAGGTGGGCAATAGAAATGGAAACAAATTGTCTTCCTCAATAATGAAGCTACTTTCTCTTTTTCCCTTCTTGTTTTAATCTAGTGGGTTTTATTTTATTTTTTCTTAGAAATATTTAGGTAAGGTTTATCTTGAATCTTAATTGCCTTAATTTTAAGGACGTCAAAGGCTCTCGAGGCAAGCTGTCAACATCTTGTTAAAAACAAAAATCAAGAAAGAATTGAAATATTGTGCCGGCTTTCACTGGCACAGAAGTTTAAGACTATGAGTTTTTAGGGTGAAAAAAAACTGTACAGTTTAAATGAAAACGTTTTTCTTCATTTGAAGAAAATTTGTTGATAAAAGAAACCATGGCAACTGCAAGAATTGGAAAAATGCTGGGACTTTTCATGAACTTTGTCTTAAGTGTTGACATGAATCATTCTAAAAGGCTAAAACATTTTACAGTAAAGTTATTAATGTTGGTTTAAAAACAACTGCATTAGAAATAATGCGTGTTTGGGGGCAGAATGCAGATTTTTTTAATTTACAAAGCGTGATCGCTAGCAAAAGCATTAGTGCTTTTTATCTGCAGTCTTTTTTATGAGCTTTACAAAGTTTTTAGTCAGCTTTGCTTGTCACATTGCAAAACCTAGCTTAAGAGCATTAAAAAAAAAACTTAAGTAGATAGGAGCTTATGGTCAAAAAGTGCAAAAAAACAAAAAAAAAGCAATAGATAGAGAAATTGTTGACAATTTCTGTAGTCTTTCCTAGTTGTGATCAAATTCAGCCTATGGATGGCCTATTTTATACCAAAGATGAAGTGACACCCTATTACAGTCCAGAAGATAGAGGTTGTTTTTGTTTCTTTTCTTTTTAAAAAAAAAAAAATTTATTTGACCGACATGGCCGGACCAGTTCTTACTTTGTTGTTTGTTTAAACTACCTTCCACTGGTGTTTTACATAGTGCAAAAAAAAAGAGGGTGGGGGGAGTTGTCATTCTTTTCTTTAAATGTGTATTCATTGATAGCAGAAGCTTGTACCTGCTGTGTTTAGCAGTTTCAGCATGAAGAGTTCTGGATATCAACTGATTGACAGAGCCAAGTGGCTTTAAATTCTGTGAGCTTTTCTGGTTTCTCACTAGCTGTCTTGAATAGTGAAATCTGTATTGATGGCCACTAGTAAACCAAGATGCTTATTTAACAGGTTGAATATTCTTTATATGAAATTTCAGCTAAAGACACTTTCTGAACCTGGTCTGAAAGGTCATTTGTCAAAAAAGCTTAGTGATATTCTGTGAAATGGTGAGTGGTCTCCTGGAAAGGTCTCGTTGTATTTGTAACAATAGTCTTCCCTCTAAATTACACCACCTTTGGGTTTTGTCTTTTCACCTCTGTCTTTGTCATCACCTACCATGAATAGTCACCTTGGTTTTGCAAATGGGGAGGGGGTATCTTCTTTTTGCCTCTTTTCATTGCAGTTTCGTATCTTGGTGTTGCCGTAAGAACTTTTTCTTTCAGTTTAATTCTTTGAGGCATGTAGGACCAATAAGATTGAGAATTCTATTAGTGGAATTTAGGGAAGTCCTTAAAATGCTAGTTGACAATCAAGAAACAGTATGATTTATATCAACAAGAACCAAAAGAATTAGGTTTGATCAATCATTTAAGCCAAGGAGGAATACTTGCATTTAGAACGATGCAAAACTTTGTCTAAAATGAATTAAATTGACCCACCTGTAAAATATATCTATATTTTTAATTCATGAGATATGTGTTTAACCTTTACAGTTTTACCTGAAATTAAGGACAATGGAATAGAATTTGTTAAGTGAACCATTCACTAGATTGCTTTCTGGATGAATCCTTTGAATCAAATCGGTGAAACTCTTTTCACAAACTAAGTCAGTCACAGGATCCTGTCTTAGTCCAAAAGAAGCAGGGAAATGTATTTTAGTGTACTATAAAACAGGGTAGGCTTTTTAAAAACTAAAAAGTTTTAAAGGTAAATCATATTCCCATTAGGTCAACATGAGTAATAAGGTTGACTCATGTGAAATTGTCAATATTCCACTATTTATATAAACTCTGGTTCTCTTATTTGCAACCCCATGAATTGGAAGCTCAAATCAGAGAATGACTCCATATATTGATGGTCACATTGGAGACAAAAGTGTATCCAAGAAAATGTAGCATGTGTTACAGAGAAATTCCAACTGGTCACACTCACCATTATGGTTTTTCATGCTTTAGAGAAAATGCTAGATTTATACTGTCTTTTATTCCATCCTTCAGCTTCCCATGCGTTATAAAGGTGGCACTGAAGTTTTTATCTTTGAAAAGTGGGCCCCAAAGTTTTTTGGGGTACAAAAAGACACGTATGGGGACCATATTTTCTGTTTCTCTTTTTCACTCTCTAAACTCTTTGTATAAATAAGGATTATCCTGGGCATAATTCATTTGAATATGAAACCAACATACTTTCTTTCATTTTTGTGAAAAACCAAAAACATGTATTAATGTGATACAAAGAAAGTCTCATTTACACAACCAACAGTGAGGCTAAGAGGTAGCTACCATGTGGCTAATGAATGTGCCTAGGTAACTTCCTGTTTCTATTCAAAACTGCTGCTTTATTTGTACATTCAGAAATATTTTTTTCAACTATGAAATTTCAATATCAATTTTTTAAGCCACTTTCTGCAAAAGGAAATGACGTATCATTTGATGTGTTCATGTGTGTTTTGTGTTTGGATAGTTTATATCATGCCATTCTATAAAATATATGTTTTCAAACCAAAAAAAAAAAATAGAAGGAAAACAATGGCACATACTCAAATTTGCCCTGCTTTGTCTGTTGTCTTACCTAAGACTTGTTTTGAAGAGCCAAGTCTGGGAGAGAAAAAAAGCATCAACAGGTAAGCAGCATTACATTGTGTGATAATAAACCAAAATAAGTTTTCAATATATACAGACAACAGAATTCGAATGTAATCAACAAAATATATTGTAGTGATTTTTTTTTTTTTTGAGACAGAGTCTCGCTCTGTTGCCCATCCTAATTAGGACTATAATCTTTTTTTTTTTTCTTAAGTTGAAGTTAATTTTCCATGCATTCTGGTCCACCAGATTTTCAAGCATTTATTCAGATGTTTCCGTTTTTCCTTTTGACTTTAATTGCCAAGACTTAGCTTAAACATCAGGAAACAAACTAAAGCCACAATCCAAATGAGAGAAACACTGTCTCATCTAAACTCTAGTTTCATGGTCAGTGCAAGAGTGAGTTTTCTTTTAATAATGGTAAGGTGTTGTCAAGGGAGGCAGAGTGTGCATGGTAACTGGGAGCTCCGCAATATGTGGCCATGTCTTCTAAAGACAACATAACGAGCCCAGGTGAACTGAAGGTAATACTGGCAGGTGCTGATGACAGTTTGTCCTTGAATGCTGACATGTTTTGAATATTACAAATGTCATACTACTCTTTTTAAAAAATCCTTACCTGACTCTAGTTTTGCCAGGATTAGTTTGTTTCCTTGGTAGATTTCAACATTTCAGAATGTTACCTCCATATTTCACTTGAATTACTTCTTCCTGTGACCTTAGCAGATCTGTCACATTTGAAAGCATATGACTCACTTCCACCCCCTTCTAATGAAAAACTGCATGTTGTTAAAAGCACTCCCATTAGAAATATAAGGCTGAGAACCAAAGAAGGCTGTTTAAAGCAGGAATTTCACTTTATTTTACTATGCCTAAAAATACATCTTTGGACCCCTTGCAAAGTGCTTTAAAACTACTTTCAATTTATATATGACCCCAAAAAAGTAATTTTTTTCCCAAAAAAACCCTCTTTATTTAAATAATTGGGATATTTGCTAAATACCTATTTTTTTTTTACAGTGGCCTAAAACCCCTATTAATGAAAAGTGAAATTTGATTTAATTAGGACTCATGCAGTCATCTTCACGATTGAGGAGAAGTTTCAATAGGCTGTCTAGACAGATTATGATGTTAATAGGAGATTAAAATACATTTGGTAATTCATTTTCATTCTTAATTTGAGTACATGAACCACTGCAGATGAGCTGATAAGCAGAGAGAAATTCTCAAGTGGGTTTCACTAATAAATGTATTTTATGTGATTTGAAATCAAGTAAAGGGACAATATTTATGTACATGCATAACAACATTCAGCACATGTGAGGAATCACACACTACAATAAAGCTTAAACATGTCATAGAACCTTGATCTATATTACTTTGTCTTCAGTAAAAAGTGAAGGATGAGATTTTGTCTTTCATGTTATTGTAGCTGGCATGCTTCAAAAATTTTGAATTTACCTACTGGGACTGACAGCCTCTCACTTCAATCTGAGGGATTGACAGAAATTAAACAGGCTCATTGATTCTGTACACTCTACCCTTCCTGTGGCAAGTGATAATGGGATTTCATTAATGAATCAATTTGTTTTACAAATGACATCCACTGTGGCATTGGAAGACGGTTGGGTCTGACTCAAGTTTAACATTTCTTACCAAACATTCTTAAGTATGAAATTGGTCCTTTAATGCAAATGCTCTTGGTCATGGCTGTCCTTTGCAGATTACATAGCATTCAAGAAAGTACAAAAACTAGACACTAAATCCCCAAGTGGCCCCAAAGACCTTTTATGATATGAGAGACAAGAGTTCACCCCAGATTAATTTCTTTTATCATTGGCTTTATACTCTAACATATAGATACTCTCTATAGCAAAAAAGGGATGAATGGCTTTCAATATTCATTTCTGTTTATCTTTGTGAGGGAAAATAATATATCAAGAAAATTTTCTTCCACTTAGAAAGCTTTAAAGCTGAAGTAGAGGTGCAGTCAAGCTTGGATCTGTAGGAAGAACCACTAGGCCACTGAGTCATACTTGAGCTTTTCTTACTACTGCCCCAATTTCTAAGTTGTGCATAAATACAATCACTCTCAATTTTTGAAGGGCTAATTATCTACTTTGTGGGTGTGTTTTGTTTTTTCTTTTCAACATGTAGGCCTTGGGCTCTGTTTCCTTTTATTAACATGTCACTTGAGGGTGGGACAAACAATTGGAAATAAAATTTGATTATTTTAATTCTTATAAAGTATTAATTTCTTAAGGGAGTTTGAAATCATTGGTAAAATTAATGTCAGTACATTATATGTCATAAATTTTGATTATCTATAATGTCTTTTCTTATCTACCACAAATAATTGAGAGTTGGCTATATTCTTACAGAATATACGGGAAAAAAATCATAGCAAAGAATTCAACTTCCCTCAAAAGAAAGCTATTTTTGTTTCCTTCACTCCACTAAATTTGAACCAGTAGCATAGATCAACACAACTTCTGCAATGAGAGTATAACGGTAGCTGTTGGTACAATCATATTCATATTTTTAAATCTTTGACCAAAACTATTGCATTGCTTTCATTACATTTTGACTGCATTACTGTATTAAGGCCGAATGACTTTGACACTCCCATGGATATTTTATGATCACACCAAATTTAAATAATGTCCAAAGTATAACTTTAATGTTATATTTTGTTTCAAACCCTCTGGTCTAAGATTATTGAGAAAGATGTTCTTTCCTCCTCCCTCAAATATGTTATCTCTTCATATATAAAAAAAAATGAGTTATTCCATGATTTTCAGGAACTGTAAAAATTATTTCAAAAAGACACTTGAAAAAGTTTTCTCTATTCTGGACACAAATGCTTCCATTTATTTCAAAAGAAGAAGAAGAAAAATGGAATCTTAATTTAAAAAAATATATGTAGTAGTATCTGCTATGAGATATTCAGTTTCTTAAAAAAAAAAAAAGGGACACAGCTTCTTTTAAAACCCTTGTTTCAGTCCATATTCAACTTCATGGAACTTCTGAAACATCATTCAATTTTGAACTTTATTTAAGAGCATTTTTGTACTGCTGTCTCTGACTGTCATGGAAACTTCTGTAATTCTAAGGTGTTTCTGGTTTTATTTTTAATTTCTTCATCTGTACCACAGTCAAATTAGCAACCATCTCCCCCATCCCTTGGGCTTTCTGTAGATCAGTGGATGTTAGGTTTAAACTTCTGTTTTCTTTGATGAAGCTTTCAATAAAAAATGAAAATAAAATCAATTGAATAGGGCTGTTGTGTTTTTCTGCACTCATCCAGAGACTGGTTGTGGGAGGAGGGCTGATAGGAAGGAGTGGTGTCCACCTTTTTAATCTGGAACAGTGCTGGAATTTTTTAAAGAATCATCACAGCTAACAAAAAATGAGAGAGGAGGGAATATTCAATACATGCCAAAGGGACATGAGAAAGCCACTGTTTGTGGGAATGTAGAAAGAGAGGACCATTTAGGTCTTCCCAGGGACTCCCACAATCTTCCTCATTCTCAAGTTTAGAGATTTAGAGACCGCAGAACTCCTATCTCCAAACATGCCTAACAGCTACCAACTACTTGATGAATCTTGGATGAAGGCCAGTTATATTTGACACCTATGGTTTGTATCCCTGCAAGGATTAAATCCAGGTCAACCAAAATCAGAAGTGTCTATTCCTCAAGTTACAGAAGACTATGCTAAGCAAATAAAAAGAAAACCTATTTTTCTAGGCCAGAGTAATCCAAGCTAGCTTGGAGCTCATATTTAAGAGCCAATAATATCCTGTTCTGTAATAGTCATTTGCTGTGTTGTTCAAAAATATTCCGTTCTACTGTAGAAGACAGGAAAACAAAGGGATACATGAAATTCCTATGATGTGTTAAACAACAAAGCAACCCTTAAGACAGAAAAACTAAGTACAGCGTGTGAGTGTGAACAAAAATAGAAAGGGAAAGAAAGACCAAGAAAACACTATATGTGATACACTAGATATATATATGAGAAAATTAAGCATTCACTATTCATTAGGTCTTAATTTACTCACTCTCTGTTGCCTTCCATTCTGGTACCCATAGCAGCTCATCAACCTAATTGGTGACTTTCAATGGTTTGCCCTTGATTGTCTTGGAGGGAGTAAGAATGTTCCATTGGCTCCCTCTTTCATTGCATAAAACCCAACTCTGGTATAACACACCATCACTGGAGAAGGATGATGTGGCAGAGGGAAAAGGAGTATATATACCAACATTGCAGAGCGTTCAGCTAGTGTGATCCTTCCACGCCTCTCGCACTTTAACCTCAATGAGTCAACCTACCCCATGACTTTCACCTTGTTTCTTTTCTGTGTATTTAAAATTGATTTAATAAGCCCCATGCTTCTAGCATCTTTATTGGTCTGTGAATCTTTCTGTTCTATGACTTCTAGTATAATCTGCGTAACAGTGTAGTTGGAAGCTACCACTTACATCAAGGTGATTTCCCACATAGCATCTTCTTGCTTTAGAATACATGCACCCAGGGGAGGCTGTGGAGAAAGCTCTCCAACTGGTGCCCAGGCTCTAAGAATATGTTGTAATATACCTTTTCCCTTTCTCAACACCAGTTCACATTGTACTGGCAGAAGAGAAAACTGGAAGAATGGATTTATTGGATAGTTTAAGAAAGTAAGTGTGGAACAAAGATTTTTTTTTGAGACGGAGTCTCACTCTGTCGCCCAGGCTGGAGTGCAGTGGTGTGATCTTGGCTCACTGCAAGCTCCGCCTCCCGGGATCACTCTATTCTGCCTCAGCCTCCCAAGTAGCTGGGACTACAGGCGCCCGCCACCACACCCAGCTAATTTTTTGTATTTTTTAGTAGAGACGGGGTTTCACCGTGTTAGACAGGATGGTCTCGATCTCCTGACCTTGTGATCCCCTCGCCTCGGCCTCCCAAAGTGCTGGGATTATAGGCATGAGCCGCTGTGCCCGGCCTGGAACAAAGATCTGGAACTTCGTTTTACCCACTGCCTTTGTTCTGTTTGGGCTGTTGTAACAGAATGCCTTGGATTGGGTAATTTATAAACAATGGAAATTCATTGCTCACAGTTTTGGAAGCTGGAAAGCCCAAGATCAAGGCACCAGCAGTTTTGGGGTCTGGTGAGGGCCTGTTCCTCATAGATTGTGCTTTCTATGTGTCTTCACAAGGCTGAAGGGGCAAACAAGTTCTCACAGGCCTTTTCCATAAGGGCACAAATTCCATTTATGAAGGCAGAGTCCTCATGAGCCAATCATGTCAAAAAGGCCCCACTTTTTAATACCATCAACTTAGGGGTATTTCAACATATGAATTTTTGGGAGACATAAACATTCAGAACACCACACTCATGTTCTATCAAAGCTTTCTTAGAGCTGAAATTCTTTTTTGCTTATTTGTTTAGGATTAAAAAATAATAGTACTGCACCACCACCCAATATGCACAAAAATTTTGCTTCAAATTGCAAGACATTTTGGAATTTCCCAAAATGTACCTAGAGGTTTCTGGTGAAGAACCCTTGGTTACAAGGTATGAACACAGGAGAATGAAGACTAGGAAATGAAACAAACTACATTTATTATGGTGACCCTCGTACATAAAATAATCATGATTTTCTGGATCTCCTATCTATGCATTTTTTACTGTCTAATAATTTATTTTCTCCAAGAAGAACTGAGTGAATTGTCAATTCTCAATAGTTCTAACAAGGTTTATGTTCCATTATGCCTTTTTAAATTGATGCTGATGAAGATAACATTTAGCTGCTTTCCAAAGGCAGTACAATGAAAAACAATATAGCTCAAACTTAATCTCTGAGAATTTGATTATTTCTGGATTTTCTTTAAGGAGGGACACTTTCAATAATGATAAAAGTATCTCCAATATATCAAGAGACTGTATTTTTATTTAAATCTTTAGAACAAAGGGAGATAGCTTTCTCACCCATGATCTTTAGGACGTTATTAGGTTACTATTGTGGTAAAATGGTCACCAGGTGGCGCTGCTGTATTAGTCTCTAGTGGATTCCAAACCCAAATCCCAGGTTCTCTATTCCTACACAAAACCAGTAATGTGAGATAAGGCTGTAAGAAAGGATCACCATTAACTGGGCACTCACTCTGTGCCAAGAGCTGCACCAAGTGCCCTCACATACTTGAGTTCATACAACTTTCAGAAGAGTGCTCTGAGATAGGGATTGGAAAATTGTCCCCATTTCCCAGATGGGGCTTGGAGAGTTGGGCAACCTACCCATGGACCTATACTTAGGAAGGGCTAGAGAGTGCTTTAAAAACACATTCAAATTCTCAACCCCTGGCTTCAAAAATTTCTTCTGAAATGACTTGGGGAAATGCCAATGGGGAAGGCAGCTGTTTGTGTGTGTGTTTTCTTGTTTGTTTTTAATCAGCATTTTTTTTTAATAGTTTGCCTCACTTGGCCTGGGATTTGTAATTTCTATAGAAGAAGGGCATTGGACACTCATTCTAATCACCTTAGTGACAAAACTCAACACAATTCACATTTTCTGTTCCAGAAATAACTTGCTGTTTCAGTCTTTTCTGTATTTGGGTCTGTCTGATTTACTCTAGAAGGAAAGTGCTTGTCTACCAAATAGATAGGTTTAATTTTTCATTGACTCATTCATTGAACAGTTTCTAGCATACAGACCCTCCACAAACAATTTAATGATGCCAAAAGAGAGTAGGCATTCTTGTTAGTAAGGTATTGTATTCTAGTAAGTACCAGTTCGTGACATTTTGGTGTGAAATAAGATCAGAGAGTTTTGTGGGCAATGTTCAACCCTTGCTGCTGCTTATTCCCTAGTTCAGCCCCTTAACAGAGTGTCTGTTATCTTTTTCCCAAGTGATCTGGGACATTTAATTCTTTTGACAGCAAGGAGAGTGGAATATGCCATTCTAAGCTGGACATAACTTTTCAAAGTTATAACTCCCTATAGGAAGGACTTGGCCATGTTTTCATGGTACAGGCAAAATCCACACACAGGATCAGCTAGGTACAAAAGCCAATGATTTTCCTCCTAATAATGCTGAATCTATTCCTATGGCTTGAAGGAATGAATTGTTTGCCCAAAATAACTTTTCTATTACCTGGCATTTCACCATCATAACTTTATTCTTGGAGACAGATAACAAAATTTTAGAAAAAATACCAGGCAAGCAGTGAAAAGAGCTTGGATTTTGACTTCAGGTATACTATCTGCAAAACATTTTTTCTTTCTTTCTGAATGTCAGGTTTTTTTATGTCTCAAAATACATACCTTCTATTTCTCAGAATGATTATGATAAAACAGGCAATACATGTATCATGTGTAAATGCTCTAAAAATTATCATCAATCAACTGTTATGCATAATTTTAACTGTTTAGTTCTGATGTTTCTCTTTAAAGATGTTTTCATGAGGATAACTCCTGAGAGTTAAAGACAAGATTAGTATCTAAGAAGATGAAAGGAGGCAATGGTAGAACCAAGGTGACACTTAGCTACTTTGCATTGCTGCTCAGATTCTGGGGGACACAAATGCTAGGCTTGAAGCCACCAGCTTCCAGGCCACAAGAACCAGAGAACACAGAAACACAGCTGCTGGTTGAGCTAAATTCACCCACAATTTTGAATGATAATCCTGTATTATCATCCAATCACCAGACACACTCTACCTTCATAGGACTTCCTACATATCGGCATATAATCTAAAAGCAGCTACTCATGGAAGGGGGCAGGTGTGAACAATTTGAGAAGACTACTATATATTGTGAACTGAAAACAAGATAGAAGAACTAGGGGCAGAATCTTCTTTAGACCTCGAGTTGATAAAGCATGTTTATCCCAACAAGTAGACAGTATCAAAATAGTCACACCAATAGGTAGGTTGCATCAAACAAATATTTCTAAGACAAACTATTGCTACTAGAAGATGTAATAAGGTCCGGCCTCTAAAACACCTGAAACAAGTCTAATGAGCATAAGATAGTGGCTGTGAGGTATCTACATAGCTCTGCCTCTTTGCCTGCTGCCATGATCTCCCGCCCCTCTTGTCTTATGGTTGATTTGTTTCCTGTTTGTTTTTGGTTTTGAGTTTTACTTTTTACTAAAATGCAGTAAGATAATAAGCAAACAACAATATACCATGAATGATCAACACAACGATGTCCACAAGCTGAACACACAAGAATAACTAACAAACAGAATATTATTAGCAACCAAAAGATACCCCTTTCCCATGCTCTGTTTTAGTCATTATGCAAACCCTTCTTTCAAAGGTAACTCTCTCTTGAACTCTAAAACCCTAGAATGATTTTTGTCTGAATTTTACTTTACATAAATGCAAGCTGGCATGTTTTTATCAGAATATAGGTGTTATACATGAAGAGAAAACTAACAATTTTGCTTGTGTTTGAAACGCCAAGATATCTATTATTCCTCTGAAAACTATATACATGGCTATATTACCCAAATTTTAAAGACCTTCAGTTTCAGAGATCAGACAAATTATTTCTACCATCTCTTCAATGCTTAACATCCCTTATAGCTTAGCAAAAGTCCTAAACTAAATGTCCATGAAAGAGTATTAACCAGCCTATTTTATTTTATTTTATTTTATTTTATTTTTGAGACAGGATTTCACTCTGTTGTCCAGGCTGGACGGCAGTGACACAATCTCAGCTCACTGCAACTTCTATCTCCTGGGCTCAGGTGATCCTCCCATGTCAGCCTCCTGAGTAGCTGGGACAACAAGCGTGCACCACCATGCCTGGCTAATTTTTTGTAGAGGTGGGGTTTCACTATGTTGCCCAGGCTGGTCTCGAATTCCTGAGCTCAAGTGAGCCATACTTAAAAGCAATTGCTGAGTCCTAAGGAAAGACTGGTTGTAAGGCTTCATTTAAGGTTTGGCAGCATGTCATTTATTGTCTGCTGATTCAGACAATAATTGACGTGGGACAGCTGATTCCAGACTTCAATGGGAGACCCTCCAGAGCTAGAAGTTGCCAATATACCATCGTTTACACAAAAGCACATCATATGGAATATATTAAACCCACGCCCACCGACTAAAATGACAACTCCTTTGGCTTCTGATTATAATTTTAAATTGCTTAGGGCTTTCTTGCATATATTTTGCCATCACTTTCTTACTTTCCTGACACTGAATCTTTCAGGTCAGTGATCAACCAGGTCTCTTTATGCTACTTCCCAGGTATATGCTTTGGGGTTTACATAGCATTTGGGGTGGAGGGATTGCCATACATATATCCTTTTATCATTGTGGTACTGCAAGCAGGAATCAAAGCCTTTGTAAAACTAACATAAAACCTACCACTTTGGTGAACCCTCTGCAGAGTTTCTATTAAAATATTCATTGTGGCCAGGCACAGTGGCTCACGCCTATAATCCCAGCACTTTGGGAGGCTGAATGGAGGCAGATCATTTGAGCGCAGGAGTTTGAGACCAGCCTGGCCAACATGGCAAAAACCTGTCTCTACAAAAATACAAAAATTACCTGGGTGTGGTGGTACGCACCTGTAATCCCAGTTACTCAGGAGGCTGAGGCACGAGAATCACTTGAGTCTGGGCAGTGAAGGTTGCAGTGAGCCAAGATGGCATCACTGCACTCCAGCCTGGGTGACAGAGTGAGACTCTGTGTGTGTGTATATATATATATATATATATATATATATATATATATATCAAATTTTAAAATAATATATTTTATATATTTTTAAATTTTAAGGCACAATGCATATATGCGTATATATACACATGTATATATACATATATGTATTTTTTATACTTATACACATATATACACATATGTGTATATATGTATACACACATATGTGTACATATATATATGCTCGTGTGTGTGTGTGTGTGTATATATGTATATATATATATATATATATATATATATATGCATTGTGCCTTAAAATTTTGGTAAGAGAAGTGAGTTCTTTGAGGTTCTGATACGCCTGAGTCTGGGTATCAGGGATTTGACTTTTGCAAAATCTCTTTCTCACATTCTCTTTGTCTCTTTCTGGAGATTCCTCTCCAGTTTTCCTGGTGGGAGTTTGGAGGAAAAGCCTGCAAGAGGGAGCACATTCTGTTATATTTGCAGATTCCCTGGGCTGCACACTCTCACACTAGCCCACAAGCTGTCTTTAGCAACTCATTAAGAATGTTTAGGGGAATCATATTACCAGGCTTATATAGTATACTGGGTTGAATGGTGTCTCTCTCCAGGCCTACTCAAAAAGGATATGTTTAAGATGTAACCTCCAGAAGCTGTTAATTTGACTTTATCTGGAAATAAGGTCTTTGGAGATGTAATCAAGTTAAAATGAGATAAGGGATTAGGGTGGGCCCTAAATCCAATATGACTGGCGTCCTTATAAAAAGAGGAAAACTTGGACACATATGCACACAGACACAGAAGGAAGACAGCCATGTGAGAACCAAGGCAGCAACCGGAGAGATGAAGCTGCAAGCCAAGGGATACCAAGGATTGCCAGAAGCAACCAGAAGCTGAAAGAGAGGAGTGGAACAGATTCTTTCCTAGAACCTCAGAGGGAGCATGGCTCTGGGACACCTTGATTTCAGGATTCTGGCCTGAAAATCAAGAATTGTGAGAAAATAAATTTCTGTTGTTTTAAGGCACCTAGCTTGTGGTACTTTGCTATGACAGCCATGGGAAGCTAATATATAAGTGCTGTGCTGGACTCCTATTGACTCCAGTGGGGATGGCACCATGTTCAAGAGGCCAAAGAACCAGAGCCAGTGAAGGAGACACAGGGTTTACTGGGGGGACTTACATATGGTGTGGTTCAGTGGCAGTGGGATGAATAGGAAGACCACTACTGTTTGTAGAAAGCATGCAGTTCATATAGCATTTTCATATCAAACCCTTCACCTAGCAATCTCCACTTACCCCAAAAACAAAGGGCCTCCATTCCTCGGACCACCTGTGTTCCAAGGGTTAAGCCGCGAGTTCCTTCATAGATAAGGAGTGAATTTCTGGGCTGGTCACTTCCTGATTCCTTGACTCAGAACTCTAAAGCAACATGCTTCTTAGACCACAGGGTCATTCTCAGGGTTTGCTTCAGTTGTGACTGTCAGGTGCCTCTGCCATGCAGTAAGACATGCACAGAAACTGCTGCAAGCAAGCAAATGCTTACTCAGGTCCTGTTTTTCTCAGGAGATACCTCTTTTCTCAGATCTTACTATAGTGGGTTGCCCTGTGGCCTCAGTTTTCTGATGGCCTCAAGAAAAGTCATCAAATTTCAACCTGTCCAACGTTTTCAATGTTATAAGTGTGGAGCTCTCTATCTTTCTACATGTCTGAGCTGAAACTAGAATTCCTGATTATGTTAGTTCTTAATTTCAAAATCCTAACAGAATTTCCTTAAATAAGATATTTTACTCTGGGGCTAACTAGGAACCAACAAAAAGAAAGACTTTTGACTTCTGTAATAGCAGTTTTGTTATTTCCCCACTGGTACTTTGATCTTTCCAGACCCTCAAAACAAAAGGAAAGATGGGACAAAGAGTACCATGTTTTCTATCTCTCCATTGTCTTGCTTCAGCATTGGTGAAGTCAGGGTCCCCTGAGAGTGAACTGATCTAGGAAGAGAGTAGCCAACAATTCTGATAGGAAAGGGCCTATCAGAATTGGGATGGTTTTCTTGCTACACTTAGCTACTGCATTGGAAGTCATCATGGCAGGAAAAGTAAGGTAAAAACGAGAAGTTTATTGATTAATGAGGGCTTTTCCAACAGCAATTAGGGCACACTTCCTTCACCTCTCTACTCTAGACGCTGCTATTACTTGTACCTAACACTACAGAGACATTTTATTCCTCCAAGACTCTTGACATTTTTTGACAACTCCCTTGTCTGATATTCAATAAGGTTATTTACCAAGGTAAATTTATTTTATACAGTACAAAACATTAAAATAAAACTTTAACAATCTTTATACATAGGCATCCATGAGCAATGTATCTACTACACTTCTAAACAGGAAATATACCTAAAAATATTCAGTGTAATAAAAACGGGGCATCCAGGGGGTAATAATTCCTCCCAAGTTCCTCTCTACTACTCTATCAGAGGTAGAGTCCAGCAGTAAAAGTACAGTCTTTCAAATCAGGCAACTTGTGTTTAATTTTCAGCTCTCCATTATTAACGTGATAAACCTTGTTTTCCTCATCTCTAAAATAAGTAAACTAATAGTATCTGTCTCATATGAGTTTTTGTGAGTTAAATAAATACATGTAAAACATTTAAAAGGGTAATATAGTGGCATATAGTAAGTGCTCAGCAAACGTTGAATGCTATTATCTTATTAAAAGATTCTGCTGAAGTCAAGAATACAAGGAAACTACATCAATATGCAGTGATTGAGGCGAGCAACCATTTTCAGGGGTTAGAAAGGTAACCTTTCTGAGACACCAGATAGACCCTGGTTGAAAGGTGAACAGGGAGTCGAGTTCACAAAGATCTTATTACTTGACCCACAGCAAGTTGGATTTTTCTCAGACACCACTTCTCTAAATCTTTCACTCTTTAGGGCTTCTGATTAGGGCTAGATTAAGACTTAGTTTTTTTCATTCCAGTTACTTATGGAGGAAGAGAACCGAAGAAAGAAAATTGTTCCAATATCTGGCAAAGAAGTAAAAACTGTGAAGAAAGCGAACCTGGTTCTGCTCTGAAACATCAAGAAGTGTGGCAGGTGGCTAGGTGCTTAGGTATGAGGTCCACTTTGAATCAGCTGGACCCAGTGCAACAAGAAATAAAAATACATCTGTGTCCTTTTGTTACTGATATATGAGAAATTAATAACCCTTTTTTATAGCACTGAATAAATTCCAAAATCATCATAGGTCTGTAACTTTCATATTCTCTAGTACATATGGTTAGTAGAGCAGGGATTTATTTTTCTTTTATACAGATGGGAACACTGTCAGAGAAGACACATGATTTTCCAGGTGGCAGACATTATTGTTAGATCTTTTCAGGAATTAATCCACAAGTGATGAATGGAAAAGAAATCTCTATTTAACTTAAAAAGAATGGGTAAGAATGTCATTCTATGTATTTCTTCTGAAGCATTCTTATAATTGTGAAACATTATAAGAGTCTTTCCAGTGTTACAGGATGTCTAAAACATCTCTTCTATATTGGGCTATTACTACTTAATCCATTGTTTATTTCAAACAAAATATGACATCTTTAGTACACCTTGATGTTTTCGTCCTTCCATTCTTTTGTTTGCAAACTCTGACCTTTTGCCTCCTCCAACTTTCCTCCTCCCCATCCATTCTGGAGGACAGCTAGGAGATAAATGCTGAAGTTGGCAATACGTGCTCACTTCCTAGGCTCTGCCTTCTCCCTCATGAGCTGCATGTGTACATTCCTCACATGAAAATTTGTCAGCAGCCAGTGTGAGTCCCAGTCCCCTGTATGCCTCAAACCGTGGCTCTTGAATTTGCGTCTGTGTTAGACATACTGTTGCCTGGGTGATGCTTGCCTATTGCGGTACACAGCTGAAGCAGGATATCTATTCTTCTTTTAACACTTCTCTATGTCTTATTTAGTGAATTGCACCCAGTCTTGGCTGCTAGAAAAGTCGGCGTTTTCAATGAGTTTCTTATTAGCTTTCTTTTTTATCCATCTGTATTTAGCTATGTTATAAAGTCCTTATTTATTTTGTTCTCTGGTTCATTGCCTTTCTGTCTCCATGTCTCTGGAGACAGATTGGAGACAAATTGACTCCCTCAATTTGGATTTTTAATTTTTTTCCTAATTATTCTGATTGTTCATAATGATTATAGAAAATTTGGAAAAAACAAACTGACTTATAGAAGGAAATAAATACCTATCATAACTGCACAACAGAGAAATTTGTTTCTTTAACTCTTTTGTTTTCTGTGTGTAATTCTATCTGCAATCCTGTATGCATAGACTTACATTATGATAGTATGTGTCATTTTTTCACTTACATTGTGAACACTCTCACTATACTATTTTCAACTGCACTGTTTTAAACATCACATTAAATTCCCTTGAATAGACGTACTATAAACCACCTCTGGATTTAGTTAATTAAAAAATAAAAACATCATAAACTATAGTATTGAGCAATGATAGACAATTCACTTTTTAGGAGCTGCACTTTAAACTATTTAAGTAAAAAAGTCAGCATCCATTAGCAATACCCAGAAGACTGCCTCATGTTATTTACTTTAAGCTACTTACATTGGATGGCCAGGACACTCAGATTTTTGTGGAGGATTTCAGGATCAATCAATAAATCAATCAATAAAACTGTACTTGAGATAGTATGTGGTGAGTTACACTTAATTTTTAAATTCTTATTTTGATTACAAATTTATTTTCCTTAAATGGGGAAAAAAACAACTGACGTTGAATGTCAATAAGTTCTTATTTTTACATACGACAGTCATTTAGAATGAATGAGAGAGAGTTAGTATCTAACTACTCTGCCATAAAAAAGAAATGAATTAACGGCACTCACAGCGACCTGGATGAGATTGGAGACTATTACTCTAAGTGAAGTAACTCAGGAATGGGAAACTAAACATCGTATGTTCTCACTGATATGTGGGAGCTTAGCTATGAGGATGCAAAGGCATAAGAAGGATAAAATGGACTTGGGGGACTTGGGGGGAAGAGTGGGAGGGAGGCGAGGGATAAAAGACTACTAATAGGGTGCAGTATACATTTGGGTGATGGATGCACTTGGGTGATGTGTGCACCAAAATCTCACAAGTCACTAATAAAGAACTTATTCATGTAACCAACATGAGTTATAAAGAACAACTCATGACCTGTAATAACCTATGGAAAAATTAAATAAATAAATACATAAGAAAAAAGAGACAGTATTCAATAAAATAAAAGGTGAAGAACAATGTCTGGTATACCAGTCAGCTGAATTACAAAAACAAAAATCTGTGTCTGTGTGTACATGTGTGTTTTGATATATTTTACATTTTTCCTTTTATGTTTATACATATCCATACCCACACACAGAATCTGCTTGTACAGGGATAGAATGTCTCTGGAAACAGTTACAAGGAAGTTATCACACCGGTTTATTCCATGGGTGGAGGTAGGGGAGCTTGTGTTCAAAGGAAATTTTTTTACTATATACTCTTCACATCTTTTGCGTTATTTTGTGAATGTGTTACTCTTCCAAATAAACACACATACGAACAAACCAATACAAACACTAAGGAAAAAATTTCAAAAGAGAGAGGTGAATATTTTTGACTCAGATATCCATCTGGCTTTTGAACTCTCCAGTACTCCTTGCAATGAAATTGTCAAACTGCCAACAGAGAAGCATTATTCAGGGTTCTTGGTTTTCTGAGTGTCAGGGCTCTCTTTGGCATTTGGTAATACTTTCGAAATGTTTACAGAAACAAAATTCATGGGAATAAAATATAGAAGTTATACTGAAAAAATTAAAATATTTTTAATTTGTTGCTTTAGTAATAAATGAACTTCTTTATTAATGCTATAAATGATTTACTGACATGAAATTTTGAATTATCTACAAAAATTGTAGTGTGATATAAAATGATTTGTAATTTCTATTGGTGATAAAGCACTCTAAATAGTACTGTGGTTTATTGTTTACAATTGTCATTAAACAAAATGTTAAATTTCTGTTGGATGTTAGTAAGAATAAAGGAATATATTTTCTTCCTACTCATGTTCACAGACTCCTGAAAGAGTTTTTGGGGGTATGCTGGAAAAGAAATAACTGGATCAATCCACTGAACAAAACATAGTAAGGTCTATAATGGAGCACTAGCCAGGCTGAGGATATCCCAAGACTCACCACAGACACAATGTGTGAGCTAGGTCTTACAAGACAAGCAAGAATTTGCCAGATGAATAAGGAGAAAAATGAATGTTTCAAGAGAAGGAACAATGTGAACAATAGCAGAAGGGTGTGGAAACTTGTGGAACTGCAACACAGAGACAACTATTTGTATTTCATTAATCCTGATGCACAAAGTAAAGGGAGGAGATGGGGGAGATGAGTCTGCAGAGAAGGGCAGGAATGTGCACTGGAGAACACTGTATGCATTGCTGAGGAGCTTGAATTTTATTCAGTGAGCAACAAGGAGCCTCTGAAGAGCTATAATGAGGGAAGTTACATGGTCTGAATTGTGTTTTCTGTTGAGTGCTCTGTCTGCACTATAGAAGATGGGTTTAGGTTGGTGGGAGACCTAAGTTTGTGCAGAGATAATTAGTAATGAAATGGGAATATACCTTTTAGAATGAGGACAAAGGATAGAGCTAAGAAATACTTAAGATATTGTGGTAGATTGGGTCATAAGTCTCTAATTCTTTGTGCTCTCCCTGTTTTGGAATTACACGCCCACAGCATTTGCCATGTAACACTGTCCCTTGCACTAGAGGCTGAGTATATTTCCCACCCCTTGTCTTTGGGCTTAACTATTTTCTTTGGACAATGGGATACAAGTAGACTTGTTATAAACAGAGGTTTGAAATGTGAGTATGCAATTAACCCTCTTGAATTTATCACCACAAAACATACTCTAGGTAGCTTCTAGTTCCAGGAGAATGGGAATACACCTGAATCTCATACTTGGTCTGAGGCCAAACTCAGTTGCCTTGCAGTCTGAAGCAGAGCATCCCTGATAGGTCCAGCCTAAATCAGCAGAACCGCAGTCACCCCCTAGAACCATACAAATGAGAATAAGTGCCTACAGTGGCTGGCCACTGAGATTTTCAGGTTGCTTTTTATGCAATACAAGGTGATAAGTAGAGATATTAAGTTAGAAGTATTCAGTAGTTGAATGGCTATAGAGTTTAGAAAATGGGGAACCAATGGAAGAGATTCTCTGGGTTCTGCTTAGAGTAATTGAGGATATAACGGTTCAAAAATGAGACAGAATTAGTGGAAGAGAAACAGCTTTTGTGACAGAAGTTAACGAGGTCACTATGAGACATTTTGAGTTGGGACTCTTGGTGAAACATTTACATGAGATGATTTAACCTTCAGTTGTATAAGTAAGTCAAGGTTTGAAAACAAATCAATATTGAAGTCAGAAAAGTGTAAGTCATTAGGTTATAGCTGGTAGCTAATATCATGAAAGTTAATAAGAGGGCTCAGGGAGAGGGAATAGTGAATATAAAATTGGGCCAAAGTAAAAAGTGATAACTCAAAGAAAGTCTTGATAGAGTAGAAGGAACCAATAAAAGATGCTGAGAAAAAAATTGTTTATAGCTAGATGGAGAAACACAGTATTACAGAAAATAAAAGATAAGTGAGTTTTAAGAAGAGATAGAGCAATATTATTGAATATGGCTATGATGGGCTGGTGTAGAGCCAAACTGCAAGTGGGATGATTTGAGAGGAAAATCTTATTTTTGTCAGAAACATATTCCTAAACTAGCAATGGCATCCATATATCTCAACCACAAGCAGGCCTTTATGTAATGGAATAGCAGATTCGGGAGATTAGTTACCTCTATGTAAGTCCATTTACAATGTTATAAGCAAAATCTTATAGATTACTTTAAAACCCTACATATCAAATAATAAAGTATTTCTTCAGACTCTTTACATAATTAATATCTGATTCTTGAAACAACCATGGAGGTAGGAGCAAGCAATGACTTGTCATTCAAAGTCAAACTTCAAATTTGGCTTCAAATCCCATTATTTCTTTAGCAACATTACATCATATAGATAATGGCTACAAAGTGGAATACCAATTATGTGTGAGTGTGTTTCCATGTCTCAGTATCTAATGAGCCCATTTGATCTATGAGAATCACTTTGGTTATTACTGAAAGCAGACAAGAGCATTTTAGCAGTAACTATGCTTTATTGCATCTGTTAAGCAGAAATGTAGGTAATCTAGGATCAAGGCATGACAAAACGTGTTTCTAGCTCTGTTTTAAAGCCTTATTATGCTTTGCCTAAATGTTTTAAAACATTATGTTCCAGCAATGTTGGATTTAATTGAAAGCTGTCTTATAAAATTAATTCAGTCAAAAGCAATTGGTAAAAGTTGTTGAGAGACAGTGGTGTTCATTTTTTCAAGTGCTGAAATTCTGATAGAGTTTGGGGCAGAGGAAAAAGAGTAAGGCAATCAGTAGGAAAACAAATATTTCAATTTCCTTTTTAAATAACTGGTTATGATATGGATTTTAGGGTCATGTCCCACCACTTAGCAACAATTAATGCTAGAATATTGGTTATGTTAGTGAATATGCTTCTTTCCACTTTTTTCCCAGAATATCTACAAATTATATCATTGAAAAATTAAGATGATACTCTTATAATTTGCTGAGTCCTTTTTAAAATAAGATTTTATATTCTATTTAGTTGTTTTATACACGTGCTTCTCAAACTATCTGTGATAATCATTTATTTTTGCTTTGACTTCTAGTCTGTCGCAAACCAATACTTTTGTAAAACACCACAAAAACTTTCTAGATGAAATTAAACAGAAACACAATTTAAGCTCCCTATTTTTAACTATTATTAGATTCAACTGACATTAAATTATAAAGTTTAAAAATGCCAATTCTCAAGTTTTGTTGTTATCTCCCCATAGGACAGTAATAAACCTTTTACCCACTGGCTCCTGCATCAATACCACACTTTGAATAGCCCTATGCTACAACATCTTTTTTTATTTTTTTCTTTTCTTTTTTTGTGATGGGGTCTCGCCCTGTCGCCAAGACTGGAGTGCAGTGGCGTGATCTTGGCTCACTGCAAGCTCCGCCTCCCAGGTCCACACCATTCTCCTGCCTCAGCCTCCCGAGTAGCTGGGACTACAGGTGCCCGCCACCACGGTGGGCTAATGTTTTGTATTTTTAGTAGAGACAGTGTTTTACCATGTTAGCCAGGATGGTCTCAATCTCCTGACCTCGTGACCCGTGCGACTCAGCCTCCCAAAGTGCTGGGATTACAAGTGTGAGCCACCACGCCCAGCCTACAACGTCATTTTTGATATGATACATCCACTACATTATTCATATACACAGACATGTGTTCCAGGCATCCGTTCTGCCTTATTTCCTTTTTAATAGGTTTCAACAAGAACAAGTTTGTAAAGACCAAAGTCAACAGTTAAGGGAGTAGTTACCATCGGAAGTAAACTCTATTGTATTTGAGGAGGGCAAGGTACACAATTTAGTTACTTGAAATAAAATGAATAAAATGCATAACTTTGCACAAAGTATAAAAGACAATAAGTGCCTTTGGAGAAACAGTCAAAACAAGAAGAAGTTGGCAAAACAGTAGAATGCTTTTCATTCTTCGATCTTAGAAATGGAAAGAGCCCAGAGCATAATTAGTCTACATCAGATGGAGTTGTCTGTCATACAGAAAGTTTGTGTCAGATCATTATTTTCAAAACTGGAAGACATGTTACACTATTAGTATACGACATGTTATTTGGTGATACACTGATAAGTATGTTTCTTATACTTGTATTTATGAATATTCATAATTTTAGAAAAATAAAACAGCATCAAGATTCCATCATGGTCACTATCACTTAAAATAAGGCTAAATAGTAAAAATAATTAAGAGAATTAAAAGAAAATCATGAATTAATAATAATATAGGTAGTATGAAAATATGGCTCTGTGGAAATTACTCAACTTGGAGGAAATCTGGATTGGATACAATTTAAGGTACTATTCATAGCCAAAATTCTATATATTTTCAGCTATTGCTTTGGAAAATAATATATATCATAGAACTCTGGACCTTGGCAAATGGGTGGAGACACACAGAGAGAAGGTTATTTTCATTACTATTGCTGTGAAGCAAATCACTTTAAAATTAGTGGCTCAAAACAACCATTTTATTATGCTGATTGATCATGCCGCTCAGGAATTCAGGGACGGAACAACAGAAATGGCTCATCTCTATTTTAGGTTACCTGAGGCCTCAACTGGGAAGACTTGAAGGGCCTGAGCTGGGAGGATTTAAAGATCAGGCTGATGACCAGGCTACATACATGTTGGCGTAACTGTGTGACACAGCTTCCTAACAGTGTGGCAACCTCAGGGTAGTTGAGCTTCTTACAGATCTGTTCAGTGCTCCAAGAACAAGGTGGAAGTAGACTCATTGTTTCAGACTAAGTTTAAAAGTCATACAGCATTGCTTCTAATGTATTCTATTGATTACAAGAGTCGCAAGTCCACTCAGAAACACAGACCTTATCATTGAATGGGGGGAGTATCAAAGAATTTGCAACTGCCGTGTCTCAGAAAACATTACAACTAAGTACTTTGACCTAAAGGAGACTGGTGGAGGTCTCAGAGGCAAGAAGCTCACTCTGATTTTTCCTGTCTTTCTGTGTGAAGGATGGTTGTAAAGGAATTGATATGGTTAGGCTTTCTGTCCCCACCCAAATCTCATCTTAAATTGTCATCCCCATAATTCCCATAATCCCCATGTGTTAAGGGAGAGACCAGGTGAAGGTAATTGCATCATGGAGGTGTTTTCCCCCATGCTATTCTCGTGATAGTGAGTGAGTTCTCACAAAATCTGATGGTTTTATAAGGGATTTTCCTTCCTCGCTGGGTTCTTCTTCTCCCTGCCACCTTGTGAAAAAAGTTTCTTGCTTCCCCTTTGCTTTCCACCATCAATTGTGAGTTTTCTGAGGGCTCCCCAGGCATGCTGAACTGTGAATCAATTCAACCTCTTTCCTTTATAAGCTACCCAGTATCAGGCAGTTCTTTATAGCAGTATGAAAATGGACTAACACAGGAATTATCTGACCAACCTCGCCTCAAAATAGGTCATAATACCCTAGTTCTGAAGTGGTCCTGCCCCATAGCTGGGTTGGGGAGAGAAAGAAATGCTACACCAAGAAGCTAAGAAGAATCTGAACTAACAGGCCTTGCTGAATTTCCCCTCTTGGTCATAACTAATAGATCACTCTGTTTTTATACAATCACATTTCTTTCTACAAAACTGTCCATTCTTTACACCAGCAAAGCATAAAAATACACAGTTTTCCCTGAGTCTTTGAGTCATTCCTGAAAGCTTCTGTTTCATGTAAAACTTTGTTAAATAATTTTTTGTAGTTCTCTTACTAATCTGTCTTTTGTTATAGGAGTATTAGCCATAACCCTCATGAAGGGCAATAGAAAGTATTACCTTTTTGCTCCTACATAGCTATTTTTTTCTAAATAACCTTAAAGGATGAAAGTGAGCTACACGGCCATGCTTTTAAATTCTATTTCCCACACTTTTACAAATTTATTCAACTTGGTTATGAAATTTTCTCACTAGTATTTTCCATGCATGTGAGTTTAAGTGTCCCTCCTTAAGTCAATATCGCAAGAATAAGTACTTGGAACAAAGTCACCTGACAAGGGTACAACAGAAGTATCAATTAAACACTTCTACCACATTTACTGGGTTGCTTATCCAACTCCACACCCTAAATTCTTTTGATCAGAAATAATTGCCTGCAAATGGGAAAGAAAAACAAGAAGATTAAGATGTTTCCAATGAGAGATGCCTTCCATCTATTGCATTCTGTCCAATCACCTGGTGAATTTTAGTGATTATTCTTTTGGTGTATCTCACCTTTGTGCTATTACTCAGGGTAACGAGCAGAGAGCTTGAATTTTTTTAATGTGCTGATAAATATTTTCTGGTCATTTGCAATACTGCTAAATTTGTGGGATTTTTTGGTTGTCTTTGTTTTTTAAACTCTATTTCAGAAATAAGGAAATAGGAAGACCCAGTATGGCACACTGCTATTCATAAGCAAGTTATCCTTTACTGTTTTAGCCACTGTTTAGTCATTGCCAAAGCAGCTCACATGCTCAAAACACAACTTGAAAAGGACAAAATTAATATGGCAAACTAGCCACTCAGAGCAGCTCTTAAAGGAGAATAAAAGAGCGTATCTGCTGTATATCTGATGTTTCCTTACAAAGGAGAAGGAAATCATTATCCATGTAGTAAAGTACATGAAACACGTAAGCTGGAAACCTAAATATTTCGTAGTAAAAGTTCCCATCTCTACATGGCTTTATCCTCACCCCTTGAAATAGTGAGATTGGTTCTAATGACTACATCCTTTTGAGTATATAATCCTCTTTGAAATAAGTTTTAGCCAGCAGAATCACTGTGCAACAGAAACATGTGATAATATGGTTAATATCCTTAAGAAGTACCCCTTACAAAAACAAAGCAAATTGGCTGAGAAACTCTGTTCAGAACTTGAATTCTTTCTGTGGTTGGTTTTACATACATGCTACCCAGCTACCTTTTTTATTTTTCTTCTTATAGCAGTTTGGTTGAACTAGCCATGTATTTCAAAGCGAAGTATTTTGGAGGGATCCATGATAATGAACGATATTTCTCAAGTTTTAATGTGTACAGGATTACCAGGAGATCTTGTTAAAAGTGCAAATTATAATTCTGTAGGTCTGGGCTCTGGTGGATAGGCATGTCCTGAGATTCTGGCTCCGAGGCTGCTGGACCCAAGACTACACTTTGAGTTACAAGGATAGGAGGACACAGTGTATTGTGGGTTTTCACCCATTAGAAGAATTTCAAAAATAACTCTAATTATAATCAGCTTTATATGTTTCTCCATACACAAACCGGTTCAAATCATTACTATAGTAGATTCAAATAAATAAAAAAAAGTATTATCAAGTAAAAAACATTTCCAGCTTTTTTATCAGAAACACAAAGAGTGTTAATTTCAGAGTTAGATCATTAGGAGACATGAGATAAATGGCAAAATTACTTTAGTGTTCACTGAACATTTAATTAATTCATTTGAATTTATAGTTTTGACTTTGCAAGGCTGAGGTTCTTGAAACATGTTTTCCTTAAACACTAGCTGTTGTGTTCTTAACCTCAGAATCAGACAAACTGAACATTCAGTGCAGCCAACCACACATACAAACACACATTGAAGCTAAATTTACTCTGTCCCTGTAGCATCCCCAAATGTATGTGAAGAAACCATTCTAGACATTTCTATCAGGGTCCCACCCAACCCCGTACTAATTTTCAAGCTCTGAGACGAAAAGAAAAGGCAACAGTGTGTAATTAGGGAAATCTATGATTTACACATTAATGAGCAAAGAAATGCAACCCACAGAGGGAAGAATGAAATTGTGGCCAGCTAATAAGTGTCTGTACTTATTAAGGCTAAAGAAACAACCTATGAAACAAATCTAAGCCTTTCCCAAACAGTGCAGGATAATTATATTTGGCATGAGTTCCACAGGGAAGATGCAGCTTTAGAAGCTTAAAGAACACAGAAATGGGAAGAGGACAGCCAGCTGAAGATATAAGTTAAAATTTTTCAGATATATCACAGATGAGGGAAAGGATAATGGTGAGGAAAAAAAGACATTGAAGGCCATGGGGAAAAGGAGAAAAAATAAAATATGCCTTTTTAACCTCAGCCTTCATTCTGGAAGATGATGGGAAAATTTAAATTTCAAAGTCATCCACAAGAACTTGGAGAATAACCTTGATGGAAAATTTCTAGCAGGACTACCGAGATCTTTAATGCCAAAAATCAAAAGAAACAGATGAACAATCCCTTGAAGAATTTATTCCTCTCCTGATGGTAACTTTGTTAAACACTGACTCTTATAATGGAAATGATGAAACAAATGTTATTTCTGCCTTTGAGAAGTTTCAGTGGAGGGAAAAGTCTACAGACATACTCATACACTGCAGCACTCTGTATACGCAAGGCCAGTAAAAACTCTGGGCCTTTTTCTTATTGCGAGCCTTGGGTTCAAACCCCAGATCCTCCATTTACTAAGAAGTAAGTGACACCTTGAGGAAGACACTTAATCTTTTTGAATATCTGCTTACTTATCTTCCAAATGGAAATGATAATATGTCTAAGAGAAGACTGCTGAGAGAATTAAATATGAGAGGGCCCAACTTGCAAACACATAATACTTATTTTTGTTTCCTTTCTATCTGAATTAAAGCATTCTGCAAAGGCCCAAGTTTAAGGATGATGTCACGGACATTCACAATAGTAAATGTGCTTTCCTCACTATTTCCCTTCCTTCTTTTTCTCTATCCCTCCCTTTTTTCCTTTTAACATTACCAAAAATGTCATAACAAGGAATACAATTGCTGTACTTGGAGAGCTCAGAGTAGAGTAGAATAAACAGAATTGTAAATCATTTCAGAGCAATGCAGCAAATTTTGTAGCAAGGTGAATCACAGTTATTGGGGAAGAATTAAGAATGAGACCTCTAATTATGGGCAGAGGGAATGGAAAGTTAAAGCTCATGGTAGTAAAAGTGTCTGGTAAAGGGTTTATAGAGGCAGTGACATCCAAGATAAGTTCAGACGAGATCGGGTGCATTCAGGGTGGCATGGCTATACACCAAGATAAGTTTAGGATGCCCAAATGGACCTAGTTCTAGTTATTATCTTTTCCCCAGTTCCTAGCACAGTGCCTGATACATAGTTGAAGGTTAATAAATTATAATTAAATGGATAAATGATGGTGGTGGATGAAGAGTAGATTGGGCTCCCTAGACCAATGATTATAAATCATGGCTGAATATCAGAAGAACATTAGGAAATTCTAACACTATAGTTTTAGGATGAAGTCCAGGATGATTAATTTTCATAAAGCTCCACAAATAATTTTGTAATGCCTGCTCACGTAAGAATCACTGTACTCAAAAGGGAGAATTGCATGTGTTGAGAATCAGAGACCCAAGGCTGCTTATTACAGGTAGATCATTAAGAATGCAACAAGAAGTAGCCTAAGGCATTTGGGATAGAATTATCAACAGAGCAAATGAAGTTCTTCTCTCCCACTTATGAGGGAGGATGGTACCTAAAAACATTTTTTTTCAGTTGATACATAGTAGTTGTACATATTGTGGGGATACGTGTGATATTTTCATACATATATACAATAATCATGTATGTAATGATCTAATCAAGGTAACTGGGATATCCATCACTGCAAACATTTATCTTTATGTGGGAGCATTACAATCCTTCTAGCTGTTTTGAAATATATAACAAATTATGGTTAACTATAATTTTCCTACTTTACTATCAAATACTAGAACGTATTCCTTCTGTCTAATAGTATTTTCATCCCCATTCACTAACTTGTCTTTCTCCTCCCTTCTCCCTTCCCTTTCCAGCCTCTGGTAACCACCATTCTACTTTCTACCTCCATGAGATCCACTTTTTTAGACCCCACATCTGAGGGAGAATATGAGATATCTGTCTTTCTATACCTGGCTTATTAAACTTAATGACCTCCAGTTCTATCTATGTTGCTGAGAATGACAAGATTCAATTTTTTTTATGGCTGAATAATATTTCATTGTGTGTATATATGACACATTTTCTTCATTTGTTCATTTGTTGATGGACACTTAGGTTGATTCCATATGTTGGCTATTGTGAATTGTGCTGCAATAAACATGAGAATGCAGATTTCTCTTCAATATACAATTTCCTTTCTTTTGGATATATACCCAACAGTGAAGATTTCTGGATCATATGGTAATTCTATTTTGCTTTTTTGAGAAGTTTTAATACTGGTTTCCATAATCGCTAGACTCTTTACATTATGCTAGATGACTGGCCTCATCTGAATCTCCTAAAACCTAGTAACAAGGTCTGGTGTGCAGGTAGTTATATTTGGAGTTGATTCCTAGAAACAGGGCCAGAGAACGTGTAAAAGAAAGAGAAAAAAGGAGTGTGCTATTGAGTAGGTAAACAACATGGGCAACTTCATCTAAACAGATCTTCCGAGGAGCTTCCAAAACAACTTTCAGAATTTCCCACCAGATGATCTCCAAAGAGAAACATTTATCAACTGCAGTACCCACTGAAGGTTGCCCTAGGGTGTACTAACTCCTCTGTACTTCTACGCATGCCAAAAAGAGAAACCCTCAGTCGAAAAGCAAAACATGTGCTATATACACTTAAGAGTGAGCTGCTAGGAGAGCAAGATGAGTTAAATTTCCTACGGAACTAGGCAAAAGCCACAGTGGACATCAGAGATGAAGCTGAGGGGATGGAGGTAAGAGGGATACAACAGGAATCCGGTACCTTGACCTTCAAGATTTATTTTAATAAATTATCTAAGCTCATTCAACTTATTTGCAGCACACGTTAAGAATTATTACCCCCTCATCGAAGCACATCCTTTAGTTGATGTATGTGTATTTAACCTATTATTTTAGAATTTGGCATAATTATTGGCTGTGTCCTCATCTGAATATATAGAATTTCTTACAGCATCCTACTTTACATATTAGGTAGGTCATCTATAATTGCTTGTTTAGAAAAATTATTTATGAAGATTTTGTTACTCTCTTTTGGCATCACACTACAAAAACGTTTTTTTCCAGGCTTCATGATAAATAACAAAATTGCCTCATTCTGTAAATGAAGATAATATTATATCTCAATCCACCATAATCAAATAAGCTGAAAAGCACCATTGGAAATACAGATATCTACATATATGGTGTTGCCAAGGAAGGTTGACTGAATGAAGTAGTATTCAGTTCACCTTAGTAAATTCTTCAAAATCCTTCCTCCACACCTCAGGCTTTCATATGTAGGAACTCACTTTCTCAGTGCATCAAATTTTATCAGGACCATGAATGCTAATCAGATATAGATAGATGTGTCAGCTTCTTGAATCAAAATCTACATGTATTTTGTTCGCTATGTATAAAGTATCCCCATGGCCTCAACTAAAATGCCTTCATGGACTTGGCAGGGAATGTGAATAAGTGACATTATAGGAGTGCAGACCCAGTGGGAATTGGACAGTATATGCCCTATTTAAAGGCACTCAATTTTTATTATTTCAAAATACTATGTGGCTAAATAAAGTAATGATAATAACAAAAACAATAAACTGTTATTGATGATATCTAATAGTTGGTAGAAATAAACACTTTATTATTAGTATTATCATCATTATCATTATATTTTCATCTTATGTACTCTACTATTTGATTTATGAAATTTAAATATTATCCTTTGGCTCCCACATGTTATCTATTCAGCAACCAATACATTTATTCAATTTTCCTCTTTCTTCTTTTTTATGTTTATTTCTACTAGATCAGGTCACATAACCTTATGTACTCTTGTTCCTCCCTTGTCTTCACCTTTGTTTTATTGCTAGATCTTAAAAAATATCTAGCCAATGTTTACTTTACTCCTTCTGTTCAGGTTTTTCTTGCCATATCCCCATTGGATGAAGGTCTTCCTTTGGTCTATCCTTCAAGAAAGGGTCTGGAGTATAACATCCCTCAATTCCTTGAATGTTTAAATTTGCTTTTCTACAGTTTCAATACTTGAAAGACATTTGGCTGGATGTAAAATTGTGAGTCATATATCTTTTCCTTGAATTTACTGAAATTTCTTGTACCACTATTATTTATTTTGCTTATTACTCTCAAGATCCTACTGATCTTACGTTTCATAAGAAACGTGGTCTTTTTGGCACAGCGTGGTGGCTCCTGCTTATAATCCTAGCACTTTGGGAGCTGGGGCAGGAAGATCAGTAGAGCTCAGGAATTTGAAACCAGGCTGGGGTAACATAGTGGGAAGGACGGAAGGAAGGAAGGAAGGAAGGAAGGAAGGAAGGAAGGAAGGAAGGAAGGAGGGAGGGAAGGAGGGAGGGAAGGAGAGAAAGAAAGAAAAGAAAAAGAAAAGAAAAGAAAAGAGAAAAAGAAAGAAAGAGAAAGAAAGAAAAAGAAAGAGGAGGGAGGGGAAAGAAAGGAAAGGGAAGGGAAGGGGAGGGTAGGGAAGGGAAGAGAGAAAGAAAGAGGAAGGAAGGAAAGAAGGAAGGAGAGAAAAGAAAGGAGAGAGGGAGATAAAGAGAGAAAGAAAGAGAGAAAGAGAGAGAGAGAGAGAGAAATGTGGTCTTTTTATTCTGGAGTAATCAATTTTTTTATTTCTATAGCATTAAAGCCTGTCTGTTCTCTAGGATGTGTCCCAACCTTGATTCCCCAGGAATAGTGACCCCTTTCAATAAATAGATTGAGATTTTCTATTTCTGGCAAGTTTTCTTTGATTATAGTTTTAAATAGTTACAGTTTTAAACATTAGTTTGTTTTATTGTTTTTCTTGGATCTTCTGCCTATCTTCTGTATCACTTTATCACTCTTTCTTTTTCTTTTTCTTGTCTGCTTCATTCCTCTCTTTAATGTCTTTTCTATTTTAGTTGATACTTCACTACCTAGGTTACTTGTCATTGTCTTTTTTTTTCCTCTTTTGGAGACAAGGTCTGGCTCTGTCACCCAGGCTGGAGTACAGTGGCGTGATCTTGGCTCACTGAAACCTCTGCCTCCCTTCAAGCAATTCTTGTGCCTCAGCCGCCCAAGTAGCTGGAACTACAGGTAACCACCACCACGCCTGGCTAGTTTTTTGTATTTTTAGTGGAGACGAGGTTTTGCCATGTTGGCCAGGCTGGTCTCGAACTCCTGACCTCAAAGTGATCCACCCACCTTGGCCTCCCAAAGTACTGGGATTACAGGTGTGGACCACTGTGTTCAGCCTTGTCATATTAGTCTTTATTTCTGAGATAATGTTGAATTTTTCTTCAATTTACTTCCTAGGATTGGTCAACACTCATATCACATTTTTCTATTTTGGTCCATTTCTAGTCTGAATTTTTGTCTAGTTTAAGGTCTTTCATATTTACAAGTGTTCGTTTAAAGATATTTAATCTATATCAGAGTACTGTTTTACAAGTTTTCCGTTTTATGGTTTCACATGCAGGTGACATAATTTTAATTAGCTGAGGAGTTTTGATGTTCATATTCTGTTTTCTTCTTACAGTAGCTTTATATGGCTATTTCTTGCCATTTTCTGTTTGTTTTTAAACGTCCTAAATTTTCCTGGGTGAATAATAGCATGAGTTTCTGTGTTAGGAGTCTGGGATTTAGGTGGTTTATCAGGTTTCTTAGTTCAAGAATGTACTTTTTGGTTGGCACAGTGAAACACAGGTTGTTAAATGTAGTGTTTGTGAAATAGAAGAGGGCTGTGTGTTCTGATTCTGTAATTTTCATCTGTTTCTTTTAGACCCTTAATTTATAAACTTGCTTCGTTCTTTCCCTTCACTGCCAAGCCTCCAAGGGAAGACTTTCCCTATTAAGATAGCTCATCTCTTCCAGAAAGCATTACTTTCACAAGACTAATACTTCTGGTCGTAGGCACATCCAAATCCTTTCCATTTGACCCACCCTACATTAGTTACCATCTATTGCTGTATAACAAATCATCCTGAATCAGGTGGCTTAAAGCAAGAAACAATTATTATATCACAGTTCCTGTGGGAAAGAAACTTGGAAAGCAGTTTAAGGGGGAGTTTTTGGCTCAGGGCTTCTCATGAGGTGGCAATGAGATGTCAGCCAGGGCTGCAGTCACTTAAAGGGTTGACTATGGCTGAGGGATTCTCTTCCAAGCTGTTGGCAGGAGACCTCTGTTCTCTGGATGTTAGCTGGAGATCTCAGTTCCTCTTCATGTAGGCTTCTTCATAGGGTTGCTTGAGTGTCCTCAGAACATGGCAGCTGGCTTCTCCAGAGTGATTACAGAGACAGAGAGAGAAAGAGACAGAGATGATGATGATGATGATGATGATGTTAGTTTTTCCCAGTTGCATCTACTTCTTTTCTGTGTAATATGTTTGACTATTCACCCTGGCATGGGCTTCTCAGGTAATTGTACATAAATTGAAGGTTGTAATATGTTTTCTTTCCTTGTGATGCTATAGGCATAGATTGTAATTTCTCTCTCTCTCTTTTCTAAATGCTCTGTATGGGTTTGGTAAGTAAAGTAGAAACATTTGTATTCAAGCAGCATTATCCTGAGAGAAACTGGAAGTCTCCCAATAAATAATTTTTTGGCTGTCCTCTGTAGGCCAAGACCAATAAATAATTTTTGAACATGTGAATGAATGAATAAATTGATACAAAACGAAAAGGCTAATTTACTGAATGAAATGACACTGATCATTATGGAGACTGGATTCTTGTGAACATATAATCAGATTCTTTTGTTTCTGGAGAAAATTGGAACCCATATTATAACCACAATGTTCCTGGGTAAGAATAGAATGGCTAAATTGGATTCAGTTGTAAAATTGGAAAGTTTAGTGTCATTAGACCTTCTCATGTGACCACAGTGCTGCCATTGGCATGATAGTTGCTTGGCAGGATGGTCTTAAAAGGAAGGCAAAACCAATAACCAGTTCAGTGAGTAAGCCTTTACTTTGTACTCAGGCTTCTCAGAACCATGTTCTACTGTCTCAAAACATGCCTGTATTGGTTGGAAATATTGTCTTTTCATGCACATACATTACAACCTGAACAATGGGAACACACACATTCACACTTGTAGATAGGGGCTCGTGCACACCTGCCTATTCAGATAGGACCCAGCTCTTTACCTCATGGAGAGAAATCCTAGCAGAATGGAAGCACTCAAACTTTAAAATCAGACCTGGGTTCCATAGGTCACAGTGGGCTCTCTACTTAGAGAACGTGACCAGGATACTACATCTCTCTGGGCCTCAGGTTATGTGTCCAGATCCTTAAGACAATTTTAATTTCTCCCTCAACGAGTGCATCTTATTAACGCTTTTGGTTTTCAGAGGCAAAATTTGTTTTTTGTTTGTTTTGTTTTTTTCATCGTTGTCTTCAAATATGTCCAATTTTGTTTGGCTAAGCTTTTTTATTATTGTCACACTCTCAAAAACACACTTTGCATTTCTGAGGTAATTCAGAGCATCATATTCTGTAGAATCTCTTCTGATAAGATTCGAACATTTTAGAAAGTTGACAGTTTTCTCAAGTTGGGAAGGAAACCAGAGTTACTCTTTTTTTTTTTTTTTTTTTTTTTGAGAGAGTTTTGCTCTGTCACCCAGGCTGGAGTGAGTGGCTCGATCTTGGCTCACTGCAAGCTCCACCTCCCAGGTTCATGCCATTCTCCTGCCTCAGCCTCCCAAGTATCTGGGACCACAGGCGTCCACCACCACACCTGGCTAATTTTTTGTATTTTTAGTAGAGATGGGGTTTTACCTTGTTAGCCAGGATGGTCTCGATATCCTGACCTCGTGATCCACCCGCCTTGGCCTCCCAAAGTGCTGGGATTACAGGCGTGAATCACCATATTCAGCCACTAATTTTGTAAATATATTTTATTGTATTTTATTTTATTTTAAGTTCTGGGGTACCTGTGCAGGATGCAAAGGTTTATTACATAGGTAAATGTGTGCCACGGTGGTTTGCTGCACCTATCACCTAGGTATTAAGCCTAGCAAGCATTAACTATTTTTCCTGATGCTCTCCCTTTCCCCGCACATCCCCAACAGGCCCCAGTGTGTGTTGCTCCCCTCCCTGTGTCCATGTGTTCTCATTGTTCAGCTCCCACTTACAAATGAGAGCATGAAGCGTTTGGTTTTCTGTTTCTGCACTAGTTTGCTGAGGATAACGGGTTCCGGCTCCATCTGTGTCCCTGCAAAGGACATGATCTCATTCCTTTATATGGCTGCATAGTATTCCATGGTGTATATGTTCCACATTTTCTTTATCTAATCTATCATTTATGGGCATTTGGATGGATTTCATGTCTTTGCTACTGTGAATACTGCTGCAAGGAACATACCTGTGCATGTATCTTTGTAATAGAATGACTTCTATTTCTTGGAGTATATACCCAGTAACAGGATGGCTGGATCAAATGCTGTTTCTGGTTCTGGGACCTTGAGGAATTGCCACACCGTCTTTGACAATAGTTAAATTAATTTACATTCCCACAAACAGTGTAAAAGCATTCCTATTTCTCCACAGCCTTGCCAGCATCTGATGTTTCTTGACTTTTTAATAATTGCCATTCTGACTGGTGTGAGAATTGTAATGTTGATTTACATTTCTCTAATGATCAGTGATGTTGAGCTTTTTATCATGTTTGTTGGCCACATGTATGTTTTCTTTTGAGAAGTGTCTGTTCATGTGCTTTGCCCACTTTTTAATGGAGTTGTTTGGTTTTTTTTTTCTTGTACATCTGTTTAAGTTCCTTATAGATGCTGGATATTAGACCTTTGTCAGATGGATAGATTGCAAAAATTTTCTCCGATTCTGTAGGTTGTCTGTTTAATTTGTTAACAGTTTCTTTTGCTGTGCAGAAGCTCTTTAGTTTAATTACATCACAGCCAGGCACGGTGGCTCACACCTGTAATCCTAGCACTTTGGGAGGCCAAGGCAGGCAGATCACCCGAAGTCAGAAGTTTGAGACCAGCCTGGCCAACATGGTGAAACCTTGTCTCTACTAATAATACAAAAATGAGCCAGGCTTGATGGTGGGCACCTGTAATCCCAGCTACTTGGGAGGCTGAGGCAGAAGAATTGCTTAAACCTGAGAGGCAGAGGTTGCAGTGAGCCAAGATCGCACCACTGCACTCCAGCCTGGGTGACACAGCAAGACTCTATCTCAAAACAACAACAAAAAATTAGTTTAATTAAATTGTATTTGTCAATTTTTGCTTTTGTTGCAATTTGCATCTTTTTTGCAATTGCATGTCTTCATCATGAAATCTTTGCCCATGCCTATGTCTTTGTCATGAAATTTTGCCCATGCCTATGTCCTCAGTGTTATTGCCTAGATTTTCTTATAGGGTTTTTATAGTTTTAGGTTCTACATTTAAGTCTAATCCACCTTGAGTTAATCTTTGTATAAGGTGTAAGGAAAGGGTCCAGTTCCAGTTTTCTGCATATGGCTAGCCAATTCTCCCAGCATCATTTATCAAGTAAGGAATCCCTTCCCCATTGCTTGTTTTGCTTGTTTTTGTCAGAGTTCTCAAAGATCAGATGGCTGTAGATGTGCAGTCTTATAAATCAGTTCTCTATTCTGTTCCATTTGGTCTATGTGTCTGTTTTTGTACCAGTACCATGCTGTTTTGGTTACTGTAGCCTTGTAGTATATTTGAAGTTGAGTAATGTGATGCCTCCAGCTTTGTTCTTTTTGCTTAAGATTGTTGAGACTACAAGGGCTCTTTTTTGGTTCCATATGAATTTTAAAATAGTTTTTTTCTAATAATGTGAAGAATGTCAAAGGTAGTTTAATGGGAATACCACTGAATCTATAAATTACTTTGGAGAGTATGGCCGTTTTCACAATATTGATTCTTCCTATTCATGAACATGAAATGTTTTTCTATTTGTTTGTTTCCTCTCTGATTTCCTTGAGCAATGCCTCGAGTAGTTCTCCATGAAAAGGCTCTTCACTTCCCTTGTTAGCTGTATTCCTAGGCTGGCACCACATGGCACTTACTCTAAAATTGATCACATACCTAGAAGTAAAACACAGCAAATGCCAAAAGAACTGAAATCACAAAGAAGAGTCTCTCAGACCACAGCATAATCAAATTAGAACTCAAGATTAAGAAACTCACTCAAGGCCGAGCGCGGTGGCTCACGCTTGTAATCCCAGCACTTTGGGAGGCCGAGGCGGGTGGATCACGAGGTCAGGAGATCCAGACCACGGTGAAACCCCGTCTCTACTAAAAATACAAAAAAATTAGCCGGCCGCGGTAGCGGGCGCCTGTAGTCCCAGCTACTCGGAGAGGCTGAGGCAAGAGAATGGCGTGAACCCGGGAGGCGGAGCTTGCAGTGAGCCGAGATTGCGCCACTGCACTCCAGCCTGGGCGACAGAGCGAGACTCCGTCTCAAAAAAAAAAAAGAAACTCACTCAAACCACACAACTATGTGGAAATTCAGCAACTTGTTCCTGAAAGAGTCCTGGGTAAATAATGAAATTAAGGCAGAAATCAAGAAGTTCCTTGAAACTAATGAGAACAAAGAGACAACATACCAGAATCTTTGGGATGCCGCTGAAGCAGTGTTAAGCAGGAAATTTATAACATTAAATGCCCACATCAAAAAGCTAGAAAGATCTCAAATCGACTCTCTAACATCACAACTAAAAGAACTACAGAAGCAAGAGCAAACAAACCCCAAAGCTAGCAGAAGACAAGAAATAACCAAGATCAGAGCGGAACTGAAAGAGATAAAGACATGAAAAAGACTTCAAAAAATCAACAAATCCAGGAGCCGGTTTTTTGGAAAAAATAAATAAATAAAATTAGACTGCTAGCTAGACTAACAAAGACAAGAGAGAAGAATCAAACAGACAAAATAAAAAATGATAAAGGTGGTATCACCACTGACCCTCAGAAATACAAACAACCATTGGAAAACACTGTAAACACCTTTATGCAAATAAACTCGAAAATCCAGAAAAAATGGATAAATTTCCGGATACGTACACCCTCCCAAGACTGAAGCAGAAAGAAGTTCAATCCCTGAATACCAAAAGCGAGTTCTGAAATTGAGGCAGTAATATATAGCCTACCAACCAAAAAAAAGCCCGGGAAAAGACAGATTTACGGCTGAATTCCACCAGAGGTAGAAAGAGGAGGAGGTACCATTTCCTCTGAAATTATTCTAAACAATTGAAAAGAAAGGACTCCTCCCTAACTCATTTTATGATGCCAGCATCATCCTGATACCAAAACCTGGCAGAGATACAACAACAATAAAAGAAAACTTCAGGCCAATATTCCTAATGAACATCAATGCAAAAATCTTCACTAAAATACAGGCAAATGGATTCCAGCAGCACATCAAAAAGTTCATCCACCATGATCAAGTTAGTTTTATCCCCAGATGCAAGGCTGGTTTAACATACGAAAGTCAATAAATGTAATTTATCACACAAACAGAACTAAAAACAAAAACCACGATCATCTCGATGGACACAGAAAAGGCCTTCGATAAAATTCAACATCCCTTCATGTTAAAAACTCAATAAACTAGGTTTTGAAGGAACATACCTCAAAATAATAAGAGCCATATATGACAAACCCACAGTCAATATCATACTGAATTGGCAAAAGCTAGAAGCATTCCCTTTGAAAATCAGCACAAGACAAGATTGCCCTCTCTCACCACTCCTATTCAACATAGTACTGGAAGTTCTGGCCAGGGCAATCAGGCAAGAGAAAGAAATAGAAGTTACTCGAATAGGAAGAGAGGAATTCAAATTGTCTGTTTACAGATGACATAATCCTCTATCTAGAAAACCCCACTGTCTTAGTCCAAAAGCTTCTTAAGCTGATAAGCAACTTCAGTGTAGTCTCAGGATACAAAATCAACATGCAAAAATCACAAGCATTCCTATATACCAACAACTGACAAGCACAGAGCCAAATCATGAATGATCTCCCATTAACAGTATTATTTATGAATAGGTCCCAAACGTACAATGGTTGTGAAAACGGGCACACATGCTGCAAATCAAGCGTGCATTCACAATAGGTTTCATTTTTGGTGGGGGTGTTATTTTACTTGTTTGTTTGTACAACATCATTTCCAATGATTCCATTTAAGTAGGCACTTCTCTTACTGGTAGTAAATTTTAGATTATGTGGTTAAAAACACCAAACAAGTCATAAGACTAAGTTATCAAAGACAGAGTTTAGAAGTGTTACTACTTCTAAAACTATGGAATTGGGAATTATCAGAATTCTTTTTAATAATTTTTTTTAAAGCACACCTCAAAAATGTATCTATAGAAGCCTCGAATTCTGAACAAATCAACATAGGATGAGTATTCAAAAGTAGGACTTTCTATTCATTGAAAAATCAAAACAAAACACACACACACACACACACCCCAAAACAGCTGGCATTACACTTCATGGAAGTCTTTCAAATCCTAGGACATATCTGTCTAAAATGAATCTAGATTTCTTTGAACATTGACACTTGGTTTTAAGGATTAAGAGACACGATAGTGATTCTGTTCCACCAGAGGGCACCATAGACTACAATCCAGCAAGCGTGCTTGTTGGTCTGGGTACGTAAACACAATAATTTAAAGCAGCTACTTCTAGGCTTTGCATTTTTCTAACATGGAGAGATTTTTAACTTCAACAATGAGTATTATTGATTTTTCAATAAGGTAGGATTTATTTTAAACACATTAATTTGACTATACACTTCTGACATTTTTACCCCCAGATGGAAAACAAACAAAAACGAAATGGAAACAGTAGCTTAATCTTATATGTATATGTGTACTTCCATGAGGCTATTTATTTCCAAGTCCAGTAATGGAAATCTGTTTTAGATATAGTAACTCCATGACAAAGTCCACTTAAAATTTTGCCTCTTGGGATTCACCTGGGAAAAGTATTTGGAATTTGTGGGTTCTGTGGAACAGGTTCTAATATCCAAGGAAAGTACAAGAAGCGAGGCTTTCCCTTCCAGATGTTTCTTAGCACTAGAAATAAAATGTGTCCATCCATTTCCAACTCAGTAGGGCTTTGAGAAACTCCTGCCCCCTTCAGCACAGAGGATGCCCCAGCCTATCACCTATTGAAAATCCAGGCTTTGCTTCAAATCTCTGACAATCAAATGCTTTCAAGCTATCCTTTAGTTTGCTTCAAATGCTGGGCCTATAAGGACAGATTTACTTATATTCCCTTTGTACTCTGAGGAGCAAATTTTATCAGCTGAAAGCTCGCTTGCAGTCTCCTTTGAGTGTTCAGTAAGCCAAACTGCTTGTGAAGTATAACCCCCATGACTGCTTTCCACAGACTGATTAGGACTGAAATAGTGAATTTGAAAATGCAGCACCAGTTGAAATTCATGGGCTGACAGAGGATCACAGCTGATCATAATTTCTCATGTGAAAATGTGATTCCCTCCCCGTTTCCTCTTGGTAAGCTGCTGAAAAGCATTAAGTGAGTTTCCTAGCCTCTGGTCAGGGATGTCTGCACTGGTGCTGCTGGGGAGACACAATTAGGAGGAACAAAGGTATCAGAATTCCAGGCTCTGACTTTTTAGGCTTACCAAGAGATAGCTTTCAGGCTTATGAACTGATGAATCCTATACCAAGGGGTGCAGGAGGAGGGAAGCAAATACTGTTAAACAGTTTAAGCCTCTCCCCTGGTTTAATATAGTTTCCATAATCACTTCGGATAACAATATGATCTTGTATCTAACACTGTCTCACAGACAACACAGCTTTGAGGCTGAGTGGTCACTGAAATGCTGAAAGGGCCCTCCTACCTTCCCGGAGACTCTGGATAGTTACCCTAATTGTTTCCATTTTTATATAGCAATTAACAAATGACTAAAATTCGTTAAGAGAGTAAGTCCCAATGTTAAATGTTGCTACCAAAAAAACAGAAACAAAGGAATATAAGAAAAATAAATATTTTATAATTTTAAAAAATTATTAAACCATTTAAATATATAACTAAATGGATATTCCACAAAGCATTTAATTATTTTGTTAGCAAACATAATTTTTCTTCTGGCTCCCCTCCCCTTTCCCACAACATCATGTTTTTCTTATTCTAATCCTGCCCAATGCTACACTATTTTACATTTTCTACAAAACCTACATCCTCCCCTTATGAAATTTAATTTTATGAGAATTCCTGCCTGCCACATGTTTGAGTGATGTAATGGGGAACATGGCCTCTCAAACTGGGGCCCCAGATTAACATAAATAGTAAATAGAATTGACAAGTTGTAATTGATAATGCAAAACTCTTGGTATGGGCATTCAGTCTGAGTAAAGCAGTATATTCTTTTGCACTGGAATTATAGAAAACCAGTGTGCTTACATTGATCAATCCATTTGGTAATTAAGTATTTCTGACTCATATAAATAGGAAATGAAATGGTTACTAAGAAAATATATGGAGTTCTCCGTCACCCATTCATCCCTACTCTTCTAATTGCTCTCTCTCCTTCCTTCCCTTCAAAATATTAAAGGATTTGAAAGAGATGTTTGTTATTCATTCATACTTCTCATTTCCCACTTTCTCCACAACCCCCAGAGATTGATTCCTGCTTCCAAACCTATTTAATCCTTGTATGTGAAAGCTACCAATGACTTTCTAGTTGCCAAGATCAACATAGAAAAGCTTTCCTGTTCAAATTCGATTTGCCTTTCTCTAACGTCTGGCATCATAGAGTTTCTTCCTTCACTGATTCTCTCATCTGATTTAACTTTCTGTCTCTGGTTGTTTCCTCTCTGCCTCTTCCTTCCTCCTTTGCATTTGTTTACACATTTTCTTGGGTTCCATGCCAATTCTTTCTTAGTCTATGTGCCCCCTAAATCACCTAATCCTGACTTCAACTACCATTTAAGTAATGACATTATTGAACGTTTTCTCTGGTTCAGATTTCTAATTCGGCTGGACATTTCTGTCTCCTGAATTTCCCCACCAGGAGGTCTGGAGTGGAGAAAATGCTATGTGTCCAACTAAACTTTTGCTTCATATTTGTGTTTTACTAGACATTTGCCAACGTTCCTTGCAGTTATGCAGGCTGTATGATAGACACAGGGCTAATGGGATGTGGTTAGAATCAACACAGATCACTTGTTTATCATCCCTGTCAGGGTCTGTGTGATCACCCAAGCTCTTTCTCTTCCCTGACAGCACTGAAAGACGATAGTGTCACAGGTTCACCAGCCAGAAACATTTGCACCAGATTTTGCTGGAAAGAAGAGTCAAGTTGTGTTAGGCCACTGAGAATTGCAGTTGTTAGTTACAGCAGTTAGACCACTCCAACTATTGCAGTGTAATAAAGGATTTAGTATCTCTAAAATGGAACTTAATTTGCTCTACAAGACAAATTTCCTATCTCAGTGAATGGGAACACCAGTTTGCCCAAACCAGAGAATTTAAAGGCTCTCAAAATTTATGCTTCAAACTTTTCCCACATTGTTTCTTACCAAAACATGTTAATTTGAACTTTTTACCATGGACACTCTCTAGTTCAGGCCTTCATGGTTTCCTAATTGTTCTTTGCTTTTGGCCTCTCCTCCCATCATTTGAAGTCCATTTCCTACACCCTTTGAAGGATAATCTTGTTCTTTTTAATTATTTCCTTTCACTTTAAAAATTAACAGCACCAATATTGTGCTAAGAAATAAATATATGCGTATTTTAGAAATATTGGAAAACTCAGAAAAGTATTAACTAGAAAATAAGTCAATTACAACCTTGATACCCCATGTAAACACTATTAAACATTTGGTTCATGGGTTCCTATGTATTTTTATGTTTGTGTTTGTAATCTATTTATATGCCTATAGATAGATATACCTAAAATTCTAAATTTCATAGATAGGTATAGCTAAAATTTTACATTTAATGTTTATATCAAAGTAATACATGTATAACTTTTAACAGTTGATTATTAATACAGCATTTGTAGTGAAAACCAACAGTTCCCTATCTCATTCCTGCCTATTTCCATTCTACTCCTTAGAGGCAAATGCTTTCAAGTATTTTAGTAACCTATTATTGATGTGTTTTTCTCCATATTTTTAAGTGGCATGCAATTCACTTTTTTAAAAATTGTATATATTATCTACTGACTTCCTGCTATATAAAATGAGAATTTAGTTTTATTACATCCTATTTCCCCACACAAACCCACTTGACAATAAAATTATGCCACTCTTTTTGGTTAAATGCATGATATTTACATTTTATTATGCTGTAATTACTTAAAACTGAGGCTCTTAAGTACACTGATTATGTTCTTGCTCAAGTTTGCTTTTTCCTGGCATTTACTTAGTTTACTATATATCTATCATGAATTCATATCTTAAAAAAAAACACAAACATTCTTTTCACTACATAAAACCACTGTAGATATTTAATTAAATACACTGTGGGGGCAATTTCCCTATTAAAGCCCTCCATATTCATGTTCCAATCAGGACTATATATTTTTAGAATCTATAATATGTAAATAATGCTTATAAATCAATAATAGAAAAATGAAAAGAGGTGAATGACTATTTACAAAGGGAAGACAATGGTCAATAAACATGAAAAGTTACTCCATTTTATGAGTGTTGGCAAAATTAAAACGCTTGAAGATACTAAGTTTATTAGAAAATTAAACATTTTATTACTCTGTAAATATTACTTAAAACTGAGGCTCTTAAGTACAGAGGCTCTTGGTACAACCTTTTGAGGAAGTGCATCATAATCTAAGGGAGTTGCAGACTGTGCATAACCTAGATATTATATACCGTAAAGTAACTCTTGCTCATATATCTGGGCAGACATGTACATGTAGGCATTTTGCAGCATTGTTCTTAATAGCTCCTAATGGGAATGATTCCAATGTCCATCAATAGAACATTGAATAAATAAAATATGGTATCTTAATGCAGTGGAATGCAGTACTGCCGTGAAATTAATAAAATCCATATTTGTATGAATGAATCTCAAATAATAAATGCAGAGAAACAATAAAATGCCAATTTTAATATAACGGTTATTCCTGGGAGAAAGGTGTTGGGGAAGAAATGGTGTAGAAATACACACAGGACTTTAACTGTATTAGCATTTTCTTTGTGAAGCAGCATGGTGACTATATTATATTATTCCTCATACCTCTTTGATTTAAATATTTCATAATATATAAAAAAGCTCAACTAGAGTCACAATACTGTAAGAGAGCATAGTTGGTGTGTTTTTTGAATATGCAGAAATTGGCTGATAGCATTGGTTGTAAGGTCCCCATTGGATGAATCTGAAGAAACCGGATCATGAAAGTAATGTTATTTAACAGAAGAGAAAGAGAAGGGCTAGCCACTTGTTTTTTTTCCCTTCTCTCTAAACTTCTCTTAGTGACAAGAGGTGCTGTGTTTGAGTTATATTTTGGGAATAAGTCTCATGGATTGGACTGTGGCTATTGAGTAATTTCATTTTGACTCAAGAGAACTTTATGTCTGAAGGTGCATTAAATAGCAATTAAGTAAATACCTGCCTAGAAAAATGTGCTTTGAATGTACCAGCCTGTCATTATACCTGGGAAATGCCTTCAGAAAAAATCAGCCTGCTGTAATCCTGAATCTTGCAGACCTGTGTGGAAATGCTGAAGGCTTTTTCAGATTTGCACATACCTTAATGTCACAGAACTTTGACTTGCTAACTAAGCTAAGATACTCTGTCAGTGATGTTTATTAACAGAATTTTGAATTCAGTCCTGATGCTTCTGCATGTGTTTTACTTTAGATTGAACACATTTCTGCACTGAGCTGTCATGTTTTCCATTGTAATGATAGAAGAACTGCACCAGGGACACAAAATAAAAGGCATTGCATCAGAATCAAATAACAACCCTAGAAGTTGCATTGTGCTATGTTGTCTACCATTAAAAGGAATTCTGTGGAGTTCTGCAGTGAAAGAAATGGACTGAAAATTAGAATTCACTCTCATCTTTACTAACTTATGTCTGGTGGTATGGCAAGTAACTGACTCTCTCAGCATTTGTACCAAAATGTTAAAACGTTTATAGCACTTAAGGGGCATTAGAAGGCTTAATATATGTTTAGAAATTCCTACTAATAAGCTGCCTTTCCTCCGAAGCATTTGAGATACTAAAACTAATTAGGTGCTATCTACTTATTAAGTACTAATGAGTGTTTTTATTGAGTTCTGAGATTCTAAGGAAAAACTTGTGAGGTACGATTACTGTTGGCACTGAAGAGTACATATGATGAGTAGCATGAAAATAATTCATTTCATTACTATAGCAGATTTTAGCTATTTCACTGTAGGAATGGGATAAGGTACTGTTTAAATCAAAAGGTGAAACCAACACTGACATATCTGAACCTTCAGATGGCTCAGGATGGACCCTCAGGGTTTCATGTGAGTTGAGACTAAGGATAACGAGTTTCTTTATTATCTAATTTGTATTTAGAAAAGTTAACCTCCAGAACTACTGTCTTAGAAATATTCCAGTGGCTCAGCAGGATGCATAAAGTCTGCTCTTTGGTAGAGAAAAGAATGGTCAAGAACTTGGAAGAGAATGAAATACTACAGCCATATTTTCAAAATGTCACTCAGAGATTTCTAGAATGACCATCTAAAGTCTGAAGTCAGGGTCAGGGCACCGCAGCAAGTCTTAGGTGTTTCCTGTACAGGCAACTTCATGTGATCATGTCTCAGCTTTCAGCCTGACCATGTCACCACCCTCCCTCCCTCCCTGCTGGAAAGTGTTATCTTCGTTTGAGAAAGAGATACTTTTTTTCCCTTATGTCCAGGTAGATTATACCACAACATACCTTATGAATTATATGGGGCAATTTAATGGCACTAGAGGAAACTTGCATTTCAGTGGCTTACTCTAGTTGGCAGGTAAACCAAAGAATTATCCTGCACAATGCAACTATAAAATGCTTTAGAGTTTCTTAAGTGTTTTCATACTGTGCTGATTCCAAAGTCAAAGACAAAAGTCTCATTTTTTATAGCACCTTTTCCAACTATAGGTATATTTGTTCCTTGCAGAATAACTTCTGTGCACTGAGAACTAGCTGGGGTTCTCTTAGTCTTAGGTTGTGGGTTCTTAAAACTTTTAGATGTGAAGAATCTAGAAAACTTGAAGTCTTGTTTGAGATTTATATTATTTTAATTCCAAATAAAGAAAGTCAATTTTATATGGCTGAATCTCAAGGAGGAGATGTATTAATATTTGGCTTAAAAATCAAGCTGCAGGTGGAGCAAAATGTAACAGATCCCAGACCCATCTGGAACTAAGAAATTAAATACCAGCAAAACTTTCTTTCTGCCTCTCATCTTTGATTCTTTTTTTTTGAATTCCAATTTCTTTTATTCTCCTTCCTTTTAGACCAGTACGAGAGCTGTGCTGATTTATGTCATCTCTAATTCCTAATTTAAAAAAAATTCCAGGGAAAGAATTTTGATATGGTTGGAGTAAGGGTTGGTGGTACAAATAACAAGAAAACTTGATACTCCCAGGAGAATCAAACAGTTATAGCCCAGCCAAGAAAAACTCCCTAAGTAAGATGGATTAGTACTTGGGATTTTGCAGCCACCAGATTTTACCTGCCTGTTCTCCCAAGGATGGAAGTTATATTTATCTACTCATGGTTCTATAACCAAAATATCACAGATAGGGCAGCTTAGACAACAGAAATTTATTTCTCACAGTTCTGGAGGCTGGAAGTTCAAAATCAAGATGGCAGAAAGATTGATGTCTGGGAAGGGATTTTCCCTTGGGTTGCAGATGGCCACCTTCTTGCTGTGTACTCTCATGGCCTTTCCTTGGTGCTTGCACACAGAGTAAGAAAGAACTAGCTGGTGTCTCTTTTGATAAGGTCACAAATACTATTGGATTAGGACCCCATCCTATGACCTCATTTAACCTTACTCACCTTTTTAAAGGTCCTATGTCCAAATACAGTCATGTTCTAAAGTACTGGGAGTTAGAACTTCAAATATACTAATTTGGAGGCAGGGTCATAATTTAGTCAATAACAGAGGATCAGATTGCTTCCAGCTCCCCACAACTACTAAAAAGCTTAAAAAAAAAAAAAAAAAAACCCCTTATACATATCACCTTATGTACTGTATTAGTTAGCTAGGTCTGCCATAACAAAATAGCACAAAGTAGATGGTTTAAACAACAGATACTTTTTTTTTCTCACAGTTCTAGAGGCTAAAACTCCAAGATGAAAATGCTAGCCAGTTTGGTTCCTGGTGAGGGATCTCTTCCTGACTTGTAAATGGCCACCATCTAACCATGTCCTCCTGTGTCCCTTCCTCTGTGCATATATTGAGAGAGAAAGAAATCCTATCAAAAGCCCTGTCCCCAAATATAGCCACAGTGAAGGACAGGGCTTCGAGACTTGAATTTGGAGGAGATACATATTCAGGTCATAAGATGTGCCTATATAAAAAATTCCTTGGAATACTGTATCAGTTACAAATTGCGCTACAAGAACAAACAACCTCATAATTTCAGTGGCTTAACACAACAAATTTTATTTTTCACTCATTCTGGAGATCCAAGATAGGTCTTAACTAACATAGAGAATATGCCTATTATAGCCACCCAAGGACCCAGGGTGATAGAGACTCCATCTTAACCTATTGTTTCCATTATCACTGCAGCAGTAGCAAGAGAACATACCTCTATTCACATTTCATCGGCCAAAGTAAATCACATGGCCATATCTATCTTCAAAGGTGGAAGAGCAAATCAGTGCAATCTTACCATGTGCCTGGGAGGTTGAGGGACAGAAATATTTGATGACTAGCACTAATTTCTATAATATATGTTAAGGGGTGAAATTTCTAGATGATAGGGTGAATATGCATTTTCTTAATTGCCTTACTGATGACAGACCACACTCCATAATGGTTGCAACAGTCTACATTCCCACCAGCAGTGTGCAAGAAGTCCATATTCTCACCAATGCCCAGCGTTAGTCAGCTTTCTAATTTGTCAGGCTAATGATGTAAAGCAGTATCTCACTGTAGTTTAACTTTCATTTTCTGATTAGCAATTATTTAAAATATGACTTCATATGCTTAATTTTTGATTTCCTTTTTGTTAAACTATTTATTCACGACCATTGCCCATTTTTCTGTTGGTTTTTCTGTCTTTTTGTGATTTTGTAAGAATTTGTTTTATATTCTAGATATTAATTTCTTGGTGGTTTTAAACAACTGCAAATTATTTCTCACCTTCTGTCACTTATTAACTTTATCCAAGATATCAGTTTCTGAAAAGAAATTCTTAATTTTTGTATCATTCATATTTTTTTTGCTCTGTGGTTTGTACATTTGAAGTTATGTTTAAGAATTACTACTTCCCGGTAGTTTACAATTACATTTTCATTTTCCTCCATGAAGCTTATAGATTTATTTTTCACATTTAGGTATTTAATTACCTGTGATCTCCTTTTATATATAGTGATATGTAAGGAAAAGTTTCACTTTTTCTTGATTTTGTGGGAGTTTTCCCAAGTAATATGATGTGGTTTGACTCTGTTTCCCCATCTGAATCTCACCACAAATTGTAATCCCCATAATCCCTGTGTGTCGAGGAAGGGACTGGTGGGAGGTGATTGGATCATGGGAGCAGATCCCCCATGCTATTCTCGTGAGAGTGAGAATGAGTTCTCGCAAGATCTGATGGTTTTATAAGGCAGTTTTTCCTGCTCTCAGAAGCTCTCTCTTGCCTGTTGCCACTATGTAAGATATTGCTGTTTCCCCTTCTGTCGTGATTGCAAGCTTCCTGAGCCACCCCCGCCCTGAGACATTGAATGTGAATCAATTAAACCTCCTTTGTTTATAAATTACCAAGTCTTGGGTATTTTCTTTACAGCAGTGTGAAAATGGACTCATATGTAATCTATACTTCCCTCATCCATTTGGTGGTGCCATCTTTATTGTATATTAAATTTTCATAATCATATATATCTGTCTTTTACATGTTCATTCTTTTCAATGGCCAGTTTGCCTTTTTCCCCCCATCAATACTACACTGTTTTTAATATATATATCTCTTAATATCCAGTCAAGAAAATCATTTCTATTTTCTCTCTTTTTACATTAAAATTAATGTCGTGACGGTGGATGGTGGATATTTATTTAGCCATGTAAATTTTAAAATAAATATATTAAGTCATGAACAAAATAGAAATAAATATTTGGTATTGCACTGAATTTACAGGTTAATTTAAGTATAATTGACATTTTTATAATATTAGGTTGTCTTAGCCAAGAGTAATAATGACCGTCTCCCCAGTGATTCCCATTGTATTCTTGTAGCCTTATTAGATATTTAAAACATTCTCTATATAAGTATTGTTTCAAGTTCTCCATATAAGTAATTTGTTTTTTTAATCTTCTTCATGACAATTTTACTGAACTTTCTTATTAGATTTAATAATTTAATAATTCTTTTTTAATGTTTTAAGGCAGATCATACTTCCATAAATAATGGCAATTTTATTTCTACTATTTAAAATTTTACTACTTTTCTTTCTCTTTTTCTTTTGTTACACACTTGGCCAGGACTTCCAGGACCATGTTAAGCATTAATAGTGAGAATAAGCATACTAATCTCATTCTCAATTTTAAAGGGAATGTACTTAAGGTCTTTTGCTAGGGGTAGTGTACTGTAAATTTTTGGTACATGACCTCTATAAAGTGAAGGTTTCCTTCTAATGACAGTTTCCTAGGATTTTTTTTTAATGTTTTAAATATGTACTAAAATCCATCAAGTGCTTTTTTTCCTGAATCAAATGAAATAATAATCTTTTTTTTCCTTTTGGTGTATTAATGTAGTAAATTGTTAATGTATTTTCTAACTTTTATCATCTTCATGTTCCTGGGATAAACCATACTTGGCCATTTTTTGTTATATATAAGCACATTTGTGGATTCAGTTAGCTAAAAGTCAAAATCCTTAAAATGGGTTACAACAGCCTACAGTAGTTGCTCACTCTTCTCCCCTCTGCACCTCACCCCACTATGTCTCTGACTTATTTCCTTCAACTGTACTCACGTAGGTCAAGTCATTCTGTTCTACTTGCTATTCCTTCAAATGGCCAGACACATTCCCACATTAATGCCTTTGCACTTGCAGTTCCTTCTGCCTGGAAAGAACTTCTTTGATATGCAAATGGGTCACTCCCTCTCCAACTTCAGATCTTCACACAATTTTTCATCTTCTCAGTGAGGCCTATCCTGGCATTCCTGTCTAAAATTCCAGCCCACTCACTCCAACATTCTCTATCCCCTTTCTTTGCTATATTTTACTGTCTTAATTGTACTTATTTTCTTTATTCTTGGTGTTCTGGCATTTCTATTGTCACTAATTAGGGAGAGACTGCCCTCCCGGAAGTAGTCAATTCTAAGGGATAGCAAAAGGCTTGTTAGGGAGCACATCTTTCATCCACAAACTAACCAATCCAGAGCCCACAGTCCTAACCATTTCCTTTATCAAGCTCTTATGTACCTAGGCCAGTGTTTCCTCTCCCCTCAATCAACCCAGGGTCAGGTCCAAGTCAGCTAGGGACAGACCTTATGCCGCAAAGCCCACCTGCGTTATACAAACTAGGCAGTCCAAAGGTGTTTACGCTGCCCTACCTCATCTTTCCCTCTGAAACCCCGATAAAGGTTGTAGCCTATGACTTTCTCTCAGCCCTTCTGCCCACTGACTTCCCTTGGTGCCCTTCCATGTGGCCCAGCATGGTGTGCTGTGTCTCCTGTTTTTAGTATCTGTGAGCAGAAACTTCTTCCTCTATGGAAATCACCTCATGTCTCTGTGTCTTAACACACCTGATTAAAACAAATCTCAAGAGCAAATGTTAAGGCATTTACTTCTTATGTCTTCTCACTTCACATGAAACATACTATACAGTTTATTTATTTATATCGTTTATTGAACGTCGTCCCTAATTAGAATACAAGTTTCATGAAGCAGGAATTTATTTTTGTCGTTTTTTTCTTTTAACTTCTATATCTCCATTATTGAGAACATTCCCCAGTAAATTCTGGGTCCTCAATATTTATGAAATGAATGAATGAAATACTAATGAATAAAATGAATCTAATATTTTCCTTTCAAGTAAGGAAAACAAGAGGCAATTAATGTTGGCATATTGATATATTTTCGGTCAGTTTATGCACTTTTGTTTACAGCTGACTTAGTATTTCCATCTGATAACAGTCATTTGAATGTTTGCTGAGCAGCTGCTTGCTCTGTATCAGATTTTGTGCTGGATATTGGGCAGGCAATGATGACAAAATAAACTTTATTCTTGTCTGGAGGCAGTTTTCGGCCTTCAAATTTTAAATCTCCTGTTTATTATATTATGGGCAATCCTCCACGTTTCAAAATAAGATTTCCATGAAAATTAATTTTAATAGTTGTGCAACAAAAGATTTAAAGCAATCTTCCATGCATTACATTGGGCTGGCAGATTTGCTTTGTTTATAGACATAAAGTTTAAATTAGTTGCCAGCAATGTAAAAGTTGATTGATTTAACATTAACTAATCCAGATTTCCAACTGCTGCAAGAAAATAGGGAATTATAGAAAAAGGCACCTGGATCCTCTCAAAAAACTTATTGATACTTAGAGCTGAATGGCCGCTTCTAATGTAGATCAAGTATTGGTTTGTCTATAAGGTTTTCTTTCATCTCCCTGTTTTACTCATTTATATTAACTGACTGGTCTCTGTTCATTTTGACTTTGTGGCCTCTGTATAGAATATTCCATTATATGGATGCATCATAATTTTCTTAGCTATTTCCCCAAGGTAAAACAATTAGGTTATTGCTAAATTTTCACTGTTATAAACAACAGATAAATCTCTATCTATATATCAGATTCTTTCCTTAGGGTAGATTTTTCTAAAAGGGAAATTACCAAGTCAGAGGGTAGGGATATTTTACTTGCTTTTCAAAAGAGTACATAATTTTCTACTCTCCGTTATGTATGAGGGTGCATATTTCAATGATGGCCTACTGAAGCTGCATTTTAAAATGTTTTCATCTTTACTAATTTAATAAGCAAAAATTGTATTTTAATTTAGATTTCTTTGATCACCATTGAGATTAACCAGTCTGTATTTTATTAGTAGTTATGCAGCACTATTTGCAAAATTACTTTTATTTCAATTTGCCATATTTTTGCGTTTGATATGAGCTTTTTCTCTATTATGTTAAGTATTTCTGTGGCTTATTTACTATACATTTTTGTTATTAATTTTTAACTTTATGCCTTCTTTGATAAGTTATTTACTTTTTAATATTCAAATCAGGATATTTTTATTTTTTAATTTTCTATTGTTTTTTACTTAACTGTATCCTTTATCCTGTAGAGGTAAATTAAATAGCCATACATACATTATATTTTTCATGACTGATTTTAAATATTTTGCTTTTTATTACTTTTGGAATTTATTTTGATATAAGATCAGTATCTAAATTTTTGTGTTGTATTGTCAATTTTAATTGTTTTGCTTTTTTTTCACTAGCATCAAAATCAATATTCTGAAAAATATTTCCTTTTTTTTTTTTCTTTTTTGAGATGGAGGAGTCTCACTGTGTTGCTCAGGCTGGAGTACAATGGCGCGATCTCGGCTCACTGCAAGCTCAGCCTCCTGGGTTCACGCCATTCTCCTGCCTCAGCCTCCCAAGTAGCTGGGACTACAGGTGCCTGCCACCACACCCCGCTAGTTTTTTTTGTATTTTTAGTAGTGACGGGGTTTCACCACCTTAGCCAGGATGGTGTTGATCTCCTGACCTCGTGATCCACCAGCCTTGGCCTCCCAAAGTGCTAGGATTACAGGCGTAAGCCACCATGCCCGGCCCTGAAAAATATTTATTAAATAAACCTCTTTCATGCTGATGTATATACCTTATTTACTATTAACTTCTTGTGTACATTAGCAACTGTATCTAATGGTATTATTTTGTTTCATAAATCTTCCTCTCAATGCTTATGCCATTTCATTATTAAAACTTTATAAGATACTTTAGTGGCCATATCCTATTAAATATAAATCCTTAAGAGTTCATTTTTTAAACATAGCCATTCTCATTTGTCTCTAATTATTCTGGAGTAAAATTAGAATTATAATTTCAAGTTCCAAATATCTTCTAAGTGATGTCATATGAATACATTTAAAAATAATTAACATTCTAAGAATAATATTGACATAATTTTTGATCTTTCAAAAAATGGTAGTCCTTTCACTTTTTAACATTTCTGTTATATATTTTTACAGTGTTTTTTTTCCCTGAAAGTCTAGCATACATTTGGCTACAATTATTTTTAACTATTTTATATTTTGTTGCTATTTTGAGGTGATTATTTTCTATTACATTTTCTACCAATTAATTTTTGGTATTTAAGGAGAATTTTTTTTTTATATTTACATATGTTTCTGAATCTTTATTTTTTACCCCCTCATTGACTCAATAAATATTACATATTCAACATTATTATCCCTAATATTTTATCTTCCAATTATAATTTTTATTTTGATTACATTATCTATTGTTTTGGTTATAATTGCCAGAACATTAAAACTATTAATGAAGCCAAGTATGGTGGCATGCACCTATAGTCCCAGCTACTTGGTAGTCTAAGGCAGGAGGATTGCTTGAGCCCAGGAATTCAAACCTGTAGCTCACTATGATCATGGCTGACTGGCCACTGCATTCCATCTTGGGCAACATAGCAAGATCCTGTCTCTAACTATATATATATATATAAAATGTTGTTTATATCCATATATCTATAGATATACATATATATCTATATATAGATATATAGATATAAACAACATTTCATATCTTTGCCTTCATTGTGGCTTTATTGAAATTATTGCTAATGTGTTACATTCAGGTATGATATTGCCTATTGATTTGCCAATATCTTCATCGGGTTAATTAATTCAATTATTTTATGATTTATTAATTATTTTTATATGGAATTAAATTTAAACCACTTTTCTGGAATCTCTTGAGACAAATGAATTTTGAAAATTGTATTAGATGATGTTATTTGTTATGTTTTAAAGATAATATATTTTTGCATTTCTATAGTTCAGAACAAATTACTCATTTGCTCTGCTATCAGACTTTATTAGTACAATTAAAGATATTTATAAGTGAGATCACATAGAGTTTTTCTTGTTTGCCTTATATGTTTAAGCTTTGGGGTTAGATTACAACCGGATTTATAACATCGGTCCCTTTCTCTCTGTCAGGGTTGGTCTCATTGAGAAGGTAACAGATACACAACAACTTGAAGGAAGTGAGTGGGGAGCCATGCAGCTATTGGGGAAAACCAATAAAGGCAGAGTGAACAGCTAGTGCAGAGCCCTAAGTTAATGAGTTTTTTCAATATGCCAGGCTTGGTATTATATCCAGGGGTTTAAAGAGGAATAAAATGTCAACCCTAACCTTGTTCTACCAATGAAAGTATATTGATCTGCTATAGTAAGACAACTACTATGAGAGAGAGTCACATAGTGCTTTTGGAGGCTATAAGAAAGGATTCTAACCCACTCTGGAGGAAGTCTGGGAAGAACTCCTGCTGGAGACATTGCTTCATATGGGTAGAGTGAGTAGGACCTACCCAGGTAAAGGAGCAAGATCTGAGTGAGAATACAATACATATAGGCAACTTAAATCAGTCAAGCATGATGTGAGTAAATACCACAAGAGAGTGGTAATGAGAGTCAAGATGGTGTGTTAGCCTGTTTTCATGCTGTTGATAAAGACATACCTGAAACTGGGAAGAAAAAGTTTAGTGGACTTACAGTTCCACGTAGCTAGGGAGGCCTCACAATCATGGTGGAAGGCAAGGAGGAGCAAGTCTTGTCTTAATGGATGGTGGTAGGCAAAGAGAAGAGAGAATGAGAGCCAAGCAAAACAAGTTTCCCCTTATCAAACCGTCAGATCTTGTGAGACTTGTTCACTATCATGAGAATGGTATGGGGGAAACCACCCCCATGATTTAATTATCTCTCACTGGGTCCCTCCCACAATGCATGGGAATTATGAGAGAACAATTCAAGATGAGATTTGGGAGGAGACACAGAGCCATACCATATCATTCTGCCCCGGACCCCCTCCCAAATCTCATGTCCTCACATTTCAAAACCAATCGTGCCTTCCCAACCATCCTCCAAAGTCTTAATTCATTTCAGCATTAACTCAAAAGTCCACAGTCCAAAGTCTCATCTGAGACAAGGCAAGTCCCTTCTGCCTATAAGCTGTAAAATCAAAAGCAAGTTAGTTACTTCCTAGATACAATGGGGGTACAGGCATTGGGTAGATACAGCCATTCCAAATGGGAGGAACTGGCTAAAACAAAGGGGCTACAGGCCCCATGCAAGTCCAAAATCTAGCAGCACAGTCAAATCTTAAAGGTCTGAAATGATCTCCTTTGACTCCATGTCTCGTATCCAGGTCACACTGATGCAGGAGGTGCATTCCCATGGTCTTGGGCAGCTCCACCCCTGTGGCTTCGCAAGGTATAGTCTCCCTACCGGGAGCTTTCACTGGCTGGCATTGAGTGTCTGCAGCTTTTCCAGGTGTATAGTGCAAGCTCTCCATGGATCTATCATTCTGGGGTCTGGAGGATGGTGGCCCTCTTCTCACAGCTCCACTAGGTGGTGCCCCAGCAGGGAGTCTGTGTGGGGGCTCCCACCCCACATTTCTCTTCTGCACTGCCCCACCAGAGGTTCTCCATGAGGACCCTGCCCCTATAGCAAACTTCTTCCTGGGCATCCAGAAATTTCCAGATATCTTCTGAAATCTAGGTGGAGGTTCCCAAACCTCAATTCTTGACTTCTGTGCACTCGATGGCTCAACACCATGTGAAAGCTGCCAAGGCTTGAGGCTTGCACCCTCTGAAGCTATGGCCCAAGGTCTACACTGGCCCTTTTTCAGCCACAGCTGGAGAGGTTGGGACACAGGGCACCAAGTCCCTAGGCTGCACCCAGCACAGGGACCCATGGCCTGACACATGAAACCATTTTTTCTCCTAGGCCTCAGAGCCCACGATGGGAGGGGCTCCTGTGAAGACCTCTGACAAGCTCTGGAGACATTTTCCCCATTGTCTTGAGGATTAACATTCAGCTTGTTACTTACGCAAATTTCTGCAGCCTGCTTAAATTTCTCCTCAGAAAATGGGATTGTCTTTTCTATCGCAGTTAGGCTGCAAACTTTCCAAACTTTTATGCTCCGCTTCCCTTATAAAACTGATTACCTTTAACAGCATCCAAGGCACCTCATAAAGGTTTTGCTGCTTCAAAATTTCTTCCGCCAGATACCCTAAATCATCTCCCTCAAGTTCAAAGTTCCACAAATCTCCATGGCAGGGGCAAAATGCCACCAGTCTCTTTGCTAAAACATAACAAGAGTTACCTCTGCTCCAGTTCCCAACAAGTTCCTCATCTCCATCTGAGACCACCTCAGCCTGGACCTTATTGTTATATCACTATCAGCATTTTTGACAAAGCCATTCAACAAGTCTCTAGGAAGTTCTAAACATTCCTGCATTTCCTGTCTTCTTCTGAGCCCTCCAAACTGTTCCAACCTCTGCCTATTATGCAGTTCCAAAGTTGCTTCCACATTTTTGGGTATCTTTTCAGCAACGCCCCATTCTGCTGGTACCAATTTACTGTGTTAGCCTGTTTTCACACTGCTGATAAAGACATACCCAGGACTGGGAGGAAAAAGAAGTTTAATGGACTTACAGTTCCACATGGCTAGGGAGGCCTCAAAATGATGGCAGAAGGCAAGAAGGAGCAAGTCATGTCTTAAACGGATGGCGGCAGGCAAAAAGAAGAGAGAATGAGAGCCAAGTGAAATGGGTTTTCCCTTTTTAAACCATCAGTTCTTGTGAGACTTATTCACTACCATGAGAACAATATGGGAGAAATTGCCCCGTGATTTAATTATTTCCCACAAGGGCCCTCCCACAATGCATGGGAATTATGGGAGTACAATTCATGATGAGATTTGGGTGAGGACAAAGAGCCAAACCATATCAGATGGGAAAGCTTGGAGGGGTCAAACCATGTTGCACCATCCTCAGCAGTTTGTTATCTCTATTTGCCAGTAAGAAGCTATTTAAAGGCTTAAGGCAGAAGAAAAAATCACATTTTGTTTTAGAAGAGTAATTGGCTATCACATGTAAATGACATTGACCTTGAATGGAGCAAAACTAAAAGCAAAGAGCTCACTTAAGATTTGTGTTGATCATCCGAACAAAGACTGAAACAGAACTGAACAAAGGCGACAGAGGAGAGGATGTGATGGGTGAATTTGACAGCTGTTTGTAACTAAAATAGGCAAGCTTTGGTAACTGACAAAAGGAAGAAGGAAGGAAGGCTTAAAGTCTAGACTAATTCCTAAATTTCTGGATTGTATGACTAAGGAAAACATGATGTATTCTGCAGTTGGTTCCCTGTCAGAGAAGGAATGCTAAAAATGTGCAAGGTAGGGGAAAATGATAAAAGGATAAACATATCAATCAAAGATTTAACGTCAAATAAAAGACACTGGTTTCAAGCTTCCAAATGTGTTGTGTATATGTGTGTTTTAATTTCCTTTCTTCAAAAGTAGTGTACATTTTTATAATATATTAGATCTGAGAGTCTGCTTTATTCTGCGCTTGATACCTAATATATGTATGTGTATTTCCAACAAAGTCTAAATATGCCCAGGGGGCTTGTTTATTAATTGAATTTCCTGAGGCATAATTCTTTCTCTTGGGGCGCTAATAACCTGATACTTTCAGATCTTTAATACTTAGATATATTAATGAGAACAAATAACTTTGCAGACTCTATTATTCATATTTGTCTTTTAACTTTTATTATAATATGAATTTCTTTCATTATCCCCTACCATGCACATACAAACTTTTCTATTTTAGGAAGCCTTCAACAATGACCTTTTCTTGTGTTAACATTCAAAAGACAATCTTATCATATCTAAAAGTGTCACCTCAAATGCATTGCTTCTAGTAGGAAGAAATTTGCTCCTGATTTTTGAGAGGTTAAATGAAGTCAGAAGGTTCCTGTGTCCTCTCATCGACCTCCCCTCCAGGCTGTTCTCTCAATCTTCCCACTGGGTGAATTAGTGCTACCTATTATGTGAGCCTTCAGATGTGGAAAAGGCAGCCGCTTCTTTCAAGCAGGGGAAGCTGGGTGAAGCTGCCCTCTAGCACAATGAGGGACAAATTGCCTAGAGAAGGGGCAGTGAATTGGGTCTGCCAGGTCTCATGGCACCCAAAGCTGAGCACAGCCCCTGCCCAGGGGAAGAGAGGCTCCTGAGGATATGACAGAAGGGTCAATGTATTAGCATTCCTGCTGCTATGAAAAGACATCTGAGGACTACATAATGTATAAAGAACATACATTTGTTTCTCATAGATCTGGAGACTGGGATGTCCAAGATCAAAGCGCTGACGAGTTCAGTGTCTGTAGTCTCTGTTTCCAAGATGACACCTTGAACTCTGTGTCCTCCAGAGAAATTGAACAGTTCCCTCAGATGGCAGAGGGATGGAAAAGGGCAAAAGGGGGTCTAGCTTATTCTCTCTAGCCCTTTTATAAAGTTACTAATCCCATTCACGTGGGTTCCACCTTCATGTCTTAATCACCTTGTGAAGGGTCCATCTCTTAATACTATCACGTTGATGACTAAGTTTCAACATGAATTTTGGACGTATCACAAACATTCACACCATAGCAGTTTACATGACAAAAGAGTAAAAAGCATACAACAAGGGATGATGGGATGTAACCATGGACAAAGTTATCCTGAGTACAGCTGTGACGAAAAGGGCTCTGAGAAAAATTCAAACTGCGTGACTCTGATATGTGCAAGTATCAGAAAATTCAAACCTGGTTTGAGTTTATTTAACTTGAAAAGTGATTAAATGTTGTAGGAAATTTACTGATGGCAAACCTCCAGCATTTGTATTAATCATGCAATTGTCACAGTTCCATTCCAATGGCTTTTCGTGCTGTTGTTGTTGTATAGCATTCTCTCTCTCTGGGTGCTTTTGGTGCACTTGATATTAAAACCAACTCTGAAATAATACCAACCTTGGGTGATTTTAAACCTTTGTGATAGAGCATAAAATATCTGGGAACATCAAAGTCAAGTCACACCTAAAACCTCTGCCTAAGATACTGACCACCCGCATAAAACTTTTCAGCTATATCATGTCCTTAGAAATTCAGCTTAACTACACAAATTTATTTTTTGATCAGAAAAGTGTGTGAAGTTTTATATATGAAATTCAAGATGTTTTTGAAAGCCAAGATTTTTAAAACTTGGAAATAGATGGGTCCAAATAGTGTGGCAACCTAAAAAACCATATGCTTAAATCTTCAGATATCTACTGAAAGTCTATGTGAATATAAACAGAAGAGCTGGGACACTGTAACAGCCCTGGTAACTAGAGCAATGGTCTCAGCCACAGGCCAGAAACTTTAAGGAACTTTCACAATACAGAATGCAGATAAGGGCCAGAACAAAACACCTGATAACCCTTGGCAGTTTGATTATTTGGTGCCCTTTCAACTCCATATTCTTTAATATCTGATAAGCATTTATATATAAAGGACATGAGGGGTTGTCTGAAAGGGGCAGGGGATTGGAGAGCTAATGAAGGGCAATATGGAGTCTTAGTCTTCCCATCTTTTAACTGGGACATGCTACTCAACAGTTAATAGGAGCCCCTGCCATGCCAGGAGCTGTTGTGGTGATCTTGTCTGACCTGAGTATGTTCCTTGTGCACTCAATCCCCACTTCAACCAGATCATCAAAGTATTCTTTCTCAACATCCAGATTCATCTCCCCAAGGGAGATATGGGTAAATGCTGTTTTCTTTTTTATTAAATGTTTTCAGTGATATTTTTGTCCCATAATGATGTATCTCTAGCATTCTATAAAGCTTGATGACCCCAAAATCCACCTCTAATTCAAATGACGCTAACCTGAAAGAACACTGATTTGTGCCCTACCTTCTGCCTGCAGATGGTTAGTGGAAGAATATTGAACCGAAGGCTGTCATTATCATTCCTAATTTGTAGCAAGCATGCCTAGAACTGAGGTGGAGTGTGAGGAGGAAAGTGAGAGAGAGACATGTCAATCTCAACCAGCCCTGGGACATGCTACAGCTTTCCAAGGCTAGAGGGAGCAGGGACCAGGACGGCACACACTGTATTTGTATATGGCACCAATGGAAGTGCCACAGTTGCCTCCAGCATTTCCCTGGCAGCATGCCAGGGAAACAGGGTTGAGCTGCCTGCCTAACTCAGGGCTACCAACACACAATGAAAGAAGGGTTCTGCAGAAAAATTTTCTGCTGCCAGATCAAGCCAAACAAACAAACAAAAACAAAAATACCTCTCTGATCCCTTCGTCTACCTCTACTTGTGGAACAAAAGCAAAGCCTATTAATAGTAAACTTTTCCATTTTTCTCCATATTTACTAAATGATTTTTTAAATGGTCTCTTTATCTCTCATAAAACCCGCCTGTAATCCCAATGCCAAAAACCAACCAACCAAACAAAAATACCACATATCTTTCTCTATAAGAATGAACAGGTGGCAAAAGAAAGGTCAGACATTTTAAAACTATGTTTAAGTTAATATTTGCAAATCATTCATCTGACAAAGGCCTAACATCCAGCATCTATAAGGAATATAAGCAAATTTACAAAGGAAAATCAAACAACTCCATTAAAAAGTGGACAAAGGCCGGGCACGGTGGCTCACGCCTGTAATCCCAGCACTTTGGGAGGCCGAGGTGGGCAGATCACGAGGTCAGGAGATCGAGACCATCCTGGCTAACTTGGTGAAACCCTGTCTCTACTAAAAATACAAAAAATTAGCCGGGCATGATGGCAGGTGCCTGTAGTCCAGCTACTCAGGGGGCTGAGGCAGGTGAATCGCTTGAACCCGGGAGGCAGAGGTTGCAGTGAGCAGAGATCATGCCACTGCACTCCAGCCTGGGCGACAGAGAGCAATTTCGTCTCAAAAAAAAAAAAAAAAAAAAGTGGACAAAGGACATGAACAGACACTTCTCAAAAAAAGACATACGTTCATCTAACAAACATGAAAAAAAGCTCAATATCACTGAGCATTACAGAAATGCAAATCAAAACCACAATGAGATACCATCTTACACCAGTCAGATTGGCAATTATTAAAAAGTAAAAAAAAAAAAAAAAAAAAACACATGCTGGCGAGGTTGCAGAGATAAAAGATCACTTATATACTGTTGGTGGGAGTGCAAATTAGTTCAATCATTGTGGAAAATAGTATGGGGATTCCTCAAAGAGCTAAAAGCAGAACTACCACTCAACTCAGCAATCCTGTTACTGGGTATACACCCAGAGGACTAGAAACCATTCTACCATAAAGATACATGAACATGGATTTTCATTGCAGCACTATTCACAATAAAAAAGAAATGAAATCAACCTAAATGCCCATCAATGTCAGAATGGATAAAGAAAATGTGGTACATATACACCATGAAATATTATGCAGCCATAAAAAGCCATGTCTTTTGTGGGAACATGGATGGAGCTGGAGGCTATCGTCATTAACAAATTAACACAGGAAAAGAAAACCAAATACTGAATGTACTCACTTATAAGTGGGAGCTAAATAACAAGAACTTATGAACACCAAGAAGGAAGTAACAGACACTGGGGTCCACTTGAGGGGGAAGAGTGAGAGGAAGGAGAGAAGCAGAAAAGATAACTATTAGGTATTGAGCTTAATACCTGGGTGATGAAATAATATGTACAACAAACCCCTGTGACCCATGCTTATATATGTAACAAACCTTCATATGTATCACCAAACCTAAAATAAAAGCTAAAAAATTAAAAACTATGTTTAAATTAATAAATAATTAATGAATGGTGATTAAATTAATGTAAAACTAATGAATCAAAGCAAATTTATTAGTACTATAAAAGAGATACTGTATTAAAAGTGAGAAGAACTAGAGAAAAACCTGCAATTGGTATTCTCCCAAAATGAGAATAGAAATTAGTATAGTCATTAGATGCTAGGCCAGGCACGGTGGCTCACACCTGTAATCCCAGCACTTTGGGAGGCCGAGGCGGGCGGATCACGAGGTCAGGAGATCGAGACCATCCTGGCTAACACAGTGAAACCCCGTCTCTACTAAAAAAAATACAAAAAATTAGCCGGGTGAGGTGGCGGGTGCCTGTAGTCCCAGCTACTCGGGAGGCTGAGGCAGGAGAATGGCGTGAACCCTGGGGGGCGGAGCCAGCAGTAAGCTGAAATCGTGCCACTTCACTCCAGCCTGTGTGACAGCAAGACTCTGTCTCAGAAAAAAAAAAAGAACAGAAAAAAAAGAAATTAGTATAGTCATTAGATGCTATATCTGTAAAAGTTGAGCACAGGAAAAATCAGAATTTTAAAATTTCCATGATTATAATTGTTACATGAAAATGAGCCACAAATTAAAACTGTTAATGAAGGCAATGAAAAACATTATTTAAGGCCCTGTATGACAGAGAGGCTTTTAACTGAAGCTAACTATAATCCTTAACGTACACAGTTAAAAAAAAATTTTAAGCACCAAATGAAAATGAGCAAAGTATATCAACAGGCACATCTGCCTTCACAAACCCAATTAAAACTTATAATAAAATGAGGAAATACCTTATATTCACAATTGAGTAGGGGCAAGGTTTTGGGGAATTATAACTATGCCTTACTGGTGGGATTGTACTCTTGCTCCATATTGGTGGAAGTTATTTTGGAGAGTACACAGGAAGCATTTTACAACGTACAGAAGTTTATGCCAAGCAATTCCACTTCTAGAAGTTTGTCCTATGGAAATACATAGGTATCTGAGCCAGTGTTCTGACAGCTTTTTTTTATTTTTTATTTTTTATTTTTTTTTTTGAGACGGAGTCTTTCTCTGTCCCCCAGGCTGGAGTGCAGTGGCGCGATCTCGGCTCACTGCAAGCTCCGCCTCCCAGGTTCACGCCATTCTCCTGCCTCAGCCTCCCGAGTAGCTGGGACTACAGGCGCCCGCCAACACGTCCGGCTAATTTTTTGTATTTTTAGTAGAGACGGGGTTTCACTGTGTTAGCCAGGATGGTCTCGATCTCCTGACCTCGTGATCCGCCCGCCTCGGCCTCCCAAAGTGCTGGGATTACAGGCTTGAGCCACCGCGCCCGGCGACAGCCTTTATTATAATAATAAAAACGTTGAAACAATTTGGCTAAATATCGAAGTTGATTGCATCCATCAGAATCATTTTATGTAATTAAACTTATTCCAGCATCTTATATATAAATAAAGTAGATAAATTTGCAGCTGCTATGATTGCATTAACATATAAAAGCCCAGGATATAGATGACATATATCACCCGTAACACAGGTATGTATTCATAGATTTCATTTTTAAACTACAGAATTAGCCTATATGCAACTTGTTTTTATAAAATTAATATGTACCCTGCCATTTTAGCGCACTCACATTTACCACAATCCTTATTAATAGCTTTCTACTATTTCTTACAGTCTTTCACACAAAATTTTACGGTTGCTTGTAGTCTTATCTATTGTAATTCATCTTGTTATTTGTGCTTACTTCTGTTGCTTTTAATTTTTCACTCTCTTTCCCATCCTGAGGTCAGATTTGGTTAAAAATAGCTTAAGTTTTGGACCCCTGAATCTTTTACACTTCTAGAATGTAGGGCATAGTCTGAGGTTAAAATGAAGTGTGTTTCGTTTGTTTGTTTAAATTAACATGTTAACCAATTTTCTTTGCAAAGTTCACTGAATTAGATATCTGTATACAAGCCTTTGTATGGGCATGTGTTAAATAAGCCACAGATTTGAAAGTTAGAAATCTGAGTAGAGTGATATAACCTTTCAGTATTTCTCCTAGGGGACTTTAGGCACTTGTATAAGTGGTCAGAATCCTCCATTCCACATTTGTCAGATAAAACCATCTCCTGCTTTTTGTTTTTTTTTAATGAGAAGGCCATTAAGGGCCATACATCTGTCAATGTTACATGTGATAGAACACTAAATAGCTGCATTTGACTAGAACTGTCAAAACAGGATAATGGATGGCTTATCTAGATAGATCAAATTGTGACAAGACTTTCTGTCTCCTCAGGAACCACCTTTCTTCACTTTATTCTGAAGCCCAAAGGATGCATGAGAGTGTTAGATGAAATATAATCAGAGAAGACTGAATAAGGGAAAGTGGGCTGAGGGAAAAAATAAAGACATATTCCCAAGGATGCCTTTGATCTTCAAAAGGCAAAATGCCCTTCGGATCAGAGAGCTGCGGGACAAGGCTTGGGAAGTAGAACCCAGCACAAGCTAGCTACCACTTTTGTGAAGCCAATTGGAGTACTCTAGGTATATTCAGAGCTCCCTGCATTTCATATTCTGAAAAAGTTCTCCACTAAAAAGTGGTGGTATTCTCCTTTTCATTTGTCTCTTCATTTCCAAACTCATGACTCTAACTTTGACTCCTGTGTAGCCACAATTTCTCCCTCCGGCCACAGAGGTCACCATCACAAGCCTGAGGTGACATGATGAGACACCATTTAGAAGTCATCCTTTTAATTGAGAGCGCTGCCACAGTCCCAGTCAGCCCTGACATCATAGGGTGTTAGGGAGGAGCTGCTTTTGAAGTACCTGAAAGGCCATTTCTTCCCAGACAAGGCTTTCTGAAATTACAGCCTAGGAGGAAAATGGCTTCATGCCAATTTTAATACATGTTCAAACTCAAGGTGCAGCCTCAGAGGCCCAGAAGATAGGAATAGAGAAAAAAAACTGTGCCTTTGATGACTGTTCTTTCTTTTCCCTTTTGCCTTGTTATTTTACTTTGCTTGGGAACTGAAAAGATTTCTTACAGCTAGCCAGAGAGGAAATGGTGAATATATAGCACTGCCGTTTTTCACTTGGGTTTATGGATTTTGCTAACTTCAAGCCTAAATTATTAAATTATAGACAATGAAAGAAATCATTAAAATAATTATAGTTTTAGTGTTCGGGCAATACCTTCAAAGTTACTAGCTTTTATTTCAATTGTTTTGCTTTCCTTTTTTTTTTTTTTTTTTTTTCAACTTATTATGTGGCCAGGTACTGTATCTCGAAGAACAAAGAAGAAATAAGACATAGTTCCTGCTCTCTCAAACATTTCAGTCTGGTATTGTATAGGAAGGAAGTTAAACTAAGCATTTTATATGTTAGTTAAATAGAAATGTTTCTGTTATTTCAGAGTATCATCTAAAGTCCTCAAATTAAGAATAATAGTGGCTAAGCAACTCCACACTTGAAAGTAAAACACTAAGCCATCTCTGCAGCACCTACAAATTGGGGAAGTCATAAGCTAGTTATGCCGTCTGTTCGGAAAATTGGAAATTGCTTTAAAAGTTAAAATACACTTAACCTATGGTCTAGCAATTTCTCTCCTGGATATTTATCTAAAAAAATGAAAACATGTGCCCATACATAGACTATTATGCAAATGTTCACAGCAGCTTTGTTCATAATAGCCCAAAACTGAAAACGAAATATACATCAACATGTGAATGGATAAACAAACCGTAGCGTATCAGTATTCTATACTGCAACTGTAGTGGTGGTTACAAGGTTGATTACTATAACTTTCAAATGGGTACATTTCATTGGTATATAAAATGTATCTTAATAAAGTTATATTTTTAAAAAGGTAGTTATGCCAATATTAGTTCTCCAAGTTATATGAGAAAAAGGCTAAGAATTCATTAGCAATTTGGAAAATTAGAAGATTCCTTTAGAGAGAGACCATTGTTGTAGAAGAAGGGGAAGTATTTCCTCTTATCATAAGCCAAGTGATCAGAAACTTTGAGGGAACTACTCACATAACCTGATATTCCACAGAGATTGTGGAATAAAATAGCTGATATCTTATGAGTGAAATACCTATATCTGAGAGGATGGGCAGAGTGTCCTTCTGGGCTGTAGAATTAAGAGGCACGGTTGCTCTGGGAAGAGCCTGTACTTCCAGAGTTTGATGAGTCAAGGATGCGTGTTTGCTTCCTGAAGGCCTGATGTGGATCTCATAGAGAAGAACTCAACTTGGAGTGTCTTACAAGCAAGTCTGTCCATCAGGAGCTGCTAAAGGAGTGGGCCATAAGAATCCAGTGGCTGGGATAGGTGTCAGTGTTAATTAGTCATCTAGCAAAAGCCACTATAAATGGAAAATACTGAGAACTGTGAGATGTAGATACCCACAAAAATGTCCTACAGAAGAGTCAAGATTTGCTTTTGGACGTAGAAGTATTTCAGAAAGTACTAGGTTATTAATGTACCTCATAAGTAAGATGCATCTGTACCATATCTCTTCTTCACCAACCCTGTCACCAGTGAAGAAACAAAAGTGGCACAATACAGGAAGAAGAACAGAAGAGTATGCTAGGCCATTTATCAGAATCAGACTCAGAGAAGGAGATGTGATCATGGAAGCAGAGGTCAGAGTGATGCAGGGCCACAAGCCAAGGAATGCAGGCAGCCTCTTAAATCGGGAAAAGGCAAGGAAACAGATTCTCCTCCAGAGTTTCCAAAGGAACTCAGTCCTGCTGGCCTATTATGGACCCCTGGCCTCCAGAACTTCGGATAATAAAGTTGTATTGCTTTAATAATCCACTAAGTGGCTTTGTTGTAATTCACTATAGTAGCAGTAAGAAACTAATACAAGAGATAGCCTAGATTTTTTGATAATACTGCAAGTATATGCAACACAAAACTTTTATTTGAAAAAAAAAAAAAGCTGTTTTACTATTTGGGTTCCAAATTTTTGGAACAGGACATACATATTTGTTTCATGTTTCATAAATAGAAAGTCTATATCCATTATGCACTTTATTAAGGATGCTTTCCCTGATCTCCCTCTCTAGATCCAGTTCTCCTTCCCCCTTCCCCCATTACAGGCCCTCAATTTCTCCTTTATAGAACATATCAGAGTCATAATTTTGTAAATTTTTTATAAATTTTGATGAACACAACTCTTCCACTAGAATGTAAGCCCCAGAGGGTCAGAGATCACATCTAGTACTATTTTGTTTTATTTTGCCTTGTTTTGTCTACCACTGAATCTCCAGGACTCGATGCCATGCGTGTAGGAGACATTCAATACATACTTGTTGAGTAAATTAAAACTGACTGAATAAATGCATTCTGCATTTCCTGCCTACTGATATCTTCAGAGGAAATGAGAAATAGATATTGTATATTGTCATTGTGTAAACTTCTGTTTGTGGTGCATGAGCTCTAAGATTCAGAAACTATTATAGAAACTATAAGGACACACTACACCAGTCAACAGAAGAACTGTGAATCTGATCAGCAGAGCCAGCCACGAGGTGGCAAGAATACAGCCCCGTGACAGCAGCTTGTCTTTGGAAGGTTCTTAATATCAGCACACTCTATCGGGAATCATTTTTTTTTTCTAGGATGCAACACTTTTTAAAGGGACAATAATTTACTAACTTAAAATGCTAAAATGACATTAAGAGTTCATCTCATCACTCTTCCTGGCTCAGGGCCAAAATATCAAACTTCTTCTAGGCAAGGATCCCTTATCCAAGAAATGTTAAGTGAAAGCCATTAAATAGCCTAACTCAATAACCCTTTGTCTACTTTGTGCCCATCATAACTTGGCTGAGCTACAAGACGGACAATGAGAAACACACCTTTAAAGATCTGTAAGAATGTTAGAGGGAAGCTGAGGCCTAGAAATTGAAGAAAACCACTTGGGCCAAAGGGTAGCAGGTGATGTTGGTACCCGTCCTTTGTCACCTCCACATTCTTCATTCCCATGAATAGCTAACCAATGGCTTCTACCTGTCACTGTATTCCTAAGGGCTTTCTCTGGCCTCTGTACCCTGCTGGCACATGCACACACAAACACATGCATGCATGCACACAGAAACTCACACACATACACACACACACACACACAACAGGCCAGATAAGACAGAGAGATAACTATCTGGAGCAGCACTCAACCAATGATTGATGGATGTTGCTGAATAAATGCCCTAGCCCCCTTACCCCTTGGTTGGGGATAGCTGAGGCACAGTCTATGCTGTCTTCCAAAGTTCCAGCCTTCAGTTTCCCATAGCATGTGCTCCTCCTTATTGGCTTGCTTACCTTCTATGTCTTACTTTCATACTCCCCTACTGGTGCCTCCTGGGGTCACTGCAAGACTATGAAGGGTATCAGATTTTATTCTACTTGCAAGATAATAATTAGCTTGGCAAAACGTCATGGAAGCTGGTAAAAGATACAAGATTCCTGGGTCAGATGCAAAGGGATGTATTATTCACAGCAATAACAGTAACCAGAGCATTAGTGCATGAGCTTGTTTCCCAAGCCCCAATCCTCACAGTGTGACACCAAGAAAACCAGGTGACACCTGCACACTCGGGTCATGTTATGGGAGACGAACCTTCAAAGTAAGACGTCTTTACTATATCGGAAAGTAAAAAGACAAGCCAAACCAAAATAAATCAAAGGCATTCTTGTTCTGTGAAGGGAGACACTATCTCTATCTCTCAAGGTTGTTTGCTATATAAACAACCTTGAAAAGATAGTCCAGATCAAAGACAGTGGCTCTGCTCACAAGATGCATGGAAATGTGAGACTCCTGTAGAGAAATGTCTTGCAACAATCTCTTTCCAAATAAACTACTTGTGCTTAAATCCTTGTCTCAGACTCTGCTTCTGAGGGAATTCAACCAAAGAAACAGAGCAGGAAGTAACTTTTTAATGTCCTATAAACTGTATTATTATTATATCTCTTCTTGATCTTAGTCTCTTAGAATCCTCATCTTGAAGTTACTGCATATTTAATGACCTTGAGTCTCATGCATAATCTGAACCTCAATTTCTACTTCTGTAAGGGGAACTAATGGGTAATAGAGTGGTAATGAATATCATAGGTGATGATGCACCTAAAAATAATTTTGAACTTGAAGCACTATATATTGATTGGCAGATAATCATAATCTTGAACATTGTTTTACTATTATCTATGAATAAAAATTAAATCTTGGATTTTTATATTTTTAATTTCAAAGACTTTCAGTTCTACAAAAATTACCTTATCAAATTTCAGGCTAAGAAAATATGTAGGGTAATTTCTTTCTGAAATTGGAAAATGAGCCAAATCTGCAAGGCCTCTCTCTGCCGTTTCAAAACTGTGGCTCTTGGCTGTCACTCCTATCCTTCTACTTCTGCCCCAACTAGGCCTAGATACATCGTGCCAAGCCCTGGTTTTTGCAGCTCTTAAATGATCTGGACAACCCAGGTTCCAACTGAAGTAATAGTGGAACAGTCAGTCTGCACGCATGATACTTCCTCCTAGCTAGCTGTTAACAGCTTGTCAAGGCTGAGCAGGTCAGACTGGTAGACAATGACATCAATATGCCAACAGGCCCTTGCTTTCCTCCATCTGCTGTGAAAGGTGCATCAGCAGCATTTGTGTTGTGGGATGCAGAGCTCAAGGCTCACCCTAAATTCCCCTGTCTTACTCACACTTTCCTTCAGGGATCCACGTTTCTGAGACCTGAAACCTGAAGTTCAGAGCAACCTAAATCACTATCTGCCCAAACATGTTGACTTTTGCCAATATTTATTTTTCCTTCCTCCCTCCCTGCCTTCTTCCCTTCTTCCTGTTTTCCTCCCTTCTTTCCTTCTCCATCTCTCTCTCTTTTTAAATTCAAGTGTGTGAAAAATAAATAGATAGCAGCAACTATGGGGGTGGGGAAAGATGACTCTGGCAGAGAAAAAGGAACCTAGGGCAGGCCAATTTCCCCATCTCTCATTCTCTCATATAAATATACGATATAAGAATACATTATATGTATAATATATGTGTGTAATATCTTTTTTATAATAAACAGTAAATTTTCTAGAATATTTTATTATTTATATGGTAATATGAATAGCACACTCATGAATACATCAGTTTATATGTAAAACATTTATAGTCAGATGTACATACTATACTAAATGACTATTGTCTAATAAATATATATTTGTTAAAAAATACTAGAAAATTTTAGTGAAATTTATGAAGTTACAACATGGACTATAATGACTACAATTGTAGCAAGAGCAGTGGTAGTAGTCAATAATAACAATAATAATAGCACTTTGAGTTCAGTTAATCTTCCTGTGACTTTCATGTATTATATCATGGAATCCTAATGACAATTCTATGAAGGAATAGTATTTTCCTCATTTATATAAGTAAGGTAACTAAAGTTTAGAGATATAAAATAACTCAGCTCTATCAAGGTCACCAAACAAGTAAGTGGTAAATATCAGATTAAAACACAAATTTGCTTTACTCTTAAATCCTCTGCTCTTAACCACCAAATAAGGCAGTTAATAGCACCTGTCTTCCATTTTATCTCATTTTTGGGAAGAACAGGTTTATCTGTGGTCATTTGATTTGGCGAAATTTATGAAGTCACAAGAAGGAAAATATCAGTTCCCAGATTAAGAAATCAATAGAATTTCACCCTTTTTGAATAAAATACAATCCACAAAATACAATTGTATTTGAATAAAATACAATTACCACTAGAGTAATCTAGTAAAACATTTTTGTCTGATGTAATCATTTCTAGATACTAATGACAGAAAAGCATTTTAGAGGCCAGAAAAAGTGGCAGACCACCCACAAGAACTCTTGGATATTGCTGTACTTACCCTTAAAAGGAATTTTGATATATTCACAAAATTCTGATGAATTTGAGAGCATTCTGATGCTAATGCCCACTCAAAATCACCATCACCAACTGCACATGCTTCAAATAACCAAATCAGGACAGAGACAAATGCATATTCTATTAAAATCCCAATGTTCTTTTACTAATTTTAAGAAATAGAATACAATCATAAGGTGACTGTTGGAAGCAATTTTAGAAATCAGCCAAACACGATGTCATGTACCTATAGCCCCATCTACTCAAGAGACTGAGGCAGGAGGATTGCTTGAGCCCAAGAGTTCAAGGCCAGCTTGAGCAATGTAGTGAGATCCCCATCTCCAAAAGAGAAAAACCGTCTTACCTAGGCCACTTTTGAGACTGAGATGGGAGGATCTGGTGAGCCAGGGAGGTCGAGGCTTCACTGAGCTGTGATCACACCACAGCACTGCACTCCAGCCTGGGCAACAGAATGAGATCCTGTCTCAAAACAAACACACAAAAAGAAAGGAATAGACTCTTGTTTACAAGTGAACTAAAGATATACAAAGGCAAAGCTAATCACCTCTTCATCCGTCCTTCTCTCCAGTGACATTCTACTGAAAACATCACTGGCAATGGCTGAGTATGTGTATTTTTTCATTCTTTCATCCTTAAAAGTCATAGCCAGGATACATACATCCATACATACACACACACACACATACACATGTATATATATGCATGTATATATATGTGTGTGTATATATATGCATGTATATATATGTATGTATGCTGGTGAAATATGTATACACACGTACAAATAACTTTTTGCTTGAATTTTCACAAAATTCAAAAATACTGTTTTTCACTTTGGCAAACTAAAAAAAAACAACAGTTTATCATGAATGGACATTCATACCAGCCATTAGCTACAGATCAAACTTTTTTTTCAATTTCTTTAGATATATATGCACATAAACTATGTTTTTTAACCAAAAAAAGTGTTCATAGAATAAATGTGAAAAAAATTTAAAGTATACACCTTCTCTCTTTTTCTCCTTGGTTTACTTTTCCCTTCCTATGCTTACCTCTCTCTGCTTACTTTACTCATCCCCCACACTACTGTTAAGCTGTGTTTAGGCGAATTTGTGTTAGCTTCTTATATTCATAATAATATAAAATCTATATATGGATATACATACATAAAAATATTATAAATATATATTTAATTTAAAATAAATTTTATTGTATATATTTGAAGGTCACAACATGTTATAGGATATATGTACACAATAAAATGGCTACTACAGTGAAACAGAATAACATACCATCTCACATACTTTCCTAGTCAGTGATTTTTAGAGTAATATTGTGATTATTTTACTCTATTTCACGTTTTTATTGTATTTTTAAATAGTATGAAGTATTCAAAATATACCAAGTCTGAAACATAAAACATACACATTGTTTTCCCCAGAGACAATCACTATTACTAGTTTTTGTGTGTGTGTATGTGTTTTCCCACAAATAATTATACAAACGTAAATGCTAGGGACTATAACATACTCACTGTTTGGCACTTTAACTATCCCATGAAATAATATTTCTGGTGATGTGGGGATCAGTCAGAGTGGTGGGAAAAACTATAGGGAAAGGATGCAAACCTTCTGAAAGGTCAGAAGGTTTTGCAGAGCCCTGGGAGAGAATAGCTGAAGGCAACTGTTCTGTAACCCTGAGGCAGAGGGTAAGGAACAGGTACAAGGGAGTATAGGGAAATTTATCTTAAACAGGCTTGTTTACTTATATTGACCAAGAACTGACCTTTGATCATCCACGCCCATGCACGAGACATTCCCTGAAGGGGAACAATAAATGTTAATTACCTACAGGTTGTGTTTGCTCCAGGTTTTCAGCATTGTGCCTGCGCTGACTAAAAGCAAGCAGCTCCAGCTTCTCGGAGCTGCTTTCTGGTCACTAGAGCCAGATAGTTACCTAGCTCTCTTACACTGCATACTTGTGTCTGAGTCCTCATTTCATCTGTTGGGCAGGGTTTGTGGGACACACCCGGCACTTGTGTATGGAATAGCTTTATTCACTTTACTGGTTGTATAATATTTCAATATATGGATGTACCAGAACTTATTTAGCTAGTCCCATAATGCTAAAATTTTCTTATTTACAAACTCTAGCTCTTCCTAAAATGTAGCATTTAATATTGTCCAAATGATATTTTGTACATGTGTGAAAGAATGCTTGAGGAATAAATTCCTAGAAGTGGAATTTGTATGTCAAAGTGCACATGCTTTTAAAATGTTGAATAACTAGTTCTTAGCAGATCTTAGGTGAGAAATCAGATATCAAGCTTTCTTCCACAGTGCTATTTCAGACTCAAAAAACTGAGTCTTCCCTGAAGAAATTGGAATTTCGCCTGGCACAGAAATCCAGGCTAGGATTTCCCTGAGATTGGAAAAAATCCCTCTTAAACTCATCTCCTCTTGCGATCCTCTAAATATTTCAGCCGGATGAGAAAAGCGGCAAAAACCCTATCCAGCAGGCAGCAGGTTAAGGCTGGGTTGTGTGGGGATGACCGGAGAAGGTCTAGTTACTTTCAGGTACCAGAACTTAGAAACCTTGAGAAACAATTGGCTTTTCTATGTAGATGAGTTGTTTGTGTCTCACAGAAGGACCAGGTTTTACTATTCAAATGAGAATGAAGAACCACAAGAACCAAAACTGATTAATTAAGGGTTTTCTCTGACTTAAGAATGAGCTATGAGTTTTATTTTTATCTTTCCCTCATCCTCTTCTTCCCCCAAGTAGCTCTCTGTATTTCAGTTCTAAAGTGTGACTACTTGGTTGAAATTTTTCTGATAGGATCAGAGCCATCTGTTTATTAATGTGTTTGCTACCAAAGACTACTCTTTGTACATGTTATTCCTTAACAGAAGCAGAGATATTTCACTTTTGCTCTGTTGCAGCTTCTGTTACCAGATTGACAAGCTTTCTGCCAACTGCCAGAACATGTTTTTCTTTGTCCTTTTTCTTCTTCTTTGTTTTGCCCCTAGTAGTGCAGCAATAATCTTAATGCGCTGCTGTGTTTGAATAGTCAATTTAGGCTGACTATTAAAATAGCACACTGTAAAACTACTCCATTGATGAGTGCCCTCCAAATGGTAGATGCCGAGGAGATGGTGTTCTTTTAAAGGGACAAGAGAGCCTGCGGCAATATGACTGTGTTATGCCATCATCCCCAAACACAGTTTGTTTTTTACCTTCCTGTTGGTTTCTGCTTGCTGAGATACCTGATTCGGGGTGGCCACTGAAGGGGCAGCACTAAATGAGAGTGTAAGCCTATTATCCAGTGTGCAGTTCCCTGTTATCCCAGCACTGCCTCACCAGAAGGAACTGGAGAAACAATTCCATAGGGAATCTCCAAGTTTTTGTATGCCCTTAGGCAGAACACCAAAGTTTTTTTTGTTGTTCTTTTTTTGTTTTTTTGAGACAAGGTCTCACTCTCACATCCAGGCTGGAGTGCAGTGGTATGGTCATACCCTACTGCAACCTCCACCTCTCAAACAATCCTCCCACTTCAGCCTCCTGAGTAGCTGGGACTATAGACATGTGCCACTACACTTGGCTAATTCTTATTTTTGTATTTTTTGTAGAGATAGGGTCTCACTATGTTGCCCAGGCTGGTCTCCAACTCCTGGGCTCAAGCAATCCACCTGCTTCAGCCTCCGAAAGTGCTAGGGTTATAGGCACGAGCCACTGTGTCCAGCCCAGAAGTATCTTTATGTTAATATAGATCTAGGAGAAACAGCAACATTCATCCCTTATTGGTTCTAATTAAGAAATCAAGTAAGAATTAAGCAAAATGAAAACAGATTATATTTTCACCATCTCCAAATCATTTTTTAGTTCCACTTTCACCTAAACCTTGACCGAGTCACTCCTTGACTTGTCAGTCTTTGACTTTGACAGTCACGCAGTCTGCTTTCTAATGGTTCCCCAGATTTTAGACTTTTTTCTACTTCTCCCTTCAGCAATTTTGTTTTCTTTTTCTTCTTTTACTTTTTGTTCATTCACAATCCTTCATTCCTGCTAAGTGACAATTGTTGCATATAAAAGCTCCCTGGATAAAATGTTTGAAACATTATATGGTCAAGGGAAAAATACGGCAATATATTCAGAGAAATAGTATAGGTCCTGGGAAGAGGGAGGGGTTTTGGTCTTCTATAAATCATGTCATATTGTAACTGAAACCCTGGTTCAGTAACTCGCTGCTTACAGACTTCAATTAACAAGAGCAAGGTCTGCTATACAGAAAATGACTTTTTATTCCAAAGCTAGCTCAGGAGAAGTACAGGTTTCCTGCCTTTAAGGGTACCACTTCACTTTCAAAGCAGAAAGTGAGCCCCCCCCTTTTTTTTTTTTTTTTTTTTTTGAGATGGAGTTTCGCTCTTGTTGCCCAGGCTGGAGTGCAATGGCACAATCTCAGCTCACTGCAACCTCTGCCTCCCGGGTTCAAGTGATTCTCCTGCCTCAGCCTCCTAAGTAGCTGGGATTACAGGCATGCGCCACAACGCCCGGCCGATTTTTTGTATTTTTAGTAGAGACGGGGTTTCTCCATGTTGGTCAGGCTGGTCTCAAACTCCCGACCTCAGATGATCCACCCACTTCGGCCTCCCAGAGTGCTGGGATTACAGGCATGAGCCACTGCGCCGGGCCGAAAGTGAGCAATTTTAAAGGGTGCCTAACGTGAACTGCCCACGGTGGGAGGGGAAGTGAGCAGATGAGGGGTCCATATTTTAGCTTGGTGCCCTATCTACCCAGCTGGTACTGCTGACACTTTCTTCTTCTTCTTGGGCAGGTAGACTTTGGGTTGTAAATAGACTGTTATCTCTTCAGGAAACCTCCTGCTGGCTGAGAGCTCTTTTCTGTGGCTCCTAAGCACAGTTAGAACTTGCCCTGTAGGGAATGTCTGGTGAAGGGGAGGTAAAAGGCTATATTTGCATTTCTAAAGGGCTAAATAGGAAGTGGGGAAAAGGAGGAAAAAGATACAGAGAAAATAAACTATCTCTTAGAAAAAAGGGGTAGTTGTGATGACTAAGCTCTGATTTTTTCTTATCTTGCCCACATTCCTATCTAAGGGGTCTGGGAAGTCATGCCTTACAAACCATAAATTCTCATCAGATGGTTTTATTTAACCATATATATCATGACTGACTTTCCAATCTGCCTCTGGCATAACATGTGGCAAAGGAGAAAATCAAAATATTTTATCCCCAAACATGTTTCTTTGCCATATTTTGAAATGGCCTTGCAAAGCTGTCCTTTGTGGAGGAAAATTTGCACCTGTAAGGAATCTCTATTAACACAGCTAGATCTTTTTCTTCCCGGCCCTCCCAATCCTGAAGAGATTAACTGAGAGTCTAGAACCTTTTAAAGTTCTGAATAGGAAACACTTGTCATCTATTGTCTCTAAGCGCAGCCACTGTGAGACTTCAAAAGAACCCTGGTCTCCACAATCTTTCATCTTAACCTAAACATTTCCTTTCCATTGATCTCAGGTCTTTAGACAAACTCAACCAATTGTCAACCGGAAAATGTTTAAATTTACCTATAGCCTGGAAGCCCCCCACTTCGAATTGTCCCGCCTGTCTGGACCAAACCAATGTATTTCTCAAGTGTATTTGATTGATGTCTCATGCCTCCCTAACATGTATAAAACCAAGCCGTGTTCCGACCACCTTGGGCACATGTTCTCAGGACTTCCTGAGGGCTGTGTCACGGGTGATGGTCGCTCATATTTGGCTCAGAATAAATCTTTTCAAATATTTTACAGAGTTTGACTCTTTTCTCGTCAAGACTCTCAGTTACAATATATGTTTTTGCCTACTCTGAATTTACAAAATTGACGCTGGGTTCGACAACAAAGAAGATTGGATAGTTAGAAACTGTTAGATCATTTTTTTCCTCTCACATTCTGGCCCAGGTTCTACCATGTTTTGAATTAGTAGAAACACACAGGCATCCAGAGAAGTACTAGGCAATCACAGGCTTACCAAGTTTGAAATTAACCAGTTAGTGTCTCTTTTATTATACAGAATAATTTTCTGAATGTTAATCTGCAGTCTCTCAACTCTAAATTTCATCAGTAGGCAAGATTTTGCATTGAATAAATCTGCAAGTAAAGTTTTAAAGAAGAAAATCAGACAGAGCTTATGTATTGTGAAAAGAAAATAAATTTCGGGACCTCCAAATCACTGAGCCAAAGGGAAAAGTCAAGCTGGGAAGTGCATCAGGTAAACTGCCTCCCATTTTATTCCTTAATAAGATAGCTCCAAAGATTAAAAAAAAAAAAAAAAATGCTGCATACCTCTCTCACAATTTGCCCACAAGAAAATTCCTTGTGGGCCTCAAAATCTTTACCCTAAAACAGTGCTGTTGAATTTTATACTGACAATATAAATTAATAGCTTATCTTCACAGGGGTGGGACAAAGGACAGACAGAACTAAAAGTAATCCCTCTGCTCACCTGAGACAAATGCATACCTGGTTCCTTCCTCTGCCCTATTATTTATGTAAAAATGCAGATTCACTGAGCTAGACTAGGGCATAAATACCTATTCCTCTACCCACAGCCCGACATGTAAAATGTGAATTCAGTGAAAGGCTGATCAAAAACCTAAAATAATGCAAACTCTTGTTTCTTATCTACCTATGACCTGGAAGCCCCCACTCTGAGTTGTCCTGCCTTTTTGGACCAAACCAATATACATCTTACACATTGATTGATGTCTCATGTCTCCCTAAAATGTGTAAAACCAAGGTGTGCCCTGAGCACCTTGGGCACATGTGGTAAGCACCTGCTGAGGCAGTGTCATGGGTACATTCTCAACCTTGGCAAAATAGACTTTCTAAATTGATCGAGACCTGTCTCAGATACTTTTGGCTTCACAGTATGTGACCCTATGTTGATTTACATAGAGCTATGTTTATACTCAGTGAGTATAACTTAGACTCTACCTTAAAAAAGGTCCTGGAAGTGAAGAGCATCAATGAATGTGTTCAAAGTTTTCTTCTTAAAAATGTGCCCTCCTACCCCCTCTCTACTAAAATATAAAAAAATTAGCCACGTATGGTGGCGCATGCTTGTAGTCCCAGCTACTCAGGAGGTTGAGGCAGGGGAATCACTTGAACGCAAGAGGCGGAGGTTGCAGGGAGCCAAGATCGCACCACTGCACTCCAGCCTAACGACAGAGCAAGACTCCATGGCAAAAAAAAAAAGTGTGCCCTCTGTCCTCCCTCCCCCCCTCCTCCCCCTCCCCCCTTCTCCTCCCCCTCCTCTTTCCCCCTCCTCTCCCCCTCCCCTCCCTCTCCCCCTCCTCCCCCTCCTCCTCCCCCTCTTCCTCCTCCTCCTCGGCACCACAGCCTAACAACAGAGCAAGACTCCCTCAAAAAAAAGTGCCCTCCGTCCTCCTCCCTCCCTCCTCCTCCTTCTCTTCCTCCTCCTCTTCTTCTTCTTTTGAGACATGATCTTACCTTGTCACTTAGACTGGAGTGCAGTGGCATGATCTTGGCTCACTGTAACCTCAACCTCCCAGGCTCAAGTGATCCTCCTACCTCAGCCTCCTGAGTAACTGGGACTACAGGCATACACCACCACATCTGGCTAATTTTTGTATTTTATGTAGAGTCAGGGTTTTACCATGTTGCCCAGGCTGGTCTCAAACTCCTGGGCTCAAGTGAACCACCCACCTTGGCCTCCCAAAGTGCTGGGATTACAGGCATGCACCAGTGTGCCTAGCCAAATGTGCCCTTCTTTTAGAGGTTGAAAATGCATTGACTTGATATGCTCACACCTTTCTGCACCTTTCTATTTTCTCAACCCACTTTCTATGAATAGTTCTCAATCTGCTATAATTTCCTTGAGAGTAGAAACATGAAAGTTCAACACAAGGGAGGAAAAACTGAAAATTTCAGTACTAGAGTTAGAGTGAGGAAGAAAACTTAAAACCAACCTAGGAAGTTTCAACTAGCTAATCATGGTAGCTCCAATGTCCCTAATGGGCTGCAATGAATTCTTATTGTCTTTATTAGGCAGGTAGTTGCTTCTCCACTGGACCATAAGTAGAGTCAACTCCATGTGGAGTTGAAACAGAAAATTTTCCCTGACCCCTTAACAGACCTCACAAAAGGGGTGCCTTGCTTACTCAGCCCGTAGCTCTTAACCCCTTGCGGGACAGGGAGCACACAGGTGAGCAGGTTCAGGAGCTGGGACTAGTACTTCTGGGCACCAGCAGAAACAGACCTCAGTGCAGCCCCATGGCGGCACCTAGGGGTGTATCTGTGACCCCTGGAGCCCCAGAGGGCATGTATTACAATGCTCTTTTAGCTTTGCCATCTGCAGAGGGCTTAAGAATTAAACAGCTAAAGCATCTGCACCCGTGGCTCCCAAGCTCTTGTTCAATGTCCAGGAGAATCAAGTCGCATGAACGAATTGAAAGGTAGTGAATATGGAGGATTGTTATTGCCAGTGAAAGTGGCTTTCATCAGGAAAGGGAGCTGAAAAGGGGATAGACTGGGAAGGTTGTCTTCCTCTGGAGACTGGCCACCCCTGGCAAGGCTCTTCTCCAAAGTCCTGCCATCAAGCTGTCCCTCTGAAGTCAAGCTGCTTCTCTCAGATGTCTGGCTACTTCTTTTCTCCTCCCCTCTCCTCTCTATCTAGAATTTCTCTGCCTCTTGTCCCTATCAGAGTGACTTTCAATGCTGACTTCCTAAGGGGACTTGTACACTTCTCCTATAGAAAGTATTATGTATGCTGTCATGAGACATCTGGCAGTTAGCAGTTGGCAAATCAGAAGTTTTTAGACTGTGCTTTGTTTCCTTTAATAACAGTAAGATGGAAATTGTGGGAAAACAAAGAGCAGATGGCAGTCCAAGGCTTTTATTCCTTATTAAATGCAATGAAAAGCAATATCCAGACATTAGTCCTTCTGCCTCTTGCACTTGGTTTCAAGGGGGGTTCATCAATTCTTTATGTGGTCCTGAAGCCCAGGGCTGGCACTTTGTACCCAGTCATTAGGATTAAATATGGGACTGTGTCCAAAGCACACTATGGAACACATTTAGCAATTGCAGCAAAGAGAGGGCCTGTTTCCAGCAGAAATTGTAGGAGCCACAGTGAAGTATAATTACAACTTCTTTTTCTGTAATTAAAATATTTTTCCCTAATGTATCAAAAAGCTCAAGCAAATAGGAGTTTTATACTTTAAGCAGGGTATTTGCTGATATTATGTAACATTTTTCAGAAAAGATATTCCACATATATTTCAGGAAATGGCACAATGATAGTGGCATAACTCCATTATGAATAAGGAAGAAAAGTCTTAATTCCGTATGTTCCTACGAGGGAAAAAAAAAAATTCCCTGGACATCCAAGTTGACTAAAACCCCACATAAAGAATTTTCTCCTCTTCTCACATCTTCCAGGGAAAAAATTAACAAGACTAGACTGGGTTTTGACTCACATAAATCATCAGGAGGAATCATAGAAAACAATAACTTAAAGATTAATGAAGTACAAATTTCAGATCTATAAAGAATGGTGAAAGTTATAATTTTATAATTTCAAAATAGGTTTACTCTTTCTTATATCTAAAATTTCATTAGAAAATATAGATCCATAAAACAGTTATTTGGAAGCTAAAGGAAACCAGTTAAAATTATCATAATTTTGGCAAACTGGTTTACCCAAAAGCAGAACTCTTGGAGGCTAAATGGTTTCAGGACACTCCAGAATTCATCCTAGTGAGGTAGATGTTTAAGAAATAGTCTGTGTTACAGAAGCCCCAGTGGCCTAATGGATAAGGCATTGGCCTCCTAAGAAATAGTCTATGTAGACAGTAAATAATTGCACTGAATTGCTTCTAATAATAGTTACTTTATAAACACTTCCTGGTTTTTACTTTTCTTCTGTAACAATGTAGCTACTCTTCATCTACCCCTGGCAAGTTGGACTCAAATACACAAATAGTAATAAGATGAAGTCTGAAACAACACTTACTTGTGAGCATCTAATTGAATGTAAAATTGAATAAGGGAGCTGATGGGGTTTGTTCTTTCCAGGATACAAAATATTTTTGAGATGGGGCATATCTAATGGTTCAGGGACACTAAATATTGGCAGCTGATATAAAATAGTTATTGCCAAATTCAGTGCAAAAGTGTAGTCCTTATTCTTTCACTATGATTCGTGCCTCTTTACATTTGGATTTTTTGCCATTTCTGAGTCTAAGAAACTGGGGTGGTAATAGGATATGTTTTTCCCTGCTCACTGGCCCTCACATTTTTGGGGGCCATTAGGAAACCCAGAGTTATGTCAACCGATGGGCTCAGAATCCAGCTACTTTTTTCCATTATAGAATTCTGTCCCTTCCTGCTGTCTTCCTTCAGCCGACCCTCCACTCTATTCAGAGTCCACAAACTCTCTACCTTTTATGTTTTTAAATGCCAAAGCTCTGTTATTCATCTTTTTCTCAAACAATTTAGTTGGATTGTCACTGATGGAGGCCTCCATCTTTGATATATTACAACCCTTGTTTATAGAATGTCTTGAGATGGGGTTGTGAGGGCTCATAATCTTTGTACGTTCCTTTTTTTCCTTTTATTTCTTTTATTGTGATTATAAAAAAACCCCTTGTAACATGAGATACATGCTCTTAACAGTTTTTAAGTGAATAGTGCAGAATTGTTAACTATAAGCATAATACTCTATAGCAGATCTCTAAACTTTTAATTTGCATGACTGAAATTTTGCACCATTGAATGGCAAGTCTCCATTTCCCCCCTTCAGCTTCTCCTACTTTAATTTATTCATTTTTAATAGCTTTTCTGGGGTGCAATTAATACACAAAATAACTGCAGATATTTAATGTTTATAATGTAATGGGTTTGAACATATGCATACCCCTGTGAAATCATCGCCACAATCAAGTAATAAACATATCTATCACCTCTAAAATATTTCTCCTGCTTCCACCACCCCTTTTCCTGAGATCAATTCTCTTAACCATTTTTTTGTTTTTGTTTTTGTTTTTGTTTTTGTTTTTTTTGAGGTAGAGTCTCGCTCTGTCGCCCAGGCTGGAGTGCAGTGGTGCGATCTCGGCTCACTGCAAGCTCCGCCTCCCGGGTTCACGCCATTCTCCTGCCTCAGCCTCTCCGAGTAGCTGGGACTACAGGCGCCCACCACCACGCCCGGCTAAGTTTTTGTAACTTTTAATAGAGACGGGGTTTCACTGTGTTAGCCAGGATGGTCTCGATTTCCTGACGTAGTGATCCGCCCACCTCCGCCTTCCAAAGTGCTGGGATTACAGGCGTGAGTCACTGCGCCCCGCTGTCTCTTAAACATTTTTTAAGTGCACAATACAGTATTGTTAGCTAGAGCGAGTATATTGTAGATTAGGTCTCTAGAACTTACTCATCTTGTATAACAGAAACTATACTCATTTTAAGACAATTCTCCTTTTTTGCCTCCCACAGCCCCTGGAAACCACCATTCTAATTTCTGATTCTGTAAGTTTGACAATTTTAGGTACTGCATATAAATGGAATCATGCAATATTTGTCTTTCTATGTCTGGCTTATTTCACTTAGCATAATGTCCTTAAGGTTTTCCAGTTTGGAGGATGCATCCAAGGGGAGTGTCCTGTGATATGAGGACACAATTACCATCTATGAAGAGAGGACAGAGGAGGAAAAAGTGGAAAGAAGGCATTTTGGTTTTTTTCTTTCAAAGGAATCCCAGTGATTCAAGAGTCATTCCAGAGAAATACAGACTGAAGATGACTGGTTACCCTTCTAGAAAGAGGGGAACAAGGCCTCCCTAGTTCCTTTTGCTTCCCAGCGAATACACGAGGTACGCGAGGGAGAGAAGAAGAGGTGTCCACCTTCCTTCCTCAATCCTTATATCCCCGATTCTCAGCGACCTTGGTGGGGTACCACCTGTGGGTGCCAATGCAGATTTTCACCCATGTTAACAGGGAGGCCTCAAGGGTGGGAACAATCTGCATTTACCCATGTGCTGCCTCCTCCCTGCTATTGGCAAGCTTTGAGTTCCCCAGACCTTGTCTATACCATGGATACTTGCATGACCTCTATCTATGAAACTGGGGTGGAGGGGGGTGGTGGCTAATCAGCAGGAATTAGTCAAGCTCACCTGTGCTGTGCTCCTTTTCTTCCGTTGTTGCCTGCCTCTGTATCCCTCCTAGGGCTTCAACCCGAAGCCTGGAATTGAGTTTGTGACAAAAAAATTTGCTTCAGGAGAGTTCATGAACTCCTTAAGTCCCAGGTGGCCCTCCTCATACAAAAGAGAGAAAAGAGAGTCCTGTGAATTGGGGTCCTGGCCTTGCAAGACACCTTCCAAAAGGAAAAAAAACCTCTCACATAGAAAACTCCCTGTATTCGCAGGTCTGTGTTAACAGAGAAATGGAAAATAAATAACAGAGAAATAAATAACAGAGAAAAGGAAAATAAAACAGCTTATGTGTGGGGCAGAAACGGCGCCTGGGGAAAAACCTCTAGCTCTATGCAAATAAATTCCTCAAACAGGGAGAGAAACTCTTAATGGTACTCTCCTTTTGCCTCGGCCAGGGGAAGAAAGACTCTGCGGGCATGTGGTGGAGGGGACGACAAGTGGGAAACACTAGCCAGCCAGCCGCATGGGGCCCTTGGCCCTGGGGACTGCCCAGGGCCTGGGCGGCTGCTGAGGCTCATTCCTGTGCTGTGTGGCCGTTGGGCGCTGCATGCACATGAGGCAGACATGGCCATGCGCCTCAGCCTGGAGTGGAGAAGAACATGCTTAAGAACACACGGAAATCGCGTTGTTCTAAATTGCATATCTGATGGCTGGGCCAAAGACTCTTTCTATCTCCTAATATCTCTGCAGTTTGCAATAACACCCCCAATATTGTAAAAGAAAAGATAGGTGCTGTAACAGCCCCAAAAAGAAGAAGAAAAATGCCATAGAAAAGACTGGGTTGGGATGAGGCCCATATTCTCAACCTCCGAGTGTGACGGGGGTGGATGGCAGCCTCTGCAGCCATGCCTTTCGTTCTTAACTGGCTAACAGAAGCCCGGTGCTACATCTGTTTAGAGAAAAAGTCTGAGGATGAGAAGGCTCAGAAACGAAAGTGAAAGAGATTTTTTGGGGTCCACCTTTTACTCACCATTCCTCAGGTTCCCCATACGGCCACCAATATGATGCAGAACTTTTGCTCCTTTAGCTCAGCTGAGTCTGGGTTCTTGTCTCATGACCAGGAAAAATTAGGTGCACGGACCCCAGAGAGTGAGTGGAGTAGTATTTATTATGCAAAAGGAATGCTTTCAGCAAAGAGAGGGGTCCTGAAAGCCAGTTACCCCCTTCACAGTTGAATATCCGGGCTTAAGGCGTGAATTCCTAGTGGCTCCACCCAACCCTTCCAATGTGCCTCCCAGCCCATACACTGAGACGCTCCGTATTGATTTATTTCCCTTACTGTGCATGAATTAAGGAATGGAATTTTCCACTGTGGGCATGTTTAGGCAAGTCCCCTGTGCAAGTTCCCTTTTACACAAAATGTCTGGTTTAAACATTTGTGGAGTGGAGGGACCCTGCCCTTAGTGTCTGCCTAAACCAAGCTGGCTCTTTTCAATATGACATCTCATCATGGTTTTGATTTGCATTTTCCCATGATTAGTGATGTTGAGCATCTTTTAATACACTGCTGGCCATTTGTATGCACTCTTTGGAGAAATGTCTATTCACAAAAATTCGTTTTTTCTTTTGTCTAAACCTTAGGCAGAAAAGCCTTTCCTAGAAAATGTCCTGGGCCATCATCTTCAAGGGGCTTCAGAGCTTCTAAGAAGTGTAGGCATCCTTTTGCAAGGGAAAATGTATATGCCTTAAGGTGGGTGATTTTTGTGGCAACTTTCTCAATGAAGAAAAGGTGTCTTTTTCTCCAAACTAATTTGCTAATTAACCTATCAGTCACTGTTTACACATGAAACAGAATTCACTCCAGATTGTTCAAATGAAAAACATTAATAAAAGGACTACTTTAAAAAGCTCGTGCCGAGATTGAAAAATAAAAATTAAAAAGGCAATGATGAGACTAGCCACAGTAAAAACGTGTTATCACCATGAGGGTTGAAGAAATAAAGGTAGAAGACAGTAATATTAGAGCAAGAGCTGGAGCCATGGAGAAAATGTCTAGTGGGCTGCAGTCACGAAGGGATGCAGCTGCTATCAGAGGGACTTTAAAAAGTGAGGGACGAACACCCAAACCACTTCCTTTTGCCATCCTGTCTCCTGCCAATGTGTCTCATTGATGAAATTCAAACTGAGGCCAGCTATCGAGGGAGTCTGTTAATTGCATCAATCTAGTGTGCAAAGCAAGACAGAGAAGAATAGAAAATTAACCTAGGTAGTCAATAGGCAACAGCTAGAAAAGAACTAGCACAACTAGATAACAACAACAAAATTTAACAGTGTCAGGATATTCTGCTATAGTTCTTTCCTGTCTGGTATAAAGTTATTATTTTTTGCCTTTGTTTTTAAATTTTAATTTATTTAAGTCAACAAAGTCAATCAATTATATATTTGATAAGTACTTTTTATATGCAAAGCTCAGTACTAAGTATTAAAAGATAGTGTTTCTAGTGTTACATGACTATAAGGGAAGAATATCTAATTTTTCCAAAATGTTGACTATTTTATGTTCCTTGAAATGATAACAAGTTCTATGGAAGTTCAAATAACAGTACAAATTGCATCAGCTTGATAGGGATAAAAATAATTTTAATGGATAACTAGGAGTTTGAAAACACTTTGATCTGTGGGCAAGGTTCTGACAACAGGATATGGATTAACAGGAAGAGCATCCCCACTGGAGGTCAAAGCAAGGCAGAAGTATGTAAGATACGTTTGAGAAATAGTAAACAATCTCTAGTAGAGATAGAAAAATGAGCAGGAGATAAGCTTGGGAGGTAAGTTCTGATTAGATCATGGAAAGTAAAGAAATGTAATCTGCTTTCATTTCAGGAGTCTTCAGTTTACACTGTGCTACAAAAAAAAAAAAAAATCAGGCACATCGCAGTCTATACCAATTTCAGGAAGCAAGAGTCATGAGTGGAAATAGAGAAGGCAGAATTTGGATAATGGAAAGAAACATTTTTCTAACTGGCCCTCCAAATGCAATAAATGCCTTGAAAATAGTAAATATGCCAACTATAAATAAAAAGTGATGCAGAGATCCTTTCTTACCTCCAAAAATTGAAGAGATGACCTTTAGCATTCCTTCCAACTTTGAAATTCTATGTCACAGAACAAGATACAAATTATGGTAAGAAAGTTTTAGTTTCCAAACACTGCATGTTCTCACTCATAGGTGGGAATTGAACAATGGGGACACTTGGACACAGGGAACATCACACACTGGGGCCTGTCGTGCAATTGGGGGAAGGGAGGAGGGGGGAGGGGGGAGGGATAACATTAGGAGAAATACCTAATGTAAATGACGAGTTAATGGGTGCAGCACACCAACATGGCACATGTATACATATGTAACAAACCTGCATGTTGTGCATATGTACCCTAGAACTTAGTATAATTTTTAAAAAAAAGAAAATTTTAGTTTCTAACTGCTTTTACAGCTCTTATGAAGGAATAATAAATCAAAGGAAAGAGGCATGAAGCAGTGTTTTCTTCCTTCCTTCCTCCTTTCCTCCCTTTCTCTGTTTCTCCCTTCCTCCACTATTCATGTAACTGCCCCGTGAGTTCACCTTGCCTGCTGCCTAGACATAGCCAATTTATCCAGACAGGGGAATTGCAATAGAGAAAGAGTTTAATTTACTCAGAGTTGGCTGTATGGGAGACCAGACTTTTAATATTATTCAAATCTAAAATTGGGGGATTGAGTTTTTTTAAGGACAATTTGGTGGATAGGGGCCAGTGAGTCAGAAGTGCTGATTGATTGGGTTGAAGATGCAATTATAGAGAATACAAGCTGTCCTCTTGCACTGAGTCAGTTCCTGGGTGGGGTCCACGAGACCAAATGAACCAGTTTATCAATCTGGATGGTGCCAGCTGATCCATCAAGTGCAGGGTCTGCAAAATATCTCTAACACTGATCTTAGGTTTTATAGTAGTGATGTTATCCCCAGGAGCAATTTGGGGAGGGTCAAAATCTTGTAGCCTTCAGCTGCATAACTACTAAACCATAATTTCTAATCTTGTGTTTAGCTTGTTAGTCCTAAAAAGGCAGTGTATTCCCCAGGCAGGAAGCAGGTTTGTTTTGGGAAAGGGCTGTTATCATCTTTGTTTCAAAGTTAAACTATAATCAAAGTTCCTCCTAAAGTTAGTTCAGCCCAGGAATGAACAAAGACAACTTGGACATTAGAAGCAAGATGCAATTGGTTAGGTCAGATCTCTTTGACTGTAATAATTTTCTCAGTTATAATTTTTGCAAAGGCGGTTTCACATCAAGTGGGGGCTGGAAGACACTCATTCAAGCTGGTTCACTCACATGGTCTGGTTATTGGCTGGAGGCTCAGTTGAGCTCTGGACTAGGTGACTTTGTTATCTCCATATAAGCCTCTACATGGGTTGCCTGAGCTTCCTCACAACATGGTAGCTGAATTACAAGAGCAAACATCTTAAAGGAACCAAGAAGAAGTACACGATATTTTTATGAGCTACGCTTAGCAGTCACATAGTGTACTCTATTTGAAACTGCCTTTGCAAAAATTCTATCAGTGAAAAATATTATGACAGTGAAAGAGATCTGAGTTAACGCACACTCCATCTTGCTGCTTCCTTAATTATTCCTGAGATATTGGGCCAACCTAACTTTGGAAGATATTTAGGCTATAGTTTAAATGATAATAGGCCTTGCCCAAAACTAAATTGCTTTTGTAAAGCTAATGGGAGGCCATTAAGCTGGAGGGAGGAGAGGATCCTTAGTCCTGCTAAAGTGCATACATAAATGATTGTCAGCAATTAGTCTGGAGGTTATAAGATATGCAAATTCCCCAATTACTCCTTCAAATAATACCACTATTGTAGATTGGCCTTTTGAGATCTCTTTTTGAGTTTTCTGCATGTCTAACCCCCGTGGCTCCACCTGGAACTGCCAACTGCACCCTTTGGCCCCACCCAGAAGCAATTTAGCCCAAGGAGGCAGCTTCGACCCCTGATTTCATCTCCACCCCAACCAATCACCATCAAGCACCTGTTACCTGGCTACTCCCCCCGCTCCCCCAAACTGCCTTTGAAAAATCCCTAACCTGGGAGGTTTGGAGGAGATGATGTGAGGGCTAATTCTGTCTTCCATGTAGCCTGATTGGCCTTGTGTCTGTTAAACACTTTGTCTGCTACAGTGCTGTGGTCTTTCTTCATGCAGCCAGTAGGAAGAACCCCTCCAATGGTTACATACTGATGAAGACCGTTACCAACATTCATCCACAGAGCCCACCACTAGATGGAAAGAATATCAAGGTCACATTGTAAAACGGTCTGTGATATTGCTGTGGACATCTTCAGAAAATACAAGCTGCTACTGGGGAATATTAAACTTTGATTACAAATGTTTAAGTGTCTTTATTTTATTTGCTCCAAAGGGAAGTATCAGCCCACCTAATTTCTGTAACTTTTACTCCAGCATTTCATCAGCTGCTTGCTGTAGGGATGAACTCTTTTCATTTATTTGACAACATATGGTTCTCCTTGTGATAACATTTTGCTAAATATTAATGCTATTTTTGTGCATTTGTTTTATTCCTTGTATATGTTCTTTTCCTTATCCCTCTTTGTTCTTCCCTCATACTTTAAAAAGAAAAAAAAGATAAACTATCAAGTTTCTAAGTATGTGAAGAAAGGCAATTCTTTAAGTGATATATTTTTTAAATTATTTTAACTGGAAATATTTCACCCTCTTTACTCCTTTCTTACACTTTTAAGGAATAACATGATAATAGTTAACATCTACCTAACACTATGCTAGACCTCAAAAAGCACTAAAGAAGAATTCAGCTGTAAAGACCCTTGATGGCTGCGAGTTTGCTGTATTCCAAATTCTCAGCACCCATCAAAAAGTCTGACTCACAGGAGTCACTGCATAAACATCTGTCTAGTAAATGAATGAATTCATATGAAATGAATAAAGGCATGACTTCTGTTCACTATGAGGTAATGAACAGTTTAGAGGGAGGTCAATAATTTATAATGTGACAAGGAAAGAAAGGTGTGTTATATACAGTAGACTGAGATGTCTCTAAAATCAAAGGGTATTGAGCAAGTGAGATGGAGATAAAGGAAAGAGAAATAATGAGAAATAATCATCGATAACTTCATAACTCAGATGGTAGTGGTAGGGGCTGTGGCAATTGTTGAGGGGAAGAATGGGTGGAGTATAGATAGCAGAGTGCTGAATCACAAGTTAAAGGGCAGTGCAATTATTCACAACCTGAAAGAGGATGCAGTAGTGACTGGGAGCGCAGGCTTCAGAGTCACAGACACAGATTCATGTTCCAGCACTACTAGTTATGTAATGTTGAATTAATCTCTCTGGGCCTCAGTTTTCTTGCCTGAATGGGACAACAACCTTTCCTATGGTAAGCAAAGTAGGCATGGACACACACATACCATTAATACCTTTCCCTTGTATCAGAGCACAAATCCCTCATCTCTCATTGTACCAAAGTATGCTGGTATAGACAGGCTGGCACCAGATTTGACACTTTTTAGTGAGTATTCCACTGCAGTGACTCTGCCTCTACAATGCACCACAAAGCAACAAGTAAAGGAAACAGGGAAGATTTAGGTCAATGTGTAGCATGCAGCCTCTGGGTCAGGGGTGATGTCCTTGCTAGAAAGGAGGGATTCACAAAGTGCAAAAAAAGCACAAAAGAATAATTCAGCTGTAAAGCCCTTTGATGGCTTGGAGTTTCTTGTATTCAAAATTCCCAGCACCCATCAGAAAGTCTGACTCACAGGAGTTACTCAATAAATGTCTGTGATACGAGCTCCTTGATAAGCTGCTGAAAGGAGGTAGAAAACAAAAATCCAAAGTTCTCCAAAGTCACCTCTACTCAAAGTACTTTGTGAGACTGCTGTAATAATTATTGTAAAATGCCTAGCAAGGCAGTAAATGTTAACTATTATTGTATTATCATTGGGTTTCTCCAAGTCTCTAAGTTGATGACATTCGTAGAAGAAAGATGCTATATAAGCAAGTGATATAGAATATTACTATTGTTGGGGTTGTATTAGCTACTAATTGCTAAAAAAACAACAGCCATTTATCCTCATGGATCTGTGGATTGTCTGGAGATCAGCTGAAGGTGGGCAGACTTAAGCTGGGCTTGGCTGGATTTGGCTCAGCTCTGTACTATATGTTCATAATCCTCTTTGTCGGAGCAAGAGGCAACAAGAAACAAGCAGAAACACACAAAAATCCTTGAGTCCTAGGTTCAAAACTTGCACACTGACACTTTCACTAATTATCCTACTAGTTCAAGCCAAAGCCCAGAGGAGGAAAAATGTGCCCCACTTCTTTAAGGGGAAGCACTGTAAAGCCACAAAGGGAAAATAAGTGAGGCCATTAATGCAATCTACAAAAATGATAGACTTGCACAATTGTTTGTCTGCAACAGAGGAGTCTATGTGTTATACAGCTTTTAAAAAGATGAGACGGCATGGACCCCAAATGCTCTCCAAGCCTGAACTGGGTTGAGTAGTGTTCCCACCAGATTTCATGTCTACTTGAAACCTGTCAATGTGCTCTTATTTGGAAATAGGTTCTTGCAGATGTAATCAAGTTATGAAGTCATACTGGATTAGGATGGCCCCTAATCCAATAACTGGTGTCCTTATAAAGAGGAAAATTAAAACCCAGAGATAGAGAAGATAAAACTATGTGAAGACACAGAAGACACAGAGAAGTGTTTCATGAGAAGACAGAAGCAAAGATTGGAGTGATATGTCTACAAGCCAAGGAACACCAAGAGTTTTTATCACCTGTCAGTAGCTAGGAGAAAAACCTGGAACAGATTCTCCCTTATAATCTCCAGAAAGAACCAACCCTGCCAACATCTATATTTCATTTTGAACTTCTGGCTTCCAGAACTGTGAGGGAATAAGTTTCTGTTGTTTAAAACCACCCAGTTTTTTGTACTTTGTTGCCACAGTCTTTCTGATCCTTATGTACACTTCCAGAACTTTTTCATGGTACCAAAAAGAGGTAGTGTCCATGTTCCCTTCTCTTAAAATTGGGTAGGAATTTGTCACTGCCTCAGTCGATGGGGATCTAACACACTGGTTATAGCAGGCCAAGTGGTAAAAACCTTCTGTTAGTCTTAACACCTCCCTACCTCTATGTTAGTCTAGGCTACAACTTTCTACAGAGGGTTTTGGAACTCCAATAATGATCTCAGCATGTTTTATAAGTAGATTAACCTTCAGCCCTGTGTTTGTTTGATGTAATGTATTTAGGTGGAGAGAACACAGGAGTCAAATTTAGAAATCTTAGTCATCTTACTTTTTATTCTCCACATCTAATCATTCACCAAGAATGATCATTTTTTTTTCAATGAATTACACTTAAATTGGCCACCACTATTACTGCCTTACTCTAGGTTCTCGTTTCTAATAAATGATGCTCACTGGTTCAATGCTGCCACTGGTGATTTTTAAACAATTCAGATCTGGTCATACCACCATAACTGCTTAAAACGAAGGACTTGAGGATTCCAACTAAACTCTTGAGCATGTCAAATAAGATCCTTCATGGTTGGACCCATGTGGACATTATCATCGCACCAGTTGCCAGCCCTTGCATACATCCTCCTCTGTCTGTCTGCCTTCACACATGCTATACTCACTGACATTCTCCCACCTATCCCTGACTAACTTCTCTCATCCTAGGACTCAATTTATGCATCACTTCCTGGGGGAATCACTTCCTTAATTCTACTAGATTTGATTTAGGATTCTTCAGATGTCTCTTTGTTTTAGCATTCTCCCCCACATTGTATTGAAGTTGTTTTTTACTTTTTAATTTTACTCATCAACTGCACTCATTGAAGGCCCATTGTGTCTTCTATGTTTTGATCTCTACCATTACTATGAAGCAGTCATACTGACATGGACAGCAACTGTTGAATTAATTATTTCTTCATCCATAAAATAATCTCCCCCATCCATGGGATAATATATTTAAAGATGCTCACATTTCCAGTTTTAATTGTGTCTTGTATTCATGGTTTTTGTTGTTGTTGTTATTGTTATTGATTTTGACCAAAATCAATATTTTGGTCAAATAAATCAAGATTTATTTACCTAAAATCAGTGAAATACTTTTTCTCATTGCTTGAACTTTTTCTAAAGGGTAAGGTTGAATTGGATAAATAATCTCTATCTGTAGAAATACTATAAAATATAATTCTGACTTTGAAAGTTTTGCTGAAGAAAGTGTCTATTATTAGGATAGCATAAATATTACATTTTCACTTTATAGTTATATATTTTTAAAACATGGTTTTTAAGTTTAGACCTCTTATTTCTCTGCTGGATGTATTAGTCCATTTTCATGCTGCTGATAAAGATATACTCGAGATTGGGAAGGAAAAGAGGTTTAGTGGACTTACAGTTCTATATGGCTGGGGAGGCCTCACAATCATGGTGGAAGGCAAGGAGGAGCAACTCACATCTTATGTGGATGGCAGCAGGCAAAGAGAGAGCTTGAGTAGGGAAACTCCTGTTTTTAAAACCATCAGATCTCATGACACTCATTCACTATCATGAGAATAGCGCAGGAAAGACCTGCCCCCATAATTCAATTGCCTCTCACTGGGTTCCTCCCAAGACGTGTGGGAATTGTTGGAGTCACAATTCAAGATGAGATTTGGGTGGAAACACAGCCAAACTATATCACTGGATTATGAGATATTTCGAATTAAAAAAAGTTCTAAACATCTTTGGATGCTCTTACTCTCTCTCTTTTTCTTATGCCACCACATTGTATTTTGTTAAAATATTTTTTTGTGCAACATTTATTCAAATTTTTTAAAAATGGATATTTTCCCTTTAAAAACTGTTTCTGTAACACTTCTAATCCTATCTGTCCTTCCAGAACTTTTTTACTCCATGTTTTCACTTCCCTTGAAATTGGATGGGGGCTTTGTTACTGCCCCAGTGAATAGAATGAGGCAGAAGTGATGATGTATAATTCTGAGGCTAGGCTATAAAGTGTGATCCAGTTTCCATTTGTCTCTTTCTCTTGGGATGGGACTTATAGCCATCATACTGTGAGGAAGGCCAGGCCGCATGGGGCTGCCAATTTAGAGAACTGAAACTTCATCCCTCAGCTCTGCTGAGTTTCCAGCTCACAGCCAGCAATAATTTGTCATTTATATTAGAAATAAATTCCCCAGCTTCTAGTTAAGAGATCCCAGCTAATGCCACATAGAATAGAAATGAGCCTTCTCCACCCAGACCTACCCAAGTTACAGTTTTGTGAACAAAATACATTATTGTTATTGTCTCTAGTTATTCAGTTTTAGGGTGGTTTTCAACAAACAAAGAGTTGTTACAAATCTACCTAATAAGCAGTCTTTAGGACCAGTTTGGTCGATATGAGACAAACATCAAATAACAACAGTATCTGAAAGCTTGAGGAAGATCAGTGTCCAGATAATATCTTCAAAAGCTCATGCTAGGCAAACATTTTTAAAAAAATGAGTTTTTTTCACATAAATGTGCAGAGAATTTTTTTTATATAGACTTGAAGAGTCTAGACTTTCTAAATGCAAAATTAAGACGTACAAACTAATATATCTTCAGCTATATCCATATCTGCACACAGCCCAGGAGATGAACTTCCAACTCAAAAACTCTCACTAGTCTCAGAGTTAGCTGGGTTACTATAATGGGAATTATTTGACCATCTGAGAATACCTTACTGATACTAGACACTGACTTTTGTTGGATCCTTTAATCAGGGGTCAGCAAATTATGGCTTGCAGGCCAAACTTGGTCCACTGCCTATTTTAGTAAATACAGATGTATTAAACACAGCCACACCTATTAATTTACTTATTGTCTTTAAATACTTTCACACCGAAACGACAATGTTGCATCATCATGTCTGAGATTGTATGGCCTACAAAATTAAAAATATTCACTATGTGACCCTTTACAAAGTTTGCAGACTCCTGTCTTAGATGAATAATTTTGGGGCTTTATAGGAAGCCTGTCAGCTACATTTGCCTGGGGAGAACTCATTTCCGTCATATCCAAAATTTCTGCCTCAGAGAAGCACACACAGTTCTGGAGAACCTGTCCCTGAGTAGTTTCTTGTTGAAGGATGAAGATGAAGGTCAGAGGAAACCAGGGAAGGCTGCACACACAAGCCTGGTGTCAGGGAGATCTGATTTAGTGGGCAAATTAGGAAATAATTCACGTTGGGGTGATCAGACCCAACACCAAGCTGTGGGAGTGACGAAGTCCAGCAGAGTCAAAATAATGAGAAAAAGACAGTTTGAGAGAGAAAAGTGGGTCCAGGGGGCCATTGTGAGTGTATGGAAGCTGTGAAGGCCCTGAGCTCTGGGAGCCCACACTACTTATTGGTAATCCAACAAAGAAAGTTGGAGAGTTATATTAAGCACATGATTTACTGCTGTGATGGTTTAGCATTTGCTCTGCTACTTGAGATAATGGGGAGCAGGTTATTTTAACTCAAGATACAATCGATCCTGGGAGAGCAAGGAGCAAGGAGCCAGCAAGTCTAGACACATTCCAGAGGCCACAAGCCCTGGATTCTATCCAAGCCATGAGGGGTTTTATGCCCTAGGCTTAGATATGGTGCATCAGGGTAGTCTTCCACCCTTTAGCACAGACCTTGGTGTTCCAAAGGCCACAAGGGGTTTTAGACCCTGTATCCTGGGCATGTTCCAAGACTCTTTTACGTTATGTCAGACATGCGAGCCTTGCCTCAGCTTCTCTCCCAACACTCAGCTTTGCTCCCAACAAATTCACATATCTCAGAATGTTAATTAGAAATCTGTTGGTTGCAAGAGATTTAAGCACCTAGAAGTATACCTGATTTCAAGTGCAGCTGGAACCAGAGGCTCAAATAATCTCAAAAACACAGTTTCTCTCCTGTAACTACTTTTTGCTGAGATGAATTTTTTCTCAGAATTCCCCCAGTGAGCAATTCTAAACTCACATTGTCCTGACATTACCAATACCGTGAGAAAAGATAATCTCCTAAATATTTTCACTAATCATCCTGGGTCTGTATCCATTAATCCAGCTTGAGTCACATGCTTATCACTGAACAATCATTCTGGCCAGGATAATAAAGTCCTTTGATTGGCTGATCTTAGCCATGTGTAGCCTTCAAACTTAATCAAAGTAGTGAACAATGAAGAAGAGGCCCTTCACTAAAATGCTGGACAAATATTTTCTTTTTTTATATCTTCTGCACATCTGCCCATGGTACCAACTTAGGGTTGCCAAATGAATACAGGATGCCTAGTTAAAATTGAGCTTCAGAAAAACAATAAATAAAAACACATTTTTAAAATAAATGAATCCCAAATATTACATCGGACACAATTATACTAAAATATTGATCATTTATCAGAAATTTAAATTTAACTGATTATCTTATATTTTTATTTGCTAAATCTGGCAATCCAAAACCAGGTGGAAGTTTTTTTCTTTGATCCTTTCCTAATTTGGCACTGTTCTACATAAAACTCACAAGATTAATTTGAGGATCAATACAGGTAATAGTGGCAAAAGCATCTGATAAATTACAAAGTGCTATAGAAAGGCAAGAAATTATTTTGGTGGGGTGGAGGGGCTGGATTCCTAAAGTTTTATTTCAATCTTGGTTCTATCTTGAGACACTTCTGTCCAATACCATGATCACACAATTCTAAACTGGAAGGCACTTACTCTCCTTAATAATTAAGGGAATAAATATAATTGAGCTTACATATATATCATTAAAACTAATTATAATTGAGGCCAGGTGCAGTAGCTCACACCTGTCATCCCAGCACTTTGGGAGGACAAGGCAAGCAAATCACTTAATGCCAGGAGTTCGAGACCAGCCTGGCCCACATAGTGAAAACCAGTCTCTACTATAAATACAAAAACATTAGACGGGCATGGTAGCACATGCCTGTAATCCCAGCTACTTGGAAGATGGAGGCAGGAAAATCATTTGTACCCAGGAGGTAGAGGTTGCAGTGAGCCGAGATCGTGCCACTGCCCTTTAGCCTGGGCAATGCAGCGAAACTCTGTCTCAAAACAAAAGACAAACAACAATAAAAACAAAAAGACCTTAAAATAATCATAACTGAAATTATTTTTTCCTTAGAGCCATAAAAACAATAAATATTTCTCAAAAAAACACATTTTTTTTTTCAGCATCCTAGGGAGAGCCAAGTTCATTGTTGATTGTCTACAACGGATAGCGAATCTTTCTTTTTTTAATTTTTAATTTTAAATTTTGTGGTTACATAGTAGGTGTATAAATTTATGAGGTACATGAGATGTTTTGATACAGGCATGCAATGTGTAATAATTATATCATGAAAAATGAGGTATCCATTCCCTCAAGCATTTATCCTTTGTGTTACAAACAATTCAATTATATTCTTTTAGTTATTTCAAAATGTGCAATTAAATTATTATTGACTATAGTCACTCTGTTGTGCTATAAAATAGTACGTCTTGTTCATTCTTTCTATTTTTTTCTGCCCATTTACTATCCCCATTTCCTGTCAACTACCCCACTACCCTTCCCAGCCTTTGGTAACCACCCTTTTACTATATCCATGTGTTCAATTGTTTTGATTTTTAGATCCTGCAAATAAGTGAGAACATGAGATGTTTGTCTTTCTGTGCCTGGTTTATTTCACTAAACATAATGACCTCCAGTTCCATCCATGTTGTTGCAAATGACAGAATCTCATTCTTTTTTTATGGCTGAATAGTACTCCATTGTGTAGAAGTATCACATTTCCTTTATCCATTCATCTATTGATGGACACTTATGTTGCTTCCAAATTTTGGCTATTGTGAACAGTGCTGTAACAAACACAGGAGTGCAGATATCTCTTCCATATGCTGATTTCCTTTCTTTGGGGTATGTACTCAGGAGCAGCATTGCTGGATCATATGGTAGCTCTATTTTTAGTTTTCTGAGGAACCTCAAAACTGTTCTCCATAGTGATTGTACTAATTTACCTTCCCACCAACAGTGTACGAGGGCTCCCTTTTCTCCACATTCTCTCTAGCATTTGATATTGCCTGTTTTTTAGATATAAGCCATTTTAACTGGGTGTGATGATATCTAATTGTATTTTTGATTTCATTTCTCTGATGATCAATGATGTTGATATGGTTTGGCTCTGTCCCCACCCAAATCTCATCTTGAACTGTAACTCCCACAGTTTCCATGTGTCATGGGAGGGATCCAGTGGAAGGTCATTGAATCATGGGGACAGGTCTTTCTTGTGCTATTCTTGTGATGGTGAATAAGTCTCATGAGTTCTGATGGTTTTAAAAAGAGGAGTTACCCTGCACAAGCTCTCATTTTTTGCCTGCTGCTATCCATGTAAAATGTGACTTGCTCCTCCTCACCTTCCATCATGATTGTGAGGCTTCCATAGCCACACAGAACTGTAAGTCCAGTTAAACCTCCTTCTTTTGTAAATTGCTCAGTCTTAGGTATGTCTTTATCAGCACTGTGAAAACGAACTAATACAGATGTTGAGCATCTTTTCATATGCTTGTTTGCTATTTGTATGTTTTCCTTCAGGAAATGCCTATTCACATCTCTTGACCATTTTACAATCAGATTATTAAATTGTTTTTCTTATAGAGTTGTTTGAGCTTATTATAAATTGTGGTTATTAATCCCTTGTCAGATGGGTAGTACACAAATATTTTCTCCCATTCTGTGGATCTCTCTTCACTTTTAATTATTTCTTTTGGGGTGCAGAAGCTTTATAACTTGATGTGATCTCATTTGTTCATTTTGCCTTGGTTGCCTGTGTTTGTGGGGTATAACTCAAGAAATTTTTACCCAGATCAATGTCCTGGAGAGTTTCCCCAATGTTTTCTTGTAGTTGTTTCATAGATTGAGGTCTTAGATTTAAGTTTTTAACCCATTCTAATTTGATTTTTATATATGGTAAGAGACAGAGGTTTAGTTTTGTTCTTCTGCATACGGATATTGTTTTTTCCCAGAACCACTTATTGAAGAGACTATCTTTTCCCCAGTGTATGTTCTTGGCACATTTATTAAAAATGAGTTCACTGTGTGTGCTGATAGTGAATCTTAAACTTTATCTCATAATATTTCCAAGAGATATGACTGATAATTCTGGTTTGGAGTTTTAAAAGTCGACATATGTCCCTACTGCCAAGTTTTAATTACTTCCTGTAGGGGATCCCTCTCCAGTTCCTGAAATTATTCAGAAGAGAGACATCTGCTAAACGGAAATGCGACTTCCAGCCACAAAGATTTTTTTTCTCTTTTAATTTGTTTTCCTCCAACCAATGAAGAATAAGATCTATTTTTTCCTAGGGGGCAAAATGGCAAATGTTTTGCCACTTACCTATCTTCACTTCCCAAAGGACTTCTTCTTGTTATTCTCTTATTAAAATTGCAGTTGTTATCCGCATACAATGGCTAAGGTTAATTAAATAAAACCTCAGGGCCAGATTTTACTGGGAAGCTGAGAAAATAGTATCTTTTACAACCTGGTTCCATTAAAGAAAAGTGATAGACTATTGAAAAGAATAGCAAATTAAACTGGAAAAACACTACTTGCACTCAATGTTGTATACAGACATGCACAGGCAATTAGGAAACAAGAAACACTACATAATGCACTGATTATTTAAAAAATATAATCACTTCAGGAAAGGTGGGCATGGGACAGGGTTGTAAAACTAGAATTCACAGAGCATCCAGGGGAGGGAACTATAAGTACTGGAAATGGCTTTGACTTATTTGCGTTGAGTGACTGTGGGCAAATCATTTAAAAACCTGTGCCTCCGGCCCATTATTAAATGGAGGTAGTATAATGGCTATTTACAAGGTTATTGCAAGAATAAGAGATAGGCAGCTTTTGGTGCTCCTTGAAAACTGCCTAGCATGTAGTAGATCTGAGCTCTGGTTAGTTTGTAGCTCTCCATTTCTGTTTACTTTGGACTTCCTCTCTGTCAGAGACTTTCTTCAAATGGCGAATTGTCATTAATACCTAAGTTCCAGGCACTAAAAAGCACTGTGTGCAGAGATGGGCTGCAAGACAAGGTGATTGCTCATGGATCAGCTCTTGGCTGAAAGACATTCAAAGGTCAGTGTCTGAAGATCTTTGCTCAGGGGGCTTTCTGTTTTCCTGGAGAAAATACATCCAGCTCTTGCCTTGGTGGAGGTGGGATGTAGTGTATACTTATCAGCTAATAATACTGATACAGACAGGAGGCAGGGAAATACTGGGTAGAAGAGGGCGAGGTCCCTGGAGAGGGCTCCACCCTCAAACCTGGACCTGTGTCCCTAACTTGAGAACTTCACATCCCTGTTTTTCTGCCCGAATGTTGCCTTTTTAGAAACCAGCCTGGCCTGCCCCACCCTGTAACCATAAAAACCCAAGCTCCACTGGCAGAGGAGCAGAGTGGCATGGCAGAGAAGGACAGAAGAGAGAAACAACTGAATGTCAAGAGGAGAAGCAGCTGGACATCAGAGACTACGGTCAGAGAGCAGTTCAGCCAGGGATGGTTGGAGAGGAGTTTGGCTGGGGGAGGGCCAAACTCCAGGAGAAGACTCCCTTCTCAATCCATCCCCTTTGCAGTTCCCCATCCCACTGAGAGCCACTTCCACTGCTCAATAAAATCTCCATATTTGCCATCCTTCAAGTCTGTGTAACATCATTCTTCTTGGGCACCGGACAAGGACCCAGGTGCAGGTGCAAGAGGCTATCACACTGACTCTCCACTGAGCAGTTTAACAGTTAAGCCATCTGCAAATGGCAAAGCTAAAAGAGCATGCTGTAACACACGCCTTCTGAAGCTCCAGAAATTGTGGGCAACCCCTAGACACTGCCGTGGGCTGGTATGGGGTTAATTCCTGCTGGAGTCCAAAGCCACTCGCCCTGGCTCCTGCATCCACTCACTTGCATGCTCCACTCCTGCAAGGGGTTTGAGTGCTACTGGCTGAGTAAGCGAGCTACCCCTTCATGATTCCCACTAAGGGGTCAAGGGAACTATCCTATCTCAGTATGGGCTCAGGCCTCTTAATATTCCTGTTTTTCATCTTATGTTTCACATCCATCCTCTGCTCTTCTGTGTTCCCAAATCCATAGCATCTCTAGCCTAACTTCTCTGGAGGTTAAACTTGAAGTCTCCTTTGTGGGAGGAGAAGGGTAATAACCTGGCTAATTGGGGTCAAGAAGGTGTATAAATGATTAATATAAAGTCTTAATCAATGATTTGGTCCATTTTGGATTTATGCGTCCAACCAGCTTGCTTCCACAGGTGTCTGTAAATTCTTTGACATTCCTCCCATCAAGACATAGCAGTCTAATTTTTATCCTGTTTAAAATGAGCTGATATTATTGTCATTTGTCTAATAAATATAAAATGGAGAAAATGGCACTCAGTGACTTCAGAGGCTAGGTTATAAAATGTGCCTAAAGTTCTGCCTGTCTAACTTTCTGTCTGAGACATACACATTTGGAGTACGGAGGCATCCTGTAGGAAGTCTGGCAACCGTGAAGCCACCATGCTCAAGAGTAGAGATCTCATAGAGAGAGAGATGCCAGAGAAGACCAAGCTATTCTATTCTGGTCTCCATCTGTTTAAGAGTTTCCAGATCAGTTACCAGATATGTAAGTGAAGAAGCCTTCAAGATAACTCCAGTGTCAGTCATTGTGACGGATCCTAACACAAAAGACCCTCAGTAAGAACCCATTGTCTGAGCCCAATCAAACTCCAGAACCATGAGAAATGACACTGACAAGTAATTGCTGCTGTTTTATATCACGAAATTTGTGGTGGTTTGTTGTGTAGTTGGAGGCAACTGGAACACTTGGAATGTTGACCCATGTACTCAACTTGTGAAGAACAGAATATTCCAATGGAAACCCATTCTCTCTAAGGAGTGCTTGGCTCTGCCTCCATTAACTTTGCAGTCTTAGAGAAGAAACTGACAAATTATCCAAATAACAGTTTTCTCATTTGAAAATGTGGATGATGATATGCTGTGTGCAGGACTTTTGTATGAATTAAATGAGAAAATATATGAAAAAACTCTAGGTACTATAAAACACTACATAAAATTGTGAGTTATTGAAATTTTTATGATGCGAAGAACAAGATTACTGAGGAGTTTTCAAATACTTGTCTAAGGCTTCTCTGTTCTGTGGTTAGAGCTTGGGAGAAGGAAGGTTAATTCTGTTTAATCAACTTAACATCTTTATAGTTTATTGTATTGAAAAATTTGTAAATTGCATTGGCATGTAAAATCACAATGGGAAATTATTATATCTTCTCCATACTTAAGAAAATGTCAATTATATCTAGGGTGGAATGATAAGGGAAATGTGGTTACAGTGATAATGTGAGTCCTGTAAAGATTTGTGGTTCAAGATTAGATGTGTTTTTTTATGAAATGGCAGTTCTTATGTTACCATGATATGCATTCCTGATGATCATGTCACTTATCATCAGATTTATACCCTGTTTTGTAAATTAATTTAATGAATATGTTTTTGCAGTAGCAGGAAGGGATTTGCAATAATTTAACAACAATTTACAGGGCTCAACAGTCTTAATAATCAGTAAATAGTAGAGGCACTATAGTGTGGCAGGCACATCACAAAACCAGACAGGCAAGAAACAATATTTTCTTTTTCTCAAATTCAATTTAAATTTTATTTTAAGCACCAATTTTACCTGGCACATTTTGGTGGAAAGTTAATCATAATCGATTTGTGTTTTCTCCTCTCCAGGATTGCATCTGATTTCTGAAGTACTAATGTAACCTTAAAATGTTGGGAAAGTGATGTATTCTTTTATGCCATTTGTTGTTACTAGACCTTGCCCTTCCCTTGTAGAAGATAACATTACTACCTAATACAGTAATTCCTAAACCTTAACAGGTATCAGAATCACCTAGAGGACTTGTTAAAACACAGACTGCTGGGCCTCAACCTAAGAGTTTCCATTTCACTTGGCCTGGGGCAGGCCTGAGAATTTGCCTTTCTAATAAGTTTCCAGAAGTTGCTGATACTGATGGTCTTGGACCACACTTTAAGGACCACTGGCCTTAAGATGAGATAGTTGGATTCAGTATATTTTACTGAGAGCTAATCTAGCGCAAGGAAAGTCTTCGCCACGAGAAACCCCATTGTTTTGTATGAAACACTAACCAAATAAGAAACGTAATTCCAGAAGGATCTGTGCAGCAGAGGGAGAAGTGCATTTCAGGTTTTCAGCTTAAATATACCTTAGGTCATAATTTTATTTTATTGTTTTATCAGCTAGCTAGTTAATTTTAGAAGCTAAACAAATCAGTAAAACATGACCAGGATAGAGAGAAAACCTTTGGTTTTCTTTTTATTTCTCTCTCTACTTACTCACAGAATGGATCATACGTCCTGTGTTCCATTAAGCAAAAATAAAAGTTCTGGGCAATGATTAGAACAAATGAAACTCATCTCATCACCTGTTCCTGAATCTGAAGCAGCCACTTCCAAATGTGCCATCTCATTTTGCTTAGTATCAGAGCAAGTACTGGAAAAGTCTTGCATAGTACAGGTAAAATTTAAAAAATTTTGCTTTTTGGAACTTAGCTTTTTGGAGGTAGGGAACACTGGCCACCCTATCTGACAGTAAGCTCTTTCCTTTTTTTTTTTTTCTTCCTTCCTCCCTCCCTTCCTTCCTTCCTTCCTTCCTTCTTTCTTTCTTTCTCTTTCTTTCTTCCTTTCTTTCTTCCTTTCTTTCTCTTCTCTCCTCTCCTCTCCTCTCTTATTCTCTGCAATCTATTTGCTCCATATCTTATAATTGCTTTGGTGAGATTTCTGTGGAATCTGTTAGGTCTGTATTGTGTAGTTTACTGGTTTTAAGTACTTTTTCCGTTGAGGTATTCTGTTTGGAAGACAAATAAGAGAAAGTGGAACCAATAGTACAACTGCTTAAAAATGAAAAGTGATAAAATATTACTTTGAAATAAGGAACTAGACGTCCCCTTAGACTCATACACACACACCCCTACGTCGGAGTTCCTTAGTGCTCAGTCCTAGGTCCTCTTCTCACTCATTTGGGCTTGTCTCGAAGCTTGGTGATCATATGTATCATATGACTTTATTTTCAAAAAAGATGACAGAATGTCTAGCATCCATGTGTTCCAGAAAGCAAATTTATTAATGCAGATGAAAACTGGCTTTTAAGTTATACACTTAGGTTAAATTTCTGGCTAGATTCAAATATATATTTCTGGCCACAAGCAAACTGTGTGAACCTGGGCATCACTTGATTTTTCTTCGCTTTAGTAAAGTGGGATGATAATTCCTGTCTCCCAGGGTGTGGGGATTGGTAACATATGTAAAGCATTTATCACAGCACCTGCACAAATACTCAACACATTATAGTTGCTATTACTCTACATATTCTGTTGCCCTTTCTTGCTTCTTTTCATCTCCATAGATAAAAATCTTCTTTTTTCTGGCCACTAGGGGGAGAAAGCAAGCCTTCTACAGTAATTGAATTAAACGACAAGGCCAAATACCACAGACATTTAAGGGAGAGAAAAACAATTTTTCTTCCTCCTCTTTTTCAAAACTTTGGATGGCATGAACAGGCAATCTGCAGAGATGCTTTGAGTAGTTCACAATGAAAGTGTTTGTGTTGTAAGTGTGGTCATGCCTTGAAGCACTAGATTTCACTCAGGGAAGGTCCTAGCCAAATCATAAAATTCAAAAAGTTTGCTTTCTAGCACCTTCTCATTCTCCATGTCCTATTCTCTTCTCACCTTCATTTCAAGCAGGCACCTGGCCAGTATTCTTTTCTTTCCAAGTTATCCTATAGCACTGATTCCCAGGGACATTTGAATTTTAAAATAAAATTCCTTGATAAGTTACCTTTCTTTAACCTGTAATAAAAGATTAATAAGAATTCAGTGGACCTGCTTCATCGAGCTATTTTGAAGATCATTTAGTTAATATGTGTACAATCTCATTGTAATGTTGAAGTTCATACTAATGAAAAATTCAATTTATATTGAAGATCCCAAAGCTCTTCAGTTACAATGAAGGAAACCACTATCATAGAATTAGCATGACATTTGCATGCAAGGGTCTCCTGAAATCACACAGGCAGATGGACTTCTAGCTGGCCAAATTTGCAACTTTTATCTCGATAGTTTTTTCCAAAGTCAGTTTGCTATGTATTAAAATATTGTATCTAGTTATTTCACATACCAGATATTAAGAGTGTAAGAATCCTTTTCTGATATTTTCTCTCAAAGTTTTGCCCTTAATGAAACAAGATAAGAAGCCCAAAAGATTCTTGTGAAAGAAACTAGGTTACAAGGGGCTGAGGTAATATGAAAAGACATAGTTGAAACGGATCTGTGTTTATGAATATTTGCATGCATTTCAAACAAATGAAATGCTCCTGAAGATTATCCATGTTCACCACTCTATCCCCACCCAATACTGAGTCTATAAGGCATTTAGATAAAGATGTTGTCTCTTCTTGAAACATACACTCAGGCATTGATCCAAGCTCCATATTATACTCCTTATTTCTCCCTGTCATCTGGTTTCCAAAGTCTTTTTTCATTTGTTTTCATACTATATTTATCTTCTCAGCATCAGCCCTTCAGATGGACAACTATTTGGAATGTTAACGCATTCTATATGTTAGCGTCTCCCCTGGAATTGTCTTATCAGCCCTAAAAATTACAGCTACCACCTTTATTCCTGATCCAAACTTCAAAATTCCATATTATTCCAGGAACGTACCCATGATCCCTTTGTATTTGAGAGTGCCGAGAAGGGAACATTCAAAGATTTTTAATGTTTATCCATACTTTCACTTAACAAGCACAAAATTTTCTGCTTTTTGTTAAGGAAAATACCCAAGTTGCTTACCAAATACTCAGTTTATAATTGATGTAATTTTATTGCATAAAATTATCATCTCATACTTTAAAAATAGTAGTCATGTTTGCCTTTCCACTGGTGCTCTTCACTAGTACTTTTGTTGTTGTTTTGGTTTTCCTGTGTTATTTAAGGAAAGAAAGGGCTCTGGAGAAATTTTAGCTTATGTTCAGTAAATTTCCACCCTAGGACATGAACAAAAGTTTCTACAGGCAGCCAAGAGCATGACTGGAACCCTGGAATGCTATTCCATTTAAATGTGGTTTGAAATAGCACACTTATTTCCACTAAATTTACTTTTAATGCACCTCATAGAATTATCATTTGTGCATAATTCATGCACACACACGCACGCACACACACACACACACACGTAGGACCTAAATATAGACTCTAAGTATAAATTCCATATTTTTCCCTTATAGCATTTTCTGATTCGCAATTTATAGTATCAGTTTTCAATCACCATGTTCCATATGCATAAGATACTCATATATGATATTAAATGTTTTATGTTGGACTTCTCCCAAAGCAGACTCTGAAGCAAAGATTTGAGTGCTGGCAGTTTATTGGCAAGCGTAAGAAACACAAGTAGGTGAGGGGTAGAGAGCTAGGGAGAGGAAAGGCAAACAATAAAGGGGGTATTATAAAGCTGGTTTCTGTAATGGATAACTGGAGCCTAATCCTGCAGAAAAGCTCTAGAAGTGATGCAGAATATACTCCTCAGCGTTATCTAGTGAAGGGCAGGGAAACTGGGGTATTTATATTCCTGTACTTGTCAGTTTTTGGTTAAAGGCTTGGGGGCAACGGGAGATTTAATTCTCAGTCTTTCCTGTCAACCTTACATGTGAGCTATGTGGGTTTCAGCACAGCCTGCTAGCAAAGATGCAGGTTCTGGCCATTCGAAGACAGGCAGCTGTGCAGAGAAATGGTATAAAGGTCCAAAAGAAATGAGGTGATTTGCTAACACACCTGCTACACCACCCTATTGAGCAAAATTGCTACTTATGTGTTACACTCCATATTTATTACCACATTTATATCAAATCCTCAAACTAAAAATCAATATACAACTCCCACAAAATAAATCTCTAGGCCCAGGCAGTTTGATAGGAGAATTCCACAAAATATTTAAAATAGAGTTAAAAACAATTTTATACAGTCTCCTCCAGAAAACAGAAGAGAGAATAACACTTCCCAATGCCCTTTAGGAGGTCATTATTGTCTTAAGACCAAAACCACACAAAGAGAGTACAAAAAGTGAATAATACAGACCAATATCTCTTCGGAACTTAGATTAAAAATCTTCAACAAAAACCTTCAACTTCAGCAAACTGAATCCGATAATGAATATAAAGAATTATACATAATTTCCAAGTAGAATTTATTTCAAGCACGCAAAGTGTGACAATATTTGAAATCAGTGTAATTCATCATATCAATTGTGTAATCATATCAATTGACACAGAAAAAAAAATGTTAGGCAGAATTTGAATTCCATTCCTGATAAAAACTCTCAGCAAGTTAGGAATAGAAGAGAATTACCTTAACTTGATAGAGGGCATCTACAAAATCCCTTCAGCTAGCATCATATTTAGTAGTGACAGACTGGCTGTTTTCACTCAAGATTAGGAACAAGACAATGATTTCTGCTATTGCCAGTTATTCAATATAGTACGCATACTTCTAGCCCCTGCAATAAGGAAAAAAAAAAGCATACTGATTGGAAGAAAATAAAACTGTCTCTATTTGCAGATGCTATGGTTATCTACATAGAAAATCCCAAGAAATATACAACTCTCAAAACTCTAAAACTGGTAAGGTCAGCAAGGTTTGCAAATACAGCATCAACACACAGAATTAAATCATATTTTATATACCAAGAATGAACACGTAGAAACTGAAATTAAAAACATAATACTATTTGTAGTCGTTTCAAAGAAAATGAAATGCTCAGGCACATACTTTAAAATGTTAAGGTTCTATATGCTGAAAATTACAAAATGTTAAAAGAAACCAAAGAAGAGAATGCATTGTGTTCATGGATCGGAACACTCAAAATAGTAAAGATGTCAATCCTTCCCAAATTTAGTGCAAATTAGGTTTAGTGCAATTCCTCTCATAATCCCAGCAAGACTTTTTTTCCTAGACAGACAAGATCATTGTAAAATGTATATGGAAGGGCACAGCTATTTTAGAAGAGCTAATACAATCTTGACAACAAAAATAAAGTAGGAAGGTGGCAGTTATCAAGTCTATGATGGTAGTGGAAGGATAGGTACCATAGATCAATTGGACAGGACAGAAAACTTACAAACAGACACAAACAAAAATGGTCAACTGATTTTTGAACAAAGTGCAAAGAGATTAGTTGAAGGAAATATAGTCTTTTTGATAGAAAGTATAGGATCAATTAAAAATCCATAAACAAACAAAAAGATCATTGTCTTAAAGGCAAAATGTAAAGCTATAAGTAATAGAGAAAATCGAAGTTATTTCTCTATTTTGTGCTGTCCCTGGCCTTGTCTCTTACAAGCATTTTAATTTGATTTTATTTCTTTTGAGAAGCAGGATAGAATTATGGCGAATAGTGCAGGCTGTGGAGTTCAAACGCACGAGTTTACATCCAAGGCTTTGGTTTGCATCCATGCATCATGACTCTTCAACTCCCCAGCTCTGTAATTTTGAGTATGTTCCATCAATCATCTATCTGAAGTTTCCTAATCTGTGAAATGAGAATAATGACAACAGCCCTTTTCTCAAAGGGAAGTTCATCACATGGGAGCCTATAGAACTATACCCAATCTATTGTATGAACTTCATAGGTGTTAGCTGTTTTTTTAATGTTTAATTTTGAATATTTTCTTACATTATTCATGAGGAGCATGCTTCCCAAGCCCATCTGCTAAAGACCTATTGATCTGAAGCAGTAAGAATTCTGCCTCTTGATCACTTGCATACCCAAGCAGGCTATGTAAGAGAGCTGCATGTGTTTTGTGTTTTGCATTTTTTTTCAAGAGTAACCATTTCCAATTCCATTTTGCCCACAAAATAGCATATTTGGCTATTAGAAGAAGGTGATAGACACCCATCTGAGACCTCAGCTTGGTACAAAGAGTAGAATTGATTTGAAACAAACATGAGGGTGGAGATATAACGTCAGTAAAAGATCATATAATTACACACAAAGATGAGGACAATAAATACGAACACTAATAGTACTTTAAAATATAGGTTATTTCCCAACCATACTGGAATTGATTTCTAAAGCATAAAATGGAAAACATTTAGCCATTAAAATTAAACATTATCTTCTTGGTTCTGAGAAATCTTGTTTTTAAACTAGGGATTTGCTTCCTGAAGTAACCTTATTCTTTTCAGTATTCATCAAAAACTATGAGAAAATATAATTTATTCTTATCACATGGCCACTTTCAAATGACTATTCAGTCAATGGATAGGGGTTTTATTTTACACTTTCTTTGGCATCTGTCCGGTCAATATGTATGCCTTGTTTTCATGCACATTCTGAAAGTTAAAGTTAGATTCCTATTTATATTTGTTATACTCAACCTAATGTCTAATCCTTGGTGGTCATTTTTGCACTTGTACAGTACTTTTTTTAATCTAAAATGTTGATCAATTTCAAAATTATCTGTACATTTACCTCTACGTATAAATCTTTTATTCTACTCCTGACCTATACTGTTATCATTACTAGTTAAGAGCAAGACTATTTTGCTTTATTTTGTTGTTGTTGTTGTTCCGTATGTGTGCTGCTTTGGTTTGGTTTCTTCCAGACATTTTAGGATTGGCATCATGTTAACAGTAATTAACTACTTTTTGGTTTTTGCTCCTACTGCAGTCACAGTCGCAAACTAGATTATTTGCTGTCAATTTGGCACTACTGCCACCATACTCTAAGGCTGGGAATTATATTTCTCAGAATCTTCCTCCACATATGGTTCCAGACTGGTGATTGACAATGAAAGGAGCTGGTGTCTGATTTGAAAAGTGAATGCAAAGCAGTAATCATTATTTTCTGGAGGCAAGTAGAGCCAGATGTGTAGGAAGACAAGAGTTTCACAGCAGCTTTCTGGTAACTCCAAAACATGACCCACTTTTCAGAAAAAGCAGATGGTGGGAGCTTCTTAATGATTCTCAAGAGTTGTAGCAGCCTCCAGGCAAATTTTGAAGAATCAAATTGGGTACTTCAATCTGAAGTCTTCAGCATCAATTTCTCTGCCTTTGGGGGTAGTTCCCCTGGCCTTCCACAGTCGTTTCCCTGACACTGCCACTTTTCTAACTATCACATAGGTCCCCAATCCTATACCAAATCTGTGATACGGGGAGTTTTCACTTAATGTGCTTAATAAATCCTTGCAAACGGTGACTTTAAGTGAAATAACATATAATGAAACCAGTTTTACCATAGGCTAATTGATATCAAAAAGGGTTTAGTTCCTATGGCAGATTTCTGATCACCAAAAATCACTGAACTCCTAAATTAAGGCCGGGCACGGTGGCTCACGCTTGTAATCCCAGCACTTTGGGAGACCGAGGCGGGCGGATCACGAGGTCAGAAGATCGAGACCACGGTGAAACCCCGTCTCTACTAAAAATACAAAAAAAATTAGCTGGGCGTGGTGGCGAGCGCCTGTAGTCCCAGCTACTCGGAGAGGCTGAGGCAGGAGAATGGCGTGAACCCGGGTGGCGGAGCTTGCAGTGAGCCGAGATTGCGCCACTGCACTCCAGCCTGGGCGACAGAGCGAGACTCCGTCTCAAAAAAAAAAAAAAAAAAAAAAGACTCAAAACACTTCTAATAGTAAACATTGAAATAAATGTGAGATATACATACATTTAAGAAAGACTAATAAAACAAGAAAGATAATTATTTAATTTTTGGTGAATCAGTGAGTGATGGTGGACATAGTGGCAGTGCATTAAATCAAGGAATAAATATTTGCAAGGCAAAAATTGTAAAGAGCACCTCCTACCACCACACAATTCAAAAATAAACAATTACTAACAGGGAGAGCTCACTGAATGCTTTTGTACTGCATTGTTTATTGTAAATTTGTATGATTATCATAGACTTTACAGATTGATATTTGATAATAATTTTTATTTATTCATTTATTTCCCAGTCTACTTATTCCAGTTCAGGGTCACAGGTGGCTGGATCCTATTCCAGCAGCTCAGATCACAAGGCGGGAACCAGCCCTGGACAGGATGCCTATACTCTGCAGGGTACATACACACCCACACCCACACACACACACACACATGCACACACACACTCAGACTGGGACAATTTGGACGGGCTATTTCACTTAATATGCACATCTTTGAGATGTGAGAGAAAAAAGAATTATCCAGAGAAAATCCATGCAGACAGTGGCCTTGGCTGTGAATTAACTTTTTTCCGATCAACATTATAGTGAAACGATGTTGAATGAAACATTATTCAAGGACCTGCTGCAGTTAGAATACAGAGTGATTTTGTTTTCTTGACTGAATCCTAACTGATACAAAGATCTCTAATACCTTGTAAATAAGATCCCAAATCTTTCCAAGAGTTCTCATCAAGTATCCAAGTGAGCCAATAAAAGTCTTTTCTGCCACATAGCACCTGCTGTGTTGTTCTTCCTTCGAGGATACCTCATCACTCCCAAGATCACCAGTGCCTACTAGGATGTCCATGGGCTCCAATAATAACCATGCAAAGCTTGCCATCTCCAAAGAGCTGCGAATTGTTGAGAATAACATTGTGAAAACCTGAGAGGTGCCAAGGCTAAATAGTAACCCATGCAGAATCAGGAGAATGTCATTGTTCCCGCATTTAGTGTCAAACTTGAATGTGAGAGGAAAAAAGAATTACCTGGAGAAAATCCATGCAGACAGTGGCCTTGGCTGGGAATTAACTTTTTTCTTAAATTAAACATCAAACAGCACAGTCTATGTCCAAGCTTGTCACAAGGTCACTCATTATAATATCACCTTTACATTTTGTCTGCTCTTTCAGGTTCAACATGTTTCTGAGGAAAGACCACATTGCACTCTCAACCCTTTCTCTTTAGCAAACTGCCCATCTCTATTCTTCCACCCTGGAAAACTACCATACATAGTATAGCTTTAGTCAGATTTGCCACACAAGTCAGCTCCATGTGGCTAAATATGTCTGTATTACAGCATTGGGCACAACTTAAGCTAAAGTGGTGACTCCACTATGTGAATATAGATTTTTGGTCATTTTGACTTCAGTGTTTAGAAAATACAGCAGCAACAGTAGGAAGAAACCTGAAACCTGCCTGTCTGATATAGCATAATGATGAAGACTGGAAACTTTAGAGCCAGACTGCCAAGGCTTGAGTGCCATTTAAACTATTTACTCATGATGTATCTTCAATAAGTTACTTACCCTCCCTGTGTTTATCTGTGAAATAGAATAATAGTATTCACATAGTATAGTTGTTATGAGGACTATCTTGATTACAATAATACTTCCTTGTGTTCACACTAAGTAATGTTAGCAAAATCATTTTGCATGACTTTTGTATTTCAGAATCCTCAAATGGAAGTTCTAATAGACTTTTTAACTTGAACATTCTATGATCTATGTGTATTTTCTGTATCATTTATTGCTGATCAAATTGGGAGACAACAAAAACAACAAGCCAGACTGATTTTACTGGGGCCAGGGCAAGCCACATTGAAATTACTAATCCCTTCACTGAACTGTATGCTGGGCAGCAAATTTTATTTGAGAGTAGGTATTAAGTAGTAAAAAAAGGCCAGGCTTGGTGGGTCCCACCTGTGATCCCAACACTTTTAGAGGCCGAGGCGAGTGGATCACCTGAAGTCAGGAGTTCGAGACCAGCCTGGCCGACATGGTGAAACCCCGTCTCTACTAAAAATAGAAAAATTAGCCAGGCGTGGTGGTGGCGGGAGCCTGTAATCCCAGCTACTCGGGAGGCTGAGGCAGGAGAATTGCTTAAACCTGGGAAGGAAGCAGAAGTTGAAGTGAGCCAAGATCATGCCACTGCACTCCAGCCTGGGTGACAGAGTGAGATTCCGTCTTAAAAAAAAAAAAAAAGTAAAAAAAAAATCTTTTAAGTAGGTATCTCAGTTGAGAATGTCCTCTGGAGTTAAGTCGCATGTGAAATGGGTCACTATAAATTTTCCTCAAACCTCTTCTACCGTCACTGCAAATAGGACCTATGAATTTGCTTCTCTAATCAGCTTGCAGGTGATGCAAATGTTATGGTCATTGGACCACAGCTTGAGTATCCCTATTCTAGACTGTGTGCTTGGAGTCTTAGCTGTCAAGGAGAGCCACATCAAACACTCCCTTCAATATAAAGATGTAGAACATTTTTCTTCCAGTGTGGATCACAAACACAATTTATAGCACTGGCGTTGTGAAAATACATGAAAGAAATGTGTACGAAGTCTTGAAGGAGGAGTAGAATTCCGAAGAAGGGAAGAGTGTATGAACAAAGAATGGTGGTGACATAAAGGGTTGTTCAGATTTGCTGAAGGGGAAAATCAGACAGATAGGCCTGGCTTAAACCAGGTGTTGACTTTAGTATACCCCTGGGCTCTGAGTTGACAGAATAGGACATACTTATAGTCAACAAAGCACAGGACTGCTTACTCTCCACACTAAGGCTGCACGAATCACAGAATCATTTTCATGGCCATGTTTCACGTTTATAAATACGAAGTAGATTTCCAGTATTAAAAGATCAAGATTTTATTTTATTTTTAGTTTTATTTTCAGCTTTAATTCTAAATACAAGTTATCATACGGGGAATTTTAAAGGTAAAACAAAATGTTCCTGTCTTCTCACCTTCATGCATAACTGCTAATAGACATGAGGGGCAAGCACTATTTTTTAAAAATCACATTTCAGGAGCCTCACGTGGGTCATAAAACACATATTCACCCTGCATGCTTCCCTCTGTCCTCTACATTCAATAGCATGAACATATTTTTGTTACTCTGACTATAAAAATTTATGTGGGTGGTTGCACACTGAAGTTTTAGTTTATTTTTCCTCACCCCACCACCGCCTACAAATTCCTTTTTATGTACCCTAAGACCCTGTTGTAGTAGACCTAGGTTACCTGCTGTGAAATTTGAATGAAGACTAAAAAATACTCAATGATTGAGCCATGAACCACTGGCTACAGTGAAAGACATACAAATTTGGCTGTAGGCTTGTTTAGAAAACTTTCCTTCTCCCAAAGATGAGTGAAAACAATGGTGCTAAAAAAGTGGAAGAAGGGAAGGACCATTTGGAGAGGAGAACTTGAGACTGAGAAACGCAGAATAAGCACTGACCTGATACTGAGGAAGCCGAGTTGCCCTTTGCATCCCCCTCCCCTCCCATGAAAACCACACTCAGCATCAGTAGGCCCCACCTGTCAGTCATCCCATTTAGAATGATTCTGCCAGTCTCTTTTTCATTCCATGGAAATACCTTTCTTTCCAGTCCAGGACACATGTAAGTGTCCCTTAATGGAGGAAGGGCATGCTAGAAAATTTTCAATTTACCCCCCTAGGTCCTCTCTTTACTCTTCTCCATCTTGTCATTTGCCCAAGGAAGCTGACCTGAATGGTGCATGCATCTACAGCTCCATTGACTTCTGTCTCCTAGTTGGGTGCTGTATAGCTGAGATATTTGTCCCCTCTGGATGTCATGTTGAAATATCCCCAATAGTAGAGGTGGAACCTAGTGGGAGGTGTTTGGGTCATGGGGGCAAATCCTTAATGAATGGCTCGGTGCCATCCCCTTGGTGATAAGTGAGTTCTCACTCTATTACTTCACATGAGATTTGGTTGCTTAAAGAGTCTGGCGTGTTCCTTTTCTTTCTTGATCCCTTCTCTCTTGCTTTGTCTCTTGCCATGTGACATGCCTGCTTCCTCTTCACCTTCTGCCCTGAGTAAAAGCTTCCTGAGGCCTCACCAGAAGCCAAACAGATGCTGGTGCCATGCTTCTATAGCCTGCAGAACTATGAGCCAAATAAATCTCTTTCCTTTATAAATTACTCAGTGTCAGGTATTTATTTATAGCAACAGAAAATGGGCTAACGCAGGTGTTCAAACACTAGCAGCAGATTAGAGAGTGTCAGGGTATGTGTCAGTCTGGCTCCCTCTCTGGCCTGTTGCAGTGGAGTGGCTGTAGCTTTCTAGTGACGGTCATAGCTTCTGGTAGAGAGTTGATACTCTCTTTGTAATCTGAAAACTTCTTTCCTTTGCACCTTAGATAATAGCCCTACACTGTTACCAGCCCTGGGGAAACTGCAAGATTCCCTGCTCATTTCTCTTAACCCTGTGTACACATTTGACTAATAGAATTAGGAGCTTAGGCATCTTTAAAGATGATGATAGTATGCAGGAAGAATCTCACCCTCGGTCAGTGAGGAAATATTCCCTTGCAGTTTGGCATCCCAGCTAGGGAGAGCAAAAACCCTTGATGTATTTACCATTTATTAGATGGATATATTCCATTAAAATAAAATAGATGTAAAACATTACCTAGACCTAGGGGTGTTGGGAATGTAGAGGGCTGTCAGAATTTTAAAAGTTATAAATATGCTTCTCTAGAGCCTTAAAATGTGAAAGACAAATCAACATGTATGGAATAATGCATGTATGGAAATAATGTAAGGCAGGTGTTCCCAACCCCTGGGCTATGAACTTGTGTCAGTCCATGGCCTGTTAGGAACTAAGCCACAGGAGATGAGTGGCAGGCGAGCAAGCAGTACCACCTGAGCTCTACTGCCTGTCAGATCAGCAGTAGTATTAGATTCTTATAGGAGCACAAACCCTTTTATGAACTGTGTGTGTGAGGGATCTAGGTTGTGCACTCCATATGAGAATATAACTCATGCCTGATGATCGGAGGTGGAACAGTTTATCCCAAAACCATCCCCACCTGGGGTCTATAGAAAAATTATTTTCCATGAAACTGGTCCCTGGTCCTCAACCTTTTGGGGATCACTGATGTAAGGAATGAAAGTAGAAGGATGGAGGCTGCTGCACCTGGGAAGGACGGGGAAACTGCTGAGCGTTCATCAAGTCTAAGTTACCAATCAGAACCATGGATACATATTGGCTGCTATTCAGAATCCCATCCTGGTGCTCTTGGTAGTGTTTAAAGGGACCTTCTGTATTAGTTTTCACACTGCTTTAGAACTAGCTGAGACTGGGTAATTTATAAAGGAAAAAGATTTAATTGACTGACTGTACCGCATGGCTGGGGAGGCCTGAGGGAATACAACAGTGGTAGAGGATGAAGGTGAAGCAAGGCATATCTTACATAACAGCAGGAGAGAGAGAGACAGAGCGAGAGGGAAACTGCCAAACACTTTTAAACTATCAGATCTCATGAGAACTCACTATCACAAGAACAGCATGTGGGAAACTGACCCCATGATCCAATTATCTCCCATTAGGTCCCTCCCTTGACATGTGGAGATTAAAATTTGAGATGAGATTTAGGTGGGGACATAGAGCCAAACCATATCATTCTCCCCTGGCCCCTCCAAAATCTCATGTCCTCCTCACGTTTCAAAATGCAATCATGCCTTCCCAACAGTCCCCCAAAGTCTTAACTCATTCCAGCATTAACTCAAAAGTCCAAGTCCAAAGTCTCATCTGAGATAAGGCAAGTCCCTTCTGCCTATGACCCTGTAAGATCAAAAGCACTTTAGTTACTTCCTAGATAAAATGGGATACAGGCATTGGGTAAATATTCCCATTCCAAATGGGAGAAATTTGCCATAACAAAGGGGCCACAGGCCCCATGCAAGTCTGAAACCCAGCAGGGCACTCATTAAAACTTAAAGCTCCAACATAATCTCCTTTGACTTCGTGTCTCACATCCAGGGCATGCTGATGTAATGAGTGGGTTCCCAAGGCCTTAGGCAGCTCAGCCTCTGTGGCTCTGCACTGTACCACCTCCTTGGCTGCTTTCCCAGGCTAGTGTTGAGTGCCTTCAGCTTTTCCAGGTGCAGTTCCATTCTTGCTCTCTCTTTCACGTCCCTTGTAAGCTGTATTCCTAAGTATTTTATTTTCTTTATAGCAATTGTGAATAGGAGTTCACTCATGATTTGGCTCTCTATTATTGGTGTACAGCAAAGGTTGTGATTTTTGCACATTAGTTTTGTATTCTGAGACTTTGCTGAAGTTGCTAATCAGCTTAAGGAGTTTTTGGGCTGAGACAATGGGGTTTTCTAAATATACAATCATGTCATCTGCAAACAGAGACAACTTGAGTCTTCCTATTTGAGTACCCTTTATTTTTCTCTTGTGCCTGATTGCCATGGCTGGAATTTCCAATACTATGTTGAATAGGAGTGGTGAGAGAGGGCATCCTTGTCTTGGGTCTGTTTCAAAAGGAATGTTCCAGGTTTTGCCTATTCAGTATGATATTGGCTATGGGTTTGTCATAAATAGCTCTTATTATTTTGAGAGATGCTCCATCAATACTTCGTTTATTGAGTGCTTTTAGCATGAAGGGGTGTTGAATTTTATTGAAGGCCTTTTCTGCATCTATTGAGATGATCATGTGGTCTTTGTCATTGGTTCTGTTTATGTGATGGATTACATTTATCGATTTGTGTATGTTGAACCAGTCTTGCATCCCAGGGATGAAGCTGACTTGATCATGGTAGATAAGCTTTTTGATGTGCTGCTGGATTCGGTTTGCCAGTATTTTATTGAGGATTTTTGCATTGATGTTCATTCAGGGATATTGTCCTGAAATTTTCTTTTTTTGTTGTGTCTCTGCCAGGTTTTGGTATCAGGATGATGCCAGCCTCATAAAATGAGTTAGAAAGGAGTCCCTCTTTTTTCTACTGTTGGAATAGTTTTGGAAGGAAAGGTACCAGCTCCTCTTTGTACCTCTGGTAGAATTCGGCTGTGAATCTGTCTGGTCCTGGACTTTTTTTGGTTAGTAGGCTATTAATTACTGCCTCAATTTCAGAATTGTTATTGGTCTATTCTGGGATTCGACTTCTTCCTTGTTTAGTCTTGGGAGGGTGTGTGTGTCCAGGAATTAATCCATTTCTTCTAGATTTTCTAGTTCATTTGCATAGAGGTGTTTATAATATTCTCTGATGGTAGATTGCATTTCTGTGGGATCAGTGATGATATCCCCTTTATCATTTTTTATGGTGTCTATTTGATTCTTCTCTCTTTGCTTCTTCATTAGTCTGGCTAGCAGTCTATCTATTTTGTTAATCTTTTCAAAAAACCAGCTCCTGGATTCACTGATTTTTTTGAAGTGTTTTCTCAAAAAACCTTTCTGCTCTAATCTTAGTTATTTCTTGACTTCTGCTAGCTTTTGAATTTGTTTGCTCTTGCTTCACTAGTTCTTTTAATTGTGATGTTAGGGTGTTGATTTTAGATCATTCCCACTTTCTGATGTGGGCATTTAGTGCTATAAATTTCCCTCTTAACACTGCTTTAGCTGTGTCCTAGAGATTCTGGTCCGTTGTGTCTGTTCTCATTGGTTTCAAAAAACTTACTTATTTCTGCCTTAATTTCATTATTTACCCAGTAGTCATTCAGGAGCAGGTTGTTCAGTTTCCATGTAGTTGTGTGGTTTTGAGTGAGTTTCTTAAAAAGAGCCTGTATGGCCAAGACAATCTTAAGCAAAAACAACAAAGCTGGAGTTATCATACTACATGACTTCAAACTATACTATAAGGCTACAGTAACCAAAAGAGCATGGTACTGATACCAAAACAGATATATAGAGCAATGGAACAGAACAGAGGCCTCAGAAATAACATCACACATCTACAATCATCTGATCTTTGACAAACCGGACAAAAACAAGCAATGAGAAAAAATTCCCTATTTAATAAATGGTGCTGGGAAAACTGGCTAGCCATATGCAGAAAACTGAAACTGGATCCCTTCCTTACACCTTATACAAAAATTAACTCAAGATGAATTAAAGACATAAATATAAAACCTAAAACCATAAAAATCCTAAAAGAAAACCTAAGCAATACAATTCAGGACATAGGCATGGGCAATGTCTTCATGACTAAAACACCAAAAGCAATTGCAAGAAAGGCCAAAATTGACAAATGGGATCTAACTAAACTAAAGAGCTTCTGCACAGCAAAACAAACTATCATCAGAGTGAACAGGCAACCTACAGGATGGAAGAAAATTTTTGCAATTTCTCCATCTGACAAAAGGCTAATATCCAGAATCTATAAAGAACATAAACAAATTTACAAGAAAAAAACAACCCCATCAAAAAGTGGGTGAAGGATATGAACAGACACTACTCAAAAGAAGACATTCATGTGGCCAACAAACATATGAAAAAAAAGCTCATATCACTGTTCATTAGAGAAATGAAAATCCAAACCACAATGAGATACCATCTCATGCCAGTTAGAATGCCAACCATTTAAAATCAGTAAACAACAGATGCTGGAGAGGATGTAGAGAAATAGGAATGCTTTTACACTGTTGGTGGGAGTATAAATTAGTTCAGCCATTGTGGAAGACAGTGTGGTTATTTCTCAAGAATTTAAACCCAGAAATATCATTTGACCCAGTGATTCCATTACTGGCTATATACCCAAAGGGTTATAAATCATTCTACTATAAAGACACATGCACACATGTTTCTTGCAGCACTATTCATAATAGGAAAGACTTGGAACTGACCAAATGCCCATCAACGATAGACTGGATAACAAAAATGTGGCACATATATGCCGTGGAATACTATACAGCCATAAAAAAGAAAGAGTTCATGTCCTTTACCGGGACATGGATGAAGCTGGAAACTATCATGCTCAGCAAACTAACACAGGAACAGAAAACCAAACACCGCCAAGTTCTCACTCATAAGTGGGAGCTGAACAATGAGAATACATAGACATGGGGAAGGGAACATCACACACTGGGGCCTATTGCGGGGTGAGGGGCAAGGGAAGGGAAAGCATTAGGACAAATGCCTAATGCATGCAGGGCTTAAAACCTAGATGGTGGGTTGATGAGTGCAGCAAACCACCATTGCACATGTATAGCTATGTAGCAAACCTGCATGTTCTGCACATGTATAATAAAAAAATTTTTTATTATAGTATACAAAACTTAAAGTATAATAAAAAAATTTTAAAAAGAAGAAAATAAAATTTCTCTAACATTCAACCTCCCTCTTTCTTAATGCTTCTTTAGTAGTTTACTTCTTTCCCTCTAAAGCTTTATCTAATGTCTTCTTATTTAACCCTCCTTCTCACTGGTTCTTCTAACTAAAAGGGTTGGTCCTTCTTTCTAAGGTTAAATCAATGCTCTATTTATTACTCCATCAGACACCTATTTTTTCTTTCTTTCATCTTCAATATCTTGTTTTTACCTATAGGCTATTCCATTTCCTTCTATTCTAGACAGACTGTTTCCTTAACTCCCCTTAGTGTCCTCTTATCTTTCTGAAGAGGTAATTTTTGTTACTATTTAGGCATATTCATTTAACAATTATTTTTTGATCAATTACTATATTCCAGACACTGTTATAAATACTGGAAATGAAGAAGGAAAAAGACTATACATTTTTAAAAATGAATAAGATAATTTAAGAAAGTGATAAATGTTTTGAAGGAAATAGGGTAATGTCATGAGGAATGACAGGCAGGAGTAGTGGAGCTAATTTCCATGAGATTCTTAGGGAAAACTCCACTGAGGTGACATTTAAGATAGCACCTGAGTGAAGAGAAGTCAATTTTGTGGAGGTCTGGAGGAAGAGTGCTCAAGGCAGAAAATGTCTATACACACATATCCCTACAGACACATTATATGTACACATACATAGAGATATATATTTTCACATTGACCCTGAGTTCCCAATATTACCTCTTAAAGGACTTCCTATTCGGTCCCCATTTCCATAGTACTATGTTTTCATGGTAACTTAGGTCACTTAAAGACTAGTCTGGTTTACATTGTCTAATAATTTGTCTGATTTTATGTTGCCTGAGGGGAACTTATGAGAGCTGGGGTAATGCGTGTCCCTGGCCAGCCTCAAATGGATGTTCTAGACATGGTTGTATAGGAAATATAAAGTACTCTCTGACTCCAAAGTTGATAGTCTTTTGCCAACTTCATTCTCCTCCACTCTCCACTAACACAAAAATTTATATTGTTGGATATGAAAATGGAAGACCTTAGAAGGGAAAAATCAGTCTGACACTCTAAGCTTGCTCTTAACTCTTTTAGCCCTTGAAGCTACCCTTTCATTACCACCTCTTCAGCTCTTGGCATCTTGGGATGTGTACTCTATAAGTACCGAAAGATCCAAGTTATTTTATCATTTGGCAGAAATGGTATTCTTTGTGTCTTCTACCTCCTGCCCATGTTCAATAGAATGGATGTTATTTTTAAATGCATTAGTTTTACCTTTCTACAAAGAGAAAGGTGAAGTCAATTATTTTAAGACAAAAAGGTATTGAAGAAAAATACAGGAGTCTAAGACATCAGTTACAAAGAAATATGAACAAGAATAGCTTGGACTTTTGATCTCTCCCTCCTGATTAAGCTGGAAGCCCAAAATAGCCTCTAATAATACCATCTGTAACCTCCTTAATCTCTTCGCTTCTTTCTTTACTCGGGTTATGCTAATCAAATTCTCTTTGTGAAGGTCATCAGTGACAAATGACCTTTTGGTTAACAATGTTCAATGGTCACTTAACAATGCCATCTTCCACCTTTCAACAGCACTTGATGCTGTCAACCACACTTAGCCCCTTGTAGTTCTGCCTCTCTTTATGCAGTAAATAGTACTGCTCTGTTTGTCTTTTTTTATCTTCTGCCATCTTCCCTTTAAGTTTCATTTTAGCTGATTTTTCCACTACCATCCCATTATCGTGAAGACACACTTTTTTCTCCCTGTGTGTCACCATCAGTGATGTCCACTATTACCTCAATAGGAATGGCCCCAACATCCAAATCTGTAGCCTTAACCACTCTCTAAAGACCCAGCCATTGTCGATTGCTTGCTGGCATTTTCTTCCAGATACCTTTACTCGCACGTTGTCCATTTTTGGACCATCTCCTGAAGGCTCCTGGCCTAGACAAATGCACCAAGATTCTTGTGAAAGAAATGTCCTTGCTGGAGCCTAGTATTCCCACACTTAGATTTTCAGTCACCCCTACCCCCTTTTACTTGCTTGGACTTACTGTGTTTATTTGATCTCTTCTGTGCTTTAGGATATGCCTTTGTTTGATGTGCTAATCTGTGGCTTCCTCCCTTTCTCTCTTTTTTAAAAATCCTGGTTATTCATCTTATCTCTTTGGTTTTGTTGGATAATTCTATGATTAATCTCCTGGGTAATATTCCCAATAAATTCAACTTTTTCCACTATCTTGCTGGAAACATCTATCCCCTTTAACAGAACCTGTGCTTTAATTAATGTGTTTAAATCTGGGCTTATTATCTTCTTCACAAACCCAACTGCATGGCTATTTTTCATTCCTTTCAAGGCATCAGTATTCTCATAGACTCTCAAGTGCAAAACCTGATTCATCTTTGACTGCGCCCTTTCCTCTACTTCTTACAGTTATTCTGTCAGTTTTCTTTCTAACTTTTAATCCCCCTATCCTCACTTCCACTTGTGAAAACCCCTAAATGTTGATCTTATATACCATTTGTGCCTGTGCAGACTTCTTAATAACTATGATCAGAATTTGGTTTATTTTAACTGCAAACATGCATTGTTCTTTGCATTTTAACTGCTTATAAGACAACCAGATCACTCATTAGTGAAATAAAAAAGAAATAAGGACTAAGATCTCTTTTGTTTCTCTTCAGTATCATTTACTTACAACAACCTAACAAAGAGTTATAAATTGACTATTTAAAATGGTGTAGTACCATTTTTAGTACATTGGCCTTCATTTGCACAAAACATAAGACTCCCTAGCTATGGTAAGCAGGAAGTGACTTAATATAGAGAATTAAGTTAAATAAAAAATTGGCAGAAGGGCTTGGACCTTTGGCTGTGCCATGAATACCTCTTAGAAGAACATTGTGGGATTAGCCCATATAGAAGCTATAACTCTCATCAGAAAGCTACCAACTGGGAGTGTGATCTCAAAATGCAAACTCATTTGGCCAGGTTCCAGGGGTCAGAAAGCCACTGCCATGTCTTTGGAGACATGCCAAGCCTTCTAGACATCTACTGAGGAAAGAAACAAATGTTCTATGCCTTGCCTCTTGACACCCATAAAGACAATGAATTTTGAAGCTGTTGCAGAAAAACCCAACATCATTCCAACCATGTTGCTGCCTTACTTTTGTATTCCAAATCTCATGGAAATGAGTCTAATTGCATTCTATGTAGAGTTATAGCTTCTGTGTGGGCTAATTCCACAATGTTGTTCTAAGAGGTATTCATGGCACAGCCAAAGGCCCGAGCCCTTCTGCCAATTTTTTATTTAACTTAATTCTCTATATTAAGTCACTTCCAGCTAATTTAGGTTGAGCCTAAAGATGATTAGGAGCTACAAAAGAGTCAGAGAAATGCAACTTACGGCTAGTCAGGCTCTGTAGAGCACTGAAGCATATGAGAAGGGATATGAGATTCTTGCTGAAAGCCAATCTGGCATAGCCATTACAAACATTTATGGAGGATGTTTAACTGTTTTCTCATTGTGAAATTAATATGGACTTATTACTGAAAATGGTTAACTGAGAAAAATATAAAGAAAAAAATTAAATCTCTAAGTATTCTGAGAACACTTTGATATACCCATTTTTTTAGGTCAAACTTTAAAACAAACTGTGACATTAAGGGATCTTATATTTAGTTGTTATTTGTAAAGTCCTTTGCAATCTTGGAATCTCTATTAGCCAAAACAATTTGGCTACCCCTTTCCATTTAATCTACATTGTATTTAAAATTTCACTTAGAGTATATTTCAGTTTTCTGTTTACCAGAGTTACCAGATGTAATTCAGAGCAACAACAACCAAATAGCCATCATGTTTTCTACACTGAATTAAATCCATAACCTAAAACTTTTATTTTCTTTAACTTTTCTTGGCAAGGTGATACTTTGCAAAGTACTACCAAGTACGGAAAACTAATAAAAGATCTAAGCAGCAGTATATATTTTAATACATATATATAAGGAATTGATATCAATTATATATATTAAAATATATATTATACACATATATATGTACATTGAAAAATTAATATAAGAAAGTCTGTTGCCTAAAGGAGAGATGGTTTGGGATTTTTAAAAATAAAATTGTAAAAAGTCAAGTTCAAAACACTCATCATAACCAAACCCAATTCCCTAATCTTTAGATTGACATTCCCAAATTGCTGCAAAGGTTTGTAAAAACAATGTTCCCATTTTGTCAATATAAACTGCAAGAAAAAGAATATATTAGAAAGGCCTAGAATGGGTGAATATCTCTGGATAACCAGGTCTCACACTGATTCTGTCACGATCAATGTGAAAAATTGGATCTATAATTAAGACAGGTTTAGACAATGAAGCATTTATTAGTTGGCTATGCCACAGAGGTGAAGGATTGGGTAGGGGAAGGTAGGTTGAGGAAAAAAGGCTCTAACTAATTCTAACTTTCTCAAACCAACTTTCTGTTCTTTTCCAGAAATTGAATTACTTTCTACCACCATCCTCAAATAATACTTGACTGTCCAAGGTAGGGGAGTATTATGAACTGAATTCTATCACCCCAGATTTACATGTTGAAGTCCTAATCTCCAGTACCTCAGAATGTGACTGTATTTGAAGAGAGGGCTTTAAAGAGATAATTAAGTTAAAATGAGGTCTTTACAGTGAGCTCTAACCCAATCTGACTGATGTAAGTTAAAAAGAGATTGGACTTACTGTGTTTATTTGATCCCTTCTGTGCTTTAGCATATGCCTTTGTTTGATGTGCTGATCTGTGGTACCCACAGTGAGAGTCACCACATAAGTGTGTAAACAGAGAAAAGGCCATGTGAGGACACAGCAAGAAAGCAGTTGTCTCAGTAAGTTGAGGTTGCTAACAGAATACCATAAACTTGGTGTTCCAGACAATAGAAATTTATTTCTCACAGTTCTAGAAGCCAGGAAGTCCAAGATCAAGGTGCTGTTAGATCTGGCGTCTGGTAAGAGTATTCTTCCTGGCTTGCAGATAGCTGCTTTCTCATTTTATCCTCATGTGGCTGAGAGAGAGAGATCAAAATTGCTCATGTCTTTTCTTATAAGGGTACTAATCCCATTCACGAGGGCTCCACCATCGTGACCTAATTACCTTCCAAATGCACACCTCCAAATGTGACCACATTGAGAATTTAGGCTTCAACATATGAATTTTGGGGAAACACAAATATTCAGTCCACAGCAGAGGCTATCTGCAAGCCAAGAAGAGAAGCCTTAGAAGAAACCAAACATGCTGACACCATGATTTTGGATTTCCAGCCTCTGGAACTGTGAGAAAATAGGTTTCTGTTGTTTAAGCCACTCAGTCCATGGTATTTTGTTATGGCAGCCCTAGCAGACTAATAAAGGGAGAAAAAAGTTACATTTGTTATTTATTTATTTATTTTTGAGATAGAGTCTGTCTCCATTGATCAGACTGAAGTGCAATGGTGCGATTTCTGCTCACTGCAACCTCCACCTCCCAGGTTCAAGCAATTCTCCTGCCTCAGCTTCCCAAGTAGCTGGGATTACAGGCATGCACCACCATGTCTGGTGAATTTTTGTATTTTTAGTAGAGACAGGGTTTCACCATGTTGGCTAGGTTGGTCTTGAACTCCTGACTTCAGGTGATCCACCTGCCTTGGCATCCCATGTTTGATACTCCTCTTTTTATAGAAAAGTGCTTCTCAAACACAGGTAATTTTGCTTCCTCTAGGGGATGTTGGGCAATGTCTAGAGATGTTTTGATTACCATATTTGGTAGGGGTGAGGTTCTGCTGGCATCTAATGCCTAGAGGCCCAGAATGCTGCTAAACATCTTATGATGCACAGGACAGTCTCCTCCTAACAATTCCATCTCCCCCAAACTGCCTCACCACTAGTCATAAGGAATCATTTAGTCCAAAATCTCAGTAGTGCTGAGGTTGAAAAATCCTGCTATTATGGCATGAATTTTTCCTGACAGTCTTCCTGATTTGGGCGTGAGGACCTTTACTTTTTTCTTGTTTGTTGAACCTACAAGTCATTTCTGCACCAGTTAATTATCTTGTGCTAGATACTTTCAACAGTTAGCTAGTGGATGCTTTCATTAATGATTTCCATCAGGCTACTTGTTCCTACCTGTGATGAACTTACTGGAATGGGAACTTTTCACTTTACTATTAGCAAAATGGAAACATTTCTGCTACTTCTCTTTTCACAAAACACAGAAGGCAGAAATCTTGGAATGTATCCCCTTTCAATATACAGGACAAGTAGACCCATTCTTTTCGGCTACAATGCACTGTATACAAATTTATTATAACAATTAATCACTGCAGCAGCCTGGCATGGTGGCTCACACCTGCAACCACTGCACTTTGGGAGGCCAACGCAGATGGATCACTTGAGGCCAAGAGTTTGAGACCAGGCTGGCCAACATAGCAAAACCCCATCTCTGCAAAAAATACAAAAATTAGCTGGGTGTGGTGATGCATGCTTGTAATCCCAGCTACTTGGGAGGTTGAGGCATGAGAATCACTTGAACCTGGGAGGTGGAGGTTGCAGTTAGCTGAGATCATGCCACTGCACTCCAGCCTGAGTGACGGAGTGAGACTCAGTCTCAAAAAAAAAAAAAAAAAAAAAAATTGAAGCAAATTTAAATAGCTTTATTTAGTGAATAGGAATTTTAAAAGTGAGCCAGGACAGAATTTTGAGATAATGAGTGTACAGCCACTTGAAGTTCAATTTTCATCATACATATTATCTTGTGTTATTTTCCTTTTCTCTTCCTCCTTCCATGTTATCTATATCTAGTCACCAAATTCTGCTTTGCCAAAAAGGTAAGGATATTAAAGCAAAAAAGGTAAGGATATTAAAACCTGAGAAGCTGAATTAATGTAAGTGTGATCTATCCCCACTAGGTGAAGTTGGATCTCTGCACCAGGGGCTGTCAAGGCATCAGCAGATAGAAATAAGCTCTTTCTCTGATTGTAGCTAGAGGACAGCCTAGAACCACCAAGTATTGGAACTGCCATGTCTCATCTGCTTCCAATATACCAAATTGGGTTGTAACTGAAGACAAACCAGTCATTTTACTATCCCCTCTCTGAAATCCAGCAGAACATAGTATAAATGTTGGAACTTTTGAGGTTGGGGATGACCACAGAGTTGATTTAGTAGTGAAATGAAGGGTATCACCGTTGCTTGCCCCAGGCTTCATTTTCCTTCCTACAGCTGTGACACTGGTTTTAAGGAAGTGAGGATTATAATTACAAAAAAAAAAAAAACTGTTCAAAATGTAAGGTAGATAGAAGTATGTTAACTAATATCATTTATTACCTTCTTCTGGAAAGTAATTAGCATTTCAAAGAAAATATTTAAGCAATTTTCTGATAGATTTAATAAGAACACAATTTATTCTGGGGAGTTAATTACCCATTCACACTACAAACGGAAGTTAAATTTTTTTAACTAGACATTTCTTTACTACCTCCTTTATTTTTTATAAAAATGTGAAAATTTTGAGTTTATCTTCTTAGAATCTACTCCTTTGAAGCAAATTTGACATACAACTTTGATTCTTGCTTGTTATTAATTTGTCTCAGGATTTTTCATTTTAGTATTATACCCACCAGGATATATATATGGTAACCATTCTCTTACCATATATTGGACAGAAGGTACCATCACCTATAACAACTTAGTAAGGTTCTCCTTGACAGGACTTCAAAAGGTACCCAGAGGGGTTTCTGCCAACAGCCATGATGAGACAACTGATACTGAACTGCTTTTCTCACCATAAATAACTAGAGAACTGGGGGGCAAAGGGGAAGACAACTATTTTCAGGTACTGGAAAATTGACAATACAGACTGTGATTTCTAAATAAAGGGAAAGAAATGATGTGAGACCTATAATTACCTTGACTCTGTGAGACACTTTCTGGACAATGGTGGAGGGAAAGGTACACAAAATTTAACACAAAAATCTCATGGAATTGAAGAGGAAGAAATCAATTAGGGAAAATTGAGGGAATTGAATGATGTGAGACAGAGTACAAAAGAGAGTGGGTTATATGGAAAGAGAGTTCCGGAGATCGGCATAGGGCTTTTCTTTATCTGAATACATAGCTGTACTTGCATGAGGCAAGAATCTATCAGGCTGGACAAAGAAAAATGAATATGAAAGCTGAGCAATCTTCAAAGCTCATTAGGGCTAAAACACATTTGAGCTCTGACTAGTCAGAGTAGAGAGACTTCAATGAATGCCTGAGGCATTCAGTAGAAACTCCAGAAAGGTTATACATTACTAGATGAGCTAAAGTAGCCCTGAAGTAAAGCCTACTGAGACATATGCTAATGAAGCTAAAAAAAAAAGCTAACTTGAAATGACTAAACTGATCTGCAAGATATATAACTGCATGCCAAACAAAACTCAAAATGCTTTAAATCAACACATAAAAAAATGGACATTTAACAATACAGCATTTAGTGTCTAACATCCAATACAAAATTACTAGACATGGGAATAAACAGGAGAACATGAACCATGACCAGGATGGCAGGGGCTGTACACCTTGTAATATTATTCATAATATCCTAACGAAATGTTACCTCTAATGTCACAGGGGGTGTACACCGTATGATATGGTTCCCAATATTGTAGGGGGATGTTACTCCTAATATCACAGGGGGGATTCACATTGTGATAATATTCATAATATCCTAAATGGATGTTACTGCTAACGTCACAACACGTGTGCATCCTCTGTATTTCTTCCTTATATCCTCGGGCGAGGTTACTCTTACTGTCACACGGGGTGTACTCCCTGTGATGGTATTCATAATATCCTAGGTGGATGTTACTCCTCGTGTCACAGGGGCTGTGTGTCTTGTGATATTATTCACAATATCCTAGAAAGATGTTACTCCTCAGGTCACAGGGGATGTACACCCTGTGATATTATTCATACTATCCTAGCGGACGTTACTCCAAATGTCACAGAAGGTGTACACTCTGTGATATTACTTGTAATGCGTCAGGGAAATGTACTCCTAATGCCACAAGGCATGTGCACCATGTGTGCACAGCCCCTGTGATGTTGTTTGTAATATTCTGGAGGGATGTTAATCCTAATATTCCATATGGTGTTAAGCATGTGCGAACACCTTTGTGGTATTATTCCTAACATAGCAGAAGGATGTAACTTGTATCATCACATGGGGTATACGCCATGTGTGTACAGATTCTGTGATATTATTCATAACATCTTAGGAAGATGCTACTCCTAAGTTTATAAGGTGCGTACATTATATGTGTACTCCCCCTCTGATGTTATTCGTAATATTCTAGGGGAATGTTGCTGCTAATGTCACAGGGAGAGTACACCATGTGTATGCAACCCTGGTAATATTATTTCTAAAATCTTGGGGTGATGTTGCTCCTAATGTCACCTGTAGTGTCCACCATGTGTGTACACCTTCTGTGATATGATTCGTAAATCACAGAAAAAGATTATGCCTAATGTAACAGGGTGTGCACACCGTGTGCGTCAACCGCCTTTGATATTATTCATAATACACTAGGGGGATGTGACTTTTAACGTCACAAAGGGTGTACAAAAGGTCACAGGGTGGGTATGCCTTATCATATTATTCCCGATATCCAGAAGGATGTTACTCCTAAGGTCACGGGGGTGTACACCCTTCGATACTATTTGTAGTCTTATAGGGAGATATTACGGTAAATCTCAGAGTGGCTGTACACTCACTGTGATATTTTTTGTAATATCTCAGAGATATTACAGAGTTATTGCTCTCTGTGTTATATTAGAGAGTTATATCTCTCTAAGACAGTACAAATAATACCACAGTTGGTATACCTCGTGTGTGTATAACTTGTGATATTATTTGTAATAACCATGGTAAACATTGTATCTATTATCACAGAGAGTGTACTCCCTTTGATACGTCTCATACTATCATAGTTAGATATTGCTTCTAATATCCCAGTGGGTGTACACCTTATATCCCAGGGAGATATCTCTCCGAATATCACAGCGTGTGTACACCTTGTGATATTATTCATAACGTCCTAGAAGGATGTTACTCCTAATATGGCAGAGGGTGTACACCCAGTGATATTCTTCGTAATATCCTAGGGAGATGTTACTCCTAATGTCACACGGGGTGTACACCCATGATATTATTCATAATATTCTAGGGGGATGTTACTTGAAAAGTCACAGAGGGCGTACACCCTGTGATGTCGTTCGTAACATCCTAAGAAGATGTTACCCTTAATGTCACATGGGGTGTACGCCCTGTGATATTACTGGGAATATCTTATGAGGTTGCTACTCCTAATGTCACAGGCTGTGTACACCCTGGGATATTATTCAGAATATCCACAGAGATGTTACCTTTGATGTCACAGACTGGGTCCACGCTTTGCTATTTTTTGTCATATCTTAGGGAGATATTACTTCAAATACCACAGTGGGTGTACACTCACTGTGATGTTATTCGCAATACCCTAGGGAGATATAACTTTTAATATCACAGTAGGTGTACACAAATAGTGTGATACTATACCTAATATCCTAAAAATTAATAGGACTCATAATATCATAGTTGGTGTACACACTGTGATATTATTCATAATATTCCAGTGGGATGTTACTCCTCAGGTCACAGGGGGTTAATACCCTGGGACAGTATTCCTCATAATCCAGGGCGGTGATACTCCTAAAATAACAGGGTGTGTAACCCCTGTGATATTATTCGTCCTATTCTAGGGGGACGTTACTCCTGATGTCACAGGGACATACGCCCTGTGATATTATTCATAGTACACCAGAGGGATATTAGTACTAAAGTCACAATGCGTGTACACCTTGTTTTTACTCTACCCTTTCTATGTTTACATACACACCTACCTTTGTGTTACAACTGTCTACAGTATACAGTACAGTAACATGATGTACAAGTTTGTAGACTACAAGCAATAAGCTATACCATAGACTCTAGGGGTGTAGTAGACTATGCAATCTCAGTTTGTGTAAGTGCATTCTGTGATGTTTACAGAAGAAGAGATTTGCTTAGTGATGCATTTCTCAGAATGTATCCCCATATTTAAGCAAGATATGACTGTAGAGTTGGTGCTTGAACAACTCAGGGGTTGGTGGTGCTGACTTCCTAGGCAGTCAAAAATCTATAACTTTTGACTCCCCCAAATTTTAACTAGTAATAGCCTATTATTAACCAGAATGCCTTATCAATAATATAAAGTTAACATACATTTTGTATGTTATGTGCATTATATATTTGTACTCTTAGAACAAAGTAATCTAGAGAAAAAATGTTATTAAGAAAATCATAGAGCTGGGTGCAATGGCTGCACCTGTAATCCTAACCACTCAAGAGGCAAAAGAGAGAGAATTGCTTGAGCTCAGGGGTTCAGGAGTTTAAATCCAACCTGGGTAACATAAGGAGACCCTGTCTCTTAAAAAAAAGAAAAAGAAAAAAAGAAAGAAAAAAATTGTAAGGAAGAAAAAATATATTTACTATGTATTCAGTAAAAGTAGATCCTTATAAAGGTCTTCATTCTCAACATTTTCACTTGAGTAGGCTGAGGAGAAGGGGAAGGACAAGGGGTTGGTCTTGCTATCTCAGAGGTGGCAGAGGCAAAGGAAAGTTCATGTACAAGTGGACTCACAGTTTAAACTTGTGTTTAAGGGTCAGCTATATCTTAGTTAATAAGGATATTCATCTGAAATCCTCCACAGCTACTTTTGCCACGCTTCAGTGAGTGTACATCACCTGGAGCACTTGTTAAAGTACAAAGTAGTCATCCCCACTCAGAGTTTCTGATTCAATAGGTTTGGGTGTGGCTCAGAATATACATTTCTAACAAGCTCACAGGCAATGCTGATGGGCTTGGTTCAAGAACCACCCTTAGAGAACCTCTCTCTACTCCAGTTATTTCTCCATAACCCACAGCGTGTAAGATCTAATTATGTCCTTCTTCATTGCTTCCTCTTCCCTGCTTTAGATACTATAATAGAGTTTCATTGTTCTTTGGCTAAAGAAACTTAATTTGGCCTACAAGCATAAAAATCGTCTGGCATAACAATGAATATTTGTTGAATAACTAAATAAGCAAGTGTCCAAAGCTTCTGAAGTATGTTTTGCTGTTGTAGTTCTGTATTATCATTTTTGTAAATACCAACATTCAACAATGGGATCTTTGTGGTTAAGATGCTCTTATAGGCTTCTATGATGAATTTTGGCTTGAATAAAGCATGTAATTTTCTTATGCCTAAGAGGAAAGAAGAAAGATGGAGAACACTTGGTCAGGTTGACCCATCATAATTCTTCAGTGTACCATTAAAAAAAAAAAAGAACAAATGTCCTTCAGTACCACAGATCACATAGCAACTGAGGGCTCAATGAACGGAACATATCTAGTCATTACAACTGGTTGTACATTTCTGGCTTTAACTTGGCAAGTTTTATTTACGTGATTTCAGTGATGAGGGGACCTGCAGATCACCAACTCTGCTTCTCCTTTGCTTGTTCCCTCTTGTGAATCAAAAGTGAATTCCCTTTTGTGAATCAAAACTTTAAGATTCACAATTCATCAAGATGACTCTGTTAGTGCATCATAAATTGGGCAGATTAGATTTTGTATATTTTTAACTCCACAAATCATAATTTATGAGTCTTTCTGTTGGATGCAAAATGATAAGAAAAATATGGGGAAATGTGGGGAACAGGGTGAGATAATCTCATTTGAATTAGACAAATGAGGCCCTGCTGAAAAATAACACCCAGTGTCTCTTGACAAATTTATGAAGTCAAAACAAAAAATAATTACAGTGAAGAAATGGCTGGTGCTGGATGAACCTGCTTCATTTCTAATGTTGGTTGGCAGCTCTTCATCCTGATTATTCCATCTGGAGATAATTGTGTGATATCATCCATAAAATTAAATCGTAAATCAACCCAACTAGTACACAGGCCAGAAAGCTGCTGAGAAAGCCACGTGTAGGAGTGGTGAGACTTCTTAACTTAATGAGAAGTATGGGAGAGAAATTAACAGAAAAAGACATGTTAGGGTGACCCTCAGCATGTCCACAGGCTCACTTGCAGACAGCTGCTGCCAAAATCCATGCCCCAGTAGCATTAGGACAGCCAGCATCCTGCCTGCATTACCAATTTGTTGATGAGAAAAAGAATGTTCTATTCATGAATGAAATTGTGTTTTGCTTTTTGGAGATTGCTGCTTTGAGTTGTGGATGTCCAAAATGAAGGCACCTCATTTCCTGTTCTCATGAAATGTTAACAGTGATGGAAAGTCTACAAATATAGCAAAAGTTTTATACAAGAACATTTGGCCAAACATCCTCACTAGGCCTAGTTATTGATTTAAAAAGTATGCCACCAGTCTTTGATTTTTGTTAGTAAATTAGCTGTGGTCAATTTGCAGGTTATTTTTTTGACAAGACTTGCCTTTTTCGGATAACAACATGTGATTTTAAAGCAGTTAATTATGATGCATGAAAGAATAAAGTTATTAAAATAAGGACAAATATATAATTTAAATAACTCCTGTTGATTGCCATGAGTGCTTTGGCTGTGGCCAGCAAATTAGATGGGATCAAAAGTCCAAGGTCATCTCACGCTTCCTAATAGCTCAGGCTCGAGCAAATGGCCTAAGGCATATATTTCTTTGGGTTGAATCATTAGACAAAATCAACCCCATTGGCTTTGGAGATTCCATTTGTGACCATAATAAATGCAGAGTCCAGCTGTACATTGATTTTCTAAATTTTCAATGTAGCAATAGTAACAGACGTTGAGAAGCTGGCAGCTTGTGAGCATCTGCATTGGGAAGGTCACTGTGACACTCAGCAAAAACATAACTAGAAGAACAATAATCAAGATAAATCCTTTCTTGTTCTTTACCTTCAGCCTACACCTGACAATATTAGTTCCAGTACAGCAAGAAAAGTCACCACTCTGAAAAATGCATATTCTTTTGTTTTGTTTTCATTGTGTTATGTACATATAATGCATGTATTTTGAGCTTCATATACCTGTAAGTGTAGAGGCCTACTTTGTTTGGACAATTCTAAAATGTGAGCCAATCAGAAAATGAAAAATCTTCTTAGAAAAAGAAAAACAATTTGCCTGTCTTTAATTACGGATATTTCCTTGCCTCCATCTCCTGCCCCTACTAATGCTCATTGTCTGCTCTTCATTTTGGCTAATCTCAAATAGAAACTAGAAAACCACAGACACCAATTGTATAATAATGAACAGCACCAGAATTCAATGTTTATTAGGTTTATTGTATTGTTTAAGAGTCTTAGTTGCAAACCTCAAAAACTCAACTCAAGTTAGTCTATACAAAGAGAATGAATTTATTGTAAAAACTAAATTTACATAAAGATCTAGATATTTATATCTAGAGGTGAACTAGTTCAGATACAGCTGCATCCTAGTCTCAAATAATCCTGTTAGCTCTCCTACTGCCCTCTTTTCCCCACCTGTCTACCTCTATTTCCATTTCCATCTTTATCTCCTTCTATTTCTTGAGTTTTATTTTTGCATTTGGCTTTAGACTCAGACTCTTTTTATAAAAATGAACAAAACCCCAAGTTATAGCAGGCTTATATATTATTTGAGATCCATGACTTCAGAGAGTACATATTTCTCAATGACTTCAGCAAACAGTGCAACATGGCTGTAGCAGGTAGACAGGAAACAGTGAAAGATAAGGCTATGCAGTCTGATTAGTACTAAGCTAAATGCTGTGCATTTAACCCATCACAGAAAGTTTTATAAAGTTTTAAAGCTGTGAAATGAAGAGACTGGAGCTTTATTTTAGAGGGATTACTCTGATAGCAATATGGAGATTGAATTGGAATTGGAAGAACCTAGATTCTTGAAGAGCAGTGCAGGTGAGTGTTGGAGTAGAAAAGATATGGACCAGGCACGGTGGCTCATGCCTGTAATCCCAGCACTTTGGGAGGCTGAGGTGGGCAGATCACCTGAGGTCAGGAGTTCGAGACCAGCCTGGCCAACATGGTGAAACCCCATCTCTAGTAAAAATGCAAAAATTACCCGGGCGTGGTGGCATGTGCCTGTAATCCCAGCTACTTGGGAGGCTGAGGCAGGAGAATCGCTTGAACCCGGGAGGCGGAGGCTGCAGTGAGCTGAGATCACACCTATGCACTCCAGCCTGGGTGACAGAGTGAGATTCTGTCTCAAAATAATAATAATAATAAAGGTTTAGAAAGGATAAAAGGCAAATCCAAAGGTCTCTGAGGAATGTAACTAAAATAATTCAGCAACCAATCGATTATGGCCAAATGAAACCAAAAAGGAAAAATCAACAACAGCATCAAAGTTTCTAGCTTGATGATTGAATGGATTTTAAGATCATTTACTGATATATTGAGGTATCTCAAGACTGAGTTTGAATACATTCTTCCTTTGTAGGTAATTTACTTTTTCTGCCCCTTAGGTAGAAATGCTGTCAAATCTGATACCTCTTGCATTTCCTTCACAGCAGAAAAATTATGGGTCAGATTTTATACAACATTCAAGATTGGAATTAATGTAATATTTTTACCACTGGGGCCATTCTATCTTTCAGGCTAATTTCATTAAAAGACATCATAAGTTTAAATATTCCTTCTAATTTTTTAATAATCCAGGTCATTGTATTCAGGAGGAAAACTATGAGTAGAAAGATTAAGAGCCAAAAGAATCTATCCATAAGGTCATCAGTGTGGATGCTCAGATTTCAGGGGAAGCCAGGCTCACTTCCAGAGGGTTGGAAAAAGCATAAACCTATTTTGTGACATCATCTTTCAAACAAAGGTAGCCTAACCATCGCAGTAAGTATGTGAGTGCTTTGGTTGTTTCCCTGGACCAAGGATGTGCTATTAAATTTTTTGAAATGTGAAGAGGAAGAATAATTTATAAAATGTGACATTTGATTCTGAGTCTTGCTGTTAAAAAATGTGGTCCATAGTCCAGCAATATCAGTATCCCTTGCTTGCTTGTTAAAAATGTAAATTCTCAGGCCACATCTCTTACTTACTGAATCAATATCTGCATTTTTAACAACATTCCCAGGCAATTTTTATATACATTAAAATATGAAAAGTGACCCCTAAAATGGACTATAAAATTAAAATAATAAAATTTTTACTATTGTTTTTGAAACTGCCATCACAAAATTATAACCGAGACAGTGAAAGAAATCTGACTAACCAACTCCATCTTGTGTCTAAGCCCCAAGATGTCCTTGTTCATTCCTGGGCATAGGCTCAACTAACTTTGGGAGGAACTTAGTTTATAGTTTAACTTGGAAACAAAGGTAATAACAGCCCTTTCCCAAAACAAACCCCTTTCCTGCCTGGGGAATTCATTGCCTTTGTAGGACTAACAAATTAGTCACAAGAGTAGAAATTATAGTTTAGGAGTCAGGTAGTTGGAGGCTACAAGATTCTGACCCTCTCCCTAAATTGCTCCTGGGGACAACATCATTACTATAAAACCTAAGATCAGTGCTAGAGATATTTTGCCAACCATGCACTTGATAAATCAGCTGGAACCATCCAGATCCATAAACTGGCTCTTCTGGTCTTGTGGCACCCACCCAGGAACTGAATCAGTGCAAGAGGACAGTTTTACCTTGCTATGATTTCATTTCTGACCCAACCAATTACCACTCCTGACTCCCTGGCCTCCTCACCTGCCAAATTATCTTTAAAAACTCTTATCCCTAAATGCTTGGGGAGACTGATATGAGTAATAGTAAGACTCTGGTCTCCCACACAGCTGGCTCTGCATGAATTATTCTTCCTCTATTGCAATTACCCTGTCTTTATAAATTGGCTCTGTCTAGGCAGTGGGCAAGGTGAACCTGTTGGGTGGTTAAATTTTTATCTCCTACTCTTACCATTTATATATTACATATAAATTGATTCTATATTATATTATTATAGTAGTGCATGTCTATTATTTTGGGGAATATATTCACAAACTTTGTGTTTTTTTTCATCAACAGAAATACACAACCAAAAATTTTTGGAAACCATTGCTTAGAAGGTTGCAACTCTGCCCTGCCAGTCCTTGGACAGAGGAATAAAAGAGGAAAGAACAAAGCCTATAATATTCTAATCTTCTGGAATAAGCTTCAAGGTTACTCTATTATCCAAAAATCATGATGACTAATTAATGAATCCATAATTTATTAAAATCCTCAAAGAGCTATCCAGGAAACTTTTTTTTTGAGACGGAGCCTTGCTCTGTTACCAGGCTGGAGTGCAGTAGCACAATCTCAGCTCACTGCAACCTCCGCCTCCCGGGTTCAAGCAATTCTCCTGCCTCAGCCTCCTGAGTAGCTGGGACTGCAGGCATCCACCACCATGCCCAGCTAATTTTTGTATTTTTTTTTTTTTTTTTAGTAGAGACAAGGTTTCACCATGTTGGCCAGGATGGTCTCTATCTCCTGACCTTGTGATCCACCTGCCTCAGCCTCCCAAAGTGCTGGGACTACAGGCGTGAGCCACCGCACCCGGCTCCCAGGAAACTTCTCTAACTAAATTGCTCACAAATGATTTATAATTGTCCTTTAATACTTGAACTTGGAGCATACAAGCAAGTTGGATTCACAGCTCAATGCTCAGGGAACTATCAAGTGATAAAGAACAAAGCAAAATCAGAATTTTCCATAATCCTTTCTTTGACCAATAAATGGAGTCATAGCTAGTCATCTAAAATTCCTCATATGACACTATTTTTTCTGGTTAAACAATGAAATGCAAGTATCATGGGCCATTAATAACCTGCTAAATGTTCCATCCTCTAGAAACAGGAAAATTCATGCTAAGGTAAATCCCATTGTGAGATATATCCTCCTATGTAATAACAGATGCTTCGACTTGGCCACCTCAGTCAAAGGTCAGTTTCTTGCTTTCTTTATTGTTTATTATATCTCTTTCTCTCTCCCTTCTTTGTCCTTTTCGTTACATAATTCAGGTTAAAGGTGACTCACGTTAATTAAAAAAACATAAAGAAAAATCAGTCAATGGCTCTTGGAAAGATCTGAATAATAACATTTAAGTTGAGAACTACCTGAGGATTAGATAAGTAGACATTTTAAAGTAATACTTAAATTTGTTACTTTTATATATCTGAATGTGACCTTTGGGGAAAATTCAAATGACAAGTCCCAGGCCAAACAATTTTCTTTTCAGCCTTTGTACTTAAGCTGCTCAGGAATGCAGGCTTATAGCATAAAGAAACCACATTTAGATAATTGCCTCTGTTTTCCTGTCCAACTTACAATACTGAGCTTCACTCTCACAGGAGTCCATTTGGGTCTGCACATGAATCTTTCTTATGCATGCTTCCTTTCGGCTTCTCAGTCACTGTTAGTAAATAACTCTGGCAGGCATCCAAGATCGCCCTAACTCATATTAAAATCCGGTTTTTAGTCAATTATGCTACAGTGATTTTTGTTAGCACTTGAATGCTACAATTACAGAAAATTTCTTCAAATAATATGAAAATGAGCAAAAAAGATTGGCCTTTGAAAGTTAAAATGTGAGAGGCAGAGCAACGCACAGGAAGAACATAGGATTTAAAGTAAAAATTGCTTGTTCAGTAACCTTGGACAAGTTACTTAATCTCGTTCAGTCCCATCTGTAAAATGGGGACACATTTATTTACCTTACAGAGCAGTAATGATTCTTAAGTGTGATTGATATAAAAACTTCTTCTTAGAGTAAAATTTATCTTCTGTCTTCTTAGGATCTCTGACTGGGTCTAAGCATTAAACCAACATAAGAAAAATTAACAGGAAAAAAATCTACACATTTTATTCTGTAATTTTTATATCTACATGGGAGGCTTCCAAAGAAAAAAATGAAGCCCCAAAAAGGAGTGAGAGCTGAAAGTTTATGTACTAGATGGACAAAGAGTGTAGTGCATTCTGAAAATTTGTCAAGACAAAGGGGTTTGAGCTAGGGCAGTTAATTGTGAAAAAATACTAGGTAGATAAGATTAGTTTAACAAGATTTGTATAGATTTCTCTTAGCCTTGATTTGCCAATATTGACAATAAAAATGTCTTTCTTCCTCCTGATACAGGAAGGGTACCTTTCTCATAGAAATTTTATCTCTTGCTTTGAGGAAGGAAAGGAAGATCAGAGTGCCCTTTTTGCATCTGTTGTTATCAAATGCTTTAACTCAAAATAATCAGTATGCCAAAGTGGCATACTTTGGGATGGCATGTTCTGAACATGCCTATGGTATGATCTCTGTGGTAACTATTGATATCATTATTAAAATCAACACATTGACTTTGATTCAGATAATGTAAAGTCTTTCTGAATAAGCCTGGATCACTATAACCTGACTGAATCAATCAGCAATATCCGAAAAAAAAAAAAGCAATGTCAAGTAGAAGGATATTCATCAGCTATGCAAACATAGAAGACTGGGGGTAAAGGAAAAAAACAAAACAAAACAAAACCAAAAAAAACCAATGGGAGTGAATTCTCTAGCTCTGTTGAAGGGAAAAGGAGAGGCCTTAACCAAACCCAGTTATTTCTCTTCCTCAAAATGAGTTGGTGCTTTCAGATAACTTAAGTTGATGCCAATTAGCATTTCAACATTTGAACCATCTAACTCAAGAGTTCTCAGCTTTGGCTGCTCACTATCATCCCCTGGGAAGTTTTCTTTTTTTTTTTTTTAAATAAAATATTTATTCTGGGCTCCATCCCCAAGAAGTTTTGAGCTGACTGTTCTGGGTTGGGCTTAGACATTGGTATTTTATAAAATAGTCCCAAGGCAGTCAGATTTGAGATCCACTGATATAGCCACAGGGTGAGGAGTGGGTGATGGCCTAGTAATGGTGTCACAACCCAAGCAGAATGAGGAGGACATCCATGTGAACAGGAGAGGGTTTCCAGCCTGAGCATGAACTCTTAGGGCCCAGGTGGGGCAGGAGAGCATCCCCACAGACGGGTGGCTTGCTGCATGGTATCACAGCCCAAGTGGAATGAGGAGGTTGTTCATGGTGATGGATCTTAGCAAGCAATCTTATAACCTGAGCAAGGTGAGGAGGGCATCTGTGATGGAAGTGGGAGGATGGTGACAAAGAGAGGTTGGTTATGTATACGAGTCTAATCAAATAAGAAAATATACTAGCAGAATAAGAGTGGGGTGGATCACTGTCAGGGAAGAAAGTTACAAATACGGAAAGGAGAAAAGCCATAATGATTCTTGTGATATTGACTTGAAATTGGAGGCATTAGAATACATTATAGTTTACAGTATGGATAGATAAAAATAGATGAATAGACAGAAGAATGTGTATATGCATTCTATGGTTTGAATATGTCTCCCCAAAATTTCAGGTCTTGCCAAATGTGATAGTATTAAGAGGTGGGGCCTTTAAGAGGTGGTTAGGCCAGAAGAATCTTCCATCACAAATGAAATTAAAGTCTTAAAAAAAAAAGAGGCTTCACACAGCATTTGGCAAGCTTGCCTTTCTGCCTTCCACCATGTGAGGGCAAAACAAGAAAGCCTTTACCAGACCAGATGCCAGGGCCTCCAAAAAACTGTGAAAAGTAAATTTCCATTCTTTTATTATTATTATTTATTTTATTTTTCCATAAGTTATTGGGGTACAAGTGGTATTTGGTTATACGAGTAAGTTCTTTAGGGATGATTTGTGAGATTTTGGTAATTTCTCTTCTTTATAAATTATCAGCTTGTGGTATTCTGTTACAGCAGCATGAAGCAGACTAGGACAATCCACACAAACACACATCTATACACCAGATACACACATGCACATACGCGCACACACACACACACATTTTTTAGTTCTGTCCACTAAGAGAAACAATATCTCAATAGTAATGAGGACACTTGACACCCAGATCTTGGTTTCTAATATCATTCTCCATAAAAGGAAGCAAGCAGGGCTCCTTGTATAAATGTCTGATTCCAGAGATAGGACATGGAAAATCCAAGAACCTAGGCCACCTTGTGACAGGAAGGAAGTCTCCAAAGAGTGATGAGATATGTCAACAAGACACAGCAACTAGACAGGAAGAGTTTCCTCTAGCCAAATCTGAGAAAACTATTTTCCTCTGAAAAAAAGAAAACCATGAGTTCATAATAATGTCAATAAACCAATTAAAAGTTGATGAGGAACAGGATATTCACATCATCTCAATGTATTTTCTCATGAAATCCTTATTAATTCCAAAGAGAAAATGAATAAGCTTCTAATGAGAAACCTGTTAGATACCACCTTAATCAGATGGGCACAGTTAAACTCATCAATAAAAGGACAAAGCAAAATCATATGGCAACTGACAGAATGCAAAGAAAAGAACACAGAAACTCATTTGTGACGGGTTCCTGCCGAGGAGGTGTAATCTGAATCTAATCATGAGGAAACATCAGATAAAGCCACACTGAGGAAAATTTTGCGTAATAACTGGTCTGTAATCATCAAAATCATCAAGCAAAGACTGAAGAGCTATTGAAGGAGAATAAAAAGACATGGCAACTAAATGTAATGCTTCATTCTGAACTAAATCCTTTCTGCCATAGTCTTTATTGGGACAACTGGCAAACTTGAATGTAGTCTGTAGATTAGGAGATAGTAATGGATCAGTGATAATTTCACTGGTTTTGATGATTGCATTAGGTTTATATAGAAGAATATCCCTGTTTGTAGGACATACACATGAACTTACTGGTGATGAGGTGGGAGGAGATAGGGCGTCATGTTGGCAACTTGCCTCAAATGGTCCAGAACAAAACATTTTGGGTAATGTCTCTGCAAATTTTCTGTAGTTTGAGTTGTTTAAAAGCAAAACAAAAGACTAATGTCTGGTACTTCAAAAGAGAGAACCAGATTCTGCAAGATGATTCCCAATGATGATCCCCATTATTTAGTCACTTTTCCTTTGGAGACAAGATTATCATTTGGAATTCTTGGTATTTATCTGTCTTCCCCTCTTGCGGTAACTCATCCTATTACTCTCCCTCTCCTAAGCCGGACAACAAGAGCCTAGGGTATTTACCTTCTTGACACTATGCTTCATGGCTCTCTATATATTCAAAAGTGCCTCTCGCACTTGCAAATTCAAAATTACTCAATACATTTTACCAGTAAACTGCATGTGAAATGTCTGTGTTATGTAGCCATATGCACATTATGGTGTTTGGTATTTATCCAAAATCTAAATATTTGAAGGGTAAAGCAAAGTGACAACAATCTCAAAGGTTGAATAAGATCCTATTTTGATCATAATATAAGCTCCATGAAAGCTTTACCTTTCAATCATCAAGGCATACAATAGTGGTTGACATGAAATATGGGCACTCAATAAATATTTATTGAATTAGTGAGACAATGAATAAATTCACTTAGCCTTTCTGAATGTCAGCATTTATAACACTAGTTACAATAGATTATCTCTAAAATAAGTTCTGCTTCTAAAATATATGATTTATTACATCTGATATTACAGCTAGAATTTATATTATCTGACTATGCATTAAGAAGTTTATTCATCTCAATTCTATCTCATGCTCTCAGTTAAGACTGAAGGTCTGATAAACATAGTTCATAGATAACACAATATATTAAAAGAAGCCCAATATATTGGAAGAGATATATATATATATATATCAATTGATATATATTAATTCTATATATTCAAAGAATTGGTTTTGAACGAACTGAAATTTAATTCCACTTTCCCCCACTAATTAGCTATATTTTTAAACAAGTTATTTTGAACTGTATCTGAGCTACACTTCACTCAGGGTTCTTCAGTATATAGAGAGGGTTAGCTTAGATTTATAATGGTTTATTTTTCTGCTATAAAATGTTGACTCTATGATATTTTGCAGATATAGAGCAATAGCTGTGGAAGTTGTGAATTTGGAAAAAAATTACCTCATTATTAAAACTATTCCAGTTAAGAAGCTGACTTAAGAATACAGAAAGTGACAGGATAATCTTGCAAAACAACTGTAAGGATATAAAAACATTCAGTTTTGTTAATTGATCAGATTGGCATGTATCCCCTGTAGAGCACTGCGGAATTCACCAGCTTATTTACCATACATAGAAATACTAACTGTAAGTGGCACAAAACAATTACCCCATTGGTAATGGTAATGGTTGTGTTTGAATAAGATGACAACAGAGTAGGAGTCAAATTACATGGAGTCATTTTGATCCTACTTTCTAGAACATTTTAGGAAAGGTTCAACAAGTCTTAAAGAGCTCTGAGCTTGTGAACAGGTACGGGACACAATCTTCTGGTGTGCCGTTTTCCAGGCCCTTTGGAAAAGCGCAGTATTAGGGTGGGCCTGACCCGATTTTCCAGGTGCCGTCTGTTACCCCTTTCTTTGACTAGGAAAGGGAACTCCCTGACCCCTTGCGCTTCCCGAGTGAGGCCATGCCTCGCCCTGCTTCGGCTCGCACACAGTGCGCTGCACCGACTGTCCTGCACCCACTGTTTGGCACTCCCTAGTGAGATGAACCCGGTACCTCAAACGGAAATGCAGAAATCACCCGTCTTCTGTGTCGCTCAGGCTGGGAGCTGTAGACCGGAACTGTTCCTATTCGGCCATCTTGGCTCCACCCCCCAAGAAAACACTAAAATAATGTCAATATGAATTTGATATTTAGCTCTAAAAGCTGCTGCTCTGCCAATGTTTTCCTTGTATCACTATCCTAATCCATGAAATGAGATGTCTATTTATCCAGTTAACTTTTATTAAGCACTAATTATGACATAGCCACAGTGTTAGGGTCCAGCTATAGAACATAAACCCTCAACTCCTCTTATTGGGGTTTTCCCAGAAGCATTCTGTAAGGCAAGGACTTGGGTGCAGACAATATTTGGAAGGTGATCCTAGGAAGCACAAATAGAGGAGTGTGGAAAGTGACACAAGTAAGTCAGAAAAGTCAGCTGTTGTATCTATATGAATGGATTATTGCTGTGGGCAGCTAGGACTCTGTCCTACTGAGACACTTGGAAGAATCATGTAGAACATGTATCTCAGAATTGTCCCAATGAGGAACAAAAGAGATGAGTTCTGGTGTGTATTCCTTTCCAGACATGACCACAGCAATATTTCTCATCTGATATGCTCCTCTTATCATGTGACCTTGAGACTCATCTACTCAAGAACTTGGGTCTAATCCCCTCACCTTAAATATGGATAAACTTGTGACCTTAGTGGAAATCGTGTTACATGACTTCAGAGATTGGAACATAAAAATGGAAATACAGCTTCTTTTAGTTTCTCTTAGGATGCTCACTTTTAGAACTCTGCCTCCATGTTGTGAGGAGCCCAAACTACATGTGGATGACACATACAGATGCTCCAGCCATTAGATCCACATGAGGAGCCAGCTACAGCCAGCACTGATTGCCAGAAATTGATTAAGTAAGCTTTCTTTTTTTATTATTTTTATAGTTGAAGTTCTAGGGTACATGTGCACAACATGCAGGTTTGTTACATATGTATACATGTGCCATGTTGGTGTGCTGCACTCATTAACTTGTCATTTACATTAGGTATTTCTCCTAATGCTATCCCTCCCCCAGCCTCCCACCCTATGACACACCCCAGTGTGTGATGTTCCCCTTCCTGTATCCAAGTGTTCTCACTGTTCAATTCCCACCTATGAGTGAGAACATGTGGTGTTTAGTTTTCTGTCCTTGGAATAGTTTGCTGAGAATGATGGTTTCCAGCTTCATCCATGTCCCACGAAGGACATGAACTCATCTTTTTTTATGGCTGCATAGTATTCCATGGTGTATATGTGCCACATTTTCTTAATCCAGTCTATCATTGATGGACATTTGGATTGGTTCCAAGTCTTTGCTATTGTGAATAGTGCTGCCATAAATATACGTGTGCATGTGTCGTTATAGCAGCATGATTTATAGTCCTTTGGGTATATACCCAGTAATGGGATGGCTGGGTCAAATGGTATTTCTAGTTCTAGATCCCTGAGGAATGGCCACACTGTCTTCCACAATGGCTGAACCAATTTACAGTCCCACCAACATTGTAAAAGTGTTCCTGTTTCTCCACATCCTCTCCAGCACCTGTTGTTTCCTGACTTTTTAATGATGGCCGTTCTAACTGGTGTGAGATGGTATCTCATTGTGGTTTTGATTTGCATTTCTCTGATGGCCAGTGATGATGAGCATTTTTTCATGTGTCTGTTGGCTGCATAAATGTCTTCTTTTGAGAAGTGTCTGTTCATATCCTTTGCCCACTTTTTGATGGGGTTGTTTGATTTTTTCTGAAAATTTGTTTAAGTTCTTTGTAGATTCTGGATATTAGCCCTCTGATCTTTGACAAACCTGACGAAAACAAGCAATGGGGAAAGGATTCCCCCTATTTAATAAATGGTGCTGGGAAAACTGGCTAGCCATATGTAGAAAGCTGAAACTGGATCCCTTCCTTACCCCTTACATAACAATTAATTCAAGATGCATTAAAGACTTAAATGTTAGACCTAAAACCATAAAAACCCTAGAAGAAAACCTAGGCAATACCACTCAGCACATAGGCATGGGCAAGGACTTCATGACTAAAACACCAAAAGCAATGGCAACAAAAGCCAAAATTGACAAATGGGATCTAATTAAACTAAAGAGCTTCTGCACAGCAAAAGAAACTACCATCAGAGTGAACAGGCAACCTACAGAATGGGAGAAAATTTAAGTAAACTTTCTAATTTATCCTACCCTCAGTTACTAAGTCACTTCATGACTGCATTTTCTCAAATGAGACCTAACCATCATGTCACAGAGACAAGCTGTCCTCGCTTACTCTTTCCAAATTCCTGACTCTGAGAATTTGTGAGCTCCCAGGTAAAATCAATGTTGTTGTATGGCTCTGCATTTGGGGTGTCTTATTATGCAACAGTAAACAGACACTGGGGCATTAATCCACCAATATCTAACCCTATTGGTTGTAAAGCATGAAGTCTCTAGAACATTTAGGCTGTCCTGCATGGCTGAGCAAATTCCTGCAGGTAGAGTATTACAGAGATTTAAGCACTTGAAGTGGGAAGATGTCAGGGTCTACAGTTCCTGCTCCCTGCAGCTTCAGGTGATTGCTGAGGTAGACTGAGGACACAGGGACAGAGCAACCTCATGTGTATCTCAGCTGCGGTCAAATTGCATACATTATAGAGTGGAAGATTAATATGTAAACTGACGAGCTGGAATATGCTAAATCCAATGATGGAGTTAGCATATGGCTCTTTGGCAGCTCAAAGGAGAGCCTCACTACCCCAGAACTCAAGGTATGAGGACGGTTTCCCAGAAGAACAAACTAAGTGAGTGCTTCAGCTCCCACTGCATCAGGATATAGGGAGGAGAAATTGGCAACTTCTCCAATATGCCAAAAGCATCTGTAGAACAGTATTTTATGAAACATCTGTTTTTAAGATAGCATTATGGTGGCCTACAAATAAAACCTTGGTAGGTTATAATTAAGCATATGATGATAACTGTCTTCCTTTTCTCAGAGAACAATGTCTCAGCCTGCACAGAATTGATTTAATGACCTGACTATCCTTAAAATAAGGGGATAGATACTTTTGATTTTTTGGTGAGTAAATGAAGGTAATTTACTCTCTCCTACTGATATTCTATAAATTCCTCCTTAATTCAAAAGGCACTATTTTTTCAAAAAAAATTGAATATAAAGAAGGGGAAATAGAAAAACAACATTCTCTGGCTCTCCATCTGAATATAATAGATTTAATAAACAGTACTTTCTTTAACTAAAATTCTGATGCCCTAGATATCAATTTTTCTGGCAGTATCTGCAATGCTGAACAAACTTCTGTGTATGTTTTGTGTATATTTTCATGTGAATAAATTTTTTAGTGGTTTTGACTTTTTGATTTCTCACAAATTTTTATTGAAGTATGACATACAGAGAAGTACACAAAGCATTGCAGCTCAATGATTTTTCACAAATTATACACATTCATGTAACCAAGAACCAGATCGAGAAACAGAATGACCATCCCAGAAATTTATTTTGCTGTCATTTCTAGGCACTTCCTCCTCAAAGGTAATTCCTATCCTGATGTGGGGCCATCGGTTTAACTTGGGGCCATAGGTTTAACTTATGTGCTTTGAGAACTATACAGATAAAACCATACCATGTGTGCTTATTTGGGTCTCATTCCTGCCACTCAACATTATGTCAGTGAGATTCATCTATCTTCTGTATTGTTGTTCATTAGACTTTGGTTGTTTGACTTTAATAGGCATGAATTAAATTTTCCTTTCACTGGAAAAATCAGGAGGTTCATGATTATCATCTGACATCCTGACATTCTGCTTCCAACTAGGGAGACCTTTTATTAGGGGGGAAAATAAGACTTTTCCGAAATGGCAATGCATTGCAGTTAGTGTTTCCTCCGGAAATTTGGCAAGGGTGTAGGAAGGGGAGTGTATTAGCCATTCATAGGACTTTGTCCTCAGATGCCTGAATTTTGTAGTTGAACAATTCCCATTGTAAGATAGAATTAATGCTGTTATATTATTTTTGTGTATGAGACCATGTTAGAAATGTAAAAGCTTGAGTTTAAATTCAGAGTACCACCAGAGAGGTTTATTTGCTTGCATTATCATAGTTTGAGTTCATCACCTCTGTTAGGGCTGGAAATTTGGGGCCAAGGATGAGGGGGAAGGTCTTTCTTGGTATGAAACATTTCAATAACTCCTTGAAAAATGGGGCAGAAAGGTAACCTTAATTTAGCGATTTTATTAGTAAGTTCTACCACACTGTAATGAAACTGCAAGCTCTTCATCTTCCTTGCTTGGAAAGTAGTGACATACTGAGTTGAGTCTGATTCAATAGGGGAAGTAAGATATTTTAAAATGCATAGACAATTGAAAAAGCAATCTCTCTAGGAATTTGCCACAGGAGAAAGTGGGCAACCATTTGCCAAAGAGGCATAGGCAAGACTTTAATTTGTTAACAAGCTGGGTAACTCTATGACTGTAAGATGAGAGTACAATTGTATCTGCCTCATAGGGTTCTGGGGATACTTAAATGAGGTAGTCCATGTAAAGGCATGACCAGAAATCTCGACCATAATAAAGTCCTCAATAAGTGTTGGCTACTATTGTCAGAATAATGGTGAGCGAATGGTTAACCTGGAAAAGTTAGTGGGATCATGGCAATGATCTCATTAGAAATAACATTTCTACAGATGATTATGTGCAAGTTGGCACATAGCCTAGTACAGTGGGAAGGACGTTGCTTTAGAACCGAGGTACCACTGTTTTGTCTTATAACTGACTTTTGGCAAATCACTTAACCTCCTTGATACCTCCTTGATCTCTTTCTGCATCTCCTTGATGGAGAAAATAATTGCTACCTTTCAGAATTTGTATGAAGCAAACATAAAAAGTGTTCTGAAAATGTCTGGCACATAATGGAAATCTGGCAGAAGTTAATTTTCTTCCCAACAACCTTCATGCTTCTAGACTAGAGGATGGAATTGTGATCAGCCAGGGGAAGTTTAGATTTGGTCCAAAAACTGTTATCTGTAATGGGTTTCCTCAAGAGAAATTGCTGGCTCACTGTGGAAGTTGACTAAGTGCAGTATTTCAGATAGAAAACAAACTGAGCGAACTATTTGACCCCTTGTCCTTTATCTAACATGGAGTGATGAAAGTATTCATACAGGCTTACAGAAAGTTCCTTTGGAATCACTCAAGCCACAAGCAGTTTTTAGTAAATCCCAGTATCCATTAACCTTGTCTATAGCAAACACTAGTGACCGGAAGATGCACCACAGACACGCAGATCCTATTTTTGGCTTCTGCCTATCTCTTTGGCTAAACATTGTTTCTTCTGTAATTTGAGATGGTGGTAGTCTATGTTGGTTTTCTTAGTGACAGAATTTAGGAAGATGGCTTATAAAAATTTTTGAAGCCATTTTGTTCATTTTATAATTTTTTTTTCTCTTTTTCAAACCAAGAGCCACGGCCTTTACATTTTCCTTTTTTTTTTTTTTTTTTTTTGAGATGGAGCCTCACTCTGTCAACCAGGCTGGAGTGCAGTGGCGAGATCTCGGCTCACTGTAACCTCTGCCTCCCGGGTTCAAGCAACTCTTCTGCCTCAGCCTCCTGAGTAGCTGGAACTACAGGCGCCCACCACCACGCCCAGCTAATTTGTATATTTTTAGTAGAGACAGTTTCACCATATTGGCTAGGCTGGTCTCAAACTCCTGACCTTGTGATATGCCCGCTTTTGCCTCCCAAAGTGCTGGGATTACAGGCGTGAGACACTGCACCTGGCCGCATTTTCCTTTAAAAAAAAAAAAAAACTCACTGCACAAAGAGTGTAAAGTGAGAAGGGAAATGGTGGAATGACTTTGAAGGTAGTGTTAAGAAAAAAAAAATTACTCATGACATATTCTTTAGCAGCATAGAGGAGTCGAGTATAACTTCAAATACAACAAAGATTTATAGCCAACGAGCAGGGTTGGAAGCAGTGGATGGAAAATTACTAAGAGGAAACATCAGGGGTAAAGGGGATTCTGGCAAAACCAATTGGACAGACAGGATTCTTGCTGAAGGCAGGCTGAGGTGATGACACATTGAGGATGCGGGATAGGAAATTTAATCGGATATCAAATATGGGGGATTATTGCTGAAGTGACACAGCAGGAGTCCTGCTAAAACTGGACTAAACCGGAAAAGGGCAGAGCCCAAAGGAGCCAGACTTAAGTTTGATCAAAGAAGAGAGGCTTTGTCAGTAGTAAAGGAAATAAGAAAGATTTCTTCCAGTCAATTCCTTCCTCCCTTCTTCCAGGAAGGGGTTAGAAGGCATCCATGCTGCGGACAGGGAGGACACACCACCTCCTCTGTGAGACAGCACTGGGGAAACAATGAGACCTCAGAGGGAAGATGCCTGGAAGACATGAAGTAGAGAACCTGTGGAACCGAGGTTTCCAAAATCAGTTGGCATTTCCATTAACAGAAGCAGCAGTCAGCAGTCCTCGAGGAGCTGAGCAAGTTCTGCCAATGGACCGCTCATCATGAAGTGGTGAGGACCAGTGACCCAAGTCCCTGAGAATTCCTAAACTGTGATGGGGCAGCATTTATATGGCTGAGTCAAATTTTCCATCAGCCTGGTCAGATAAAAGCTGGTGTCTGGTTTAGGCTGCTGGTTAAAAAATAAGGAAGTGTAATTATTTCTATATTACCTAATTTTATAGCTATAAAATCATACCTTCCACAAATATAAACCCATCTGAGAGTTTGCAGTCTAGGATTATCATCTCTGGGTCTCTCATAATGATTAGAAAATGTTTCCATGTTAACCCAGTCAAAGGTGAAGACAGAGAGACCCTGAGAGATATTAAGGGATTGATCCAGCCACACCATCAGTGGAGTCCAGGTGAGTGAAAACCATAACTCTAGATTTCCTAGCTTATAATTGCTCCCTCTCCAGGTTTGAGCAATGCTGTCTCAATATGATAGCCATTATTTCAAGCAATGTTTTATTTCTGTTCATGTTATTTACGGAAACCCGGTGGAAGATAGAAATGTAGCTGTGCTTCCCTAGTGCCTTTTAGATTCCTGCTTTCCACCCTTCCTTGCAGAGCTTCCACGTTGCTTCTGCATGATTCTGAGAATAGGAGGCTTAGAGAAAACGATTAATGATTGAAAAAGATTTTAGAATCCTGAGATGAAAGTGTTTGATGAGCCTGAAGTGCCACTCCTTGAAGGATTACCTCTTTTTATGCTTTGGCTGCCACTTGGCCGTGTTTAAGGGAAAGGCTGATTTCAGAAATTGATCCCTCTCCCCTTTGAACAAGCTAAAGTGGGCAGAATTGAAAAGGGATTTGAGTCTGCTGCCAGCTGCCTTCTTGTGGCCTGTTATCACCCCTGCATTAGGACAGTCTCTTGGGGTTGGCTGGCCTCGGAGCAGTTAATGAAGCCTCCTGCAGGGTCACCTGAATCCCTTTGCTGCTACAACTTGCACACTTGAAGCTGAGTGAGAGAGTGAAGCTCCTGAGAAGGTAGGAAAAGGGGCAGTTGCCCAGCTACATGCTGCCAGGCCCCCTCAGCCCTGCCATTGGCCAGGCTGCTCCCAAGTCTTGTGACAGCCTGGCAGTGGGGCTTATACCATGGGTCTCTGATGAGAAGGCAACGGGCCTGAATTGGGGGAGTAGGAGGAGAGAGTCTATACGAGGACAAAATGGACTCCAGGAAGATGTCCATGGTCTCTGAGTCACTACTCGGTGAGAAGCCTCTGTGCCATCCTCACAAGCCATGATGCCCAGAAGGCTGAACCTACCTGTCTTTCTTTAACCTTATCACATCCCTCATCTCATATCCACTTGCTTGACTTTGACGGCTTCTCTTATTACAGTCATGTACTGCATAGTGACCTTTTCATCAATAACAGACCACTTAGATGGTGGTGGTTCCATAATTTTATTGTGGAACTACAAAATTCCTATCACCTAGTGATGCCGCAGCCGTCTTAACATTGAAGTGCAATGTATTACTCACGTGTTTGTGGTGAAGCTGGTGTAAACAAACCTGATGCATTGCGAGTTATAGAAAAGTATAGCACATACAATTACATATAGCACATAATACTTGATAATGATAATACGTTACTGGTGTATGTATTTACTATACTGTACTTTTTATCATTATTTTAGAATGTACTCTTTCTAACTTATATATTTTTTAAAATCCAGGTGGGTCCTCCAGGAAGTATTCCAGAAGAAGGCATTGCTATCATAGGAGACGACATTTCCATGGGTGTTACTGCCCCTGAAGACCTTCCAGTGGAAGAAGATGGGGAAGTGGGAGACAGTGATATTGATGATCCTCACCCTGTGGAAGCCTAGACTAATGTGTGTCTTTGTGTCTTCGTTTTTAACAAAGAAGTTGAAAAAATAAAAATAAATTTAACAATTTAGAAATTTAAAAAAGCTTAAAGAATAAGGATATAAGGAAAGAATATTTTTATACAGCTATACAATATGTTTGTGTTTAAGCTAAGCATTATTATGAGTCAAAAAAGTTTTAAAAATTTAAAAGTTTGTGAAAAAGTTACGGTAAGCTAAGGTTAATTTCCTATTGAAGAAAATAAATTTAACTACATTTAGCGTGGCCTAAGCGTACAATGTTTATAAAGTCTACAGTAGCGCACAGTAATGTCCTGCACCTTCACATTCACTCACCACTCACTCGCTCACAGACCCACCCGGAGCAACTCATAGTTCCTGCAAGCTCCATTCATGGTAAATACCCTATACAGGTGCAACATTTTTAATCTTTTATACTGTATCTTGTACACATATTTTTACTGGAACTTTTGTATGTTTAGATACATAAATACTTATCACTGTGTTATAATTGCCTATGGTACTCAGTACAATAACATGCTCTACAGGTTTGTAGCCCAGGAGCAATAGGCTGCACCATACAGCCCAGGTGTGCAGGAGCTATACCATCTAGGCCTGTGTAAGTACACTCTATTATGTTCACACAATTACAAAATTGCCTGTTGATGCATTTCTCAGAATGTATCCTCATCGTTAAATGATGCATGACTGTATTTTGGTTTATTCTTCCCAATGTCTCTTAATAGAAGATGTTACAGTTTGAAAGGATCTCAATAATCACTCGCACTTCTTACTTTATAGAAGGGAAAAATGAGGAGTGTAATTGATTAGTCAGGCTGATGAGAGAGTCAGGAACTTGAGTTTGGATGTTCTGACTCCTCTCCAGGTCTCCTAATAGGGTGCTCCAGTATCTGCCTTCCTCCCTTCCCTCCTCTTCTTCCCCCTTCTCTTCCCCCTTCCTCGTGCCTTCCCCTTACCTGATTTCTCTACTTTCTCTCTCTCTCCCATTCTCTCTTTCTCTCTCTCTCTCTCTCTCTCTCTTGCTCTTGCATTCGCTGTCTCTCCCCCACATACACAGTGGTATTAGGAAATAGGAAATCAGAGTTCTTGTTCTGAGTCTGCCAAGGAACATTCATGTGACTTGCTAAAAGTCATCCAGTCTCAGCACTTGTTTGACCATCTGTAAAATGAAGGCGCTGACTAGAGTCTCAGTAACAGTGACAATTCCATGTGTTCACAAAATGCAGGTCTTTTCCTTCTGGGCATATGGGAAAACTACATTTTCCAGCTTTTGCTTTATTATTTGGGGCCAGATAATTGAGTTTTGACCAGCGTAATGGTGGAGGTGACATATCTCACTCCGAGACTTGAGAGTAATGCACCCTGCCAGGGCCTCCTCACTCTCCTTTCCTTCTGTGTGACCTTGGAGAGCAGGTAGGAAATTGGAAGTACTGCAAGATGGGGAATAATTGTGGACCATTGTGTCACCCGCCACCACATGCCCCTCCTTCACATCCACTATTGTGGGCCACGACATGAGAGCACTAACCCTTTGTTAAGTTACTTTGAATTAGGGATTGTTACAGCAGTTAACACACCCTAACTAATAAAAATATGAAAGGCTGCTCAGAGAGTTGAATCTCTAAGATTCTGTGAATCAGTGTTACTTGATTTTATTCTCCTTCATTCAATGTTTACTAAGCAACTACAATGTACCAGGAATTGTCTTAAGATATAATCCCTCACTTCTGTCAACTCTAATTCAAAGATGATTGGAAAAATTTTAGTATATGAGTTTGTCTTTGATTTCTGTTTTTCTTCCTACCACAGTGGTAAAGAGGACACTGGGAGAAAAGACAGTGGTAAAGAGAAAGCTGGAAGAAAAGGCTTTCAATTGCCAATATCCAGCACCATTCTGAGAAAGTCTCAAAGCAATTATTAAGTACCAATGGGCCAGTTACAAAAGAATGAGAGGCAGAAGTGTTTCTAATGATGGGGCTGGTGAGAGCTAGTTGAAATGATTCAGCACTATGCACTCCAGGGGACTGGACTATGGGACTCCATTTAGAAATACCTGTATTGGGCCCTTTGGGTTCTTTGGAAAACATCTTTAAATCAGGCCCATGGAAAAGTACTATCTGTTCTCATTAGAACTGTCAGTTCCCTACCGGCGGGGATGCCCACTCCTACTCTTGAATTCTTTAGGTACATTTTTCTTCTCAGCATTGCAGCTCAGCACATCCATCTGGCCAGGAAAAGAATATAATAGGGCATATTTTCAGCATGACCAATTAGATGTGCAACTTCCATTAACAATAACAGGACTTACACTCCAGATTCTTCCTCCATAAATCTGGCCTTTCCCCTTATGAGCAACAGATGGGTTTTCCACAATGGCTCATTACCTCCTGGCTCGGCTCTGCTGCCAGAAGTGAAATATAAAGTTATTTATGGATGGAGAATGATGCATAAGCCACTGTGGATTATTTTCTGCCATCCTTTTTCATTTATTTAGTTAGAGTTTTCTATTCCTCAAGATGACAAGTTAGAGAAGATGGTGGTGTCCCTACTGGGAATGAAGATGGATGTCCCTTCAGCTTGGCTACTTTTCCTAATGGCTACAGATCTCTGGGGTGATGCTGCATTTCCCGCAAGAAATAGTAATTGGGATATTTCCATAGAGAAGACACCCATTCCTCAAAAGATTCTCCAGCCCCTGACAGGCCATCTCTGTGAAATTTGGTCGGTGGGGGCACAAGTCAGTGCCACTTAACTGCACGTGATACATTTGAGAAAAAAAGAAAAATTGCTTTTTTAAGGAATGCCAATATTTCTGACCACTTGACATCTCAACCAGATGAAGATTATTCCTCTGTCAGTTGGGGGAGAAGACTGGGGGCCAGTCAAAAAGACTGCTACGCTAAGCATAAGTACACAGTAAAACGATAAAACTCTGTGAAGAAAAGAGAGGTGGGTTAAGGATCTAGAAAGTAGCTCTGAGGGTAACACTCTCAGACTTTGTGAATGTGAAGCAGGCTGTGCCATGTGAATAGACTCTGATTCAGTCCAGTCCTGCCCTGGGCCATTCCTTAAGTGCTCTGTGCCTCAGTTTCTTCATCTCTAAAGGAAAAAAGTAATAATAGGAATGATAGTATAAGGATTAAATAAATTAATATTTGCAAAGCACAGACAATAGTGCCTACCATATAGTAGGTGCTATAGCTGTTTGTTACATAAAGGAATTCAACCCAGCAGTGGATTTTAATTGCTTTGTTTTCTTATGTGCTTCAATGGGGCTGACAATTATAGGAATCTATTGCCCCTCAGGCCAGAGGAATGGATACCTCATTCAAACTAAGTACTTTCTTAGGATTTTAAAAATGGGTACAAGAGAAAGATGCTCAGTCCTCTATTAAAATTTAGTTAAAAATTTAGACACCTCCAGAAACCATGCACTTTGCACCATGTGACCTGGAAAAAGCTGATTAGCAATAGCAGAGACGAATCCAACACAGAGGAAGGCAGAGACAAGAGATAAGAAAGAGAGCCTGAAGCAGTGTTCCAGAGGCTGGTTTCATTGATTTCTAAGGGAACTATATCCATGTTCTTGTTGCAGCTTGAGTCCATGAGTCAAAGTATTCCCCTTTCTGGGACAGGAGGAAGGACATAATTGGTTCAAATTAGCTTTCTGTCACTCGCAACAAAAGACCAAAATGTACTGAAACAGAAACAAAACAAAACAAAAATACTGGAAAATACAGTTCCCAGTTCCCTGTGCCATTCCCCTCTCCCCACAACACATGTACGAGAGATATAGAGATGGGGAGAGGAGCAGGAGAAGGAGGAAGAGGAAGAAAACAGAGAGAAAGAGAGAGAGAGAGAGAAAGAGAACCACCAGCACCATGAGCACCATGAGGCATGGGAAGGGTGAAGGGTCACTTTAAGAAGTATATCTAACAGATAAGTAATCCTTTGTATCTCAATAGCCCAAGCATGAGAATAACAGAATCAGAAAATCCCAGAGCTAGGAATTACCTCACAGGTTTTATTCAGATTATGTGATCGCATTTCAAACTGTCTGGGTGTTAACTGAGCACAGGGAAACCACTTCTGACCTTGTCAGAAGCTCTATTGGTGAAAGCACCTATTCCTCACATTGAAGCAAATCTGACTTCACAAAGTATCTCCTCATCATTCCTAGCACGTCCCTCTGGAAAACATTAAGTGTCTTTTTTCATTCACATGAGAAGATTAAAATATTTAAACATAGTTTTTATTTTCTCATCAATTTTTTCTTCCTTGGGAAAAACATCCCTACCAGAACATTTTATTGAATATTAATGAGTTATAAACTTTAGGACATTCGAGAGTCAACAGGGTTAGTGAAAATAACGTTTGCTTGAAATCTGAAGTATTACACTAAAATATGGCAAGCCTCATTGGAGCCTATTACCTAGAAAAAAACCCCAAAAGATCTTAGGCCTGGACTAGCCATTCAGCAAAAAGAATAGAGCATTGCACAGTTGCCCTTCCGGGTACTGATGACCACAGACCACGAAACCCGGAACTAATTTCTAAGACATGAATCCAATTTCCTTTTTTCTAGGTCAATTTCCTTTTGAATTGACACTAATTATGACAGACATTATGATAAATGGCATTCTGTATTTGGAAAAATTGAGTTTTTATTTAGATTTTATTTTGCAGGGAATCTATTGAAATGCTACCTCTTTTACCTTTGAAACAGTTCTAAATGAAAAGAACACATTATTGAAATCTAATTTCCTGGACTGAGGAGAAATTAAACATAGGAAACTTCTCTCTCCATCTCAAGTTTCAGTCCTGGAGGCCGGATTCTAGTTAGGATTTTACTCCTGTTTATAAAGCAGAAGTAATAAAATAACTGACTGGTCTTCAAAAGAGTATTGCAGCTGATAGAAAAGACAGGCCTGTTACAACTATTAAAATAAAATGAGAGAAAAAGGGAAAGAACAATTGCCTAGAGCAGTTATTGCAGTTAATACATTGTCACTGTAATATTGGAGGCTATAGGAATTATCACTAGACATCCTGGAAGTCTTAATAGATTTCCAAATTTTTCTGAAAGACTGCATCTGGAACAATTAAAATATAGGTTAACTTCTGCCATCTTTTATTTAAACAGCAGTAGTTACATGTGAAGTTTGGAACACCAGCAAACATTGTATTTGGATCACATTGGTTTAACTCTTTTTATCAGTTAATCATTGCCACAAAAATGCTGCTAATTACAATCAGATACCATTGCACATTTCTATAAATGGCTAAAATTGTACAATCTAACAATATCAAGTGTTAGTGAGGATGTAGAGCAACTGGAACTCTCATACAATCCTGGAGATAATGCAAAACGGTATAGCCACTTTGGGGAATAGCAGTTTCTTATATACTTTTGTATGATCCAGTGATTGTACTCTTAGGTATTTACTCCAAACTAAGTGAAAATATGTTCATATCAAAAGTTGTAAATGAGCTTTTACAGCACCTTTATTCATACTGCCCCAAACTGGAAACAACCCATCATCCATAAGCTGCAGAATATATAAACAAACTGGTGCAGCCACACAATGGGATACCATTTAGCAATTGTAAGGAGAAATTACTGATAAGTGCAACAATATGAGTTTATCCCAAATTGATTATTCTAAGTAAAGGCAGACACAAAATGCTACATACTGTATGATTCTATCTATATGACAATCTGGTAAAGGCAAAACTATACAGACAGAGAGAAGATCAGGGATTGATAGTCACTGGCAGTAGTAGAGGGGACTGGCTGCTAAACATAAATGAAGGAATATTTGAGGTGATAAAAATGTTTTATGTCTTGTTTGTAGTGGTGGTTAGATGCCTGTTTACATTTTTCACAATGTATAATACAGTATACCAAAGAAAGGATCGTCTTGCCTATAAATGATATCTTTGAAAACCTCACTTATAAAGTTCTGCCCAATAAACCACTCCAAAAGGTAGTGTCTTAATATACCACTTGTCTAGGATGTGTGAGTTGGCATTTGGGTTGTGGACTTGGCAGGATACAGATGTGGCAGTTCTGTTTCTTTCTACAAGCCTGCAGATTTGGGTCTGATCTACAAGTCTCATCCTCCTTCGGCCTTCAGGATACCTAGGACATGTTCTTTTCATGCTGGTGGTAAAGGCACAACAGAGTAAGCCTATCCACAGAATATTTCAAGTGTTTGCTTGCATTACATCTGCTAAAATCCTTTTGCAAAAGGAAATCACGTGACTTGGCCCAAATTTAAGAGGTAAGAAAGTAATGTCCACCGCTAATAGGAAAGACCTGCATGGCAATGTGAAAATGAAGTATTGGAATAATAACCTTGTCTTACCAAAGGCTCTTTACTGAATTACAATTTAATAGTATATCCTTATGTTTCTTTAAGGATAGCAAGAAAGAATATAAAATCATTTTTACTTTTTCTGCATTATTACTATTAAAGATTTGTTCTTTAGAATTTAGAGTAGAAATTGATACTCCATCTTCTGAAAAATAATATAGTTGCTTTTACCAGGCAATTAAAAGCCTATGATTCATTTTGATTTCTTTTCACATTGGTTTCCAGGAAGCTCAAAGCCAATTCCACTGCTCAGTTGAGATAATAATATTCCATGTTATTATGGATATTATCCATATGATTCCATAATATTCCATGTTCCTTGAATGTTTCTTCTTGCTCTGAGAGATTCATAAGCTCTTTTTGGATGTTTTTATATATTTGTATTTTCCTTATTCAGTATGCGCTTTTATTGCAAGTTTCTCAAATATATTTTGAAAATAGGCAGACATTTTGAAGAGGGAGGATCATAAATAATGCAAAGAATATTGGATAGGGAGGGGTAGAATATCTACACTCTATTTCCTTGGAAAATACTATGTGAACTTTAAGATCTCTTGATCTCTTTATGTCTTGATTTGTTAATCATTTTATAAGGCTAATTATGTCTCTACTTACTTTGTAGCATAATGGAGAAAACATGTGAAATTACAATGCATTTTTTTTTGGCACAATGCACTCTGATTATAAGCCATTTTCATTAAATGAATACACAAGTGTGACTTTGGTTCCAGAGAAAGCCTACATTGTTCTATAAATGGAACAAAAGCCTACTCTTGATTTCTTGCAGTGGCTTTGCCTGCCGAGTGATTCAGGAGATTTGTAATAAGCAGGAGAAGGCTCAACTTCAGCTCACTTGTGCTTTCAAACCTATACAGAAGGATGACAGCTCTTCAGTTTCTGACAGTTGTGAAATGAGCCAGTGGTCTCAGGCTGATTTTAAGAATAGAGCTTGCCACAGTCCCAGCAAGATCCTGAGGGATTTAGTGTGTCAAAGCCAAGACTGAAAAAAGTGTAAGGATAAAGGAGATTGGCTGGCCACAGAGGGGCAGCTTCTAGGTCAGTAAGTCATTGAAATGGTGTATACGACAACCCTTTGGTGAGAAGGTAGTGAGGGAACACCAAGGTGAGCATAATTAGTTCTCTGACCTATTCCTACTCTCCTTTTGACCCACAGTGTAACACTGCGCAAATGTCACAACTATTTTGAGTCTTTTCTTAAATCATAAAAAGCAAGAAGAAAGTGACTTAAATGGGCAATTATTTAGAATCTGTAGGCCATCTGAACTATAAGATTTCTAATCTACATGAGATCAGAGGACAGATTTGATTTAATCGAAGTTTTAAGATCTCCATGTTTATAAGAAGACTTGCATCACACAAAATTACTTAAAGCTCAGTGTAAAGTTACACCTCGGAGCTCAAAGAGCACTGCACTAAGGGAAGTATCATTCTATCGCTAGAAATTTGACCATTAATCAACTAGAATTTCCCCTTTGTAGAGTGTCTATCAAAACCTAAACTTGTAACTGAATCCCTTAAATTGCATATTAGAAGTGCTAATTGGCTCCTCCCTGACCACCACCCCACCCCCACCCCCAGGCCCACTCCAGACATCCTGAATTAAAATTCTGAAGCTGGGACCCTGCATGAAATTTTACTTTTAAATAAGTTTTTCAGCTGATGCTAAAAGACAGTATCATGAGAAACACACTAAAGAGAGTTTACCTGAAGTCATGCTTCCCAAGCCTGAGTTCTTGCTTCCTCAAGTGCACCCAACCACAGAATAAAACGGAGCATCATCTCATTTTTTTTCTTCACTTTAAAGGTAATTTAGCTTGGCACAATTAAGATTTTTTATTTTAAAGTATTGAAAAAAAGGCATAAGTAGGATGACATTTTTCCAGATAAAACAAGAACCCACAAATAAATATCTTTGCTTATCTTTCCAGGTATGCACCTTCATTTCTTTTGCACTCTCCACTGCCTTTAAAAGGATTTAGTTGAAAAGTCTGAAGGACACAGGCAAGGATTCTGAAGGAGAAGATAATGTCAGTGTTATAACAATTCTCCATTTATTTATTCTGCGAACATTTATGGAGCACCCACTATACGGAAGGCACCGGAAATTATAAGATAAGGTACTTGCCTGAAAGGAGCCTAGAAAGGATTTCTAGTATTCAGTGAACAGTATACTGTGGGAGCCTACGGTAGACAAGAGATTGATTCTGGCTGTGGGGAGCGAGATAGGGAAGTAGGGGATTTGGTTAGCGGTGCTGATGATTAGGGGAAGTTCAGTTGAAGGAATGGCATTTATGCTGGGCTTTCAGAGATGGACAGATTTAGAGCAACAGTGATGGGAAGAATGTCTTGGACTGAAAAAACAGACATGTGCAAAGAAGAAATGGAAGGAAGACATTTATTAAGCACCTGCCCCCAAAGTTTCAGGCACTTCGTTTATATATTAGTACTTCATAGTGACTCTTTGGGATTTAAAACTCAGTTTAAGTGATGCCCCTCTCAGAATGCTCCCTCCTATCATTTTTGCCCTTCACTTTTGCTACATTATCTGCATTTTAAGTACTAAATTATAAGTAGGTTCATATTTATCTGTTATCTTAATCTAACTAGATGTGGTTATTTATCATTTGAAGTACTCTATTCAGGAAAGCACATTCAAGGTGTGGGAGGTTAGCATTTAAAACTCTATTCAGAAATCCACTTTCCAGAGGCTGCTACTACCAGCTATTTATCTCAGATGAATATCAGGGTTGGGGTTGTAAATTTGCTTAATGTAAATTTGCTTAATGGTCATATATGTCATCATTTTCAAGCAATTCTTTGCTCAAACAGACCTAGGTTAACTGAATCCCACGATTAGAATGTTGTTGAGTGATTCTTTCACATAAAGGTGCTTGTCAGAGAAACTGAAAGGATGGAGCACTGAGACTTCATAGAGCTTGTGGAATATCTGGATGACCTATTTTTTTGTGCCAGCTTTCTAATAAATGTTCAAATGTTTAATAGCATAAGGTCTCAGGCTTGCTGTCTTTTAAACACATCACTTGATAATAAGATTGTAGGCAAAAAAAACCTATAGCCTTCACCTACTCTGACTGTTGAAGGCTATAAACACTTACCAAAAAGAACTTCATAATTGTGAATAACTCGACAGATTTGGGTCAGTTTATAACTAAACCTTTCTTTGATTCAAATATGCCTTCTCTGTGCTCTCATATCTCCTGTACAAACACTTCTAACACTTCACTGTAATTATAGGTTAACTCATCTGTCTCTTCCCCTTGGCAGTGAGTCTCCTGCTTTAGCAAAATGATCTAGTTGATTTCCTATGTGCATATATTTTAGGTGCTTTTTGATAAATAAAAGTGGATACCTAAACTTCTGAAATGGGTGAGATTTAGCTATACCAGCTTTCTCCATCTTAACCCACAAAATTGTAATGGACAGATACTTATTAATTATACATCTATTGATAAATAAGCAGTCACAAAAACAGTTCATATAAACTGATCTAAAAACTCAATCAAATCCCATCTTTTTGTCTTTCAGGTGTTCTAACCTTCTCTTTACATGGGAAAGACTCAATTGAGGACACCCTGTTCATGAACAAAGGCAGAGTGCTATTCTTTCAGCAGGCATTTAGCAGATGGAACCCTCCAATTTTACAAAACCATTTAGAGATTATCTCTTGGCATCATCCCTCCAGGAAAAGACCACAGACTTCACTGTATTTCTAAGCCTTGTTCATGCAAGACTGGACAATAGCTCTAAATTCTTAGCCAATACTTAGAGTTCACCAATGCAAAACTGTTTCTAACATTCATCATGCCATCAAGATATTAGTTGCACAAGCAAAATAGAATTGCTGATATTCACCATGCTGATTTACAAATCTTTGGTGTTGGTTGAGATAAGAATAGCAGGTGTGCTTCTGGAGAACAGGCTACACTGCTAGCTAAGCAAACCAGGAGTAAGCATCTCTGAGTAGCACGTTATTTGCATCTGGGTTGTAGCTTACCCAACCAGCATTCAGAGAATATCACTCTTGCTATGCTAAAAATATTTTAAAGAAAGTTACACATACCTTGAACCTGGCTACAGGGACCTTGATTAATTGGACTTTGTAGCCCCAGGACTTTGTACAGTGGCACTTCGTGAGGGCCCATTTCCTATTTGTTAAATTAACTAATAAAAAACTGCACGAGTAAACAAATGAATCATAGTGACACCTTTTAATTCTCAACCCTGTGTGATATATCACCAGTTTATAGATTAGAAAAATGACACCTAGAGAGACTAAGCAAATTTCTCAAGACCTGTTCACTTAGAGACAGAGAACTGGTGTTCTGACCTAAATCAGACTGCTGCCAATTACAATCTAACCTGTTGGGAAGTTTATACATTTCCCCCAGCATAGGTTTATCTCACATGCGCACAGAGGTATGGAAATTCCTGGTATATTTGAGAAACATAAATTTGATTTGATATAATGGTAGACCATAATAATGATAAATAGAAGATAATGTGAAGATAGATGGAATTTATTTGAGAGTCACAGGCTTTTATAGGTAGTTGGTGATGCATCAAGGACTTTTAGTAGAATAATGTCCTAATTCCTGCTATGTTTTGATGGATCTAGGAACAGTTATTGAAATAATTTGAAGCGAAAAGAGGTAGAATGGAGTCCCAACAGAAAGCCAATGGCTAGGAGAATGCAAAAGGCATAGATTGGAGAAAAACAAACCTAAAAGAACAGAGTGCAGTGACTTGTAAAATGTGGGAAAATAGGGAGGGGGAAGAGAGAAAGATACTGCAAGTTGAATATCTGAGTTACTGCAAAAATTAAAAATATAGATAGTACACTACAGGAGCAGCCTGCTATCTTTTAGGGAAATGTTTCCCAAATTCCATGCCAAGATGACATTTTCTTTAGTTTATGTCATTCTGCTCAGACAAAGACATCTATCCTGTGTTGAGTGATCAAGGACCCAATTTTCACAGCTCTGTGTTGAGTAGTTTCTGTTGTAGACTCTCAAAAGTTTAATTTTCAAAATGTTGTTAAAAACCTCACACAATTATACTAACAGTAAGCATAAGCTAAACTTTTATTTTAGCTCATTAATGAGAACCAGCAGGATGATAAAACTAGTTCAAAGGTAGATAAGATGAAATGAATGTGAGCTCATATATTACTTCAAAAGAAAAAATAAATGTATGTCATTGAATGACAAAACACAAAATGATCAAGTAATATTTATAAGTTAAAGCAAAACCAATTAATGTTCCACAGTATAACAAAACATAGCCTCTGTGGTTATTTTCTTTAATAGACCAGAGTAATTTGCATTACTATCAGGAAAAAACTTTTTGCGTATCTATGAGATAGAAATAATTTACATCCATTTTCTTAAATGAATATATTACAGAATTGTAACTTTACCATCATATATATATGTCATATATATATGTCATATATATGTCATATATATATGTCATATATATGTCATATATATATGTCATATATATATGTTCTAATTAACAGTAATAGTAATCTACACTCCTCTGGAGAATCATGTCATCCTTAGGCAATCTTGATGCAACAGCATTACATCAAAGATCAAAATAAGCTTTTTGTTTTGCTTCCAAACTTTAGATAATTTTCTTCATGGGACATTCATTTTGCCTGCCTACCAGTCACAATTTTCTGGAAACTATATCTTTCCCTTGACTCCATCCATGTGCCTTCTGGACAGATCACTTTGTCAGTGAAATGTAGTCCTACCTCTAGGGTGGTCCTTATCCCAAGGCTGAGAAAATGGCTCAGAAGAGGGCTAGAGGATTGGGGGTTGCTGTTTTTCAACTTCTCTCACTTCACTCAGAATTTGCCAAATGGAGTGAAATCGTGTGAGGTGTGTTATATTCCAATTTCACAAATTATAATTTGTGAAATTGGAATTTTTGGTAGTTGATTGTAGTAAAAATAAATTACCTGAACAAATTGGATAGTCAAACTATTTTGCACTGTCAAATATGCACATAGGGATTGACAACTTTGTATCCAAAAAGGATTCTATATAATGCCATATCAGACAATAAATTTTTACGTTAAAATTTTTGTCTTCACTTTTTATTAACGTATCTTTTATATGCCAAGGTGTAACCAATAATATTTCTTTTTGAACGAGACTCTATGTTATTCCAAGATTATATCCTACCTTTTTATGTTAAAATGCTTTGTGTGTGCGTGTGTGTGTGTGTGTGTGCGTGCAGATGTGCAATGGTGATCAAGATGATAGATGTTTTTGTTGGTTTTATTTCATTCTTCATTCTTTCAAAATTCTTTTTGTTATTATTCTAATTACTTTTTGCTATCTTCTAACAGAAGGAAGGTTTTATTTCATTCTTAATGTTCTTACCAAGACAAATAAAAGTGGATAACCAAATGTCTGTTCCTTACTTTCTTATTTGTTTCTTTGCTTGGTTACAGGTAGCTTTCTCAAGAAAGACAAGTCTGAAAATTATTCTAGAAAATCGCAGAGAACCAAGACTTGTTAATGATTCCCATTGTTCGTAGTTCATCTCCAAATCTTGCAATTTTAGAAAGTTGAATTGTTTTTCATGTAGATTAGTTTATTAAGGGACCACTCACATTAACCAAGGTGAACATATAAAACCAAATTTAGGATGTAGAACAAAAATCCTGATTGATTAAATTAAATTTTAATTTAAACTGAGGAGGGGACAGTATAATTAAGTTCAATACTTCTTCCTGCTCCACCCCGCCCCACCCCAGCTGCGAAATAACAATCAGAATAGCTGGTTAGCACGTAATCAGAACACAAGGGACATTGGTTCTCAGATTTAAGGACTTGATTTGTTAATAGCTTAAGGCTTGCCACTGGGACTTAGAGTGCTGTGCCAGGGAATCTTCTCTCTTGGATGATGATTGGGTGGACATTGCAAACTTCTGTATCTGTGTGCCTTTTATTGGCTCTCAGGGTAAGGAAACCTCTTTTTCAATAACACATCTTTCTTTTCCCAGAGGTGTAATACTTTCCAGCAGGGGCTGATTTCTAGAAGCCATATATCCTGCTAAATGAAAGGGGCTTGATTACTAATGAAGAAGTAAGGAATGGATATTGGAAGAAAACCAGTGCTATTTGACACACTTAGACAATTATAATTGTAGTATTTATATTTAGAGACAGAGTCTCACTCTGTTGCTCAGGCTTCAGTGTAGTGGCATGAGTGATGATAGCTCACTGCAGCATGAACTCCTGGGCTCAAGCAATCATTGTGTCTCAGCCTCACAAGTAGCTTTGCCCACCTATAATTGTTAGAGTTCCACAGTTAATAGTATTGAATGCCTTTACTTATCAGGGATTCCACCAAATCTTCCATGTATTTTTTTCACAGTTATTCCTTCAGAAAATCTGTGAGTTAGGTATTATCATTATTGTGTTTTTGACAGATGAGAAAATTAGAGGCTAAAATGAATAAAATTAATTATACTATATTGCACAGCTATGAGATGGAGCTAGGATTTGAACTCAGATTGAGCTGCTTCATTATGTTCATGAAATTAATCACTTCTATATGCTTCCCCTACAGCGTGTTGTAAGGGATGATTTTTAGTAAGCTTTTTTCTGCCCATGGACCAAAATCCTAAACATAATAATCACATGAGGTCAACCACAGGGTTGCTATAGATTTCTGGAACAGTTAAATCTCATGTGACTATAATGGCTCCTCAGCGAATATGTGCATATCTATATCAAATCTACATACACAAAAAAATTATTCTTTTTTTCCTGATAAAAGGAAGTATAGAGCACAATTTTCAAATAATAACTATACAATATTGTCCATTCTACATGTTCAATTTATTCTTATAGGATGCTTTATTTGATATTTTGCCAAACTCTTGTATTAACAGCCAACCTACATTTGTAACTGACAAACAGTTATAGTTCTGACCTGAATGCTGGTTGATATCTTCATTTACGTTAACCAAAGGGATGGGAGTGAAGCAACAAGGATGATAGGAACTTCACTTATTTACCAATAATGTGAGAGACTTTTTGTTGAATTACATAACAGTTTTCAAACACTGGAAGAATATTTACTCAGTCTTTGTGTTATGAACAATCTAACAGCTACAAACATGACATACTTTTAAGTTTAGTCTGTATTATTAACATTTTCTTAAGTCTGAACAGAGGTTCAAAACCATGATCCTTTGGTCAAATCTGTCCTTCTTCCTACTTTTGTAAATAAAGTTTTATTGGAATGCAATCATGCCAATTCAGTTATATCAATGCCTGCTTTTGAATTACAGTGTCAGTATTAAGTAGTTATGACTGAGGACATAAGGTCAATAAAGCTGAAAATATAGTTATTGACTATATTGCTGTGTACAGAAAAAGTTCATCAACCTCTGGCCTAAAAAGACAGACATAGAGGAATAAATAAATGAAAGACTGGTCCATATTTGTAGTTATAGAAAACAAGAATTTCACAAAGATAAGGAATTGTTTAGAGAGAGAATATCTTAGAAGACTTTAGAATAACTGTGTAAGTAAAACACCTTGGGTTGGTCTATGCATGGATCCTGAAATTTCAGGCAATGTAAAAGACCATCTAGCCTGGCAGAAGATATTCATTGTACTCCCCCTTGCTGCTGATTAAAAAGAAATTATTAATGGAAACAGATATTGAAGAGGAACCAAGCCAGCCCTGGATAGGTATAAATGGTTTGTGTGCCTATAATTTCATTATATCAGCTTTTGAGTTTTATAGTATTCAAATAACTGGGCAACTGCTAGAAACAGCAGCATGAAACAATTGTCAGATAAATTCCCATCTAAAAAGTCACCTTCTCTCTTCTGCAGCACAAAGACCTTAGGTTTCAAGGATAGCTTCAAGTCTATTTCGATGTTCCCAGTTCTTTTTAGGTGTTTATAGTGTTCAGAAAAGAAGTAGATAAATAAAAGAAGATTGTAAGGGCAAATGAGGGCAAGTGTGAGTTGTAGAAATAATAGATGTCTTAAAAGATAAATGATATTATAAGCAAAAGTTGACAATATACTCAAAATGCAAGTTGTTTGTTACTTACTTCTTCTCTGGGTATACAGCAAAATTACTGCTGGAATCAGGAACAGAACGTTCTTCAAGGTATATTTAATACTTATCAAAAATTCACAAATACATGGAATATTTAATATTAGCATAGCAGTGTTTCCACTGCTAAAGAACTAGTAAGAGGTGGTACACTAAAGTGAAAAGGTCCTACCAAATCTTCTCCTACAGTGATCATTGTACACTTTGCTACAAGGCAGGTTCTTCTGAGGTCAGCATCATCTACTGCTATATGTCTTATGATATCTCAGCTCTCTGGTTTCCTCTTTTGGAAATGATGCCAAAATTTAATTTGTTTTGATGCCAGAGTAGGCCTGAATTAATAAACACAAATGGGAAAACTGACACTGATATTTTGTGAAAAAGTTTCATTATAAGAAGTCATATGCATAATATGGAAAATGTTTGTGAATTTTTGATAATTATTAGATAAAAACATAAAGTTAGAAAGTTCTTATCGAGAACTCTCCAAGCTCTAAAATTAGAGTTCTCTATAATCCTTATGTCTAAGGATTCTGAGGAATCCATTTGAAAAGATGGACAATTTTTTTTTCAAATGCATTTGACTTTAACACAGTATATTTGTAAAGAATGCACTGGAAAGAAAATTTGGGAAATATAGGATTAATGGAAGAGACAAATTCTGTAATAGACCAGCCAATGGGAGAAAACAACCTAGGTTTGTTTTCTCAAGGTACTGGGGAAAAATATCAAGTTGAACCATCACCTTCACACAGCTCAAAACATTTTTAAGTTTAAGAAATAAGAAATAGATCACTGCACTTTCAGAGTCTTGAGGGGACCAAAAGCTAAAGTGCCAACTATTGTAAAAGGAGCTCTTCTGGTGTTTTCTGACACGATTGGAAATTGACAGTTGCGAATGTTCTCAGGAGAGGGCCTCTTCTTAAGAAACCTTGAGACCAATTTTGCAGTCTTGGTAAGTGTGGATAAAGTCAAGTCCTTTTCAGATTCTTTAGGGGCTTTATCATGATTATATCTTTACACTTACGGAGCATCTTTTCTCAAAAGGTCATCCGGCATTCTGTCAACTATGGGAGGGTGGTGATGAGGAGTGGTGGGGTGGGGTGGGTTGGGGGGAGAGAGAGAGACAGAGAGAGAGAGAGAGAGAGAGAAATAATGAATGCATTAGCTTGCCCAGGCTGCCATACCAAAGTTCCATAGACTAGGTAGCTTAACCAAGAGGAATTTATTTTCTCACAGTTCTGGAGTCTGGAAGTCCAAGAAAAAGATGTCAACAGATTTGGTTTCTCCCGAGGCCTCTCTCCTTGGCTTGCAGAGGGTCATCTTCTCTCTGTGTCCTCACATGGCCTTTCTTTTCTTAGCGTGCTCTCCTGGTGTCTTTTTCTCTTCTTATAAGGATGTCAGTCCTATTGGGTTAGGCCCCCTCTTTTATGACCTCATTTACCTTAATTACTTCTTTAAAAGCCTTATTTCCAAATAGAGACATTGGAGATTAGTGCTCTGGTATGTGAATTTTGGAGGACGGGAGGCACAATTCAGTCTATAGTAATTCATAATCATTATAGAGCATTTTAACAGAATATCAAAGTATTTAAAAGAGAGTAAATTTAAAATATTATCTTTCTACCAGTTAGAATAACTTTAGCTTGAGTTGAATGTCATTACATTTCTCCATTTGGATGAGTCAGTAGCTTGAAAGAGAACAAGATGAATAGTTTTCAGTCTATAAAAAATTGAACCATAGTATATAATTTACTTTTTAATTAAATAATTTGACATTTTACTGATGTGCTATTTTACCTTAGTTTAGTTGTTTTTAAAACCAGTGCACAAAAGCATTATTTTTCTAAAGATTTAAAAACCATCCAGTTGATGTTTTTAAAACAGTAGAGTACACTTGTTTTCATGTATAAATGCTGTTCACTAATTGTTATGGACACTAGGGACCCTCTTAGCTAGAGCAAGGAAAAAAAAAACTTGTGTATGTCAAATCATTTAAACCATTCAATAAGTATAAAAGAAAGTGATCCTAGTTGCTTATAAGATCTGTTTAAAATATTCTTTTATAGGACAGTTTAGTGTTTTGATTATTGAACAAAATAAGACATATGACAGCACCTAGCATAGACCTTTAATAGCTGTTTATAGTATGTGTTCAACAAATATTTGTTGAGTTAGAATGTAAATCTTGCTTGATCAGAGATACAGGTATTCTGCTGCTTGAAAAATTATAGAAAAGAATGGCAAATTTGGCATTTTGTTTTGAAGTCCTGTTGAATAACTGTCACTCTCCTACCTGTAGGCATTGATCTAATGGAGGTGAATTTTACAAAGATATGTTCTATGGCAATGTATAAGTCAGATGATGTAATTCTATTGTACTTAATGTAGCAGAAAAAAACTTACATTGTAATAAAATGCATTTAAAACCTAGGATCAATGTTTTTTTATCCCCAATACATATTACTTCCTAAAAGATTTCTTAAACTTTATAGAAAAAGGTTATTAAAATAATTAAGATCTTGGAATTACTTTTATATTTTAATATTGTGAGTTTTTAGATTACTTGCTATAGGAGACAATAAAACTAGGCTTTATAAATTCCTTCTGGTTCCTCTTCTTGGCAGTTAATTTTTGTTATGCATATGGATGCACATGTGTATGTGTGTGTAAGAGTTACATTTGTACTCCATCCTGTAATCATAATTCCCACTGTTGGTTCATTTTAACATAAATTTAATGGTCACCAATGGTCTTTGTATTTTCATCTCTTGCATTTCTAAGTTTATTTAAAAAATCTCTTAGTTATCAGGAAAGTTGTACTGCAACTTGCTCTGGAGCAGCACAGAAAGAGTTTAATAACCAAGTACCTTTATGCCATAAAGAATCCATGAGTATGTATAGCTACAGCTCTCACATGTTTAAAAATGTCTATGATTTTTATGCTGGGATGACAACTGGATTGGGCATAGTGTTCGTGGATCACAATTTTTTCTCTCAGAATTTTATAGACTTTGCTCTTGAATTCTAGCCTTAAATGCCAATGAGGAAAAGCTTAAAGCCAGACTAGCATCTCCCCCTTTTGCTGTCTGAATGCTTGAAAAAAATTTTTTTTCAGTATATTTTAAAATCTTAGCTAGGATATGTCTGAGTGTCAATCACTCTGGATCTATTTTTTCTTCTAAAATAAATTGAGGTTTTTCCCAACTTGTAGATCAAGTTCTCCTCACTCTTCCAGGCATTTCTTTGAATGCCTGTTTCATTTATAATATTTCTTACCTTAGCAGAACACTCAGGAGTAGAATTTTCCAGATGTTGAATTAGTTTCTCCATTTTGCACAGTATTTCCATTCCAGATTGTTTTCATCATTCTGTCATTTTCCTTTCTTATTAACTCAAGACGTTTCTTATGTTGGTAATTTTATTGCCAACCATGTTTATTGTGTTTCCTGTTAGGTTTAATTAATTTATTCTGTCTATGATGGAATCATTTTTCTTCTCAATTTACTGGCTCTATTTTCCAGTCTCCACTTCTGTTTTATTTCATTGTTTTGTCATCTAGATTTTTGTTGAATTCATGTTCTTATTCTTCTAAAGCATAAGACATTAATGAAAAATATACTTCTGTTGTTTGGATTTATTTTTAGAATAGTTTCTCCATCCATTGATTTCTTCTAGGTTGGTTAACACATCCACATGCCAGCAGAGTGGTGCACCCTAATTGTTATGGACACTAGGGACCCTCTTAGCTAGACCAAGGGAAAAAAAAAAACTTGTGTATGTCAAATCATTTAAACCATTCAATAAGTATAAAAGAAAGTGATCCTAGTTGCTTATAAGATCTGTTTTAAAATATTCTTTTATAGGACAGTTTAGTGTTTTGATTATTGAACAAAATGAGACATATGACAGCAGAACAGAAGGTCTTGCACTCAGGACTCTTCTGGACTTGGCCCTATATACTTCTTCAACTGGCCATTCATTTGCATTTTTGTAATATATTTTATGATAAATCAGTAAACATAAAGTATTTCCCTGAGTTCTGTGAGCTATTATAGCAAAATATCTAAAACTGAGGAAGAGTTTTTGGGGAATTCCCAATATGTATTAAAGTCAGACAGAAGTGTGGGTAATCTGGGGACACACTATTTGCAACCATGTCCGAAGTGGGGAGCAGTCTTGTAACCATAAGTTCATTCCCCAATGCAGAGTGATTCAATATCCTGAGACACTAGGGTTTGCCACACAGAAAGAGTTTAATAATCACAGAGCAGCTGAAGGAAGAGACAAGAAGAAACCTCAAATGTGCCTCCCTGAGACATCTGGTGATGGATTTTTTAAGGGGTCTGGATGGGTGATGGGCTAAAGTGTGGGGATCGCTGATTGAAAAGTAAAGGGTGAAGTCATGAGACAGAGAGATGAAGAAACTGCATTCTTCTGCTGAATTGGTTCCTTGGTGGGGGTCCTCAGACCACTTGATGACAGCTGTTCCACTGAGATTCAGGATCTAAAAAACACTTTAAGCAATTCCTGGGTTAAAAGTTTCAGTGTTAGAGATTCTATCTATAGGAACAATAGGGGAGCAGGTGGTCAAAGTGCTATGTGACTCTTGGTTAGCTGGCAGCTGCAGGCAAGTGAGTTGAAGCACACCGGCATACCCTGGTCAGCTTACCCACTATAATTCTGCCTAAAGTCTGGCTTGTATTTCTCCTTAACCCTGTGAGGGCAGTTTCAGTCTTGTGAGACTTAGCCCTTAATCTATGGAGTCTGTGCTAACGTCAGATAGTGTCAGAACTGAAATGAAATTGTAGGACACCCACTTGGTTCCACAGGGAGTTGGAGAACTGGTTATTGGCAGAAAAAAATCACACACATTTCATTTTAGAAGTGTTATGAGTAAAGGAACAGTTTTCTTGCCAAAAACTTTTGGTATTTGTGATACTGGGTTGTGACTTCTTATTGATCACTTTTCGTTTTTTGTTTTTATTTTATTTATTTATTTATTTATTTATTTTTTATTATTATACTTTAGGTTTTAGGGTACATGTGCACAACGTGCAGGTTTGTTACATATGTATCCATGTGCCATGTTGTTTTGCTGCATGTTTTTTGTTTTTAAATTCATTTCATCTGATAAATTTTTGGGGAAGTGGGAATCTCTGATCTGACCTCAGTCTGACATAATTACTTACACATCCTCATCAATTAAGTTTTAATTCCTCCAGTGTGGCTCAGATTTGTCTTTGTCAGCTTCATCACATTTTTAGGGGTACTGGGTTTCACCAGGTAAAAACTATAAAAGCCAACTGTTTGTTGATATTTGTTGTTATAACACCAAACACAGAAATTTGGGACTCTAACATGATTTTATTTATTGCTATAATAACAAATATTATTAAGAATTTAAGTCTAAGTGTATCAAAAAGCTCCAAAAAGTGGTAAGTAGACATTGCCCTTTTTTTCCAAATAGGAAGAAGATAGGCAATTGCAATATTTTGCTCAAGATCAAATAGCTATAAGGGCCACATTTCAACTCCTGTCAGGACCTAGACTGTGTTCCTTGGACAAAAAATGAACTATAGCTTCACTTGCTTCCCGAATGTGCAGCTGAAGAATGCACTGAGTTGAAGAATGATGTGGTGAGGCATTGCAAAGGCCCTCTGCTGAGCCAGGCTGGACATTGCCAATATTCAGTAATTGTGTTCCATCAATGATCAAACACTAGTGTACACAGAGGTGTGGAGATTTTTTTTCTATTTCTCTAGGTTAATATGTCTCCTTCATTCATTGTGGAATTATAGTAGTTTAGAAACTGCCAACTTTGAATCTATTAAAAAATCCAGCACATCCTTTTGGTCATAAAAGAAGAAACCCAACTGATTCCTGCCCAAATGCATTTTAAGAGCAGACTGAAAATATCCAGAAAATAAGCTCTAAATGCTCAGCTTTATTACATGGAGATGAAGACAAGAGGGTATGTCAGAGGCTCTCTGAAGTGGGAGGAAGATAGAGGAATCTCTTCCCTTATTCATTCTAAGCTAAGAAAACCCATAATAGAATTAAACCTCTAGACCCCCTTCTGCTATACCATCTCCTCAAAATCATGACCCCAAACCAACTACCGATGATATTAAATACCACAAGAAAAAAATTTAATCACATGGATTGTTTTATTAATGATAATTTAGATAATCTTGGACCAGTATCCCTTTCCAAAACAGTAGGCACTTAAAAATAATATATTTTATGGAGTTTCCATCCTAGTCCCCAGGACCTGTGAATGTGTTAGCTACTGCGGCAAAAAGAGACCTTGCAGATGTTATTAAATTAAGGATCTTGAGATGAGAAGATTATCCTGGAGTATCGTGATGGGCCCAATGTAATCACAATAAAAGTTCTAAGGAGGGCAATAGGAGAGCCAGTAAGAGAAAAGACGTGATGACAGAAGCAGAGGTCAGAGAGAGAGTTTAAGATGCCACACTGCTGGCTTTAAAAACACAGGAAGAAGCCATGAACCAAGGCGTGCGGATGGCCCTGAGAAACTGAAAATAACAAAGAAATGAATTCTTTCCTAGAGCCTCTAGAAGGAATACAGCCCTGCTGAACCATTTTATAATTCTGACCTCCTGAAATGTAAGATAATAAATTTGTGTTATTTTAAGCCATTATGTTTGTGGTAATTTGTTACATACGACAACAATAAGAAACTAATACAAATGCCTACATTCATAGTTAACTAATTGGCATGCTGATTTCAGAGTAATAAAACATGGCTACTGCAGGAACTCTGACATAAATAGTATATTTGGTAAATATACTATAATATATTATAATAGTATATCTGGTAAAATACAAAAATCCAGGGTGCTTAGAAGTCCCAGGAAGGAAATCCTCACCTATTGTTAATTATAAAAGAAGAAACAAAAACTTATTTTACTTAAGCCGTTATTTTTCAGGAGCTGGTAGAAGACAATTTTGAGGGACACAGGAATTATTAATAACCATTTCCTGCTGGACTGTACTGAATGGACATGCTTCATCTTAAACCACTGCTGTTCCCATTTCTGCATGAGCAAGCGCCCACTGAGCTTTTAAAGCTTTTGACTGAAGCACGACCTCAACAGAATGCTTCTGTTTAGGCTTGTGTTTTTACCCTCTCCAAGGAAAATTTTTTTTTCAAGTGCAGAGTTACAATCCATAAGCTAGAGAAAGCATGATTTTATCAGGCCATAGAGAAATAAAGTTCTTTTGTTTACTCAAAGAGACCTTTAATGGTCTTTTTGAAGAATCCTAGGAAATTTCATTGCGTTAATTTTCCTCCTTCTCTTAAAAAAAGCAGCAAGATTCACAGTCGCTGCTTAGGTGTTGATGATTCTGATGTCAGCTTCTTCCTCCGGTTAAGTTTTCATGGCCCTGTCCTTCCAACTGGCCCATATCATTGCTCTCATTCTGCCACTTCCATCATCTGATGCTTCCAGTGGCTTCTCTTCCCTTCTGCATCAGACACCTCTGCCTGGCCTAGAAGATCCTTCATAAATGATTCCTTTTTGGCAACCTCATCTCCTATGACAGATAATTCCTTACTGAAGGAATTGTGGTTCAGCTAATAGGCAAATCAGATTGCATTTTCTCATAGAAAGAATATTTTACAGGGTTCTAAGATGCCAGAACCAGCCTTCAAGATGCCAACTAACCTACAATGTATTTGCAGTATTCATACTATTTTCACACATAATCCCCTGCCCCTGCCCTCACCATGAGTAAATGTCAGCAAGAGTGCTCACTTGGGTTACTAAATTAATTTTTTAATCACTAGGATTACTTCTTGGGGATGGGGATAAAATTAAAAGCAATGCTATGATTCAATTCAGAATCTTCTAACTAAAACGGAAATTGCAAATACATCCCTCCTGCCTCAATAGCACTATCTAGGTGGCCACCATGCTCCTCTAACCGTAAACTGTAGAGAGGGTTCGACTGGAGTTTAGTTTGGGTTAGGCAAGGGCCTCATTTAGGCAAGGGTAACTTATTATCACACAAAAACACTATTCTATAACTTTATGGTTGCATAGAAGAAGGTGTCACTTAATTCTAATAATTTACTGCATGATTAAGAAATAAACAACTGTTGATTTGAACTCCCTCCCACACTGCGTCAGTGAGTCTGTGTGGTTATTCTTACATAAAGGAGTTAGTAACAACTGGTACTTCTCTATGGGAACTGTCTTCCTCCCTCAGGCCTCTCTCCACAGATTCTATTCTTCTTTTCCCTTTGGTTAAAATTTGTTCCTCTTCTAGGTCACAGAGCATGTGATTTTGGAGTTGCCAGACAGTCCCTTTTTGGTATGTGTCCAAATTCCATGCCTCCTTCAAAGCCTGTCTCAGTCTTCCCCAAGGCATTCCCTCTCTTATCTAGCTGTGGTAGACAATTACTCTTTTATAAACCCAACACACTCCTCTTTTGATGGGAAAAGCACTCTCCTCCTTTTTGGGAACTTCTTTTCCAACTTTCTACCTTCTGTCACTATTATCAATGGGATCTAGTAGATTCCATCCTTATAACCACAGTGCATGATACCTGTTTCAGCTGGAAACCTGGAGCCTTCCTACTCACTTAGCACATTGATCAGACTACAGAACAATTTTTCTTATGCTAGCTAGGTCAAGTGTCACTCACAAACAATAGTTCTGACATCCTTCCACCCCTCTTCACAAAATTACTGGATTTTTAATTACCTACACCATCAGTTAGCATATGTCTCTGCCCCACCTTATTGTAGAGGAATGAGTCCTTTTGCATAGGCTTTGTTCTCTAATTGAATAGTGTCACTTGAGAGAAGGTAGCCCAGTCTGAATTTAGCAAAATGCTTATCATCATGAGAAAAACCTCAGGAAATACTTGGTTACTAATTAATGGAAGAACTTCCTGCACAGATGAATTATGAGTTTATCATACATTATCAGATATTGTCAGCTCACTTGAGTACATGTAAAAATAACACAAGAGTCAGTAAATTAAAGTCTTGTCTTTCTCTTTGTGGCATTTTTTAAATTACCTTTCTGACTTCCAGTTTATTTTTTATTTAATGTTCTATATAGGGAATAATAATGTATTATTCATGATACTTTGGGTTGCAAGACATAGAAATCCAATTTAGTTTAAGCAGAAAATTACTTTTTAGTTTTATTTAATTTAAAGAATAGAGCAGAATAGACTTTCAGGTAGTGTTGGATATGGGTAAGCAAATGACTTCAACCTCCCCAACCTGGCTTTAATTTTCCCCTGTGATGCCTTATTTTAAGGCAGGGGACTCCTACCTATCAACAAACATAGCCACCAAAAGCTTCAGGCTTTCATTTAATTTATTATACAACCCAAGTGGAAATCAATTTCCTTCTCTTCCAATAGTTCTGATATAAGTTTCATTAGATCAAGTTAGAGTGTGTGGATCAAGCTGATCTAACCACTGTAGTTGGTTAGAGGTAAGTGGATTTCTTTGATTGGCCAAGCCTGAGTTGCATCCCATCCTTTCACCAGTGGATGGGTCCCTCTGTTAGAACCACATACACTGTGAATAAGATACAGTGGTAGACTGATTAATGACTCTCCAGAATGCCCATATCCTGATCCCTGAAATCCAAAAATATTATGATATAAAGCAAAAGTGACTTTACAGTTGTGATTAAGGTAAGAATTTTGAGAGATGGAGATTTTACTATTATATTACTTAAGTGGATCCAATATATTCACAAGGGTCCTCATAAGAGGAAGGAAGGAAAACAGATAGAAGAAGGCAATATAATTATAGATACAGAGATCAGTGTGATGTGCTTTGTAGAAGAAGAAAATAAATTTTCTTTACTTTCTTATGTTCTGTATTTGAATTAAACTAACAAAAGACAGATTAACAGGAAAATAGATATGGGGGCTTTAAAGTATACTTTTAATTTTAAAGTACTTTAAATTTGAAATTATAAGTTTTATAATTTTAAAATTAAAATTTAATTTTAATTAATTTAAAGTTTAAACTTTAAAATACTTTTAATTTTAAAATTAAAAAGTACTTGAATAAAAAATACTTTCAATTTTACATGCACAGGGGCTTCACAGGAAAGAAGTGAAAAATCCAAAGAGGCAATTAGCCTCAGGGGCTTGTATACCATTTTAACAAAGGGTGATGATTATGGAGAAGTGACTAGACAAAAGAATAGGGTTTTGGGCTTCTAGGTCTTGCCAGTTCCAATTTACTGTGTGAATAACTGAAGGGCAGCAAGATGAAGATTCTTAGATAGTGGCACACAAGCAATTGGAGCTAGGGCAGGACAAGAATGACGGCGTGCCTGTTCCTTTCTTCCTCTGAAATGCCGCTATTCCTAACACTGTGATACATTTACCTCCAGAAACTTTGTGAAACTTTTTACTTCTCATCCAGATTTCTGGAACTCCAAAATGTCAAAAATTTCCCCCTCTTAGTTGCCTCTGGGAGCCAGAATCCAGCCAGTTCTCAGAGATTTCTACCTGGTTGAAGAACTCGCATAAGTCACCTTATACAATGGCTAACAAAAAAATTCTTCTGTTGATGTGAATTTGAAAAATTCTTACAAATATCTGTGATAAATAAAATGCTTCATTCGAAATTTTCAACATTAAGAAATCATGGCTAGTGCAATACCAAAAGCTATGAGGTTTTCCCAGGCCACTCCTTATCACATCCATCTTACTCTTACTTGTTATAATGGGCATACAAATGCACAATGACATTAATAGCACCATTGAAAATAATCCCGGCCATTAAGCACGCATCTGCCTTCTTAACCTTGCCCTTAACAATAGATATCAATATCACTGTCAGTAACAGTGCCTTCTCACACAAAGAACCACCACCACAAGCATTTATCTCTGTCATTTATGTTATGCATTTCAATTCTTCCATTAGTGTCTTTTGTCAGGCTAATTATAAAGATCCTTTTCCATATTTGCCCCAGATCTAGGATTGATCTCTGAATCTGCAGATAATTCTGTCTTACTAATTGTAACCTTCCCTGTTGGAGACATTGGCCAGATGACGCCTAAATCTGGCAGGGAGTGACTATTGCCGGCATGAGGAGACAGGAACTCTGTCCAAGTTTGCCCTGGCTCAGTACTTTGGTGACAGTCACATGTCCACAAACTTAAATGGACTCAGAGTAGGATACTAACTTTTCTCTGATGCAGTGTCTCTTGTCCCTGGTGGCATATTGTAATCACTTTGAAGTCTAAAACCAAACAAGCCAACAACCAACAATAACAATAATAACAACAAAATCTACCTAGGTGACACACGCATCATTTATGTCAGAGTCTTGGAGGCTGAATTCGAGACTGAAAACTACTGTTCTGGAGTTTTAATAGGTCACAATGCACAGGACTCACTGCATTTTTTAATGCCACATTATCTATTAAGACTAACAGGTAGATACAATCTATAAAATTCCAGCATGACATACTGAAGCAGTGGACTTCCACCAGGGATGACTATGTCCCAGACATTTGGGAATGTCTGAAGACATTTTTGTTGATCACAACAGGGAAAGGGGATGTTACTGGCATATAATGGGTAGAAGGCAGAGATGCTAAGCTCCCTACGCTACAAAAGTCAGCTTCTAGTAACAAAGAATTATCCAGCCCAAATTGTCAATTGTCCTGAGGTTGAGAAACCTTGCCTAAAGGAAGGTGACTTTTTCTGTTTGTCAATAACCTATCTGTAAGATCTACTGAACTGAATTGCAAAGCTCCCAAAAGGTAAAAGGAGGTTCAGTACAGTTTTCTGTAAAAAGATTAGTAAGGAACTAGCTGATCGTTAAAAATCATCTTTATATTCTCCTTTACTCTACAAAAAGATGTTCTTAGTGAAGATGTGGATAGTCCAGATTTTATTAAATCTATTCTTCAGTTGGCTGGTGGGAAACTGGTCACTTCTCCAAACACTGGTCAAAAATATCTGAGGGTGTTCACACTTGCAGCAGATTCCAGATCTGCTGCAAATTTACATTTCCCAGCAGTTTCAATGCCATCCTTCTTGACAGCCTTCCCCCAAATAAATATTTCCTATAAAAAAATGAAAAGGGAAATAAACCAAATGAACAAGATACTCAGTCATTCACATATATAAGTCACATAATTTTACACTTGATCCTAGCTAAAAGGCCAAGAAGTGATGGTCACATGACCTTAGAGTAAAAAAATCCCTAATTATCAAACTGTTGTTCAGAGGGGTTGATATTGTCCAAAGTTTTACAGATAATGGGAGTGTTAGGACTGATATTCTCATCTCTTGATTATTTATCCATTGCCTTTTCCACTGGTCGGTATGCTTTTCAAATATGAATATTATGGCTAAAAAGCCAGTTTGGTCATGTCAAATTTAGCCATTGGAAGCTAATGAGTTTTTGGAAATTTTGCCCAAATAGGGTTAAGAATATCATCTGTTTTTTCAAACAGCAGTTATATCTCAATTGTGGAACAGTACATGCACTGGACTCTGATAGCCTGATGGAGCAGGCGATATTTTCCAAAGATGACTGCTGCAAATATTCTCTCCTATATGTTCTTTTTACAACGTGACTGTGAAGCTACTTAAGAGCATGGTGAGGTCTATTTCACCTGCCCTTCAACCTGGGCAGACTCTGTCAATTTCCTTGTCCAGTACAGTACTGTGTAAGTGATGTGCGTGATTTCCAATGTTACTTCAAAAAACTGCCATGCATTTGCACCTTTTTACTACTCTTGGGTGTTCACTCTTAGAACCCAGCCACCATGCTAGGAGAAAGCCAAGCTACCTATAGGTGTCCAAGCCAAAAGCCCCAGCTGCTGTCACAATAGACAGCCAACATCAGCTGTCAGATATGCGAGTGAGTCAACCTTCAGATGATTCCAGCCCCCAGGCATCAAGTCACCTCTTGCATTCAGGCTGTTCCAGCTAATGACATGTGGAACACAGATACAAAGTCTCTGCTTAGTCCTTCCAGAATTGCAGACTTATGAGCAAAATAAATGATTGTTGGTGTTTTAAACTACTAAGCTTCAGGTGCTTCGTTACCTTATAGTAGATCACTGAAACACCTGGCATTATTAAGCTTTTGAATCCTACAACAAACCTAACTTCTTGTGACCATATTTGCTCACAATATATTTTTAATGATTATTTATGCAATAATTAGTTGAATCTATACTGTGCTCACAAAGAAGTTCTAGATTTGGTTTGTCAAATATTACAAACCCTGTAATGATTGTCCATTAATCAATTAGCATTCTGCATCATGCATCAGCTTTCATAAGTATGTTAAAAGTGGAGTCTGCTCCTCAGAGATAGATCTACCATCTATTGCCGAACATACTGAACTTCTAAGCCTAAGAGACCCAGAACCTGAAGGGTGGTAAATTCATCACTATAGGCCGGGCACGTTGGCTCATGCCTGTAATCCCAGCACTATGGAAGGCCGAAGCAGGCAGATCACTTGAGGTCAGGAGTTCAAGACCAGCCTGGCCAACATGGTGAAACCCTGTCTCTACTAAAAATAAAAAATATATAAAAAATAGCCAGGCATGGTGGTGTGTGTCTGTAATCCCAGCCTCTTGGGAGGCGGAGGAAGGAGAATCGCTTGAACCCATGAGGTGGAGGTTGCAGTGAGCCAAGATTGTGCCACTGTACTCCAGGCTGGGTGGCAGAGCAAGACCCCATCTCAAAAAAAGAAGAAAAAATTCATCACCATAGAGGAACCTATCCTTTCAGTACTTGGTGGACAAACAGTCTTTTCTCTGATACATGAACTTTATGGAAAAACTTAAATCTCAACTCCAATGATATCCTTTTCTTCACATCTGAGAATTTTATATTTGATGGATCACTCAGTACAGATGAAGTAAAAAACTAAATAATTTTGACATGCTCTTGGAGACCATGCTTAGATATAGAGTTACAAACACTATTTTCCAAACCCTAGTTACATCTGTAAATCAGCCAAATCTCTTCATAATCAGGCATATGTTTTTGTGAGAAGAAGTACCATTTTTTTATGTTGGCTGTCCTCGATGAAAGCAGAATATGTGTCATATCAGCTCACCAAGGAACTCCAGGCCAAGTGTTTTCGATTTATGGAGTCTTAGATGTGGTCTACAATGGGTTAATTACTCTTAGGAGCAGAACGCATCTCATAGATCAAAGCAATATTTGAGATTTATTTGTGCTAGTAAAATAACTCACAATAATATGAGATAATTTCTTCTAAGGCTATAGTCTCTTACACTTGAAAAATAATCCCTTTTGTTAATATTTTTGTTGGGAGCCAAGGATATAAATTGAGGATGGTTTTCTTGAGAAATAAAGTTTTTTAAAGTAAGAACTATTTTGAAGTATAAAACCAGGATGAAGATAGAAAGGGAGGGGAAAAGAATGTGAGAAGACAAGTCTAACCTGGGCCAAACACTTAATTTAAATTAAGACAGCTTGATAATGGTGCAAGGATTAAAAAATAGACCAAGGAAGCAGACAGCCCCCAATCAACTAATGCATTTAAGTAAACTTAACAGATGACAGAACTACTACTGTGAATCATTGGGAAAAGGATAAAATGTCAATTAAATATATTGGAACAATAGATTATCCAAAGCAAATAAAGAAATTGGGTTCCTATATCGTATGATTATTACTCAAAAATCAATTCCAAATGGTTTAACTACTTAAAAATAAAAGACAAACTTTAAACTTATAGACAAAAATGTAGGTCAGAAAGTTTATGACCTCAGGGCAGAGAAATATTTCTTGAAATAATGCAAAAAGCATAAAGCTTAAAGGAAAAGACTGATAAATTCAACTATCCTAAAATTAAGACATCTTAGGCAAAACACAAGTCACAAGATAGAAGAACATATTTGGAATAAAAGTGATTGACAAAGCTTGATTATTAAAAATATACAAAGAAGCCCTAAAATCAGTAAAAAAAAAAAAAATAAAATAAAATGGGAAAAACATAGAAACCAAATATTTCAAAGGAAAGGTAACACAACCAATAAAAATAAGAAAGCGCTCAACTTTATCTGTAATTAGAAAATGCAAAATTAAAATGAAAACTAAGATCCAAATTAAACCAGTAGCTTGTCAAAGAGTAAAGTCTGATTTTAACAAGTATTGACAAGACAGTGAGTCAATGGGCAAGATTGTACATCGATGTTGGGAATATAAATAAGGAAACTATTTTGGAAAACAATTTAGCATACTCTAATAAATTTGAACATATGCAGAGGCTATAAAACCAGCAATCCTCCCTGTAGAGAAATCCGTGCCACACTTTACAAGGAGATGTACAAACATGCATAAATGCATTGCTTATGATAAAAACCATGGAACCAACCTAAATCTCTATAGACTTTAGTATGAGTAAATATATTGTAGTTTATTCCACAATGGAATATTATAAAGCAGTGGAAATGAAGGCATTGTAGCTATACATATCAATATGAATATGTAGCAATGTATATCAGTACATAATGCCACACAAAAAAGTCATGGGAAAATAGTCACTGTGATTTAATACTTTTAAAAATGTATTATAAAACATGTAAGTATAAAAACATGTCAAATAAAATGAGATATTGTTTACAGGAACTTATATAAATAGAAAACTATGAAGAAAAACAAAAATGATTAATGATATTACAGATATTAATTACCTCCAGAAGGAGGTAGGAGGAAACAGTCAGGTACTGATACCCAGAGAGCTTTAAGACTATGTTTTGTTAAGCTAGGTGATTGGTTCACAATGTTCATTTTTATCAACAGTTTAAAATTTATACAAATGTGCTATATACACTCTTATCTAAATGATATATTTCAAAATTTTAAAAAAGAGAATAGATTTCATGCTATCTAATGACAGGTTTCACATCTAAACTTTCTGATATCATTGTAAGCTAGGAAACTGAACCAGGTTGATTAACTTTCATTTCCGAGTAGCATTCATAATTAACTGTTCTGTGTTAACACAAGATGAGCTTGGTTCCTGTTACCCAAGCTATAAATAGATAAGCAAAGGTTATTGTGAGGGGAAAACAATGCCCAAGACTGGGAATATTTATTTTAAAAGATGTTCTCTTGGCTTTTGCCTTTTCAGCCTAACCCTGTCCTAAATATCCCCAGAGGATAAGGTCCCCATCAAAGCTTTTCCCACATATATCTACGTGCTTGTCAATCTCGACCTTTTACTCTAGAGCGCATGATGAACCAACCTCCTGGTTTCTCATGGCTGACCTTTAGCTTATCCCTGTTGTTATTATTACTACGCTTAATTTATTTTCCTTCATTAGACATAAGCAAAATGGGAAGACGGCTTCACAAATTTTTTTTTCAATTGATAAAGATCTTCTGAAGCTAAATCCATAATTTTACTTTAAATACATTTAGAGGTCAAAAATTACACCAAATCTTTGCTCTTAGGAATCCCATTTGATGAGACTAGAGACATTCATAGTGTTCCACAGGGCAGCTGTTGACCACAATTGAAGCACTGGAGATCTAAAGACACCCACAGTGCATGAAATCCCACTTTAAGTGTATATTCTGCTTGAGGAATTCTAAAAGTATAAACAGCTTTTTCAGTTGCCTTTTTTTCACTCTTCTTAGGTTGTAGTTATTAAATCTGAGACCACAAATTTAGGTTTACAAAAAATATAAATTTATTTTTCTGTGACATTAATATTCTATAGTTGAAATTAATTTCTATTTGAGCTCACATTTCACCTAGTGGCAGAAGCTTAAGTTTAGCCAATTTAGTGTATTTACAGTTAAAATATTTTGTTCCACTCCCCTACACCTTTTTCACTTAGATTTGCATCTACTTTCCATAGGGTATAGGTGTGCACAGAACTGACATTTGTGAGACGTGCAAATCTGGTCTATGGTTTATCTATGCTGATGCTACTGAGATGGGTGTTTTCCACCTGGTCTCCAGCTATCAGCCGATGCAGCTCACGCTATATCTTCTTTATACTATCCATTAGATGCTTTCAGGACCTGAACCATGGAAAAATATTACTTTTTTCTCTTTTCTCTTCTGAGGCTGTCTCAGTATGTCTCAGTAGATCTGCCTCAAACCTATCTGAGATACATCAAGAACATATTTCTAATCTTCTACTTTCATGCTCTATGGGGATATAAGTGGATTGCTGGGATAGTGTTGTTTTCTAGTCTCTCCTCTGCTATTAAGTCCCTCTATTATATGGAAATATTATTCTTTCCTGGGAAAAATCTGAGAAGTGAATTGTTAGGGCTCATGGATTCTTGAGACTTGGAATCATTCTTCTCTGCTGATAAAGTCTGTACACTTGTCATGCAAAGCTCATTCTTCCCTTATTATAAATTCTAAGAAAAACTCATTGGTTAAAATGCCAAAGCTCATGCATTCAGACTTATGTTATACAGCCCTTCTTAGTTTGTCAGCTATACTAAGATACATCCAATTCCAGTGTTGAATTCCTCAAAATATTGCCAGGCAACCTGGTGATATTAATAAAGCAAAATTAAGTTTATTGGAGGTTATTACAGTTGGAGAGAACATCATCTTGAGAGTATCAGAAGCAGCTCAGAAGGGGAAGTCAGAAGTAGAGTATTATAGCACTTTGGGGTTTTGGGCTTAAGCAATCTAAGGTTGGTCTTTCAAAGTGGGTAGCTGACTAAACTGGGCAAAATCCATGCTATAATGGCCATATTAGTTGTCAGTGAAGCATGTGTTCTGAAGTATGTCTGCATAGATGCCTCTGTTTGCTAAGCAAGCGTTTGCCAAGGTGAGAAGGCTGTTGTCTTTCATAAACTGAGTTTTAGAAATTTCTTCAAGCAAACAGTGGAGTTATTTATATTATCTTTCTGGGCAAAGTTTTTCTGGAAGAAATCAGTAAGTCATGTTGACATAGGTGATCAAAAGTCTTATGTGAGTCATATTGACATAGAAGTTCTCCAATTTAACTTGTTTAGACTCAAACTTGTATTCACACTAAATTAAAAAGTTATTCTTTGCAAGCCAGACACTCAAAATACCTCAGGAATTCCAGAAAATATCTTTTATGAAACAGGGCATCGGAAAATGATTTTCAGAGATGATATCTTAAAGTGAGTCTTGAAAAATGAGAAGGGTGTAGAAAAATAGAAAAGAGTAAGAAGAAGAAACAGAAAAGAATAAGAAGACAATTAGGAGAAAGAGTACGAGTTGAAGCCCCAGTGATGGCATTTGTGAAGAACAATGAAGAGAATATTTTGACTGAGAAAACCATCTAACTTTGAGGGAATAAGTTTTTTTTTTTTTAAATTTTTTCTGAGTACATCAAAACCAGATTATGATGGGCCCTACATGCATAATTAAGGGATCACTATATCTCTATTTACATTTATAATTAGGGCTTCCCAAAGATCTTTACATTTTTTGAATCTCATGATGTGTTTGTTTTCAAACATACCCCAGATCACATTGTTTTAGGGGTGGTGGGGACGGGGGAGATGACTTTAGAGGTAGTAATAAATCACCTAACAGTATTCTGCACATAGCAGGCATTCAGTAAGTAGTAGTTGATATTATTATTATATTTTCTTAAGCATTAAGAAAAGATTTTAGTGGCATTGTAATCAGGCATGCAGAAATGGTTGAACCCTATGGACATGAAAAAATAGTGAAACAAGAATTACAATTTGATTAATAGCTGCACACATGCACTCAAGGCTATAGGTTTAAATGTACATTTGGATCATGAAGCTTAGGCCCACTCTTTGAAAAGAAAAATAATAGATGAGCAGTAAGAAAAATTAAGTTTATTTACTCACTTATGTACATGTTACCAGAGAAGAGAATTTGAGTTGGCAAGATTCCTAAGGGAAATCCCTATTGATATTTTTATCTTTTCCTCCCTGAAGGGAAAGAAACCAGGCAAAAGGAGCCTGGAGCCTGTGTTCCTGTGTTTTGTTGTTGTTGTTTGTTTAGAACACAGTGACTCTGCCTGCTGGCAACTATAATCTAATTTATGTCCTGAAACTCTGACCAGCCAGATTAACTACTCCCATGCTTTGGGACAGAGCAGCTAAGAAACAGGTAGACAGAGGTATGAAAAGAAGACAGGGTACTGCTAAGTTTCCTGACCCCTACGTTCTTCTGTTTTGGTCCTCTGTACAAATTCACTTGGGGCGAGGATGTGAATTTAGGATAGATTGATGATGATTTTCAAGAGACCTAGAAATTTCTCATTCTGCCCTGTGTATCACTTTCCTCTCCATGGGATTCCCAAAGGTGCTATATCCACAATGAATAAGACAAGAAAGGGGACCAGGCTTGCTTTATTAATAGCTGTGCAAGAATCTAATACTCACAGTGGAAAACTCCACATTAAAAGCTGAGCTGGCAGATTAGGATGAAGATCCCCGATCGTTTTCTAAATCTACATTTTGAGATTCTGCACTATTTGGATGGTCATACAGAGAAAGGAAATATGGGGAGAACAATATGGCCATGTCTACACTATATATCTGAATTAAAATTCCCTGGATGGCCATCAGCACCAGATGGGCAGAAAGGAGGAGTCTGCATTTGGTTTTCACGACCTATTAAAATATATTTTCCTTTCTCACTAGAAATCATGACCCATTAATATTCCAAGCTCTGAACATTTATGCTAGTAATACTTCTTCCATTAAGCAGAAAAAAAATGAACAGTGGAGCCAGAGAAGGGGTTGAAATCTCTTTCTCCCTACTAGAGTTTCAGGCATTTGCTTTAGAAAGGCAGGAGGAGATCTGTGAGGAAGAGAGTATTGAGAAGCATGCTTCTGATCTTACCATACATACATCATTTTTCCCTGCAGTCTCTTTAGCTGGTCAACTCTAGGCTACTGATTTCATTATACCATCTGGCCATCCAGTTAAAGCCTGGGTGGAAGGACGTTACTAGTGACAGAATTTAATCTCCATAGGAGCAGAATATATCTGTAGTTTTTAGTGTATGACATAGTGCTTGAAAAGTATTTGTTGAGCTGAATGCATGACTGCTAGTTTGCATGTATTGCCCATTCTTTGAGAACTGCTGAATCAGGGTTCACATATACCTGCCCTCATTTGCAGGTACATATGATCTGGGTTATTTTCTTGCCTGGTGGAAAGTGTGGCAGACTTTCTAGCAATTCTCTTTTTCTCATGCCCTTTCACTCAGATGCCATGAAAGCTAAAATCTCACCTTCCCAGGCTACTTTGCTATTTGGGGTAGCCACGAGGCTCACTTGTGGCCAATGAGGAGTAAGCAGAGGTCGGCTATCATGTCTCTGAAAAGTTTTTGCTCTATTAATAAAAAAGAAAGACATAAATGATGCTACCTTGCTCTCTTCTTTCTGCCTCAAAATGGAAATTTGTCTAATATTTGGGCAGCCATCTAATGCCCAAATCTGAAAGTGAGATTGAGAGCGTCATAAATGTCAGCACTGACACCTTTAAGCTGAACAATACAGGCAATTGCCTATATCTAACACTGTTGCCACGTGAGAAAAATAAACCCTTACTAATTTAAGCTAATAGAAGTTTTTCGTGTAGTCATTAACATTCTTGACTGTTGCAGAACTTATCTGGGAAGAAAACAGAAAAAAATCATAAAACTCAATCACCCAAATGGATCACATCTGAGTTGAAATATGAACATCGTTTTCCTTTTTGCAATATAAACATATTCAATCTGCATCTGTGTGATACTTTCCCCAGGTGCACAAGAGGGAAGATGGAAAGTGTGGCTTCTCTGGTTTTTTACTTTTGAGTTCAGGAACAAACATAGAAAAATCATTCTCCATAGAAAAGAAAAAACTGGGATTCAAATTTCAAGTGTCTGACTTTATTCTGTACCCAGGGCCCTGATCCTTGAAGCTTGACTTCCCACTCAGGTTTCACAGGCCTAGATGTCTGAATTTTGAAAAGGTGCTTTGTATTGCAACAATGTGGCTGCACACTGCATTTCTTTTATGTATTTACACTGTTATATATTTCTTCATCAAGAACAGAACAGATATACCAAAAAAGAAATACGTTGGCCAGGCGTGGTGGCTCACGCCTGTAATCCCAGCACTTTGGGAGGCTGAGGTGGGTGGATCACAAGGTCAGGAAATCGAGACCAGCTTGGCCAACATGGTAAAACCCCGTGTCTACTAAAAATACACAAATTAGTCATGCATGGTGGCACATGACTGTAGTCCCAGCTACTCAGGAAGCTGAGGAAGGAGAATCACTTGAACTCGGGTGGCGGAGGTTGTAGTGAGCTGAAATCACACCACTGCGCTCCAGCCTGGACGACAGAGGGAGACTCTGCCTTAGAAACAAACCAACCAAAAAAGCAAAAAAAAAAAAGAAGTTAATGAAATAATACATCTTAAGGAGTTATGGTTTATACTAAGACAGCTGGCTTTAGCATTTTAAAATACCATATTATTCTAGATTATTGTGCTTCCAGGCAATGGCTATACATTTCAGTCAGCTCACCAGCAAAAAACATAGGGAGTTAGACAAATTTGAAATTGGATTCTGGTTCCACCATTTATAGTGATATGAGTCACTTGCAGCTAGTATACTGGTTAGTTCTTAAGACTGTGACTTCAGACAAATAATTAAACCTATCTTAATCTCAGTTTTCACAGCTGCAAAGGAATTACTAAAACCAGTCATTAAAATTGTGGTAAAAAGGAAGGAAATATACTTGATATATACTATCAGCTATCATTGTTATTAATTAGAACTTGACAGACAAATATCCACTCTTTCTGCATTATGGTTTGTCAGAATGTCCACAGGTTCACTCTTTCTAGGATGAGACAGGGGAAGGATAACGACAAACCAAACCACTACTCCAGATCTTCAGTCTACACTCCTCCACATTCCCAGGCAGCTGCTTAAACCATTTCAAACAACAGCAATTTAGGAAACAGGTTAATCTGAGTGACGATGACCTTTGTTAAGCTATCTCCAGGATCCCAGAGGTTGTCAAGGCTGAAAGTCAGAGGTGAGAGGGAGGTCAGAATCAGTCCCTTTTGGAAGTCAAAGGTGCAGATCAGTTGGAGAAAGCGGGAGTTTCCCTGAAGAGGCCCTATACTTGATGACAGAAAGAGGAAAAGCAGATGTTTCCTCACCATCCACCTTCACTGCTACCTCCTCTGCTCCTCTGTAGATTAAAGGCTTAAACAGCTGTACTCTTTGTTAGTTTATTCATCTTGGATAAAGGAATTCTAGAAAAGTTCTTTATGTAGTACAGCTTGTCCAGGAGGTATAGATTGTGTCAAAAAAGTGTGCCTGCCAGATTGTTTTGCTGAATAAGCCAAGCTGATTTTCTGGAACTGACAATCATAGAGTAGCAGTTTCCAACGTTTGTAACCTATCCTATAGAATGTGAAAGGCAAATCAGGCAAATCCCAAAGATAGATTTACTTATTTATTTATTTACAGAATCGAGGAATTGAGATGGGGATTTGTCTGAGTCTGGGAACTTACCTTCAATGAACTCAGGTTCTCCCAAGACAAGGTGGGCTTAGAAGAGACCTCAATTATCATTTGAAATCTACTATTAAATAGCCATGGTTTCTTAGGGATCATACAACATTTGTGGATCTTCTGCTACTCCATCTATAACACGAGCTTGAGTGTTTTCAGTTATGAGCAAGGATACTACCAGATCTAATGCTATAAATCTTTGATTAAAAATGGAAGCATTGCAAATTTAGCTGATGAATGATGATATGTAAATAGATACAACACCTTTCCTTGTCTTCATCATTACAAGAATGGCATCATGCTATATGTTTCTGGACTGGAATATGCCTTTCAGTGTACCTAAAATTGCCCCTTTCAAGATACACAAGCAACTATGTGTCAAGATTTTCGGGTGATAAATTTCTACCACTGTCAGATTTATTTGCAAGCAGATAATAGATTATTAATCCCTGGGGCTTATACTTAGTACAGGGTAGGTTATTTCACTAGACCCTGTTATTTTGGGTTGAAGAAATACAGAGATGTATGTATTCTACTGCTATAAAAAAACACAGACGTCAAAGGACTGTAAACTAGCACAGGCCTGCAGCGCCACCTGTTGGCTGTTGTGTTAATATAATAATCACAGAGGTCTAAGCTTTCAGAAAAGAAATCTTCTTATCTCCAAAGTTAAAAAGAGGCAGGGTATGCGCAGGCCAAGTTTAAGTTAAACTCACTTTTATTTGAAAAGAAAAAAAAATGTGTCCCTAGAAAATGGGTGAGGCTACTTAATTCTGGATGGCAGTGAGATGACCACTGATTTTCATTTACTTTATTTTTAAATGAAGCACTAGAGGAAAATGGAAAGATGGGATAATAAAATTTCAAAACTGGATAAGTTTTTAAGTAATGATATAACCTCCTCACTGTGTAGATGAAAAAAACAGAATGGAATGTATCCCATAACAAGAAGCTGTGTATCCCAGAGCTACAGAGCTTGGTAGTGAGGCTGCCGGAATGAAAACTAACTTCAGATTTAGTTCACAGTTCCGTCTGGGTAGCTTTCTTTAAAAAGGTGCATTTTAAGAGATCTTCATGTTCTTTATTTTTACCAGAATTATAATGAGTATCGGGGCAGTTCTTGCAATATCCTTATTTAAATTTACAGAATTGTGGAAGTAATAATTAGTTATTAACCCTCCGTTCTATCTGCCTGTTAAAAACTTTCAACAACTGTTAACATGCTTATGGAATCTAAACTTGCCAAAAACAACTTTTTTTTTTTCCTCCTTCCTTATGTTTCTCAGCCATTCATTCCCTTCCTCCCACTAGGAGAGAAGGATTTTTTGCGGTATGCGGATGAGGGGCTGTGGTTCAATTGAGACATATGTGGTTCCAGTTCCTAGGTTGTGGTTCCCTGAAAATGCAAATTGCTCACTTGAGACAACCAAGAGCCAACAACAACAACAACAAAACTTCCAACTTGCTCTCCTATCCTAATCACATCTCCAGGCCTATCTGAAAGGGATGGAAACTCAATTGAGAAATGGGTCATAGCACATGCAAGATCTGACACAGGGTAAAAAGTTAGCAAATACCACCCTCAGTAATAAAAGACCAAAGGAGTCCAGTAGGGCTCAGAAGCACCATTTTGGACAGAAGTCAGAAACATCTACCAGGAATAATATTTAGAATTTGTAAGTTTTTCAAAATTAAAATTGCTTATGTTTTTATTTTATTTTACTTTAAGTTCTGGGATACATGTGCAGAACGTGCAGGTTTATTACATAGGTATACATGTGCCATGGTGGTTTGCTGCACCCATCAACCCTTCACCTATGTTTTAAGACTGCATGCATTAGTTATTTGTCCTAATGCTCTCCCTCCCTTTGTCCCCCACCCCCCAACAGGCCCCATTGTGTGATGTTCCCCTCCCTGTGTCCATGTGATCTCATTGTTCAACTCCCACTTATGAGTGAGAACCTGCGGCGTTTGGTTTTCTGTTCCTGTGTTAGTTTGCTGAGGATGATGGTTTCCAGCATCATCCATGTCCCTGCAAAGGACATGAACTCATGCTTTTTTATGGCTGCATAGTATTCCATGGTGTATATGTGCCACATTTTCTTTATCCAGTCTATCGTTGATGCACATTTGGGTTGGTTCCAAGTCTTTGCTATTGTAAATAGTGCTGCAATAAACATATGTGTGCATGTGTCTTTATAGTACAATGATTTATGATCCTTTGGGTACATACCCAGTAATAGGATTACTAGGTCAAATGGCATTTCTGGTTCTAGATCCTTGAGGAATTGCCAAACTGTCTTCCACAATGGTTGAAATAATTTACACTCTCACCAACAGTTTAAAAGCATTCTTATTTCTCCACAGCCTCGTCAGCATCTGTTGTTTCCTGACTTTTTAATCACCATTATAACTGGCATGAGATGGTATCTCACTGTGGTTTTGATCTGCATTTCTCTAATGAACAGTCATGATGAGCTTTTTTGCATATGTCTGTTGGCTGCAGGAATGTCTCCTTTTGAGAAGTGTCTGTTCATACTCAGAAGACTTTTATCTCATTATGCTGCTCTCAGCTTGCCTAGCAAAGCTTGAAAACAAGACTTAAATAGATCAAACTGTTTTTAAGTAACTTATCTACATCTTAGAACAAGATTTGGAATATGTGCAGGAATACAAAAATATCCATCCCCCAAAAAGGTAAAATGTATAATGTCTGGCATCCAGTCAAAATTTATCATTTTGTAAAGAAACAAGATAATACAGCTATAATGAAGACAAAAATCAATCAGTTAAAACTGATCTGGAATGACACAGAGGAGACAGATGATAGTTAATAAGAACACTAAACCAGTTATTGTAACTATAGTTCATATGCGCAAGAAGCTAGAGAAAAGATTTAAGATGTTAAGCAGAATTGTGAGGATATGTATTTTTTTTTAAAAAGACCCAAATCAAACTTCTAAAGATAAAAACTACATAAAGAGAAGAAAAGATTAGTTAACACAAAAACATAGCAATCAAAACTATTAAAAGGGAAACAAACAGGAAAAAAGAAAAACACTGAAAAAGAAGAGTATCAGTGAGCTGTGGGACAATTTTAATGGCCTAATATACATGCAATTGGAGTTTACAATGGGAGTAGGGAAAGAAAAAACTGTCTGGAGACATGAGACAAAAAACTTTCTACTGATAAAAATTAAAGGTCAATGTAACTGAGAAGCTCAATGAACTCAAATGACAAGATACATAAGGAAAATTGCAGCACCACATATTATAATTATTTCCTTAAAACAAGTGGTAAAGAGAAAATGTTTTAAGTAGTCATGGAACAAAGAAACATTTTATGTAGAGGAAAAAAGATAAGGATGAGAGCAGAAGTCTTGTTTGAAACCATGCAATATAAAAGACAATTTTATGTGTTAGTAACATTTTTAGAGTACTGAAAGAAAAAAGGGACAACCTTGAATTCTTGAACTAACAAAAATACCTTTAAAAATGAAAGTAAAAGAAAAGCTTTTTCAGGCATACCAATGCTGAAATAATTCATTTATAACAGTTCTGAACTATAAAAAATGCTAAAGGAAATTCTTCAAGCAAAAGGAAAGTAATACCAGATGGAATTCTGGATCTATACAAAAGAATAAAGAGCACCAAATAAGATAACTATGTGGGTTAATATAAATACATTTTGGTTGTTATTTAAGTCTCTGTAAAAGATAATCAACTGTTGAAAGCAAAACAATAAGAATATATTATAAGATTTATAAGATTTCTAAAAACAAGATGTCTGGAAACAATAGCAAAAAACCAGGAGAATAGAAATGGGTATTTCTATGTTTTGTGAGGTCTTAATACAAAAGGAGGTGCAATAGTACTTAAAGATATACACTGATAAGATTGAATATTATAAGCTCTAAAGCAAACACTAAAATAGCACTAACTAAAACTAATAAGCCACAGATAAGATAGAATCATATGAAATACTCAGTTAATTCAAAAGAAGACAGAAAAAATACCAAAAATATACAAGTCAGGAAAAAGAAGTAAATTTGTCTTTATTTTGCAAGATAGTGTAATCATCTGTGTAGAAAGTTTAATGTAATCTACAAATCACTATGAATATTAGCAAGTGAGTTCAGCAAGGTCAGTGTACAAGATTAACATAAAGAATCAATTGCATTTCTACATACTAGCAACACAATTGGACATTAAAATTTAAAAATGCCATTTACAATATCAAAATATGAAATATATAGAAATAAATCTGACAAAAATGTATAATGCTTGCATACTGAAAACTACAAAAAAATTGCTGAGAGAACTTAAGGAAGTCAAATAAATAGCGAGAGATGGCACCTTCATGATTAGAAGATGACTTATTTTTAAGATATCAATTCTCCAAATTAATCTATGGATCCAACACATTCTAAGTCAAAATCATAATAGGCATTTTTTGGGTAGAAGTTTACAAGCTGATTCTAGAAATCATGTGAGAATGTAAAGGCTCTAGAGTAGCAAAGTAATACTAATAAATAATAACCTTGAAAAATAAAAATAAATTTGAAGAACTTACACTACCTGACTCCAATAGTTATATATTTAGATAGATATAATAATCAAAACCATACTATATTGGTGTCAACATGGACAACTTAACAAATGAAGCATAAGATAGAGTCCATAAATAGAGTTCCTCATGTATGGTTAATTGATTTTCATTAAAATTACAAAGGCAATTCAGTGGAGAAAGGATAGTGTTTCAACAAAGGTTTCTGGAATGATTAGATATCCATTTGCAAAAAAACAAAACAAAAACAAAAAAAAATTATTGATACCTTGTACCATATACAGAAATTAACTTGAAATGGATATAAAAAAGATGTAAAACTTAAAACTACAAAACTTCCAGAAGAAAAATATAGAAGAGATTGTATGACCTTGGGTTAGGCAACTATTTCTTAGACCAACACCAAAGGCATGATCCGTTAAAAAACAAACAAATTGGACTTTATCAAAATTAAGAATTTCTGGCTAGGTGTGGTGGCTTATGCCTATAATCCCAGAACTTTCAAAGGCAAGGCAGGTGTATCACTTGAGGTCAGGAGTTCGAGACCAGCCTGGGCAAGATAGAGAAACCTCATCTTTACAAAAAATAGAGAAATTAGCCTTGTGTGGTGGGATATACCCGTGGTCCCAGCTATCGGGGAGGCTGAGGTGGGAGGATCATTTGAGCCTGGTTGTTGGAGGTTGCAGTGAGCCAGGATCATGCCACTGCACTCCAGCCTGGGCGACAAGCCAGAGACTTTCAGACCCGTTCTCAAAAAAAGAAGAAAAATTCTGCCCTTCAGAAGATACTATTATATGGAAATAAAAGAGAAGATGTATATTGAAAAAATATATTCACAAATCACAGCCAATAATGAACTTGATTCAAGAATATATAAATCACTCTCAAAAATAACCAATGAAAAAATACATAGGTTAAAAGAAAATTGGACAAATAACATGAACAGACAATTCACTAATATATAAACATACAGCACATAAATATAAAAAACATGTTCAACATAATTGGTTATTCAAAAAATGCAAATAAAACCGTATGTGACACTACCACCCATCTATTAGGATGTCTAAAATTTAAAAGAATAATCATGTCAAGTGTTATTGTGGGTGTAAAGAAACAAACTCCTATACTGCTGCTGGGAATGTAAAACGTCCCAATCAGTTTGGAAAACAGTTCGGAAGCTTCTTAAAAAGTTAAACATATGCCTACCATATAACACAGCTATTTCACTTCCAAGTATTTACACATGACAAGTGAAAGGCTACCTCCAAACTTTTACATGCATGTTCATAGCAGTTTTAGTTGTCAGAGATCTAAACTGGAAAATATCCATTTGCCTATCAACAGATGAATGGATAAATGATGATATACCTAAACAATAGATTAGTACTCCTCAAAAAAGGGAACGAACTACTGATACACAAAAACATGGCTAAATCTCTAATTATGCTGAATGAAAATGGCCAGACAGAAAAAGAATACCTACTGAAGGATCCCATTTGTATAAAATTCTAGTCAATGTCAACTAAACTGTAGTAACAGAAAGCAAATCAGTGGTTACCAGAGAATGGGGAAGGGGCAAGGAGGGTCAGAAAAGAAGGATTACAAAGGAGAATGAAGAAACTTGTACCTTGTCTTGATTTTGTTGATGGTTTCATTGGTGTGTACGTACGTCAAATAAGTGTAAAGTTGTACACTTAAATATGCGCTGCTTTTTATGTCAAGTAAATTTCCACAAAGCTGTTACATATTTTTTGAATGAGGTACAAAATAATTTATAAAAGTCATGAAGCAAAGAATTGTCCATTGAAACAATCATAATATTCAAGATTCTGCCTTATGCCAAAAATAAGGATTTGGTTATCATTCGTAACTATCATATGAACTCATAAAACCAACCACTTTGAGGAACCCAAAGATTTCCTTCTCTAGGGATGGTAATCACAAAGGCACTGGATTTCACTTTGCTGTTTCTCACCTTCTCAGATTATAAATAACAGGGTAGGGTAGAATATTTTAGTACACCATGCAAATGCCAGTATATGGTGGAATCAACAGCTAAGATGCATCTCCCATTCTGATGCTCCTTCATGCTTCCAGGACTTATGGCTCCCTCCACATGCATTACATATGCTAGTGTTTGGCTACCTCTCTGGCAAATGTTCATGTCTCTTCCATTTCAGGTTACGAATGCTAGACCTCATGACTTCTGTCTACTTTATTCTATTTTCCTTTTATCATGTTCCCTTTGCTTGGGGAGCAGTTTTGGATTCTTCTCTCTTCTCACTCTGTTTCCTTTAACCTTTTATCTTCGATTCATTGTGGGTCTTTCTTCTTTCCTACATTAATAGCACTTGTGTACCTCACTGGTCTCAACTTACCCACTTCTTTCATTAAAATCTTACTTCCTTCTTCCTGTCATAGTCAAGTGTTTTTTGTTATGCTCCTTTCTTTCTTCAAACTCATTTCAACAGTAGAAATAAAAGTAGTCCCATTATATATATAGAAATATATATTTTATATATTATATGTAGGAATATTATATATGTGTGTATACATATTGCTTTCCTACAATGTAAATATAAAACAAAAAAGAAAAACAAGGTTTTACACAAATATTAACAAATTAGTCTCTAAATTTGATGTAATCCAACAAAAATCCCTATGTGATTTATATCTGTGTAGCCATGCTACATATTATATAACAGTTATTTTTGTACATTTCTGGTGAAAGTGAAAGTTGGTAGAACAATCTTAGAAAAAGGATTTCCAGAATTTAGTGAACTTGATGGTCATGTACACATGGAACAGCATCCAGAATAGATATGATAATTGTGGTCTTTTTACACAACGGACTATACACAGCATTGTATTTCAGCTATGACTATGAACAAGCAGGGATCAATCTTACACAGAATGTTGAGCAAAAGAAGAAAAACACATAAAAGAATACAATGTGATTAAATTCATATAAAGTTCAAAAATAGACAAAATTAAGCTCTCCTCTTCTTGGATACGTGTTAAGTGGTAAATTATCCTGAAAAGCAAGTAAATAATTACTGTGAAATTCAAAATGATATTTTCCTCCAGGAGAAAGTGAGGGGTTGAGTTTGTGGGTGCTGTCATGCAGGTTATATTCTGTGGGGTGACAACACAGACATTCACTTTAGGAATTTTTGTTAAAGTCTTTTTTTTTTAAACTTTTTAGTGTGGGGTTTATATTTCACAAATATCAAAAAAGATCATACTACATATAATAATCTGCTTATTTTTTAGCTTGGCAATTAATAGTGATTATTTTCCCAGACAATTAAATAGGCTTTTAAAGATGAATCTGGCCAGGTGCAGTGGTTCATGCTAGCACTTTAGGAAACAGAGGCGGGAGGATTACTGGAACCCAGCAGTTTGAGGCAAGATAGTAAGACCCCGTCTATACAAAAAACAAAAACAAAAACAAAAACAAAACTAGCCGGGCATGGTGGCGTGTGCCTGTAGTTTCAGCTGCTTAGGAAGCTGAGATGGGAGGATCACTTGAGCCTGGTAGCTGGAGGCTACCGTGAGCCATGATAGGGCCACTGCACTCCAGCCTGGGTGACAGAGTGAGACACTGGCCCAAAAATAAAAATAAAAATAATAAAGACGGATCTTAGGGGGCACAAAGACGCAGTTCTCTCAGATGAATAAATCTAGAAATCTCAAGTACATTATGAGAACTACAGTTAATAATATTGAATTATATACTGGAAATTTGCTGAAAGAGATTTTAATTATTATTCCCCTCCCCCACTCCGCTTACCTCCCTGAAAAGAAGGAAAGTAACTCTGTGACATGATGGATATGCTAATTTACTTGATTGTAGTAATCACTTCACTACACATACATATATCAAAACATCATGTTGTACACCTTAAATGTATATGATAAAGAATAAATAAATACAAATGGATCTCAAAAGATGACCTTCAATCTATGGTACCATAATTGAGTTAAATGCTCACCCAATTTTCTATATTTTGACTTTGCTGTTCTTTTCTCTTATAAAATAGAGCACAATAGATCTACATATGTACAACTCTTTGCTTCATCTCCTATTGTTTCCTTAAGATAACATATTAGACGTGTAATAGTGGAGTCAAATAACATGCATTTAATAATCCATGAATATAAAGTCTATGAATATAAATACTCCTGCCGAGTTTTCCTCAAGAAATTTTCCATCAAGTGACACTTCTAACACCCTTTTATGAGAATGCTCATTTTCATTCACACTCACCAGCATGGCTATTAAAATGTCATTGCTAATTTGATAATTAACTAATTTAAGTTTCATGAGAGTAGAGACCTTTATATTTTTTACCAATATGACATCTTGCCCATACTAGGGTGCTCAATAAATATTTATTAACCAAAATAATTATATCTAACTTATTTTAATTGGCATGTATTGCTGAAAGTTCTCTTCGAGTTATTACTGTAAGTTGATATCTTCACAGATATTTTTCTTTCTTATATATTCTGGCAAATGACAATCATTATTACTTATTATTCAGGGGAATGCTTTTTTAAATATATAATTTAATTTCCATGGGTTTTTTTTATTTTTTATTTTATTATACTTTAAGTTCTAGGGTACGTGTGCACAACGTGCAGTTTTGTTACATATGTATACATGTTCCACGTTGGTGTGCTACACCCATTAACTCATCATTTACATTAGGTATTTTTCCTAATGCTATCACTCCTCCCTCCCCCCACCCCACGACAGGCCCCAGTGTGTGATGTTCCCCACCCTGTGTCCAATGGTTCTCACTGTTCACTTCCCACCTGTGAGTGAGAACATGTGGTGTTTGGTTTTTTGTCCTTGCGATAGTTTGCTGAGAATGATGGTTTCCAGCTTCATCCATGTCCCTAACAAAGGACATGAACTCATCCTTTTTTATGGCTGCATAGTATTCCATGGTGTATATGTGCCACATTTTCTTAATCCAGTCTATCATTGATGGACATTTGGATTGGTTCCAAGTCTTTGCTATTGTGAATAGTGCTGCCATAAATACACGTGTGCATGTGTCGTTATAGCAGCATGATTTATAATCCTTTGGGTATATACCCAGTAATGGGATGGCTGGGTCAAATGGTATTTCTAGTTCTAGATCCCTGAGGAATGGCCACACTGTCTTCCACAATGGTTGAACCAATTTACAGTCCCACCAACATTGTAAAAGTGTTCCTGTTTCTCCACATCCTCTCCAGCACCTGTTGTTTCCTGACTTTTTAATGATGGCCATTCTAACTGGTGTGAGATGGTATCTCATTGTGGTTTTGATTTGCATTTCTCTGATGGCCAGTGATGATGAGCATTTTTTCATGTGTCTGTTGGCTGCATAAATGTCTTCTTTTAAGAAGTGTCTGTTCTTATCCTTCACCCATTTTGTGATGGGGTTGTTTGTTTTTTTTCTTGTAAATTTGTTTGAGTTCTTTGTAGATTCTGGATATTAGCCCTTTGTCAGATAAGTAGATGGCAAAAATTTTCTCCCATTCTGTAGGTTGCCTGTTCACTCTGATGGTGGTTTCTTTTGCTGTGCAGAAGCTCTTTAGTTTAATTAGATCCCATTTGTCAATTTTGGCTTTTGTTGCCATTGCTTTTGGTGTTTTAGACATGAAGTCCTTGCCCACGCCTATGTCCTGAATGGTATTGCCTAGGTTTTCTTCTAGGGTTTTTATGGTTTTAGGTCTAACATGTAAGTCTTTAATCCATCTTGAATTAATTTTTGTATAAAGTGTAAGGATGGGATCCAGTTTCAGCTTTCTACGTATGGCTAGCAGTTTTCTCAGCACCATTTATTAAATGGGGGAATCCTTTCCCCATTTCTTGTTTTTGTCAGGTTTGTCAAAGATCAGATGGTTGTAGATGTGTGGTATTATTTCTGAGGGCTCTGTTCTGTTCCATTGTACTATATGTCTGTTTTGGTACCAGTACCATGCTGTTTGGGTTACTGTAGCCTTGTAGTATAGTTTGAAGTGAAGTAGGGTGATGCCTCCAGCTTTGTTCTTTTGGCTTAGGATTGACTTGGCAATGTGGGCTCTTTTTTGGTTCTATATGAACTTTAAAGTAGTTTTTTCCAATTCTATGAAGAAAGTCATTGGTAGCTTGATGGGGATGGCATTGAATCTATAAATTACCTTGGGCAGTATGGCCATTTTCACAATATTGATTATTCCTATCCATGAGCATGGAATGTTCTTCCATTTGTTTGTATCCTCTTTTATTTCATTGAGCAGTGGTTTGTAGTTCTCCTTGAAGAGGTCCTTCACATCCCTTGTAAGTTGGATTCCTAGGTATTTTATTCTCTTTGAAGCAATTGTGAATGGGAGTTCACTGGTGATTTGGCTCTCTGTTTGTCTGTTATTGGTGTATAAGAATGCTTTTTTGCACATTGATTTTGTATCCTGAGACTTTGCTGAAGTTGCTTATCAGCTTATGGAGATTTGGGGCTGAGTTGATGGGGTTTTCCACATAAACAATCATGTCATCTGCAAACAGGGATAATTTGACTTCCTCTTTTCCTAATTGAATACCCTTTATTTCTTCCTCTTGCCTGATTGCCCTGGCCAGAATTTCCAACACAATGTTGAATAGGAGTGGTGAGAGAGGGCATCCCTGTCTTGTGCCAGTTTTCAAAGGGAATGCTTCCAGTTTTTGCCCATTCAGTGTGATATTGGCTGTGGGTTTGTCATAGATAGCTCTTATTATTTTGAGGTACGTCCCATCAATACATAATTTATTGACAGTTTTTAGCATGAAGGGCTGTTGAATTTTGTCAAAGGCCTTTTCTGCATCTATTGAGATAATCATGTGGTTTTTGCCTTTGGTTCTGTTTATATGCTCGATTATGTTTATTGATTTGTGTATGTTGAACCAGCCTTGCATCCCAGAGATGAAGCCCACTTGATCATGGTGGATAAGCTTTTGGATGTGCTGCTGGATTTGGTTTGCCAGTATTTTACTGAGGATTTTTGCATCAATGTTCATCAGGGATATTGGTCTAAAATTCTCTTTTTTTGTTGTGTCTCTGCCAGCCTTTTGTATCAGGATGATGCTGGCCTTATAAAATGAGTTAGGGAGGATTTCCTCTTTTTCTGTTGATTGGAATAGTTTCAGAAGGAATGGTACCAGCTCCTCCTTGTACCAGTGGTAAAATTTGGCTGTGAATCCATCTGGTCCTGGACTTTGTTTGGTTGGTAGGCTATTAATTATTGCCTCAATTTCAGAGCCTGTTATTGGTCTATTCAGGGATTCAACTTCTTCCTGGTTTAGTCTTTGGGGGGTGTATGTGTCGAGGAATTTATCCATTTCTTCTAGATTTTCTAGTTTATTTGCATAGAGGTGTTTATAGTATTCTCTGGTGGTAGTTTGTATTTCTATGGGATTGGTGGTGATATCCCCTTTATCATTTTTATTGCGTCTATTTGATTTTCTCTCTTTTCTTCTGTATTAGTCTTGCTAGTGGTCTATCAATTTTGCTGATCTTTTCAAAAAGCCAGCTCCTGGATTCATTGATTTTTTGAAGGGTTTTTTGTGCCTCTATCTCCTTCAGTTCTGTCTGATCTTAGTTATTTCTTGCCTTCTGCTAGCTTTTGAATGTGTTTGCTCTTGCTTCTCTAGTTCTTTTAATTGTGATGTTAGGGTGTCAATTTTAGATCTTTCCTGCTTTCTCTTGTGGGCATTTAGTGCTATAAATTTCCCCCTACATACTGCTTTAAATGTGTCCTAGAGATTCTGGTATGTTGTGTCTTTGTTCTCATTGGTTTCAAAGAACATCTTTATTTCTGCCTTCATTTCATTATGTACCCAGTAGTCATTCAGGAGCAGGTTGTTCAGTTTCCATGTAGTTGAGCGGTTTTGAGTGAGTTTTTTAATCCTGAGTTCTAGTTTGATCGCACTGTGGTCTGAGAGACAGTTTGTTATAATTTCTGTTCTTAGGCTGTGCATGGTGGCTCACGCCTGTAATCCCAGGACTTTGGGAGGCTGAGGTGGGTGGATCACAAGGTCAGGAGATCGAGACCATCCTGGCTAACATGGTGAAACCCCGTCTCTACTAAAAATACAAAAAGCTAGCTGGGTGTGGTGGCAGGCGCCTGTGATCCCAGTTACTTGGGAGGCTGAGGCAGGAGAATGGTGTGAACCTGGAAGGCGGAGCTTGCAGTGAGCCATGATCGCGCCACTGCACTCCAGCCTGGGCGACAGAGTGAGACTCTGTCTCAAAAAAAAAGAAAAAAAAATTTCTGTTCTTTTACATTTGCTGAGCAGTGCTTTACTTCCAACTATGTGGCCAATTTTTGAATATGTGTGATGTGGTGCTGAGAAGAATGTATATTCTGTTGATTTGGGATGGAGAGTTCTGTAGATGTCTATTAGGTCCGCTTGGTGCAGATCTGAGTTCAATTCCTGGATATCCTTGTTAATTTTCTGTCTCGTTGATCTGTCTAATGTTGACGGTGGGTTGTTAAAGTCTCCCAATATTATTGTGTGGGAGTCTAAGTCTCTTTGTAGGTCTCTAAGGACTTGCTTTATGAATCTGGGTGCTCCTGTATTGGGTGCATATATATTTAGGATAGTTAGCTCTTCTTGTTGAATTGATCCCTTTACCATTATGTAATGGCCTTCTTTGTCTCTTTTGATCTCTGTTGGTTTAAAGTCTGTATTATCAGAGACTAGGATTGCAACCCCTGCCTTTTTTTGTTTTCCATTTGGTTGGTAGATCTTCCTCTATCCCTTTATTTTGAGCCTATGTATGTCTCTGCATGTGAGATGGGTCTCCTGAATACAGCACACTGATAGGTCTTGACTCTATCCAATTTGCCAGTCTGTGTCTTTTAATTGGAATATTTAGCCCATTTACATTTAAGGTTAATATTGTTATGTGTGAATTTGATCCTGTCATTATGATGTTAGCTGGTTATTTTGCTCATTAGTTGAGGCTGTTTCTTCCTAGCGTTGATGGTCTTTACAGTTTGGCATGTTTTTGCAGTGGCTGGTACTGGTTGTTCCTTTCCATGTTTAGTGCTTCCTTCAGGAGCTCTTTTAGGGCAGGCCCTGGTGGTGACAAAATCTCTCAGCATTTTCTTGTCTGTAAAGGATTTTATTTCTCCTTCACTTTTGAAGCTTAGTTTGGCTGGATATGAAATTCTGGGTTGAAATTTCTTTTCTTTAAGAATGTTGAATATTGGCCCCCACTCTCTTCTGGCTTGTAGAATTTCTGCTGAGAGATCAGCTGTTAGTCTGATGGGCTTCCCTTTGTGGGCAACCCGACCTTTCTCTCTGGCTGCCCTTAACATTTTTTTCTTCATTTCAACTTTGGTGAATCTGACAATTATATGTCTTGGAGTATTATATGTCTTGGAGTATCTTGGACAATTATATGTCTTGGATACTCTTCTGGAGGAGTATCTTTGTGGCGTTCTGTGTATTTCCTGAATTTGAATGTTGGCCTGCCTTGCTAGGTTGGGGAAGTTCTCCTGGATAATATCCTGCAGAGTGTTTTCCAACTTGGTTCCATTCTCCCCGTCACTTTCAGGTACATCAATCAGACGTAGATTTGGTCTTTTCACATAGTCCTATATTTCTTGGAGGCTTTGTTTGTTTCTTTTTACTCTTTTATCTCTAATCTTCTCTTCTTGCTTCATTTCATTCATTTGATCTTCAATCACTGATACATTTTCTTCCAGTTGATCAAATCGGCTATTTGAAGTTTGTGCACTCATCACATAGTTCTTGTGCCATGGTTTTCAGCTCCATCAGGTCATTTAAGGACTTCTCTACACTGGTTATTCTAGTTAGTCATTCATCTAATCTTTTTTCAAGGTTTTTAGCTTCTTTGTGATGGGTTCGAACTTCCTCCTTTAGCTTAGAGAAATTTGATCGTCTGAGGCCTTCTCTCAACTCGTCAAAGTCATTCTCCATCTAGCTTTGTTCTGTTGCTGGTGAGGAGCTGCGTTCCTTTGGACAGGGAGAGGCATTCTGATTTTTAGAATTTTCAGCTTTTCTGCTCTGTTTTTTCCCCATCTTTGTGGTTTTATCTACCTTTGGTCTTTGATGATGGTGACGCACAGATGGGGTTTTGGTGTGGATGTCCTTTGTTAGTTTTCCTTCTAACAATCAGGACCCTCAGCTGCAGGTCTGTTTGAGTTTGCTGGAGGTCCACTCTAGACGCTGTTTGCCTGGGTATCAGCAGTGGTGGCTGGAGAACAGCGAATATTGCTGAACAGCAGATGTTGCTGCCTGATTTTTCCTCTGGAAACTTCGTCTCGGGGGGTACCCAGCCATGTGAAGTGTCAGTCTGCCCCTACTGGGGGTTGCCTCCCAGTTAGGCTACTCAGGGGTCAGGGACCCACTTGAGGAGGCAGTCTGTCCATTCTCAGATCTCAAACTCCGTGCTAGGAGAACCACTACTCTCTTCAAAGCTGTCAGACAGGGACATTTAAGTCTGCAGAGTTTTCTGCTGCCTTTTGTTCAGCTATGCCCTGCCCCCAGAGGTGAAGTCTACAAAGGCAGGCAGGCCTCCTTGAGCTGCGGTGGGCTCCACCCAGTTTGAGCTTCCTGGCCACTTTGTTTACCTACCTAAGCCTCAGCAATGGTGGGCGCCCCTCCCCCAGCTTCATTGCTGCCTTGCAGTTCGATCTCAGACTGCTGTGCTAGCAATGAGCAAGGCTCGGTGGGCATGGGACCCTCTGAGCCAGGCATGGGATATTATCTGTTGGTGTGATGTTTGCTAAGATCATTGGAAAAGCACAGTATTGGGTGGGAGTGACTTGATTTTCCAGGTGCCATCTGTAACAGCTTCCCTTGGCTAGGAAGGGGAACTCCCTGACCCCTTGTACTTCCTGGGTGAGGCAATGCCTCACCTTGCTTTGGCTCACACTCAGTGGGCTGCACCCACGGTCCTGCACCCACTGTCCAACAAGCCTCAGTGAGATGAACCCAGTACCTCAGTTGGAAATGCAGAAATCACCCGTCTTCTGTGTCGCTCATGCTGGGAGCTGTAGACTGGAGCTGTTCCTATTCGGCCATCTTGGAACCCCCTCCATGGGTTTATTTTGTCTTGGTCAACTCTTGACTTAGTTTCTGTGTTACAGCATTAAGCATCCCACTAGTACTAGTCACTATAAGGTACTCCTGTATAATCAGATCATACTACAAATTGATGTTTGTAGCATGCACGTGTGTACACACCCATTTATATACTTGCATTCTTAATGAGGACAGTAGAGCATATTGATTATGATTAAGATCTATAAAGTTGTTTTACACATAACTACGTATACCTTGCCCTCACTAGTTTAGCAAACACTATTACATAATTCATCTACTTGAATGGAGAAGAGATAAAATGCTAGATATTATATATAAAGTGAAAATCACCTTTTCAGATTAACGATTGTTTCTTCCCAAACAGATGTTATCTTATGAATATTTGGGCAGTATCTATTTCATTGATTTGTTTAGATTATGAAAAACTGAGTTAGTTTAGCATGAATTTTCAATGTTGAGGTTGTAATTGCTTGAAGTTTGTCACTAGGAAGATAAAAAAGGATCAGATGGCATTGCCCAACGGATGGGACAGTGCTCTTAATCTAATTAATTGAAAAGTAAAAATGCAATAGTGTGATCTAGTTTCAGAATTGATGTAGTTTTAGCCATAAGCCAAGATTTATTTTTTACCTCATGCCTAACAACACAAACTCTATGAGCAAAGGATATTTTTTTCACTAATAGGATCTTAGAATATAAAACAATCTATCTTTTACCATCCCACTCCCATTTATTTAAACAAGGTTCATCAAAATTTTCTTACTTGCCAAATCTGATTTTTATTAAATACCTAATCAATATTCAATAAAGAATGGCTCACATTTAAAATCCTATTTGAACACTCCATTACCTTTAATGCTGTTGACAATTTCCTTGAACTACTGTGAGACCCTGACCTTCGATTTCATGATATACATTTTTTTCTGGATGTTTTTCAGTAACTCTGACCATTCTTTCTTGCTCTTTTTTGATTTGTTTTTTAAACATTGGCCTTTCCAGTTCATTTTTTTCTCTCTTTTTTCCTAAAGTCCTTTTCCCTTCCACCAGACACTCTCACGCATTCACTGCCATGGCTTTAACAACCACCTACAATCTTTTAATGCTTATTTTTTTCCAGTCCAGAGCCCCCTGGTGAACTCATCGTCAGCCCCTAACTGCTCTTCTTTCTGTTTTCCTTATCTTCATTGGCAGCACCATCATCCACCCAGTCATCTGAGTCAGAATTCTTGAAGTTATACTCCATTCTCATCTGTATCCCCTAAATCCAATTAATCTACAAATTCTTCCAATTCTAAGTACAAGTAATTCCTAAAATCTTCTCCATTTTTCTATCTGACTACTATTGTCTTTGAGCACTTCTCATCATTCTTGACAAAACTTGGAGTTTCCTTACCAGGCTCTTTGCCCGTAGTCTCACATCTTCCAAATCGCACCCAGAGTACTACATAAGTGTGATAATATATCTTTTTTATCTGAATATATTTAATGGGTCTTTATCTCTTACAAGATCATGTCCAAACCACCAAGTACGGCATACCAAGCCCTTCATAATCTACATCTGAATCTTCATCTTCAAACCCACTAAATACTCCTACGCTCTCTGCATCATACTCTATTGAATTATTTCTATGTCTTCAGCACCTCCCCAGGCTGTTTCATATTTTTATTTATCATTATTTTTATTTATTATCTTATTTTTGAGATTGGGTCTCTCTCTGTTGCCCAGGTTGGTGTACAGTGGTGGGATCTTGGCTTACTGCAACCTCTGCTTCCTGGGCTCAAATGATTCTCCTGCCTCAGCCTCCTGAGTAGCTGGACTACAGGCGCGTGACACCACACTCATCAAATTGCTTTTTTTGTAGTTTTAGTAGAGATGGGGTTTCACCATGTTGGCCAGGCTGATCTCAAACTCCTGACCTCAGGTAATCCAACCACCTCGGCCTCCCAAAGTGCTGGGATTAAAGGCGTGAGCCACCACGCCTGGCCTGTTTCATGTTTTTATACTTTGCATTCATATTCTTCTACTTAAAATGACCCTTTCTCACTCATACCTTTATGAAGTTTCTTTAAAGAACCTTTCTTCAACCATTAGATAAAGTTAATCACTTGCTCTGTGCAATAACAGTACCTGACATTTGCTGCATATAACCTGTCATATTGTGATTTATTTGCTACATATCTCATATATCTAATATAAATGTCCTTCAGGATAGGAACTATTTGTTAGTCATCTTCAGTGCTCAGCTCATGGATCTGCTTAAATATTTTTAACAAGTGGCTGAATGGACAAATTAATAAACACATTTATGAAGTATAGGTAAGGACAACAGTAAGTACATTGGTTTATTTATGTTATTTTGCCACAAATTACGTTCAAAATATTATTAGATCAGTGCTGTAAATAAGTTAGAAACATAAGGTGAGAATCAAACTGATTGTGCATGGTATACTGCTAGGTTAGAAGTCACTTGCCAGCTATATAACATTGAGCAAGTCACCTAACTTTAATACTTTGTACCCCAGTTTCTTCATCTGTAAACCAGGCATGGTAATACCCACCTATGCTAATTAGGATATAGGCTAAATTTCTATACAAAGATATTCTAAAGTATGACTTAAAGAAGATATATATATATACACACACACATGTGCATTGGAATATGTGCATTGTAAATGCAAAACCAACAATGATCTTTGAGGAAAATGATGCCAAGTTCACACATATCACTTTGGCTCTCATTTTTTTCGAGAGAACTTACTCACATGGCTGCCTATCCTTGCAGAGTATGTTAGGAAATATACCCTCTGTATGGGTGACCACAGGCCATTTAAAACTTTCTTACTGGGAGAGAAGGGAGGAGATATATTGAAAGGGCAGCTGCCCTACTATTTCATAATGCTGTTATGAGAATTTAGAAGAAACATGTAAAATCATTTAAAACGGTATCTGGCACATAGTGAGGACTCTATAAATATTATCTATTATTTTTCTTTATAGTCAAGTAAACTGAGATTCAGGGATTTTAACTAACTTGCCTTGCATACTCACACTGAGTAGGTGAAAGAGTAAGACTCTGAACTCTGGTTGGCCTGAGCATAAAGATTTCCAGACTTCCCGCTACCTAAAATGTACTGCACACTTAATGGAATCTGGAAAAGAAGAAATCAAGTCCTGTTTCTTGTTCTATAATGGCATTTATTTTAGTGAATGTACCCTCTGTGTTCTTCAAATGGCTTTTTCATGTCAATAAAGTTCATGGAGTCTCAAGGTTTCTACACTTCCAGTTATCCCTGGAAGTATTTGGATTCTTGTCTGGATTTTGGCAATATCTCAGAGATAACATCATCAAAGGAGTTGGGTAAAGGAGTATCTGCATTCATTAAGAGAAAGAAGTTTTCTGCCATATTTATGTTCAGATAACTTTTTCTATTATATGCAATGGAAGGGTTGGCAGGCTGGTTTAGGTTTTGAGAAATTACAATCCATTTTTAAGTTATTTGCCTGGTGTAGTGGTTGAATTGAATGGTGCCCCTAAAATATATGTCCACATCCTAACCTCTGTAACCTGCGAATCTGACATTAATTGGAAAAAATAACTTTGAAGATGTAATTAAGTCAAATACTTTGAGATAAGATTATCGTGGATTACTGACTGGGCCCTAAATCCAATGATAAGTGTTCTAATGAGAGCCAGAAGTGAAGACACAGAGGGAGAAAAGGCATGTGAAGACAGAAGCAGAGTTTAGGGTTTTGCAGCCACAAACCAAGGAACACCTGGGGCCACCAGAGGCAGGAAGATGTAAAGACTCTCCTCCAGAGTCTTTAGTAGAAATGTATCCATGTCAACACTTTGATTTTGTACTTCTAGCCTCCAGAATGGTAAGAAAATAAATTTATGTTGTTTTAAACTATTTAGTTTGTGATAATTTGTTATGGCTGCCCTAGTGAACTGATACAACTAGTATAGAAATTTTAGCTGATAATTTGTTAATCAAGATCTGAAAGTAATTAGTAAAAGTGAAGGCACTGAGGCTAACAACACTTTTTCTACTTCTAGATCCCAAAGAATAGGAAAGGGTGAAAGAATGTGATAGAAAATGCAAGGAAGAGAGTGAGAAAGACCGAGCAAAAGAGGGAGGCAGCCTCCTGAGCTGGTGGGGGGCAGGATCCTCAGGGACTGCTTGAGGACCCAGGCTCAGTGGGATGTGAGCAGACGCTGCAGGGGTCTCATCACTTAGCTTCAGGGCCAACTTTCAAAGACACTCCATCCCTCCTGTGAAGCTTTCTTCCCTGGGTGACCTATCTACACTCTGAGTCACACGTAGTATTTGTGTATCATTATGGATAATTCCTCCAGAAATATTTTTAACTTTCAACTTTTAAAATACAACAAAACATACATGGAAGGGCTAACTGAACTGTGGGTACCATCTAGATGAGTTATCCCTAGAGGGTATCCCTGGGGAAGTCATGGCAAAAATGTCATGGCTACGGGTGGCCCTGGTGAAAGAGGAGATTGTCTGCTTGTTTTCTGCCAAGCAAGAATTCATTTTTGTTAATAATTATTAAAAGTGTTAGTTTCCATAGCATTTCTATAGTATGGTGTTAGTATAACTGTGCTTTCACACAAACCATCTCATTCATTCTTTACATTAGCCCTGTGTGGTGGATAAGGATAGACATTATGATACTTTTATTTAAAAATCCTCATTTATTAAGTGAAGAATCAGGGCACTTAGTGACTTCCTCCAGGTCATAAAGAAAATAATGAATGGAACTGGAATTAAAAGGGAAGATTACTGATTCCTTTTATCCAGTCTTAATTCTATGTTGTTCTTTCATCAACTATTCAACCAGCAATTATTGAGCTTCTAATATATTCAATGCTAGGCATTAGACAGAAAGAGGCATAAAAGATGGAAGAGTTCCTGATTTCAGAAACATTGTGGTCTTCGCAGAAAGACAAGCATACAAATGTCTATCTAACTTTTAAAGCAAAATGAAATATAAGGAGCAAAGCCCTGTGATAATTTCTTATAATAACAAGACTTTGATATGCTGTAATGGTGATTGGCATCTTTTTTCCAATTAGCACCTATTGTTATACAAGGCTGTGGGCAAAAGTGGACATAGGGGGGTAGGGAAAGTTAAGAAGAGAAAGGATTTGACAAGTATGAAAGTGCAAGGTGTCCCTAAATCACAATATTCTTCCAGATGAGAAACTGAAACCACTAAATGGAGAATTTGTGGTTTTGCTGTCACTATCCTGGATGTGTCAGCCAGCTGCAAAACCCAGACTTGTCCTTATTGAAATTTAAGCCAGAGCAGACAACCATCATTCAGTGGTATGCAGGACCAGGATGCATTCGGGTCCTGCATTCAGATTCTTGTTTCAATTCTGCGCAAACCAGTGCAAATTCTGGCCTTCATATGACTTTAAAAAATCATTATGTGTTCCAAATAAGATAATTGACAAATGAAAGAAAATGAAATTTAAATGTGAATAAAATCTGCTGGATGGTTTGAATTCCCTTTATTAAAATGTTTTAACATTGTTTTCCAGTTAATAAATTTTCTATTTAAAATAATTCAAAAGTGTTTTTCTTAAATTATTCATTATAAAATTTGATTTTAAGCCAGGTTTTCTTGCTTCTGCATTCCAGAGGCAGATGTTTCTCACAGAGACGGTGGAACACAACTGCTTTCTTCTGTAGTAGAATTTGTATCTAGACATCAGAAAGCCAAAGTAGATCCCATTAATAAGACACGTTAGAGACAATTTCCACTATGGGCATCCTTCAAGGATATTGTGGGTTTGGTTTTCAGACTACTGCAATAAAGCAAGTATTGCAATGAAACCACTCACGCAATTTTTTTTGTTTCCCTGTGCAGTAATAGTTATGTTTACACTATTCTCTAGTCCAGTAAGTGTGCAAAGCATTGTTTTAAAAATGTACAGACCTTAATTAAAAAATACTTTATTCCTAAAAAATGCTAACAATCATCTGAGCCTTCAGGGAATTATAATCTTTTTGCTTGTGGTGGGTCTTGCCTGGATATTGAAGGCTGCTGGCTAGCGTTGCTGAGGGGTGGGTGGCTGTGACAATTTCTTACAATAAGATAACAATAAAGTTTGCCACATTAATTCACTCTTCCTTTCACAAAAGAGTTCTCTGGAGCATGTGATGCTGTTTGATGGGATTTTACCCATAGAACTTCTTTCAAAATTGCAGTCAGTCCTCTCAAACCCTGCTTCTGCTTTATCAACTAAGTTTCTGTAATATTCAAAATTCTTTGTTGTCATTTAAACGACGTTCACAGCATTTTTACCAGGAGTTGATTTTACCTTAAAAACTACTTTCCATGCTCATCCATTAAAGGCAACTCCTCATGCATTCAAATTATGTCATGAGATCACAGCAATTCAGTCACATCTTCAGACTCTCCTTCTAATTCTAATTCTCCTGCTGTTTTCACCATGTCTGTAGTGATTCCCTTCTCTGAAGCCATGAACCCTTCAAAGTCATCTATGAGAGCTGGAACCAACTTTTACAAAATTGTTGGTAATATTGTCATTTTGACCTCCTTTCATCAATCACACATGTTTTTAATGACATTCAGAATCGTGAATCCTGTCCAGAAGGCTATTAATTTACTTTGCCCAGATCTATCAGAGAAATCACTATCTATGCCAGCTAAAGCCTTACAAAATGTATTTCTTAAGTAATGATACTTGAAAGTTGAAATTACTCCTTGATCTATGGGCTGCAGAATAAATGTTGTGTTAGCAGGCACAAAAACAACATTAATCTTCTTGCACATTTCCATCAGCCCTCCTGGGTAACCAGGTCCATTGTCAATGAGCAGTAGTATTTTGAAAGGAATCATTTTTTTATAGCAGTAGGTCCCAACAGTGGGCTTAAAGTACTCAGCAAACCATGATATAAAGGGATAAGCTGTCATCCAGGCTTTGTTGTTCCATTTATAGAGTGCAGGCAGAGTAGATTTAGCATAATTTTAAGCGCCGTAGGATTTCCAAAATGGTAAATGAACTTTGGCTTCGCCTTAAAGTCACCAGCTGCATTAGCCCCTAACAAAAAAGCCTGTCATTTGAAGCTTTGAAGCTTGGTTTTGACTTCTCCTTTCTAGCTATAAAAGTCCTAGATGGCATCTTTTTTCAATGTAAGGCTGTTTTATCTACATTGAAACTCTGTTGCTGGGATGGCATCTTCATCATTCATCTTAGCCAAGTCTTCTGCAGCCTTTTCACCTGACACTTGCTGCTTCACCTGACACTTTTATGTTATGAAAATGACTTCCTTAAACCTCATGAACCAGCCTTTACTAGCTTCATACTTTTCTTCTTCAACTTCCTTACCTTCCTTAGCCTTCATCGAATTGAAGAGACTTAGGGTCTTGCTCTGGATTAGGCTTTGGCTTAAGGGAATGTTGTGGCTGGTTTGATCTTCTAATCAGATCTCTGAAACTTTCTTCTGATCAGCCATAAGACTTTGTTATCATTCACGCATTCACTGGAGTAGCACAGTTAATTTCCCTCAAGAACTTTTCCTTTGCATTCATTACTAGGCTAACTGTTTGGTGCAAGAGGCCTAGGCTTTTGACATACCTTCCTCACTAAACTTAACCATTTCTAACTTTTGATTTGATGGGAGAGATGTGTGACTCTCCATTTCATGTGAACACTCAGAGGCCATTGTAAGGTTATTAATTGGTCTAGCTTCAATATTTTTGTGTCTCAGGAAACAGGGAGGCTTGAGGAGAGGGAGAGAGGTGAGGGAATGGCTGGTTGGTGGAGAAGTCAGAGTACACAGCATTTATTCAGTTTGCCATATTCTATGAATGTGTTTTGTGATGCCCCCAAAACAGTTGCAATAATAAATCCAAGATCACTGATCACATGTCACCATAGCAGATGTAATAATGATTAAAAAGGGTGAAATATAGTGGGAATTACCCAAATGTCACACAGAGACACAAAGTGAACACATGCTGTTGGAAAAAATGGTGCTGATAGACACAGGCTTGCCACAAACCTTCAATTTGTAAAAAACTCAATATCTATGAAACAAAACAAAAGTGAAGTGCAATTAAACAAGTTATACCTGTATTTCATTTACTGTAAAATTAGTAACACTATCCTTATATTCTCTTAACAAGTTGTACCTGTGTCCATTTATACTCTTTTACTCTTTTGTAATTATTGTAAGTGTACATAAGCATTTTCATTTATCAGCAGAGGAAATGGATCCTCAGAGATGGTATGTGGCAAGTGCAGCATCACATAATTATCAATGGGTGATTGGTTTATTTCGGACTGCATGTTCTCACATGCTCACTCTGTTTTATCAGAGCACTTTTTCTTGACTCAACTAAAATGCCAAGTGCAGCCAGACAGTCAAATAGAAATATTTGATTATTTGACTGTCAATATTTTCTTTCATGGCCTAAGTGTTAATGACACCACAGATGAAACTGGAAAACCATTTGCCTGGGTTTGGATGGTATTCAGTATTCTCAGCCCTGTAATGATGAAGGTAATGTGGGAAGGTTGAGGTGTAAGTGCAGTCCTGCTAACTAGATGCAGTCTGGATATTGGAATGTGCTTGAGTACCCGTTGAAACACACATCACATCACTGATACTGTACTTGCCATCTCCTTTTCTTTCAGCTCTTAGATATGTCTTGGCAAATTATCAGTGCTGAAAAGCATTTAAAAGCCAAAGGGAAGCTCAAGTCTAACAATAAGGATTTAAGGAATCTAAAATGGCAACCACAAAGAAATTCTTCTAACAGTTTTTGAAGCTTGTTATTTCTTTAGCAACATGTCATTCTTGTAGCCTTTGTGAGACCAAAAGAAGTATTAAAATCAAAGAGGCTTCCTTGATGTTTGATAGGGACTTATCACATAAAATGTGTTTTAGAATGGCAATGACGGACTTTTCCAGTTACTCAGAGATAAAAAAGATGTTCCAATGTCAAATGGAAAGCTGGAAAGAGAATTCGGGGCAAGCAGAAAACTTCACTCTCTGCCTTCTATATAAGCCTGCCTAGTGCAAAGCTAGAAGGCAGAAAAGTGATGGAAGACACACCAGTGTGTCGTCCCCTGAGCCCCAGATCATAGTTTGGTTGTCTTATATTTGCAGGATATTCCAAGAGATGGTTAGATCCCAGGCTGACTATCTGAAGTGAGTACATTATAGCATGATTGTGAACAATGTGAATTTTAGACCAGCTTAGTTGCTTATGAGCTCTGTGACCTGGGGCAAGTTTTTTATCCTCTCTATTCTTCCCACATATAAAATGGCTGTCACCTACTTAATTGCCATTCCTATCCCCCATCTTAGTTGGGAGAGCCTTGCTCCCACTCAACAGATTGACAGTGCTATTATTCACTTTACCAGCTTCCTTTGCACTGAGCACCTGAGCATGATTCAGTCCAGTGAAATCTAGTGAGATCTCAGGGAAAGGCGCTTAGAGACATCTAGGATGTAAAAGAGGAAACTCTCCTTTTCTTTGTCAGTCATTGTAATTCCATGGTAGTGTAGCCACCTGGTAACTATGATAGATAATGGTGAGAAAGAAGCAAATATAAAAACAATGACTTATTGGAGAGTTGTAAAGACCCTAGATTCTTTTGTTTTTCTTCTATTTGTTTTATTTTATTTTCTCCCCACTCCCCTAAATTCTTAATGGCATTCATAAATTACTGCACCAGCTCTGGCATATTCCCCCCTCCTGTCATCTTCTTCTTCTTATAAGAGACAATAATGGTCCTTAATGTTACACCAATTTTAGCTAGGTCTTCTGTAACTATAGCTGAAAAGATTATAAAAGATAACAGTAATTATTACTTACCAAGTTGTTGTGAGGGTTAAAGAATATAATGCATCTGAAATACAATACATTTAAATACAAGTCTTGACATATGTACATATAGCTCTAGATAAATAATGGATGATCTTTATAATAAAAAAATCTATTTCTCAAGTCTGATCATTGCCCACCTCCACTAATATTGGCTTTGTTTTGTTTCTCACTCTATTGCAACTTGTCAGGATCACGTCTATCATAAGATTTCATGGGGTTGACATTACTAGATTTTGTTTTTCTTTATATGCACCAGTGTTTCTTCAGCCACAATTGCCCAGTGCACAGCTAGAGTAACCTAAACTTTATTTAGTTTCACTTCCGTCCCACATACTGGTAAAAGTGACAACAATTTTCCAGTGATCTTGAGACATCTTCCAGAGTGTGTCATGTGTGCTTCCCGAAAAGCCCTGGCCCTTCTCAATGTCGACTGCCAAGACCTCAGCTGCTGATAAGCAGCCGGGAAATAATTGCCTATGTTACCCACTATGGTCACCTCCCTCTTGGCAATGCCACCTCTGCGGGTGGCCATGCCTGTATCAAACACCTCTGCTGAAATGCTCAATATGTCAAAGTGGTACATGGTAGGTTACTCAGGATGCTAAAGCCATGACTATTTTGTGCACAAATGTGGGCTTCATGTTTCTCCCTATTTTGTGTCACATTTAGACATATGAATCTCAAAATAGTTTTGTTAAGAGTCCAACATCTTAAGGAATTTTAATTAAAATAAACGTTAAGACCTTTATTTTTTGGCTTGTCTCTACCTGCTAGCCCTTTCACTTTTCTAGACTTAAGTCCCTTTTCTAGACTTAATTCTCAGCCTAGGAACAGGAGAGGCAATCATTATATCTCATATTGAGTTTTCTCTTCATGTCTATTAACTGAGGTTTGGCTGGTGGACCAAATTTGTCCGCTTGCTCCCTCTCTTTCCTCTAATTTCCCACAGGCAAATATAATTTGGGCCACCTTTACAATCAAACTTCTAGTTATTTTCAGAGTCATGTGAAACCCAACCACGCACAAATCTTGGGTTTAATTTCATTCTGCTTTCACCAACTACCTAAAACCCTCAAGCAGGAAGACCTATCATATATTTTTTTCCCACCTTTTGCCATTGAGGACATATTTTATCAATTCAGACTAAAGAGAATATTACTTTGCCCCCAAACTTCAGAGTGTTTTACTCCAAATGATAATAAACTCTAGAGACATGCTTAATTCAGTGCTTAAAAACCTAAGTGTCCTAAAATGATCCAAGGGTGGGCCTAAATCCGTCACACTGCAGCACAAAAGGAAATTCTTCTCATTTGATCTTTTGTGAAAACAGCGCGGCTGATCTACCATTCCTCTCTAACTTAGCAACACTCTTTGAGCAAATGAAAAGTTATCTGTCAAACTTCTGTTTTTCTTCAGAGTTTAAAATTCTAGAGACTGGAACCATTTTCTATCTTCATCATTTTAACTTTCCAAGAAGTCTGTTTAGTGACTTTTCTTTGAAATGTCTTCATGCCCTTACATGCCTCCTGATCAGATAAAGGGACTCCACTTGCTTTGATCTTTCTTTGTAAGTCCTACTTTCTTCTGCTTTCATAGTCATCATTGTCCTCCTCCTGCACCTTCTCTAGTATTTCTGTTCTGAGTATAACTGATTGCAAAAATCTTATGTTTATCTTCCTTATGAAGGGTTAGCCAATGCCAATAAAAGCAAAAATTATCTTCATGAGGAAATGACTAAGCAATAACTTAGTAGCTTCTCATATCTTTCGACCAGAGAACATTTCAATTCTCAGAAAAGAACATGGTGGGGATATGCATGCAGGAACCATTCTTAAAAAAAAAAAAAAAAAAACCTATTGTGTAACAAAATTAGCTCTGGACTCATATAGGTTCAAAGCCCTAAGAAAAAAATTAAGGCAAAAAGTCTCTAGCGCATTTTTAAAATCACTCACAGAGCAAACTCTCCTTAGAATAGTTGTCTTTATGGCCGGGATTGGGTCTATAATCCCAGTACTGTGGGAGGCCGAGGCAGGCAGATAGGTTGAGCCTAGGAGTTTGAGACCAGCCAGGCAACATAGGAAGACCCCATCACTACCGAAAATACAAAAAAAAAAAAAAAAAAAAAAAAATTAGCTGAGCATGGTGGTGTGTGCCTGTATAGTACCAGTAACTCAGGAGGCTGAGATGGGAGAATCGCTTGAGCCCGGGAGGCAGAGGTCGCAGTGAGTTGAGATCACACCACTGTACTCTGGTCTGGGAAACAGTGAGACCCAGTCTCAGATAAATAAATAAATAAATAAATAGTTGACTTTTTATAACATATTTCTTTTGCTGTACAGTTGGCTTTCTCTTATTGCCACAGAGTAATTTGATTGTGACAATTAAGTTACATATTCTACAGAACTGGTTTGTAGAAATGAACAGAAGCAGTAAAAGAAAGAAATAGTAACAATGGAAGAGCCAAGAAAGTTATACATGTAAAGATGAGTTGGGTGTTGGTCAAGCAACCATGTGAAGTCCAGACATTTGGAGATTAGTCAATAGGATAAAATTTTCATATCAAAGCACTTTTCATTAAATTTCAGAGCTTTTCTGCTAAACTGAAGATCCAATAGGAAGGGATACCCACTACTTAATTTTTTTTCCTTCTTTCTATGATCTCAAGTTTAACTGAAGTGGAAACATTAAGAAGCAACAAACTTATAAACAAAACAGGCAATGACCTCTAGAAATAGTGAAGGACCTTAAATATGCAAATTCCATGAGCTGTTCCCACAGGAAAGCCACTTTGCATCAAAATAAAGACAATTTATGATGAATATAGGATGCTGTAAATTTGGGATGGATAACTGGTTTCAATAGAATTAAATTATTAATAGCAAGATTACCTATTCAAATTATAAAATCATTTATTCAAGTCTATTTATGGGGGTATTATGAAATATGGAATTAAATATATTTCTATGTAAAATAAAAACAGAAGCCTACCTATCATCAAATGGTATCTCACTGTCATATTATTGGAACGTAGGTTCTAGCAGCTATTTTTTTGTATTTATATATTAAATAATTCATAAATCTTTGTGTTTTTTTTTGTTTTTTTGTTTTTTTGTTTTTTGAGATGGAGTCTTGCTCCGTCGCCCAGACTAGAGTGCAATGGCGTGATCTCAGCTCATTGCAACCTCCGCCTCCCAGGTTCAAGCAATTCTCCTGCTTCTGCCTCCTGAGTAGCTGGGACTACAGGCACCCACCACCATGCCCGGCTAATTTTTGTATTTTCAGTGGAGACAGGGTTTCATCATATTGGCCAGGCTGGTCTCGAACACATGACCTTGTGATCCGCCCACCTTGGCCTCCCAAAATGCTGGGATTGCAGGCATGATCCACTGTGCCTGGCCTAATAATTCATAAATCTTATAAAATGTTTTAGATCAACAATTCATTCCTTGAATAATTTCTACGAATAAGAGGAAGGACTAGCATTGTTAACCATGTTTAAAACTGGAAACACCAAACCTCAGAGAGACTATGCAATTGTCCAGTGTTACTATATCTTAAGTCAGCTAAGGGAACTGAAGCTAATTCCAGATGTACCAACTATTCAGTTAAAAAACAAAAACAAAAACATGAACCTAGCCCCATTAAAATGTAAGTTTTATCATTTAGTAAAAATTCACATTTTCAATAAAAGACTTACGCTCATAGATCTTTTGATATATCATTTTTGTTTAGACCAACAGTGCTGCACTCACACAAACACCTTCCCCTTTCAACTTACTCATCTGGGAAGAATATCTCAACCAAAAGCCAGCCAAATTTGAAAAGGCAGAGAGAAAAGGCATAATCAAGGGAGAATTTTATATCTTGTCAATATTTTTTAACCACTAAGGAATAGCTTTAGTTGCTGAAATAATAGACAATAATAAATGATCACAGAGACTAAACAAGAACAGGTGATTCCTTTACTGTTTAAAGAGATCAGAAAGCAAATGGTTTCTTTGACTCAAGCAAGTCCATCTCTCATGTATGAAGTTCTTAACTGCGACTACAGAGAAACATAATAAGCAAATCATCCAAGTAACAATAATCTAATCATATTCCCTTCTCCAAAATTCTACATGCCTGTCTACACACACGGAGCCCAGCTGTCTTTGAGGAGGATAAATAATACTTGAAGGTCAAGTGAAATTTTTCTATCTAGCAATGTCAGACAGAAAATAAAAGATCACTGCTCAGATGTTCCTTTATAAATGTCCCTGCTTCTCTTCATGATGCTAACAATGACCCAAATCTTTATTTCACATAGCTGTGGACATGCCAACATTGTTGTACTCTATTCTATGAGTGATTTCTTTCTTCACTTAGCTAAAGAACAAAAAAAGAGAGAAAAACATAAATCAACTAAATAATCAACCATTTAATGGACATTGACGAAGTGCCTCCAATGTGCCAGGCACTGTGCTAGCATCTGGGAACAAGAGGAATAAAACCAAACCTAGATGTTCCAATGACTCAAAGTGTAGCTGAATATCCTATCAATGAAATAAACTGTGCAGCACTGTGATAAGAGTCACAGTGATATCATGAACAAGACATAGACATGAGTGAAAAACAATCTTCCTTTGCAAAGTGAACAAAAGATTTTCACCAAAAACTCTTTAACTCAGAGATTCAGGTTTTTTCTTTTTCTTTTTTTAGGTAGATAAGGAGATGGCACATTCCAGGCAAAGGGAAGAGCTGGGCACATGGATAAATGATAACATGGGGTTTTGGGGACCTATGAGCAGTTTGGGTTGACTGGATTTGGAGAACAAACGAAACAATGCGAAAGGCCAGAGTACAAAGGGAAGGAAATGCTCCAGTAATGAAGAATCTTTAACTGCAGTCTATGGAAGACCGTGGAAAATTAGAGCAGGGTGCTGGAAAAATCAGAAAATATAACACAGAGGGCCTGGGGCCCACGTGGAGGGTGGCAGACTATGACACTTGGACTGAGGCTGTGGTAACAGGGATTTGAGTTACTAAGGATCTGGTAACTGGGTTAGAGGAGCAGGTGTTGTGGGCAACTCAACAGAACTGTTTTAATTCTTGAAAACAGTCACTCTTGCCCAGGCCATCCTTTCATTTCTGGTTTAATTCCCTCTTGTTTTTGGTTCTGAAGTATCTTACATTTTGTGGCTGGGAGAAATTTATTTGACTTAGGAAACTGAGCTATTGAGCAAGTTGAGCAAACATTACATGAGCCACCAGAGAAATGAAATGTCCAGAACTGGCCAAAAGAGGAGCCCTGGGGCCCTCTCTTTAAAGGATTGCTGCAGGAATTAGTGATCAGCTGAGGCTGAAAGTGAAAGTTGGATAGAGCAGACGTTTACCAATTTGCTTTGGGAAACCAAAGCCCTAGAGAAGGGTTTGGAAAAAGCCATCAGGGACTACTAAACTGTGACAATGGTCAATTGCCTTGATAACCATCTTTCCTCTCCACAGATGTTTCCAATGATAGGAAATGCAGGAAAATAAAGGCCATTTGACTAATCAAGCCCATACTTAGCTAAGCTGGGAACAATGCACAGAGCTTTTTAAAAGCCTCTATTGTGATTCTTTGCTTCCAAAGGGTGCAGGAATTCTGGTTATTGGGTTTGATTTTAAAACCCCTCCACTGAATACCACCAGCCTTGTATTCTTGTTGAAATCTTGCACCAGGAAAACCCATCAGACCAACTTGATTAAAAGAGGGTGCTATCAACATTCATGTTATTTGGACTAGTGGTGCAGCATTTTGCTTTCAAGCTTCTTAGAGATATTTGCTCTTCTGTTCCTGACACAATGCTTGTAATCTGGCCAGCCAGCCAGAAAACACCATTTCAAAAATTTGTGATGTAAACTTGTGGTTTAGTCCATTTGCACACTGCTATAAGGACATAACCGAGCCTGAGTAATTTATAACGGAAAGAGATTTAATTAACTTACCATTCTGCAAGGCTGCGGAGGCCTCAGGAAACACAATCAAGGTGGAAGGGGAAGCAAATATGTCCTTCATCACATGGTGGCAGGAGAGAGAAGAATGAGCAAGAGGGGAAAAGCCCCATATAAAACCATCAGACCTTCTGAGAACTCACTCATCATCACAAGAACAGCATAAGGGTAAAGCCCTGTTGATTAAATTACCCACCACTGGGTCCCTCCCATGACGCATGGATTATGGGAACCACAATTCAAGATGAGATTTGGATGGGGACACAACCAAACCATATCAACTTGTATCAGCTTTTACAAATACTATGTGTAACTTAGTACTAGGTGGGAGAAAGAAAAAAACAAAAAGAAACATTCTGAAAGATGAGGCCATAAATTGTAAGACTTACACTCTTACCACTACTACTTAGTATCATCCATGGACCAGCAGATCAGTTTCACCTGGGAGCTTAGCAATGCTAATTAGTGTCTATCACTCCAGACCTGCTGACTCAAACTAGGCATTTTAACAAGATTTTCCAGGTGATTCCTGTGCAAGTCCATTTGAGCGGCACATGGAGGGCTTCATATGGCAGGCATTTGGGGCAAAAACCCAAGTGGTCTTTTTCTTTTAGACCTTTTTTTTAATCATATGTTTTTGGTTTTTGTCTCCTAAACTCGAAGCTCTTAGTATTATCATCATCATTATTATATTTTACATATGATAAAGGCAATCAGTTAGATACAGTAACAAAATGGTAAGTAAGAAAAGGAAATGTGAGATATAGTTGTATATGTGCTTTTTTATTCAGGCATTGAATGACAATCTCTAGAAGCAAGGCTAATGCTCCTATAATTCTGAAGTAATGATAGGTGTCAACTACATTTGGAAATGCCTGCAACAACTATAATGTTATATAAAAATATCTGTGACAAAGTCATATTCTGTCAATACTACTGTGCCTTGTTGCTGCATTCATAATTAAAAGGTATACTAAATACAAGTTTGAGATTAGTAAAAATTAGATGTCATTTTCTTTCCAACCAAGTTAAACACTGCTGAATTCAATCCAAGGGCCCCAGGTTGAGAATGTTTGTGCTAAGTAGCTAATGTAGGAAATTATGGGATGTGTTTTAACTTGGTCTTGCCGGAAGGTGGGTGAGGGCTACTTGAGCTGGCTCCATAAAATCCTTCCTCAAGTACATGATGAAGGAAGGTGCAAGGAGGCTGATGTTCTTCCACTCCTAGTAGCCTATTAAGTACCCAAGCCCCACTCCCAACCCCTTTGGGGGTTTCTTTGTTCTGAACCATTAAAAGGTTGGGCTGAGGCAGATGGATAATGTGTAAATCCTTCATTTTCTTCATCACATCTGTTTTCCAAACATTGCCTGATGTTACAGGAATATTTACAGAAAGGGTGTGTTTGTAGTAATTTATGTTTCACATTTATTTACTAAGAATTTTTAAAATCTCATTTTCATTTTGATTTTGTATTCCAAATCAATTAATGGCCTTGGTTGAACAACACAAACAGAATAAAATTAAAATTGTCATAAACAAGCAGTACAATAACGGCCTCATGAAAAAGGTAAAGCAAGTTGATGGTGGGACAAACATTTCACCTTCTCAGTTGATTAATTTTAGATAAATAAGGCAACATAAACAAACAAATATAGAGCTTGGCATGTGGTATGCATGCAATAAATATTTGATGAATGAATCAAGGTACCAGAAAGAAAAATATTTGAAAGGACTTTCTCTAACAGCCAGTATTCATTTTAGCTACACATAATTGACTGGAAATATTCCTATTTTAGGAAGGAATTCATTAGAGTAAGTGCATGGAATTTAACATTTCTTCATGTTTCTTTAAGTTGTAAGATTTGATAATTTTAGTATAAACGGGTGAACCCTGGGGTCAGGAATGATCTGATGTGATGTTCAGGAAGTAGCTTTGGCACTGTCAAGCAGAAGATAATTTAAAACCACCAAAGTATTCTCATTGTTAATATTTAAAGAGTTCTGGGAAATGTGTTCATTTATTTCACAATTTAAAATAAATAAGTCTTAATAGCAACCTTTGAATATCTCTTAAGAAAATTATCACCAAGCACCATTAGAAATAGCTGTTTATTGTTTGTGAATCTATGAACTCACTCCATAATACTAATGCTTCAATCAGTTGTGACTGAGAGTTATATTCATGACAGATGCCAGAAATGGATGAAAAGCAGATAGAAGAAGCAAGCTGCTACCACCTTGTCCTCATAACATGTGTTCAAATAAAATTTTAAAAGTTCAAGGCTATATAATGTTTATTTCATTGAAGATATTATAAAAGTAGACTGTTCTGAAGTAATTTTTACTTTTTTCATTCCAGCTTATCTGAAGCATGCAACCAGGATTCACGGAATTCTTTTCTGAAATTAATAAGGTTTTTGTTTACTAAGAAGCTTGATTCTAAAAGATCCTTTCTCAAATCCATTTTTAAAAACATCCAGTGTTTTTTTTTAAACATTTTAAAAAACATCCAGTTTTTTTTTTAAACATTTTTAAAAACATCCACTACACACAGTTTCTAAGCCTACATCTTGGTAGTGGGCAGAGTAGATATACTCTTGCTGTAGACCATGATATTATTTGTTATCTGTAAATTTTAGGATTCTTTATTCATATAGTATATATATATATATATATATATACACATATATATACACACACATATAATAATATATATTTAATATGGTATATATGCTATGTATTTGTACATATATATTTAAACTATGTAAATAAACTATATGTAAACGATAAAAGTGTTTAAACTATCAGAAAGAAGTATAAAATAAATATGTCCAAAATGCAAAAAGAGATTAAAAGAAGGTATGTAAAAATAAAGAAATGATTGAACAATAAGAAAAATGAATAGGTTATTTGAGAAATAAAAGAATCTAATAGAGTTTTTAGAAGTAAATAAGGTCATTAAAATATTTAAGAAAATCAATGGATGAATTAAATAGGAGATTAGATTATAAAAAGTATATTATAAAAACTTCGAAGTATATTATAAGAAGTATATTATAAAAACTGAAGTATATTATGAAAACTTTAATGACAAGCAATAGTTTGGTCAAGATATTTGCAACATATAATACAACTTTGGTATCTGAAATGTACAAAAAATCCCTATAAACCAGTAAGAGTCCAAGAAAAGCAGGCAGAGGATATAAATAAGCAATCTCAGAGTTATTTGCTAATCATAAGAAAAATGTTCAATTTCACTAGAAATTAGCACTATATAATTTTTTAAAAATTGTAATACATTTAACTCTTATTATACTAGTAAAAATCAAAATATCTGACAATTCCAAATATTGGCAAGGATGTGGAGAAATGAGAACTTTCAAACAACTCTAGTAGAAGTGTAAAATATAACAACTACACTGGAAGATAAGGGGGATATTATCCAGTAATTTTAAAGATACATCTAATTATTATACGAGAAATTTCTCTGCTCCAAAGAGTAGACTAAGACTCCAAAGGACTAAGAACATAAACTCAGGAGAAATGATGTCTCGGTTTGAGTCTTGAGTCTGTCACCTAATAGATCTGTCTCCTAGGCAAATTAGCCTCTCTGAGACTCAGTCTTAGCCTCTTTTCTCCAGAATACTCTCTGTGATGAGTATTAAAAGAGTACACAAAGGACTTGTATAATGCTTGGAATAAAATAAGCTCAGTATAAATGTTAATGATAGTCATATGCTGTTAATGATACCTAATAAAATTTAGCCATTAGCATGTGTACACATTTTAGAAATTCTGGCAGATGCACACAGGAGACAGGAAACGATGGTCATTGCAGCATTGTTTCTGCTAATGTTAAGTTGGAGCCAACTTAAATTTCTCCCACTGCGAGAATGAATAAATAAACTGTGCTATATTTATACAGTGGAATACTACACAGCAGTTAAGTGAATAACCTAGGTTAGGATTGTATGTAACATGGCCTATTTTTGTTAATAAAACTTTATTGGAATATAGCTATGCCCATTCATTTAACATATTACCTATGGCTGCTTTTGCACTGCAGTGGGGGGGTTGAATAGTTGAAGTAGAGAATATATAGCAGGAAAAGTTTAAAATACTTCCAGTCTGGCCCTAAAATTTCCATTGAAATTTTTATTTTAATATTATATTTTCATTTTCATTATAATCAAAAAATTTTTTATAAAATTATAATTTGAATAATATGACTGACCACCTTGAACTGAATATAGATACTTGATTTTAGTGCCCACATTTGATTTTATGCTTTTAATAGCATAGGAGCCAGAAGATACTACCTTAATATTCCTTAGCTGAGAACTAAAGAACAAAGGCAATGATGAGTTTGGGCCAAATAAAGGCCAAATGAAGACAAAAGAGCTTTATAGGGTTTAAGAACAAAGATGTCGTAGAATAGAATCCCTATCCTGATTAGATATTAGAGTCACCAGGGAGCTTTTACAACATACCAGTGCCACACAGTCCCACCCATGGCCATCCCTGGAAGAAGGACCCAAGTATGAATACATTTTAAAACTCCCCAAATGACTCTCATGTACAGTAAGGATTGAGAGCCACTGTTTCCGAGCAGTTAACATAGACAATTAGACGGAAGAACTGGACTTTTCAAGATACAGTGTGCATGCAACATAATGTGGGCATGCTCATATAAAAACCTGCACTTTATAAGATGGTATTCTGTCCATGCAGTAAGAGGAGCAATTTAGCTCAACAACACAGCAGCAACTATTACATGAACAATGCTAATGTAATACTAATTTATATTACTTATGCATTTGTTTTTTTCTTTAAAATTTTTTATTTTTAATTTTTGTGAGTACATAGTACATAATTATGGGGTACATGAGATATTTTGGTACAGGCATGCAGTGAGTAATAACCACATATCACAGAAAATTGGGCAGTGATTTCCTTAAGCATTAATCCTTTGGGTTACAATCAATCCAATTATACCTTTTTAGTTATTTTAAAATATATAATTAAATCCTTTTTGATTATAGTCCCGCTGTTGTGCTATCAAATAAGAGGTTTTATTCATTCTTTCTAACTATTTTTTTTTACCCATTAACCATCCCCATCTCCACCCCTTCCCAGTCCCTGGTAACCATTCTTCTATGCTCTATGTCCATAAATTCAATTGTTTTAATTTTTCGATCCCACAAATAAGTGGGAACACGCAATGTTTGTCTTTCTCTGTCTGGTTGATTTCACGTAACATAATGACCTCCAGTTCCATCTATGTTATTGCATGTGACAGAATTTCATTCTTTTTATGGCTGGATAGTACTCCATTATGTGCATGTATCACATATTCTTTATCCATTCATCTGCTGATGAATGGTTGCTTCAAAATCTTGGCTATTGTGAACAGTGCTACAATAAACATGAGAGTGCTGATATTTCTTGGATATACTGATTACTTTTCTTTTGGGTATATACCTAGCAGTGGGATTACTAGATCATATGGTGACTGTACTCTTAGTTTTTTGAGAAACCTACAAACTCTTCTCCAAAGTGGTTGTACTAATTTACATTCCCACCAACAGTGGACAAGGTTCCCTTTTCTCTACCTCCTCACCAGTATTTGTTATCACCTGTCTTCTGAAAACAAGCCATTTTTAACCGGAATGAGTTGATATTTTATTGTAGTTTTCATTTGCATTTCTCTCATGGTCAATGATGTTGGGCACCATTTCATATACCTGTTTGCCATTTGTACGCCTTCTTTTGAAAAATATCTACTCATATATTTTGCCTATTTCTTAACTGAATTATTAGATTTTTTTCCTATAGTTTTTTGAGCATCTTACATATTCAGATTATTAATCTCTTGTCAGATGGGTAGTTTGAAAACATTTTCTCCCATTCTGTGGGTTATTTCTTCACTTTGTTGATTGTTTCCTTTGCTGTACAGAGGCTTTTAATTTGATGTGATCCTATTTTTCTATTTTTGCTCTGTTTGCCTGTGCTTGTGAGATATTACTCAAGAAATGTTTGCCCACTCCAGTGTCCTGGGAATTTTGTCCAGTGTTTTCTTTTAGTAGTTTCATAATTTGAGGTCCTAAATTTAAATCCTTAATTCATTTTGATTTGATTTTTGTATACGGTGAGAGATAGGGGTCTAGTTTTATTCTTCTGCATATGAATATTCAGTTTTCCCAGCACCAATTATTGAAGAAAATGTCTTTTCCTTAGTGTACGTTCTTGGTGTCTTTGTTAAAAATGAGTTCACTGTAGGTGTGTGGATTTGCTTCTGGGTTCTCTATTTTGCTTCATTGGTCTATGGTTCTGTTTTTATGCAAGTATCATGCTGTTTGGCTTATTATAGCTCTCTAGTAAAATTTGAACTCAGGTAATGTAATTCCTCCAGTTTTTTTTTTTTTTTTAACTTAAGATAGCTTTGGCTATTCTGTGCTTTAGTGGTTCCATATAAATTTTAGGATTTCTTTTTCTTTTTCTTTTTCTTTTTTGAGACGGAGTCTCGCTCTGTCACCCAGGCTGGAGTGCAGTGGCGCAATCTCGGCTCACTGCAAGCTCCGCCTCCCGGGTTCACGCCATTCTCCTGCCTCAGCCTCTCCGAGTAGCTGGGACTACAGGCGCCCGCCACCACGCCCGGCTAATTTTTTGTATTTTTAGTAGAGACGGGGTTTCGCCGTGGTCTCGATCTCCTGACCTCGTGATCCACCCGCCTCGGCCTCCCAAAGTGCTGGGATTACAAGCGTGAGCCACCGCACCCGGCCAGGTTTCTATTAATTACTTCTTTTCCTGTGTACGGGCCATGGTTTCATGTTTCTTTGCATGTCTTGTGATTTTTTGTTGTTGTTGAATAATGGACATTTTAAGTAGTGTAATGTGGCAACTCTAAAAAGAAGATGTTCCCCTCCCCAGGGTTTGTTGTTTTTTATTGTTGTAGTCATTGATATTTGTTTAATATTCCTTCTCTGGACTAATGCTGTGATGTCTGTATTTTTTGTAGTGTGTGGTCACTGAAGTAACTGCTCAGTTAGCTTTTTAGTTGGCTGATTAATAATTGGACCAACATTTAGTTAAATGCTTTGAACAAATGTCTCCTAACCTTTGTCAAGTGATTTGAGGATATGTACTGGGGAATGCTTCAATGCTCAGGAAGGCAGTTTACAACTTTACTTAGGCCTTTATTTTATGCTTGTTCAGAGCCTCAAGTTCAGCCAAAGTGAGAGATTTGAATCTTCTCATGTCTTTCAATTATACAGCCCCGTTTATGGACATGGCCTTTTAGATTCCCAGAAATGCGTCAGAGCTTTTCAAAGGTCATTATGGAGGGTTCATTTCTAATTTTTTCTTCTTTTCTTTTTTTTCCCTCATTCATTTGTTAGCTTTAACATATTCCTGAGACTATGCCTCCTCAGGCAGCTTTGATATTGAACAAATTGTCATTGATTATTTTTGGCAAATGCCTCATGGATAGTACTGTTTGCATAGAGCAAGTTCTGAGTCAAGTCAAATAAAGACAAACCCTGAGAACTGGGATTTTTCAATGAGCTGCTAGGCAGATGAAATAGTGACAGTTCTCTAGCAATGAAACTTTTTGAGGCACTCCAAACTTGTCTATCCAGTGGATGATAAGTGATTGGTTTTCACAGCTACCATAGTTTTGAGGATGCTTTTTAAAAGTCCACCAGGGAGCTGTGGAAAGAGTGATGAGATCAGGGCAAGGTAAAATACCACAAACTCACAGTTTATTCAGGAAAATGACATTCCAAGGGAAAAATCCCTTGGAATATTTGCAAGTTTTTAGTTAATTTTCAGTTTCTCATTTCTTTTATAAAGAAGCTGATTTTCAGAGGTTCTTACTCCACCATTTGAAAACTGAGAACTACATATTTTTGAATCATACAGTTTCTGATGTGTGAACATTATTTATTTATAAAAAACAATTTCATATGGTTCAAAGTAGTATATTTGATTTTGCATTAACCTGAGCCCAACTGCAGGCAATCATTTGGGAATCCAGTAATGTTGAGTGTGATATGGTCTACTTACTCTTTGCTAATTACAGTAAAAGTAAAGGCAGAGTCTCTCTTCTGATTCAACACAGCACCTTTCTTCATGTGTTGCTTTTAAAATGTATCCTGCATTATTTTCATCTAATTCTACCTGGTCTAGAATTCATAGATCTTGGTTTAAAGATCATTTTTGAATTTATGAGCAACCTTATGGATTGCATTTGCACCTACTAAAAGTTTACTTTAAATGCATACTTTTTATTTATCAATGGTCTTGTGTTGAGAGTTGCCTCTCCAATTCCCTTTGCAAAAGGCATGTGATGCTCTTTAAACGTTTGCCCTTATTTCAAGCGCCATCTGCTTAGTACTTGTGCATCTTACTTGCTAAGTTGAGTTACCTGCCTTGTGTCTCCATTATCTGCAGTAAAGAGCACTTTCTGCCAAGCAGTAGCGGTTGGAAGGTTTATGTATGCTCCCTGACAGAGAAAGTCACTTCCCAACAAGAAAATACATTTTCTCCTGCATAGCATTTCCTATATAATGTGATTAGCTAGTCCTTCAACTGACACACAGGAAGGAGATTTGCCATTTATTCGCTTTGTACCCTATAGTGTGCAGGCTTTAGTTACCTACCTTGAAAGGAAATCCTTCTCTAGCTCTTTACTATATCCTGAATAGAGTCCAGATACTTTAGCATGGGATTTGTCCATTACTATTTATCCAGTGCCTGGAACATAGTAGGTGTTCAGTAAAATATTTATTGACTGAATTAATTCAAGGACTTTTATTAACTTTCCAACCACATTATTTCTTTAATAATCAGTCCACGCTCTGAGTTCAGTGGAGCTTTCTTCCATTTCCTGAACTCTCCATGTGCTTTTCACATTCTCTTTTTAAATTCATTTATTTTGCCTTGAATGCCTTGCCCATGAGTCCCTTTTACCTATGGAAATTATGTGCCTCCTTCAAAACACTTTCTTTATTCCCTGGCAGTGCTAATTGATCCCACAAGACATTATGTATGCCTCAATTTTACATATCACTATATACTACCTTGTAGTCAAATCAATCGTAAAAATTATTACATTCATGCTGCGAATCAGGCATCTCTTATGAGGCATTTCAGATCCTCTCAGCCTCACTTGTCCCTTGATTCAGTCATCACTGTTGTGTAAACTAAGTATGTGTGGACTCAGACACACCCCAGCAAGTATAAACTGCCAGCACTCTACTTGATGCCCATGTCAGCCCCTTTCTCCTCCTGCGCTGGATCTTCCCTCTGGATAGTGAGGCACTAAAGACTGCAAAAATTCATTTGCTCCCATACATGTACAATATAGAAGTATGAGCCACTTCAGGCGATATGGGGCAAAACTCACCAATAGAAGACAGAAATTTGTAAATAAACTTTTCTATCCTTTTCCTCAAGAATAGACTGCCCTAAAAAGTGTTGGCTAGATGTTCTTTAAAGAGACTGTCTTGTGAGATTAAACAGTCATTCACATTTAGTAGCTGACAGTAGTGCAATCCATAGCAAATTCTTTTTTCCTTTTCTATATCCAGCTATCCCTTCTCCTCCTGTTCCCAGAAATTTTACTCACTAATAAAAATGCACACAAGCTTTTACCATAGGCTTTGCTTTCTGGGAAATCCAGACTATGACATAATACCTACCTACTCTCAATTCTAGAATTTAAAAAAATGAAGAAAATATAATTCTCACCCTGAAGGTTAAAATTGGGGGAAAGAAACATAAATTATTAGCCATAATTAAAGGTACCCTCTGAAATAATCTAACTATGAACACAGTACTAAGGAAACAGAAATGAAATGACATTAAATTCTGCTAGTTGACACAGATTTGATAGACTCAATACAAAAGATAACATTGAGTTAGCCTTCAAAGAATGAGAAGAATTATGCCAGATGGGTAAGAGAGATGAAAAAGGGCAACAAAGACCAACAGAGTAGCATGAGTGAAAGGAAGAGAGGTGGAATACTGTTGTATGGACACTAGCTATTTAGTCATTTGTATTCCATATTTGATTATAAATTCTTTGAAGAGAAGAAACAAATAATAGGAACTTGGTAGAATTGATCCTTTATTTCATTCACTGAGTAATAACTTGCCAAATTCCTGCTCTGTAGATGAGTGTTGATTAGGTCTGTGTTCTTAGGTTACCTTTTACAAACTAAAGCTCCATGTGAATGTCCAAGTGTTATTTGCTATGCAATAGTAAATCAAAATCCATTTCTTTGTTATTTCGACAGCATTTTGTATTTGAGGGTGAAAACCAATGTTGTGTACATATCGCATCTGTGCAAGCCAGCCTCACAATGACTGCTGTAAACATTTATGTGAACAAGCATTTATGTGCAATCCTCATGTGCAGATTCCCAGGGTTAGAGGAAATGATTGGAAGGATATGGAAGATTTCAGGAATAGAGAAAAATGTCAAGACACAGAAATGTTTTTGTGCTCACATCTTATCACATTAGATGTCTTGTAAATTTGTGGCTATATTTTTCTTACCATTCTAGGAAAATAAGACCTTGACATAGTTTGGATGTTTGTCTCCGTTCAAATCTCATGTTGAATTGTAATCTCCAATGCTAGAGATGAGGCCTGATGGGAGGTGTTTCGATCATGGGGGTGAATTCCTCATGGCTTGGTGCTGTCTTAATGATAGTGAATGATTTTTCATAAGATCTGGTCATTTAAAAGTGTGTGGCACCTCCCCCTCCACTCTCTCTCACTCCTGCTTTCACCAGGTGAGATACCTGCTCCCCCTTTGCCTTCTGCCATGAGTAAAAGCTTCCTGAAGACTCCCCAGAAGCAAATGCTAATATGCTTCCTGTAAAGCCTACAAAATTGTGAGCCAATTAAACCTCTTTTCTTATAAATTACCCAGTCTCAGGTATTTCTTTATAGCAGTGCAAGAATGTCCTATTACAGACCTATTGTCTGTATTATCTGTATTGTCTGTGTTGATTTATAAAAATCATTTTAAAATTCATTAAAAACATTTGCTAGCACTGTGGTAAATGATAGGGCAGAAAAGGCAAGTCCATTTATTCTCCGTTGCCAACATAGTAGATTAGTGGTGGCTGCTTTGAGCACAAGAATGAGTGTGTTCAAGCCAAATCTAGGATCAGAATAAAAGCATTCTGTGATCAATAAGAAATGCCTGCTTCTGATGAGGGAGGGGTGTTGGCAAGCACTTGCCTTGCATTTGTTCTATCCTTGCTGTAGGAGTGCAGGATCAATGAAGACACTTGCCCTCTCAGAGCACATAAGTTAGTGATGAACTTACAGGTAACTAACTAACATAGCTTAACAAGGTGGGACTGGAGCCAGAAGTTGGAAGGCTTCAATCATTCAAACTTTGAGGGACAAGGCTGAAGATATTTCAAAAAGAGTCACTTTAATCTATTTTGTATCTAGGGCTTTCCCACATAATTACATTTGAAAAACTGCACAGCATTAAAGTATGTGAAAACTCTGACATCATCCAACCCCTCTAAAACTTTTTTCCAAATTATTCATTCATTGTCACCATGGACAGACTCTGTAATATTGGTTCTCTTTTTATATGCGTGTATTTAACCTCCCCTAGGCCAATATGAACTCCCAGAGACAAGGGTCATAGCATCTGCTTTATTTCACCCCCACACTGAGGAGAGTGTTTTTGAATGAATCAGTGAAGAACTAAGGGGATTTAACCTTATTTACCCCTAATATATAGTTAGACAGTTTCAGTAGTATAAAAGTTCTGAAAACAGGGGTGGTTAAAAAAACTTCAATAATTAATTCTGTTTCAATCTCAAAGACACCTCATGTTAGCATTCAGTGACACCCTTACCTAACATTCACTTGAACGGCAGTATTTTCCAGGGCCATTCAACAACGGAGAGTCAAATTCATTGAATTTCATCTGCAAGGCTAATAAAATCACAGAATATTGTGGTTATAGAGAGACAGTGAAAGGCACGGGTAATTTAAAACAACAACAAAAAGTTCATTTGCCTTGACAGCAGGCAGACGAATCATCTAGCCTGGCTGCTTAGCGTTCAGGTTCACTTTGCCCGGGTCACTCAAGTGGCTTCCTACCCTTTGTTCTATGTGGAGGCTGCTGGGCCATGCTATGCCTTCTGGCTGGGCAGACAGAATGCTTTCAATTTAGACCATGGAGCTCCCAGCTCAGGAAAGGGCAAAAATTTGGTCAAACCCAATAGACAAATGATTGCCTTTGGTTTGATTCCAAATGAGAACCAGTGCAGTGTGGCTGCTGATGAAAAGGGACTGCACAAGGTAGAAATAAATTGATAAGATAACTGCATAATTTTGCAGTCATTTGGCACCTGGCCAAGCTAGCAGGGGTCCCACAATAAATCGCAGTTGTAAGACTGAGACTGCTGGGAAGGCATGTAACAATTAGCATTTTCACTCAAGCTAAATGAAGTCTTCCTTTTCTTTCCCTTCCCTTCCCTTCCCGTTCCTTCCTTTCATTACTTATACCCTTTCCATCCCTCTTTTGCTACTTGCTTTCCACATGCAGCACGGCATTTTCACAAATACCTACCACAGCCTACGTGAATAGACTCCATTCAAAAATGTAAAATATTTTTCACAGTAACCTTCACTAATACATCAGTCCTAAAGACTTCATGATGAAGAAATGTATCTGTGTGAGACAGGCATGCGATGTGCCTTTTGAATTCCCAAAGCTTTGATAAAAGAGGAATACATAAAAAACTTTATCTGGTTTGTAGGTTCTGACTTGAAGAATAAAGCAAAGAAAAATTAAATCTACCACTTTATTTTTGCTAGCTTATTGTTACTGAGTTGATAAATTATTCCTTCATAATTGGAGAGTTGTTCCCCCATCCAGTTAGCAGAGTTAAGTGAAAATAGCTGCCTTGCAACGAAAAGGTGGATTATTCGTCACAAATTATATCCTCAATAGGAGAGTTGGAGCGATAGATGAGCAAGTGTGAACGTATCTAATTACAAGAGGTTTTGGAGGAGAGAGTCGGCAAGAAATATATCTACTGATCTCATCAGCAAACAGATTTTGGTAGATTGATAGATTAAATTCATGGCTCAATTTCTTCTCCCCTCCAAAGCCCATGCAGTGTCCATGCTTTTTGCAAAGTAATTTGCAGTTCCTCCTGTTTCTTACTTACAAAATGTACTTTGGCTAATTAGATGTTAGCAAACTCCATGAAAGCAAAGGTTTGTAATATGTTTATATGGCTAATCTTGCTCTCTTCTGCCTTTGCAATTACCATGAAAAATGTGCGCCCTTAGTATGTTGCTGGTCTAAGGACCTGAGGCTAAACTGCAGCTTGCACCCAAGCCCAGAATGGATCAACCAATCAATAGCTGATCTTCACATATATGAGTGATAATAAAGGACTGATGTTTTAAATGATTAAGTTTTGGGGTGGTTTGTTACATAGCGATAGCTGACTAATACATATGCAGCATTTGAAAATAGGAGGAAAATCAGTTCAGGAAGGGTAAAACTATAAAAAGCTAAACAAGGATCAGGAAAGTACAGGATAAAGCCGGTGCCAATATGTTACAGTCCATTTGGTTGAGAGCATTTCCTAACCTCAGTCTACATAAAAATAAGGATTAAAGTAAAGAGTAGAAAGAAGAACATAGTGGAAGGTGCCTGTTGGGAAGTTCAGAGAAATGTAAGTTTTTATTTATCAGCCTCTCCCTCTTTTGATGTCACCATGAAATCACCACCCTTTGTGCACATTATTATTAATAATACTTAGAGACTTTATGTATTCTACTTAATCCTTACCATAATCTGGTGTTTTATCCTAATTTTACAAATTGAAAACTCAAATTTGGAGAAGACATGTAAATAGAAGGTGTCTACGACTATAATTTCTATTTTTTTTTAATGTACTGATCTTTATTTTCTTTTTTGTTGTTGTTGTATTTTGTTCTGCTGTTCTGTGTTCTGCACCACTCTATGCCATCCCATACTGGTCTATATACTAATCTTATTGACACTCTTTTTAATTTTTTAAACTTTTTAAACATTTTTTTGCATTGTACCCAGAAACTTTTGGCATTTGTCTATAACATATATGTATGTGATTTATATGTGTATGTGTATATATATATATATATATTTAGCTGGGTTATTGTGTCTTGTGTAGACATGGTATGAGAAAAAGACAGAATGCCTCTGTCAGTCATCTAATGATCAACTCTAACCATATTTTAATTAAAAATCACATATTGTTATTCCTCTACCTGCTACACTAATTTATCTAAGGTGGTAGTTCAGATAGATTCATTTAATTAAAATAAGTGCTTAAAATGGCAAAGCTTATGAGACAATGCTTAAAAACCTAGTCTGAGTTTTCTAATGAAATCTCGCTACTTATTAAAACGCTAGTGAAATCTATGCATGTGCACACACACACAAAAATGCAAAACAAACAGAAAAAAATTACAATTTCACTCTAATTGCTAAAATATTGGAAGAATTACTAGAAAGCTCAGCTATAATGGAACTGCATTTAGACATAAAACAGTGCGACTGACAGGAAGGACTAAGGGGGAAAGAATTGGTCTTTCAGGGCAATCTCTCTGTTGCTTTCACTTTTGTTTTCATTTTCTGTTTCTCTCTGACTCAAACACAGAAGACCTATAACAAATTGAACATTAGGCAGATCTCCCATGATGGGCTATGATGTTTTCCCAAGGACCCAGAATCCTATCTCATTCTTCTTCTCCTACCACTTGTGAGGGGATGAGAAAGGAAAGTGGTCTGTCATCCTAAAATGTAATATTCCCTACTTGTGAGAGCTATTTAAGTCATAGAGCAGTACATTTCAAAGCTATTTGTATGTACTTCTGGTTAAGAAGAAATAAAGACTTGGGAGGCTGAGGCAGGAGGATTGTTTGAAGCCAGGAGATCGAGACCAGCCTGGCAACACAGCGATACCCTATCTCTATTTTATTTTATTTTTAATTAGCTGGAAGTAGTGGTGTGTGCCTGTAATCCCACCTACTCAGGAGGCTGAGGGGAGAGGATCCCTTGAGCCCAGCAATTCAAGGCTGCAGTGAGCTATGATGGCACCACTGCACTCCAGCCTGGGCAACAGAGTGAGACTCTGTCTTGAAAATAAATAAATAAATAAAATAAAGACAACTTCCTATGAGTGACACTAGCATATTAATTGTCATTATCAAAAAGAGCCAAGAAAGAGTGCTGTTTTGCGGCATCCTAATAGTCTCTTACTGCAGTATGTTCTGGATCCACTGAAGTTTTTGAGCCAAGGCTAGGCCATTTCTCTAAGCAATATCAGTCAATGACTGCAGGAGTATCCGATCCTGTGGGAGTACTAGGCCCACATCTGTCCAATGTGGGAATCCTCTATAGGCAATCTTTGCACTGGAGCTTCCCATTGGGTTGGCTGGGACTTTCTCAGAGCTTTGCTGCAGTGTGGGGCCTTTCTTAGCCAAAACTCTGTGTTCTTCCCCCTCCCTTTCACAGGTCTCAGACCTATGGACTGAAGGTGCTCTCTGCCTAATTCTGCTTCTTTCCCCCTTTAGATTTCATGGCATTTCTCCTAATTCTGGCTGTTTCTCCTAATTCTCCTATTTCTAACTCCATCTTGGTGCCTGCTTCCCAAAATGCTCAACTAATACAAAGAAGATCTATGAATCTAGAACTGAAGAGAAAGGACTAGGCTGGAGATCCTGGTTTGATATTTTCAGCCCTTAGGAGGGGGTTGTAGTCATGACCAAGAATGATATCTATAGATTATGTATAAGGTCCTTCTTCCACATAGTAACTATTGCACATTTAAGTTAAAGGTCTAGGACTACGCAACTTCATACTATGTACAGATAGATCTAGTTAGTCTCACTTCATCCTTCTTATTGTTACTTTTAGTCCTTGAGTAAAAGGTTTCCTTCAAACTTTGTAAACAAATAGACACCATTAGAGTTTGGGTCAATAATTTTATGCCCAACATAAGAAAAAAATACACAGCTACTCCTTAGAGAATGGTATCTAAGGCTGTTTTTTGGTTGTTGATGAAGCATGTTACCTATCTGTGGGTGATGTGGAGAAAATGTGACAATTGGGGAATTGGCCTTGCCACCAGCTAATTGTAGGACCAAGAACAATCATTCATCCCATAGCATTGATGGGGTAGACCCTTCCCCCAGATGGAGGGCTCAGCCTCTCTCATCTGAACTTTCCACTGAATGAACTATCTGCAGAAGAGCCAGGTTCATTACAACTCTTAGTGCTCTGTTTCTCCATTTGTCCCTCTTGTCTCTTTCCAGCCTCCCTTGATGGGTCCCACATCTTTTATATTGATTCCATTTTCAGAATTTCAGTTAGAAAAGTTCTTTTCCCATTTTAGCTCAAGAGTTCATAACAGGACTTGATTGTGTCATCTGATTTCTGTAATTTTATTAGGTTCAGAACAACTTTTGGGGGCATTTTGTCACATCTTTTACATGTACTCCCTGTACAAGCCTTAATGTTGAAGTAAAGTGCTCTAAAGAAGAGAGTGTCCTGCAGCAGATCAGAATAATTTAAACTCTAAAGCAGAGTTTGGCAAACTTCTTTTCCAAAGAGCAAGATAGTAAATGTTTCACACTTTGTGGACCCTGTGGTTTCTGTTACAACTACCAGCTTTACCATTAAAGAGCAAAAGCAGTCATAGAGAAGGCACAAATGAACTCTATTTTTAAAAACAGGTGGTAGACAAGATTTGGCCCATGGACTGTAGTTTGCCAACCTCTGGCCTAAAGCACAACCCAATACTTTTTAAATCCTTTAAAACAGAAAGCAAAAACATTTACAACATTTACATTGTAAATATATACGTGAAAAGTTATGTAACAGGCAATGAATTTTCTAGCAACGATTTTTTGGTCGTCTCAAATTTCTATTCATCTGACTATAAATTTATGTGTCATATTTTTATACTTTTACTTTTAATGAATTAAAATTGTCATTGTTGAGTGCAGGCTGCTATAAAATAAAACTTAGAATGCTTGAATTTCATAAAGCAATCCGTTAGTTCTTGTCATTATGACCTCATAAGAGTAGAAAATATTTTGAAAGCTGAATCAGTTTCCAGTTTATATTCATATGTACTTGTTTGCATTTTACAAATTTTTTTCCATCTTTTTTTATTAGTTTGAAAGCAACCTATTTAAATTCTGGAACTTTTCTCGGAAATTTCACAGTCCTCATTCCATGATGAAGGTGTTGACTAGTTGCCATGGAGATGATTACCAAAGCTTCATTGAGGTTTGTGATTTCTGGCGGGAAATGAGCAGCAAGAACAAGTAAATTTTTTATGGCATTTTAAAATTTCAAAACTAACCTTTAAATTGACCCCGTCATATTATCACTGGGATTATGTAGTTTTAATTACTTTTACTGCTTATAAGTTGTTGGATATTAATACTAAAGCTGAGCTGTCTGGAACACAAAATTAGATATACCCGTAGGCCATATCCTGTATTCAAACCACAACTATCTCTGGGGAGAAAGAGCTAGAAGAATGGCTTCTCAAGGTTTCTGAATGTTGTTAGGTTTCTTTGTAAATGAGAGATAGAAAATATAAATTTATGAGTTTTTGCCTCCTGACATGTTTGCATTGGCAATTTTTAGGGTAGACTAGTGGGAAGAAAGTTGGACTGGTAATTAAAATTAGACTCAAGTTCTGATTGTGTTACATATCTCATTAGACTAAAGTTGTCAGATTTAGCAAATAAAAATATGGGATGCACAGTTACATTTTTATTTCAGATAAACAATGAATACTGTTTTAGTATATGTATGTCCCATGCAATATTATACTAGAAATTATACATTGTTTAAGTAAAATTAAATTTTAACTGAGCATTCTGTATTCTATGTGGCAGCCCTTCCTTAGAGAAATCACATACATAATCTTTCTGAGCTTCCCAGTATTTTCACATTAGATTAGTTTTAATCTAAATACTTTTAGCTTTAATAGGATTTTCAAGTTTAGGAAAGGCTAACTGCTATAACAAGTGATCCTCAATTCTTAGTGGCTTAATACAACTTGAGGTGTTTTTCTTGCTCACATCACAGCCAATGGGGTTCAGTGAGCTGTCTTCCATATGGCAGCTTAAGGACATAGGCTCCTTTGTACAGCTTCATCGTGTTTAAAATATGTTCTCAATAAAATTAAACAGTAAAATACACCCCTCTCATTGGTGAAAACCTGTCATGGTTACTACCTAGACTTAAGGTGCTGGTGAATGTTAAATTAACCATAGTCCTACAAAGAAGAAATGGCTTTTGTGCATCTCTAGCCAATTTTCACCACGTGTTACTTTTCTCATCTATTCACATTCATGTGTCTGGCACTACTTTAGGCACTGGAGATAAAGTAGTGAACAAACTGGATAACTTCTCTTTCTTTGGAAAGTTTTGTTCTAGTTGGAAGAGATAGGAAAAAAACAAACAAAAAATAACTATATATCAGGTACTATGAAGAATAATACAGCAGTACACAGGGAAAGAGAGCTAATGGGAAGTGTATTAGACAGAGTTGTTGGGATCTTTGTGACAAGCTAATATCTGAGCAAAAGGAAATGAGCATGTCTGTCGAAAGAGCTTTCCATGCAGAAGAGGCAGCAAGTACAAGCCCTAGGGCAAGAGTGCACTTGGTGTGCAGAACATTTAGAAGGCTGAGGTGGCCAGAGCACAGTGAGCAAGGCTAGGAGTGGTAGGAGAGTAGGTCAGAGACACAGGCCATTGTAAGGATTGTGGGTTTTACTCTGAGATGTGAAGCCATTGAAGTGTTTTGAGCAGAACAGTGATATAAGAACAAGAAACCTTAAAAGTCAGTCATTTAAAACTTGTGTTACTTTGTTGAGTATATACTGCAGAGTTTATGTTAAACTATCTAGGGCAAGGCTGTAGCAAAAGATCAGTCATGAGGCTGTTATAATATTCCAGGTGAGAGGTGATGCACTTAAATAGACATAGTGAAGTTGGTAGGAAGTGGATGCATTTTGAATACATTTCAGAGATAGAGAAGAGATTTCCTTAAGGTGTCATGGAACACAAAATGAAGAGGCAAAGCTTATTCTGAAGTTCCAGGCATGATCCACTGGAAGAATAGACTGACATTTACTAACATAAGTCTATGGGAGGAACCAGTATAGGGGTATTAGAGATCAGGAGGGTTCAATTTTGAGAAAGTTAAATTTAACGTGCCTTCAATAAGTTAAAATAGCCATTGAATGAGTTAGATTAGTTATCCAAGTGGAGAATTACATCCAGGATTCAGCAGAGAGATTGAGGCTAGAGGTGCAATAGAGTCATCACTGTACCAACGGCATTCAAGCCTTGAGATTGGAGATGGTCACGAATGATTGTGGACAGAAGAATGAAGAGGTCCAAGGACAGAGCCTTGGAACAGCCCAACATTAAGGTGTCAAAGAGAAGAGAAAAAAATCAGCCAAAAACAATATTGAGAATGTGTAGCCAGAGAGCAAAAAATTATTAGGAATATGTACCCAGAGAGGTAATTCAAGGAAAGATTCAATTAAAAAGCCAATGGAATCAAAACTTCAAATGCTACTGCTTGGTTAAATTATTTAATTCAAATTAAATAATTTTATTTAATCCAAATTAAAGTATTAGATTAAGCAAAGTGAACATCTTTGGTGACATTTAAAGATGGAGAGATGGAGATGAAAGCTTAAGTAAAGTTAGGCCAACTTCTAGCCACTTGAACTAACTGAAGTTGGTTCAATATAGAATGGGAGGAAAGTAGAAGCACAGGTACAGATGATTCTGAACAGTTTTGCAGTAAAATAGAGCAGATAAATTATTACTTCTTTAAAGTAAATCTAAATTAGTCCCCAATTTGCTTTCACTAATCCCATAATCATTTACTGCATGTCAGTTACATAAAAGGCATGACACCAGTTTCCATAGATACAAAGATAACTATGACATGCTGCAAGCTTGCTGCACTCATGATTAGGGAGAAAGAGGTGCAAACAAGAGATCACAGGTCAGTGTGAAATGTGTTAATGAAGGTCCAATTAGAGTGCTATGGTAGTGTGCTGAAAAATGGCAGTGACTCAGCCTTGGCTGGTCAGGGAACAATTCACAGATGTGATGGTAGCACAAACCTTTAAAAGACAATTGGGCTTAAGCAGATGGTTAAAGACCTAAGGATGTTCCTAGTGAGAGATATGGCATATGCAAAGCCTGGAGAGCATCCATCTCTAATTCTGTTGGATTTATAAATCTTTCCCCACATTCTATTGAAGTCGAGCTCCAGATACATTCTTTAGTGTTTGGAAGTCCTCCTCATCTTCCCACACGACTCCTCTAGTCCCTACACATATATGCAACCCACAACATGCTTCGTTATTGCCATTCAAAGTATGGTCCTCATAACAGCAGCATCACATGTGAACATTTTAGAAATAAAAATCCTTGGCTCCCATCCCACACCTACAAAATCAGAGTCTCTGGCAGTGGTGCCTAGGAACCTATATTTTAACAAATCCTTTAGGTGGTTCCGATGCAGCTAAAGTTTCAGAAGCAACTTGTCCAGGTGCCTACAGATTTCTTCTTTTTTAAAAATTTTGCCCCTCTTAGCATTCAGAGGAAATGCTCATAATTAGGGTTACATGTTCACTAATTTAGTCTTTCCCTACCTACTGATAAAAAGTTATTTTGTTCTGAGTTCCAACATGCCATTAGCAGACGGTTCCATGAAAATAATCAAGTAAGTAACACAAATTCCTAAAGTGTTGTTCTTTAGGGAGTACTTGCATTTTAATCAAATTTTGAAAGGACATTTCTGCTGAAGAAAGCTGAAGTGAGAGATATTTGCCTGTGTATATATCTAGAAAAAACTTTTTTTTAATTTTATTTTTTAGTTTAGATTCATGAGGGAACATGCAGGTTTGTTACATTGCATAATGCTGAGGTTTGGCTTCTAATGATCCCATTGCCCAAGTAGCAAACATACTATCCGAGAGGTAGTTTTTCAACCTTAACCTCCTTCCCCACTTTTGCAGTCCCCAGTGTCTATTGTTCCCATCTTTGTGTCCATGTGTTCCCAATATTTGGCTCCCACTTATAATTGAGAACATACAGTTTTTAATTTTCTGTTTCTGTGTTAATTGGCTGAGGATAATGGCCTCCACCTGCATCCATATTGCTGCAAAGGACGTGATTTTGTTCTTTTTTATGGCTGCATAGTATTCCATGGTGTATATGTACCATATTTTCTTTATCATATCCACTGTTGGTGTGTACCTGAGTTGATACCATGTCTTTGCTATTGTGAATACTGCTGTGATAAACATATGAGTGAAAATGTCTTGTTGGTAGAGTGACCCCATTACTGGGTATATACCCAGATGAATGTAAATCATTCTACCAAAAAGACACATGCATATGAATGTTCACTGCAGCACTATTCACAATAGCAAAGATGTGAAATCAACATAAACACCCATCAATGACAGATTGGATAAAGAAAATGTGTTACATATACACCATGGAACACTATGCATCCATAAAATGAATGAGATCATGTCTTTTGTGGGAACATGGATGGAGCCAGATGCTATCATCCTTAGAAAAGTAATGCAGGAGCAGACAACCAAATACTGCAGGTTCTCACTTACAAGTGGGAACTAAATGATAAGGAACTTATAAACACGAAGAAGGAAACAACAAACACTGGGGTCTACTTGACGGGGAGGGCTGAAGAATGGAGAGGAGTAGAAAAGATAACTGTTGGTTACTGGGCTTAATACTTGGATGATGAAATAATACGTACAACAAACCCCCATGACACGTGTTTACCTGTGTAACAAAACCTTCACATGTACTCCCAACCCTAAAATAAAAGTTAAAAAAAATTATTTTCATCTGGGTATATACCCAGTAATGAGATTGCTGGGTCAAATGGTAATTCTATTTTTAGTTCTTTGGGAAATCTCCAAATTGCTTTCCACAGGGGCTGAATTAATTTGCATTCCCATCAACAATGTATAAGTGTTTCCTTTTCTCTGCAACTTTACCATAATCTGTTATTTTTTGACTTTTTAATAATAGCTATTCTGACTGCTGTGAGATGATATCTCACTGTGGTTTTGATTTGCATCTCTCTGATGATTGGTGATTTTAAGCACTTTTTTTTTCAAATGTTTGTTGGGCTCTGGTATGTCTTGGAAAGAAACTTTCTAAGACTCAGACATACCAAAATTTAGCACCTCACATCATTGATCATTGAATAAAACCTTGAGATAACCATCAGCATTTCATTAATGAACCTTTATTAGGTACTTTATTTAATGAACCTCCTGGGCTGCAGGAAAGAACAGCACAATTACTTTTATAAGTTATAAAATATTCTTGGTTCCTCCTACCATCTTTTCTAAGGCCTACTCATTCTATTTTCCTTTGAAATAATCTAGGTTTAAAATAAGTCTTTTTATTTCTTACTCTTCTGAAAAATGTCAATTCGAAGCTGAGCAAGATGGACTTTCCACTTTTCTAACAGATTAGTATCCCTGAGTCATTTTTAGAAGCTCTGTAAGGGGGATCAAGTGTGCACACTTAGAAAATGCCCTCAATCAAAGTGAGGATCATACACAGTAGGGCTCACCATGAGTGTCCCTGGAATGTGAACTATTTTCACAAGCCTGTCTCTTCCTACTGCTTTCTCTCTACGTGCTATCCTCACCACCCCCAGAAGATTCCATATATCTCACAGGTATCCAGAAGCTTATGTTTCACTGCAAATTGCCCTCTGGAAAGTAACTAGAAATAATAACAGCTACAGCTGTTACATTTACTATATTCCAACAGCTAAGTGATTTAGAAATGTTATCTCATTTGATCTTTGCAATGGTCCATGAGGTAATTTTTATTAGACTTATCTTAAAGAGGCTTAGAGAAGTTGAAAGAAACTTGCTTACTCAGATAGCAAACTCAGATCTACTGAACTCAAAAGCCTTGATATTTTTTTATTTCACAAATGCTCAGTCTGTAACATGTCATTTTGATGCTTTTTCCAGGGATATTTGTGTTTAACATAATCTGTGATAACAGAATGGGTTTGTACTTCCTTGAAGGAACTTGGACACTGATGAACAGGTAGAGATGACCTTATCTGGCTGGCCATGGAAACCTGAAATCATGCTATGGGTATTTGTTGTGACACATGAAGGTAAGACTTATGGATAAATGATGATGACAGAGATATCTTCCCTGTCAGAGTGAAAGCTTTCTGTAGATCTTTCTCCATACAAGTCAAAGCATGTCTTTAAAACAATTAGGAACCTCTGTTTTGGATAGAAGGAATTATTTTCACAAATCAAGTGTTGTAACCTCCCCAAATTCTATCATCTTCTGGAAGGAATATGAACACCAGAAAGTTTCCAAATACTCTCAGCAGTGTACAACTGTTGGGTGTGAGTAAACCCAAGCCAAGTGTGAACCATCTCAGCTTTAGCATGTGTGTTAATTAGCATGTCAGACTGTGGGGCACAAAGGTTTGACATCCAGGAGTTCAAATGCTGACTCTACAACCTTCCAGGCACATCTCTGTCTTAGTCCATTTTTGTGTTGCTCTAACAGGATCCCTGAGGATGGGTAATTTATAAAGAAAAGAGGATAATTTCTCTCACAGTTCTGTAGGCTAGGAAGTATAAGAAGCATGGCAAGGCCATCTACTCAGCTTCTGGTGAAGGCCTCATGCTGCTTCCACTCTCGGTGGAAAGTGAAAGGGAAGTGGGCAAGTACAGAGAGATCACAAGGCAAGGTAGGAAAAAAAAGAGAGAAACTGAGGAAGCCAGACTCTTTTTTAACAATCTGCTCTCATTGACTCCCACAGGAGGGCATTAACCTATTCATGAGGGAACTGCCCCCATGACCCAAACATCTCCCACTAGGCCCCAGCTCCTAACACTCATGCACTGGAGATAAAATTTCAACAAGAGTTTTGGAGAGGACAAGCCATAATCAAAACATAGCAGTCTCTACATCTTGCTTTCTTCATTCGTAAATGAAGATGAAATATCTTAGAGCTGTCCTGAGAATTGACACATGTAAAACACTTGGCTCTGTCTTCCTCAATTAATGGTAGCCGCTGTCATTATGACTATCAATATCTCCTGAATGCAGACATCCACAAGACCCTAGAGATTGCTTCTATAAACTTCTGGCCCCAGAAAATGTATACTATCAGTTTGTAGGTAATACTGTGAAGTCAGTGGGTTAGCATGCAGACAATGCTAGTAAGAATAAGCAATATTTTTGAGCATTTGCTATGTACCAAGTCTTGTACATATTTTATTTCACATTATATATAAAATATCTTATTTAAGCCTCACAATGACTCCATGCATGCTAGTGTTACCCAATTTTACAGATGATGAGACTGAAGTATAAGAAATTAAGTAAATAATCCAAGATCATGCAACTGAAAAGACATGAAACTGGAATTTGAACAAAGGTCTGACTAAATGGCTGCGGTCTTCACCAATGAGCTATAAGAACAAATATTTTTAAACTGCTTGCTAGAGGTAATCTCTTCTTTATTAATTCAAGCGAGCATATTCTTCTTGGCTTTTGTCTTCAGGTAGTTTTATAACATAAACACTGAGCACTTCTTGCATTGCTGAGATATTGTCTTGTTAGTGAAGAAGTATTATCAGGACACTCAGAATCAAGTATGGTCCCATTTTTATTAGTTGTATGGATTCTTTAAAGCTGTTATTGTGAAATCATTCCCATTCCATTAATATAGGACACATTATAAATTGGAGTGGTCTTACTGCTTTTATTTAGTGGAAGGAAAGGAGGAGGCAAGGGAGATAAAGAGGGTAAGAGATAAATCTATCCCTTCCATTAGCCTGCGCTGGAAGCTTAAAATGCTCCAGGAAAGTCGTTTGTGATGTAAATAGGGACAGTGTGGACAGAGAGCTTTTTACAAATCTGCTATTTATCTAAGAGAGGCATCCTGTGGGTTATCCCAGTGGAATTCACTTTCCTGTTTGGTTTACCATGGAAGGGAAAGGAGGCCTAACAAATAGCCCTTCAGTTTGCTCAGCTGTGAGATATCCATTAACCAAGAAGAAGTTTGCCTGCACACACTGTATGTTTGCACAGCTTGCAGTGCCATCTTTTCAAGACCCACCATTGTCTGGAAAGCACTCCAAAGGCCTAAGTCTATAATAAAGCAAATAGCTTGCACAGTTATTACTGTCAGGTTCACTTTTTACACTGTAGCCTATGAATGTCATCGGTTAAATTAAACCTCAAGAAGACCAAACACAGTGCATGAAGGTTAAATATGCTCTTGTGTTTGTCGGCACATTAGCCACCAAGTCACTTTCTCTTCAATGTGTCCTTCAAGACACTTTCTTTCCAAAAAACTATTAGAAATTTGATTATCAAGTTCAGACAGAGAAAAATTCACTCTCTGAGTTTTATTGAGGAACTTTTCCCTAGCAAGAAACCATAAAGTATTTTCCCTTAAGAGTTCAGATTGAGTCCATAGTAGAATGATATCCATAGCTAGCAATTATTTATATAGACTGGCTTTTCAAAACCACTTGCCCATGTATTTTCTCATTTGCTTGGAACAAGTATCATTATTATTATTTAATTTTTCTCAAGAGAAAACTATCCTCAAAGTGGTTCAAGGATTTTCCTAAGATTATTCACCTAGTAAGTGGTAGAAAAAAAGCTTATGTGCCTGTAGTTCTGCCTCCAGGGTCTTTCCACTACTCATCTTCATATACAAATCTACTAGATCTTGCTACTTAAAGTGTGGTCCAAGCAGCAGTAGCAGCAGCAACAGCAATGGCAACAGCATTACCTAGGCAGCATCTCAGACCCCCACCCAAGACCTACTGAATCCGAATTTTTTTTTCCTTCTTTTTTTAGAGATAGGCTCCTGCTGTGTCACCCATGTTGGAATGCAGTGGCATGAAAATAACTCACTCTTACCTCAAATTCCTGGGCTCAAGCAATCCTCCCACGTTGGCCTCTTGAGTAGCTGGAACTACAGGTGGCACCACCACACTTGGGCTAATTTTGTTTTTCTTATTTTGTAGAGACAAGGTCTTGCCATGTTGTGCGGGGTGATCTTGAACTCCTGGCTTCAAGCAATCCTCCTACCTCAAGCTCCTAAAGAGCTCAGATTACAGGCGTGAGCCACTGCATGGTCCTGAATCTGCGATTTAAACAAGATCCCCAGTTGACATTAAAGTTTGCAAAGTACTCTCATTAAGACTCACAGGTATACTGGTATCTCCTTTCTCCAACTAAATAATATATCAAAACATTGGCATTTGAAATATTGAGTGTTAAATACCAACAGGGTAGCTGAGACCATGCCATTTCTTAGGACATTATATAGGTTTGCAGATCTATAATTTCATCTTCACTTCTTGAAAATCTCATTTTGGTACACATACAACTGTGTCCACAGTTACACATACACTTATCTGTGCAAGAAAATGATGCTGTTTGTCTCTACCTGCTTGGGTAACAATGTTCATTTTTATTAGCATGGTAGATTGTGAGGGAGGAGCAGTAAGCCATCTGGAGCTTGAGCCAGATATTCCATTAGGGGCTTTCTAGATGATGCAAACTTTTAAATTAAATGTTCAATGTCAAGTAAATGCTTGTGAAATTGCAATTCTCCTGCCATATGGTGTGCCGCTTAACAATGGATTATATTTGCTGTTCCTAAAATAAATTATCTATTGGAAATCAATGTTCTATCCAATAGCTTTGCTGATAAGCAGTTAAATGAGCTCACATTAGTCATTTAAATGTCTTGGTTCTTATTTTTCTTGCCTGCAACATTAGATCAAATAATCTCTATGCAACTCATCCAAGTTTTATCACAGAATTGGAATTTTAAAGTTTCTGAAGATTTGTAGAGCCTGGAAGGACAAAGTGAATTCACAACCACATAATATCTTTCCCCCTGCATTCTTTTGTGAATGGAATCCTCTGGCACTTCATTAATTGGACTTAAAATAACTGTTTCCTTTATTATTCCTAGCATGAAAGAGTCTCTAAAACTCTCTGCAGTGTAGTCCAGCTCAGTCCCAAAATGGAGTATACAAGATGTTGCCGAAGCACTCCAAGAAATTCACCATATAATTACAAGACTAGGTTCCGGTATATTAGAGTAGGTGGCCTGGAGGAGGAGCTTGGTGGTGAAAATTTACACAATGGCAGAAACCTAGTTTCTCAGTAGGTAAACCTGATACTTGCCCTTTTGCACTAGGAGTATTTTTAAAAAACAAACTCCAGAAGAATAGCTCACAGTTTTTAGTGTGGTTTAGGCCCTTTCATTCTTGGTCAGGACCAACACTTCCATCTCAGTTTTCTGCCCAAACACGGTCAATCTGTGAGCAGACATTTTAGATAAGGCCCGTGCTTCTGAGGTGAAAGTGGTGCTACCCAGCTGGTTTTGGTATATTTGAGGAGGCACCAGCATTCTAACCTCAGATACCTGTTACCTAGGATGATCATGAAAGGGAAATGGTATGTGTAGGGAATTAAAGAGTGTTAGAAAGAAAGAGAAAACTAATTCAGAAGCCCAGGCAATGCTGGATTGGATAAAGTCCAATAATGCTTAGCACAGGGCCCAGAATATTCCAAATGCCATGTTTATAAGTTAAAAAGCTGATACAATTTTACTTCATTTAAGGTGGTAGATTCTGCCCTCCACTTAAGTTAATGAGTAGGGGAGGCATGTGTGCTTAATGGTTTAAATGAGAGCAATAATGGGAAGAGAGCAGCAAAGCCAGGGCTGGCACAGCAGCTTCCATGAGAAACGGTAGTTAGGGTCCAAGGCACAAGGTCTCTCCATGAGTCCTCTGGCTTTCCTGGGTCCTCCATTTGTCAGGTTTGAGGGAGTCCAGGCATTTCCTATTGAAAGCACTTTTAGTGAAGGAAAGGCTCCTAAGGCTTGTTAAAAGAAAAACTTTAGACAAATTAAATTTAATAGGATTTAAATAAGCAAAGAATGATTCAAAAATTGGGAAGCCCCCAGAACTAGAATAGGGTCAAAGCGGTTCTGGCACTGCTGCATGGTGGGATCAGATTTATGGCCTGAAAAAGGAAAGTGACATACAGAGAAGGAAAGGGAGGTACAAAAACAGCTGGACTGGTTACAGCTCTGTGTTTGCCTTAAACACAATTTGAATAGTTGGTCACCTATGATTGACCAAAATTAGGTGACTGGTACAGAAGAAGGTTACAGTCTGATTGCATGTCCAGTTAGGTTACAGTTTACTGTGGATGGAGAAACCTTTAGATTGAACCTAAAATATGTTAGAAGGCAGCTTTAAGCTAAACTTAATTTAACAGACTGAATGTGCAGGCATTTGCTCAGGTCAGTTTTCCTGGAATTTAAAAATAATCACAGAAATCTCATGATTGCACAGGAATCCCAAGTGCTGGCCATCAACTCTTTCTCCCTTTTCTTTTTCCAGTCTTGCAATAGAAAAAGCATTTCATATTAGATACCAGTATACACATACATGCATTTATATAAAACTGAAACAAAAGGTTCATAAGATAATATCCTTATTATATGTGATCTACTGATAGTTTTTTTAAACCTGATTAGACTCTATTTTGTTATGAAGAAAACAGAAACTAACCCATAGTTAACCTTAGATCTGGGATAAACGGGCCCTTTTCTTATGGGTGCCTCCAATTTGTCCATTCAGGAGGTGCTTCCTGGTATCACAAACTCCTTCTCTGTAAGCCTCTGCTGGCTCTGCTGCTGACCATGCCAGTACCTTGAGGCAGAACTGCTGCCACTATGCTGGTCCCATCAGAAAGATGATGTAGGCAAATCCCTGTTGCCCTTGTTCCCATCAAAGTGCAGCCAGCAAAATAGAAACCACACCAATAATAGTAACAGATAATTTAATATAAAGACATTTGAAGATCAGAAAAAAATGATGTATAGGAGGCAGGACTACCTTGCTGCTCCCAAATGGACAGAACAGTGTGTCCCACTCAAACAGACAGAACAGTGAAGCTCCCACTCAAATGGACAGAACTCACATCCTGAACTTTTGCTCCAAGAACCACTGCAGGAACATACCAGGAAAACTGAAAGAATTCACAGACCCTTTGAAAGAAGTGGCTTGCTGCTGTAAACTCCGTGAGACAGCCAGAAAACCGAGTGCCCAAAAGTGTGAGAGGGGGATCTGAACACATATCCTTCCTGGGGAACCTGAAAATCCAGATCATGGCAGAAAGATTTAATCTTACCTAGAGCTGGAACAAATTTAGAGAACCAAGGGAAATATAAAAGTAGAAAAAGCAGCAGGAAGAGCCCTATAGGCACTCTTGGTCCCCAGGGAAGCCCAGGGAAGCCATTTCTGACCTTGTCTCACAGGGTTCCTTGGGGAGGGCTGCTAGTGGAATTGAAGAAGGACCATAGGGAGAAGGAAACTCTCAGCTGAACTTTGTAATAATTTTAACCTAGCACAAATTTTCCTGGGCAGAATCATTAGTGAGATGAGGATGGCAAACAGGAAGTGTAGATATAAGCATAGAAACTGTAGCAGGTAGACAGGGGTGAAGCCTGAAAGCCCTGCTTGTTTTCTCAGTAGGGAGGCTTGTAGCCTGGGACAAGATCTCAGCCTTGTGCACTAGCTGCCTGGATATAAACTTGGTGCTATTGGTGAGGCATGGTGGAAGTGAGTCTGACCTTTCTGGCTGTGTGGGAGCTGGGTGAGGCCTGTCACTGATGACTTTCCCCCACTTCCCTGGTGACTTGTACAAAGCAGCAGAGGTAGCCAACCCCCCCTCCCCCCCGCCTTGGAACATGACTCCACTGGCCTGAGAACCACAGTCCGATCCCCCACAGCGGCTACAACAAGCCTAGCCCAAGGAGAGTCTGAGCTCAGACATGCCTAACCCTGCCCCAACCTGATGTTCTTTCTCTACCCACCCTGGTAGCCAAAGACAATAGACAAAAGACATAATCTCCTGGGAGCTCTATGGCCCCACTCACCACTTGAGAAACCTGAATGCTTATCCAGGCAACATTAGGGCAAGCTTGTATCCCCCACTATACTACCACTGCTGATGCTCTCTTGATAATGCCACCTGCTGGCTGGAGGCCAACCAACTCAAGCCATTACAGCAACTCATAAGTGAACAACCCCACTCCAAGAAAGGAGAAAACAACTGCTAATTCCACTGTCTGTAACTTCGTAGCTAACCAGAGATCCTGAGTCTGTCCATATGACAACTTCACTGCCAGCACAACCAGCATTTAAGAAAAGCAGCACACTAAAGAAAACTACAACCAAGGACCCTCAGAGTCTGCTTCACTCCCCTGCTGCCTCCACTGGAGAAGGTGTTGGTATCCACAATGGAGAGACCTGAAGACGGATCACATCACAGGACTCTTCGCAGACATTCCCCAGCATCAGCCCAGAGCCCAGTAGCTCTGCTGTGTGACTAAACCCAGAAGAGAAAAAACAACCAAGGCAGCCCAGCTCTCAAGAAGCCCCATCCCTAGAGAAAGGGGGAGAGAATGAAAGGATTCCCTATGGGACAAAAGAATCTGAACAGTGGCCCTTGAGCCCCAGATCTTTCCTCTGACCAAGTCTACCCAAATGAGAAGGAACCAGAAAAACAATTCTGGTAATATGACAAAGCAAGTTTCTTTAACACCCTGAAGACCACACTAGCTTACCTGCAAGGGATCCAAACCAAGAAGAAATCTCTGAATTTCTTTTCCAAGAAGAAAAATAATTCAGAAGCTCAATTATTAAGCTACTCAAGGAAGCACCAGAGAAAGGGGAAAATGCACTTAAATAAATTAAAAACAAAAAACAAAAACAAAACAGGATATGGATGAAGAATCTCTAGAGAAACAGATAGAAAAAATTTAAAAAAAATCACAATTTCTGGAAATGAAAGACACACTTACATAAATGCAAAATACACTGGAAAGTTACAATAATAGAATCAAACAAGTAGAAGAAAGAACTTCAGAGCTCAAAGACAAGGCTTTTGAATGAACCCAGTCTAACACAGACAAAGAAAAAAAATGAACAAAGTCTCTAAGAAGTTTGGGATTATGTTAAATGACCAAACCTAAGAATAATTGGTGTCCTGAGGAAGAAGACAAATCTAAAAGTTTGGAAAACTTATTTGAGGGAATAATAAAAAAAGAACTTCCCTGGCCGTGCTAGAGATGTAGACTTACAAGAAGCTCAAAGAACACCCAGGAAATTCATCACAAAAAAATCTTCACCTAGGCCCATAGTCATCAGGTTATCTAAAGTCAAGATGAAGCAAAGAATCCTAAGAGCTGTAAGGCAAAAGCACCAGATAAGCTATAAAGGAAAACCTATCAGATTAACAGCAGATTTCTCAGCAGAAATCCTACACACTAGCAAGAATTGGGGTCCTATCTTTAAATTCCTTAAACAAAAGAATTATCAGCCAATAATTCTGTATCTAGTAAAACGAAGCTTCATAAATAAAAGAGAGAGAAAGCCTTTTTCAAGGAAAGCAAAGTAATTCTTGATGCTGGATCCCAGCAGCTAGCTTCTTCTGAGGCCTCTTAAGCATGTGAAGTAAAGGTATTCTTCCTCATTTTGCTGCTCAAGTAAACAGGTAGGCACCATTTCAAACACACACACACACACACACACACACACACACACACACACACACTCTTTCTCTTTCTCTCTCTCTCTCTCCACATATATGCACAAAATAATTTTCAGAGACAATAAAGTCTAGAGCCATGTTTCTGCTATAGTTTAGGTGTTTGTTCCCACAAATCTCATGTTGAAATTTGATCCCAAGTTAGAGGTAGGGCCTAATGGGAGGCATTTGGGTGATAGGGATGGACCCCTCATGAATAGATTAGTGTCCTCCCTGTGGGGGATGGGGGGCGAGTGACTTTTCCCTCTATAGTTCCTTGCAAGCTTGTTGTTAGAATGAGCCTAGTAGTGCCTCTGTCTCTCTAGCTTTCTCTTTAACCAAGTGATTTCTGTACAGCCAGCTCCCCTTCACCTTTCACCATGAGTGGAAGCAGCCTGAGGCCCTTGCCAGAAGTAGATGCTGCTGTCATACTTCTTGTGCAGCCTGTAGAACCATGAGCCAAGTAAAACTCTTTTCTTTATAAATTACTCAGGCTTAGGTATTTGTTTATAGCAACACAAATGGACTAAGACAGTTTCTCTACCGGGGTGATTTTGTCCACCAGAGAACATTGGCAATATCCAGAGAAAATTTTGGTTATCACAACTGAGGGTGGGAGTTCTGTTGTCCAGTGAGTAGAGACCAGGGATGCTACTAAGCATCATACGGTATTCAATAGGCTCTCAACATAAAAAAATTATCAACCCCAAATGTCATTAGCGCTAAAGTTAAAAAACCATGGTCTAGATATATAATATAATTTACTCTGCAAAGAGTCCCTATTCATAATGATACTTATATTTTATACTGCTTAATAGAGAGAGGTGGAACTCACAGCATATCCACATGAATCCTCTCCAAAGAAACATTCTCTACCATTTCAGCCTCATTCTTGGCATCTCTGACTCCATCTGTAAGATAAAATGGGTGGTCTGCTAAGAATCTCAAAGTTGGTTCTCATGTAACTTCTCTGCAGTGCTGCTTTGGCAATCTAACACCATGCATACGAATGTGGGTGTATCTGACACATTCATGCTTTGATGCTTTGTGCTTTTCCAGATGGCTACAAAGTAATGTGTGGCCCATTTCTAGAAGTGTTCAACAGACCACAAAAGCATCTGTCAAGGAAGAAAGTGAAGGGAGTTCTTTATGGCCTATTGAGTTTTCTCCAAACACTTGGAGTATCTGATTGCTTTCACAATAAGTCTATGAAACAAAATGTGCATGAGCCAATGTGTTGGAAACTCAGTGGTCATAGGCACTGTATTTTTACTGGGACTGTAGTGTTGGTTGACTCTTACTAGAGGAATAAAGACTCTCTTCCTCAGCCCTGCTCCTGCAGCATAAGATGCTCCTCTAGTGGAGGAAGACGTTCAGGCTCTTGGGTCTATAAAGCAGCAGCACTGTGCACCAATGAGCATGTTCAAGGCTTGGCAGGATTCAAAGAAGGGTTTTCTGCTAACCTTGCCTCCCTTACTGAGCAACATCTTACAGGTATAAAATTATGAACGCTTTGAGAAATTGCTTTGAAAACAGCCCTGCAGAAATCCAAAGTAAAGCTGGTATTCCTCAAAGTGTGACATAAACATGAAGGAAACACTATCCTAAAGGCATCCACAGGCCTTTAGAGCATGGGCTAATAGAATAAGAGCTTTCTGGCAGTTAGAAATCAGAAGAGTTTGGTAGAAGGGAGGAGCCTGTGGCTTAATTTTAGCCCTATGGTGCTTTCCTCTATTTTACTGGAAAATAGTTGAGGTTGACGTGTGTTTTGTGTAGTTTGTGTGGAATTCAACAAAGAAGGGGGAAGAAAGCAGCACTTTAATGGGTTTCTTACATGAAGAAATAAATTCTACTTTCTCTGTTTATGGGGTGGGCAACCTGTTAACACACTGCTGGCTGAATTACCTTTGACTTAAAACATCTGAAAGCAATAAATTCAAGTTTCATCAGGTAACTCATAGGAAAGGCACTTTCCCCTGCTCTTCATTTCCACCGGTTTTGAATGTGCATCATAATCACCTGGAGGGTTTATTAAAAACCCGAGTGCTGCATTTCTGATTTAGTAGTTCTGGAGTATGGCCTTGGAATCTGCATTTCAGTTAAGTTCCCAGATAATGCTGATGCTGCTGGTCTAGGATCTCTCTTTGAACCTAAACAATATGATCAGATTTACTTTAAACCAGAGATTATTCATGGCACGTCTGAAGTCTGGGAATCACTGCTGAACCTGGAAAGTGCATGGCCAGGTTCCTGTCTCCTTGAGATGTGGCTACCTCCTTGTATAACTGCGACACTCTGTATGGGTCACTGTTGCCGTTGCAGCCCCAAGGCTTCTTTCTCTTGAAAAACTTTCAGACATAAGTCAGATGAAAGGATCTCAATCTATATAGGCTCTGCTTTCCTGTCTGTTTATTTATTACCTTATTCTCCATAGACCTTCCTCAAGTAATGGCAAAGATGGCCATCAGCAGCTCCAGACTTACCTTCTACCAGATTTGCAGACTGAATGAAGAGATACTTTTTCCCAAGCAGAGTTCTCATTGGCTGATTGGGTCACATGTCAACTCCTGAACCAATCATTAAGATAGAAGGGATTTGGTATTTTCATTGGCCAGGCTTGTTGACATGCTCAGCCCTGGAGCCAGAGGTGGGGTTACCCCCACACAAGCTGCATAGTAGACAATAGGAAAGGTGTGGTTCTCTAAAAGCGGGAGATGGGTTACATTAACAGGAGAAAGAACTAGGCAAAGAGAAACTACACACGTCCATGACAATGTGCTGGAAGCAAAGACAGTTCAACTCATTGTCTTGGCAAGCAAAATGTTCACAGAGAAAATCCAGCCTCCTCTTGGTACCAGTGAATGAAACAAATGACCAAAGAGCTTAAGAAACTAGCTGAGGTTTACATAATTCTAACATAATAAGTTAGAGGAATAATGGTCCCACTTTTGTTTTTGTTTGTTTGTTAGATTTTCATGCTCTCTAACTGTTCTAGGGCCTTCACTATTGGGTATCTGCCTGAGCCTGTCCTGGTGAGCCAAGATCCAAAATTCAAAACCAGTTTGTTTTACCTCTCTTCAGTTCCTGCTGATAGGATTGCAGCAAGTTTGGATAGCACATTAAGATAAATAGATACACTAGAAAGTTGATTACTTTGTTGTTGGGGCGAAATATTTGCATATACATCCTTGGATGTTCTCCTTCTCTTAAAAGCTAGAAACTACAAATAATAAATACAACAATGAATATTTCAGATGCTGTTGGCAGAAGATGCCACTTCGAAACAGAAAGTATGTTCAATCAGATCATACATTCATCCTCTGCATAGCATCTACTCTAAAAGAAGATGTACCATTTTGAGTAAAAGGAGGTAATACAGAAAAACATTCGTGAAGCATTATCATGTGAATATAGTAGTTGATAAAACAACATATATTACATGACCTTATTAATGCCAAAAAATATGAGTATGAACACAAAAAAGAGATGTTTAGAAACCTATTAAAAATGTTAATAGTATTTGTATTTGAGCATTGGGATTATGAGTTTTTTTCTTTATACTCTTATAAAGGAAACCTTATAATATGCACAAACTACTAGTAAAATGTATGCATGCATGTCCTCAATTTTAAGAAACTGTTGATTATCAGAGCACTGTAGAAATATCAGCTTCTTAGTTTTAAAAAATTACTATTATTTTATTACCTTTTAAAAATTTTAACCAAATGTCTGACTTATTCTTGGAGGGAAATAATAAAAACTCAGATTTTTTTTTTTTTCAACCAAAGGGAGAAGTAATAATATGAGATCACACCTTGGTTACAAGTTAATGATCATATTCTACACAATGTAGATGTGTCAGCGTTTTAAAATGTCCACATTAAAATAGACATCTGCCATTAAAAATAAACATAAAGCACTTGCCAAAGTTGTAAATTCACAGACATTGAAATAAATAACTAAAACTGAGTATTTTTAAAACTGTGAGGTTTCTTGACAATGTTCATAGACCAACCCAAAAGCCACATAAAAATAATGCGGAATAAAAAGAGAAAATGACATCAGCTAATTTTTACTTGACTTCATCATAACATGTCTGTTGGGTATTGCACATGGATAATACAAAGACTAATGACAACTCACTTTTGGCAGCCAAGGTCATCAACAAAGAATCTTAAAGTTAACATTCATCTGTTTCATAAAGAGTATTGCATGTACAAACACCAAAAATTTCTAAGTCTGATGGTGGATGCCACAGTTTGGTTCCCAAAAGCAGACTAGAGACGTATCTATTAACTGCAAGTGAATGAGAAAGTGAGAGCAGGTGAATGAGGAAGTGAAAGAGGAAAGGAAAAGTTGTCCGTAAAGGGTGATTATTGAGCCACCTTGCACAAGAACAAAGGGAAATTAACTCCATGGAGAAACTTTTGGAGAGTGGAGGAAAACAAATATTTAGGAATTATCCCATTCAAGGGGTGAGGGAACTTGGGTATTCGTACATATATTCCAGAGAGAGAATGGTTGAGAACTGTTCGTGAGTATCGTTAATCACCTGGATCTCTGGCCTGTGACTCATGCTTCTAGGAAGAGAAATCTTCTGTGACTCTGAGAAAATAAGTCCTCATGCACAAAGATGCAGACTCAGGCTGATGGATGTCAGCATGAGTGCACTGGCAGGTCCAAGGGAAATAGATGGAGTAATGGCAGCGTCTGCTGCAATGGGTCCATAAGGAATATAGTACATTTCCTTCTTATCATTTACAAACATTTCTTACAGAATGCATATCTGTTTTCCTTAATCCAAATGCTCATATAATTACTTGTTTTCTGTGTTACAGTTAGTATCATTGCCTGGTATCCACTTCTGGCAATAACGATTCAAGATCTCTTTGCAGTAACTCTAGAAATCTTAGGTTGCAAATTCTGTTTTGACATTTTCATTTCTTCTTTTGAGACACAGTATTACTCCAGGCTGCAGTGCAATGGTGCGATCTTGGCTCACTGCAACCTCCACCTCCCGGGTTCAAGCGATTCTCCTGCCTCAGCCTCCTGAGTAGCTGGGATTACAGGCACATGCCACCATGCCCGGCTAATTTTTGTATTTGTAGTACAGATGGGGTTTCACTATGTTGATCAGGCTGGTCTCAAACTCCTGACCTCATGATCCACCCGCCTCAACCTCCCAAGGTGCTAGGATTACAGGCATGAAACACTACACCTGGCCTTGTTTGACATTTTCAAAAGTAGTTTTATGATTCTTCTACAGAAGCTTTGCTGCCATGCAGTTAATTCACAGAATGACTTTTCTTCTTTGAAACTGCCAAGTTGAGGTGAGTGTCAAAACCTACATTATTAGGCAGCAGGAACTTTGAACCTATAGTTTATGTGCTCTCATATCTTCACTAAGTCACAGTATCTGAGCATGTATGTGCAGATGCAACGGCCATATACGACATAAGATTCATCAGAATTGAAGACCCAACAGATGACAAAACTGGGATTAACAACCCTCTAAAATAAGAAATAACTACCCTCTTAGGACAGAGGAAAACAATCTGGCTCAGTTACAAACACGTTGGCCATTTAATGCAGAGAAGACAAAAGCAAACTTTTTTCTTTTCTTTTTTTTTTAAAGTTATTGGAGTCATCATCACTACCTTTCAACTGCTCAGACCCAGAATCCCTTCACCATCAAAAGAATTCACTATTATTATATATACACACACTCATCAGGATTTCAGAAATGCTAAAATATAGGAAAAAGTCATGTATCTTTGAATAAAGAAGGAAAATAACCTATGCAGAGAGAGAATTTTTTTAAGCAGTGTACAACAGAAATCTCTTGGGAGATAAATATCTTCATCTGAGAAAATGCTTTAATAAACCCAAGAGAAATAGGACACTCTTTGCTGGGTATCAGTGTGGCCAGGTAACAAAACTACAAGGTAGAATGGGATGGAGTTGCTCTACGTAATAGAAGGTAGAGTTTGAACCCCTGGACAATACAGAAGAGAAGGATTAAGAAGCAAGGCTAGGAGGAACAGAAGAAGAGGAGTCAAACCAATGAAGATAGGTGGTGGCTGTGTGTGGACAGTAAAATTCTATTGTGACAGGGTAATACCTACTTGTTTGTTGAGAAGGTGTTTTTGTTTCTAAAAAGTAAATTCTTACTTTTGTGTCCTAAACTATGTTCTCCTCCGTTCAGGAAATTCCATGATTCTCATTATTAGTTTGACATGCTTTTTTTTTTTTTTTTCTGGAAATGGGGAGAAATGAACTGGGATTCAAGCCAAGATGGATGTAGGGAAGGATAGAGATAGCACATGAGGTTTACAGACCTGGGAAGCCACAGTGGCTCTGAAACTATAAGCTCCATCCAGAGATGCAGTGAGGACGCAGTACCTCCATACCCAGAGAATTAAAGGGGGACTGACCCACTTGTATCTATGTACTAAAGGCTTAAGTGACCTTCAACTGAAATTTGACATGTATTTATGTAAGTGTGTGTGCTGCTTACCAGTCATCTTACAACTTCACAGAAAACCTTATTTTTTTTCTTTAAGAAACTTCTTATAAAAACACATACCATATATTGATGGCATTTAAAACATAAGTACACATTTTACATACTCCTATACAGTGGGGTTGCATTTTTGCCACTTTTCTTGAATTGCCCTTCAGCAATAATAATTGGTTTTTATTATTTACTGTGAGTCAAACCAGTTTGTCAATCAATAGCCCTGAGGAAATGCTAAATGAGAGGAGGAAGAGAGGAGATGGCAAGTTGCCTGTTTTAATTTTTGAAATTATTATTGCTTATGTTTTACAGAATAACTAGATTTTTGTAAAGTATAAAGATGTCACAACCCTATTAGCATGAAGAATGTAGAGGAAAACCTAAATGTCAATGATCATGAAAATATTGTATTTCTTACAGGTAATGTTTATGTGTTTCATTTTCTGGTAAAAATATGAGTATTGTGATGATACATTTAATAGCTTACATATGAAACCCCATAGCATGTAGATGTTAAATATCATTGCTTATTGAACTATTAATAATTTCGTAGGTTTTTACAATTAACTGGATTATCTATGATAAAGACATAATGAGAAGAGTGAATTATTGGTATGTATTTTATGGTATAGTTCATATTAATTAATTAACTGCATGCTTATTTGATTTTTATAAAAGTATACTGCCTATAAATAAGTACTGAAACATTTCTGTCATAATGTGTGCCACATTTTTAACTGTAGTTAGCTTAGGGCGATGAACTTATGGATGGTAATTCTCTCTCTTCTTATTTTCCTAATTTGTTACAATTTACTATAGGAGAAAAATGTCTTCTTGAGTTTTAACTTGGTTGTGTTTATTTTATTTAAATGCATTGTATAGGAAAATAATCCGGTACAAGGTATGGAAGAATTAAGAGCTGGAGTCTAATCAGTGCTCAGCAATTTATCAGTAAGTCATCTAAACTTTCTACACTGGAGTTTAATCATCTTTAAAATGGAAGAATGACTTTTCTTTTTTGAAGTTCAAAGAGTATGCTTTGTTTTTGTTCTATTTATTTGTACGTATTTGTGGTGCACATGTGCGATTTTGTTACATGCATAGATTGTGTAATGGTCAAGTCAGGGCTTTTAGGGTATCCACCATCTGAATAATATACGTTGTACCCGATGTTCAATTTCTCATTATCTGCCCCCCACCCTCAACCCTCCCAGTCTCCATTATCTATCATTCCACTCTCTATGTCCATGTGAACCGCTTTTTAGCATCCACTTATGAGTGAGAACATGCGATATTTATCTTTCTGTGCCTGGTTTGTTTCACTTAAGATAATGATCTCCAGTTTCATCCATGTTGTTGTAAAATGCATGATTTCATTTTTTAAATGGCTGAGTAGTACTCAATTGTGTATATATACTATGCTTTTTTTATTCAAACATCCATTGATGGACACTTAGGTTGATTTCATAATTTTGCTGTCATAAACAGTGCTGCAATAAACATATGACTGCAACTATATTTGTGATGTATTGATTGCTTTTACATTGGGTAGATACACAGTAGTGTGGTTGCTGGATTGAATGGTAGTTCCATTTTTAGTTGTTTGAGAACTCTTTTTACTGATTTCCATAGAGGCTGTATTAATTTACATTCCTACCAACAGTGTGTAGGAGTTCTATTTTCTCCGAATCCTTACCAACATCTGTTATTTTTTGTCTTTTTAAAAATAGCCATTCTGACTAGGGTAAGATGGCATCTCATGGTGGTTTTGATTTGTATTTCTCTAATGATTAGTGATCTTGCACATTTTTTCATATACCTGTTGGCCAGAGAATAACCTTTTTATCTCCTTATGAAAGAGGGGACCATGTTTCTCTATTTTTTTCTGTCTCTTATAAGGCTGTTGCCTATCACAGAGGCAAGCTTGTGTTTAATAAATGCTCGGTGTTTAATATTTAATGAAAATGATAATTATAATAATATCAATAATATATAATATTTATTATTAATAAAATGATAAAAATAAACATGCTTGTGTTTAATAAATATTTTCTGGCTGTTTCAAAGAATGAGGCATGCATGAATGTTTTGAACTATTCAGCAAGAACTCAAGCTAAGGGATAATTATTATACAGCCATGATTAAATAGCTCCAATAATCAAACTGCCAGAAAAATCCCTAAATGGTCACACTCTGTTGCCAAGAAAGGGTTAATCAGCTATGTCCTGTTAGGGGAATTACACCACCCAGAAGTAACTGCTATACAGATTTTGATGTTTTTCTGTAGGGGTGTGTGTGTATGTGTGTGTGTGTGCATGTGTGAGAGAGAGAGACAGGGAGGGACAGAGACAAAGAAGGAGATATATTTATGTATGTTTTTCAGAGGCGTGTGAACCAGAGCAACTCCATCTTAAATAAGAGCTGGGTAAAATGAGGCAGAAACCTACTGGGCTGCATTCCCAGATGGTTAAGGCAGTCTAAGTCACAGGATCATCAAAACTAACATGGTGACGAGAGATACCTCCAGTCGTCCTCACTGCTACACTCCCACCAGCACCATCACAGTTTACAAATGCCATGGCAATGTCAGGAAGGTACCCTATATGGTCTAAAAAGGGGAGGCATAGATACTATACCCCTTGTTTAGCATATCATAAAGAAATAACCTTAAAAATGGGTGACCAGCCACCCTCAGGGCAGCTGTGTCCATGGAGTGGCCATTCTTTTATTCTTTTACTTTCTTAATAAACTTGCTTTCACTTTGCACTGTGGACTTGCCCTGAACTCTTTCTTGCACGAGATACAAGAACCTCTCTTGGGGTCTTGATCGGGTCCCCTTTCCTGAAACATATTTCTGGCAACCACAGAAGGGACTATAGTGCAGAAACCCTGATGCGACGGCTACCTTTGGGAAAGTAGTGAGGTCCAGTAACATCTTTCTTGTGAACCACAAAAGGGACAATACTGAGGAGACCCCCTGACCCAAAGGAAACAGACTGCAGCACTTATTGGATGACTTTGGGTAAATGGTGGGGTACATGGGCAAAGAATGGAATTGGGTTAGAGGCCCAGCTTAGGGGAGTTAGAGTCTCTTCCAAGAAAGAGTGGGTTAGAGGCCCCTCTTAATAAAAGGCAAGGATGCTTGACCGACCTCGGGTTAGAGACCCAAATTAGGAGGGTTAGAATCCCTTCTAAGATTTAGGGGGTTAGAGGCCCCTCTCAGTAAAGTCCCTCTCAGCTGAGAACAGGTTTGGCACTATGAGATGTAAACTGCTATACTCTTTGGATTAATCTGCCTTGCACTCTTTGCTGATGGCTGTGGGTGACAGGGTTACGCATGTACAGGATCGTGGGACATGGGGAGCTTTTTCCTCCTTCAAAAGGGGAAACTTGAGAGCTGATGGGACTGCTGGAAAAAATTCCCTTCACAACAGCAGTTGCAGCTGCCTGAACTTTTCAGTATCGCTGCAATGGGTAGGTCTTTCTCTGGCCTCCCTGAGCATTTCACCTTCCCCACCCTGCCACAGACAATGCTTTTCTCTCTCCCTCTTCCCTTTCTTAGCTTTTCTGTTACTCAGGGCAGCCATCTTGCCCAGAGACCACGTGTTGAAAGTCCTAGACTGAGGCTGGATTAAAGATGACGGGGGCCATCTGGGGGCAAATTTAGGCCTTGCCAATTTGATATTAAGTGCTAAGCAGAGTGGCTAATGTGTGTGTTTTGTCACACATACTTTGCTCTGGCCAGAACAAAAAAACCATAATTTTCCTTTATGATGAAGCTTGCCCCCAGGGCGATGGTGCCACAAGCTGGATCACTAGAGCTGCTCAAGGAAAGGGAACCCAGAAGTTGGCATGCTGGCAAAAGGGTAAAAATTTCTTACCAATCAGATTTCTGGTTTCTCTCTCTGTGCAAACAGTTGAATGAGTGGAAGAAAAAAGAAAATCAATGTATATCTCTTCTGTAAAGTCCTAATTAACACTAAAAAGAATTCTAAGGCTAGTCTTAAGCTGGTGTATTTTGCGCTATGAATTCATTTTTCTGTGTTGAGGGGTACTTCAGGATAAAACACGGGCTTAGAACACCTTTAAGCCCACTTTTCAATACAACCCAGCAAGCTGGTCAGCAACAAACTTGGCTGCAGGTCCCTGAAACAAACCAAAAAACTGAGAAATGTCTCCACCTTGTTTTATGTCCTTGGGGGCTTGACCTTGTAACCACGTGGCAGTACTTTCTCTTGGTCTCCACCTTCTAGGAAACAGATATTTTTGGGTGCATGTCATAGTTATCTCTAAAAATCATATTAAATAGTTAAAAGCCTTTCCAAGCTCAAAATTAACTACTCTAGACTCCTTCCAGGAAAGGAAATGGAAGCTGCCCCATGCTGCAGCTCAGTAGCTAATGTTTTGCATTTTCACAGTGGTGGTCCAGGTTCAATTCCTCACCTAAGAAGTAAATCATTTCTGGTTCACTTATCTGCGTGATCTTGTCTATGTTCTTCTCCTCCATGGACTGTCTTAAATTTTCCTTTCTCTAAGCACCTGGGAGGTTATCTTTGGTAAAGTTCAAAAGCCAGAAATACTGGCTGTTTGATGTAAGAAATTCTAAAAGGACGTTATTAAAGAGTGCTATGGTTAGAATCAGTTTAATTAGAAGTGGATATTCAAGCTCTAACAGCCTGGACTCCTTGGGAAAAACAGGAGGCACCAGAAAACCCTTTCCGGGCCCTGTCCTTCCAAGGGCTCCAACCTAAAGCCAGTAATCCAATTAAGAAACTTAAAAGCAGGCAAACGAAAAATCTTACAACCACTGTAGTAATCTTATTTTGTCTTTCTGTGTAGCTATATATGTGTTATGTGTAATGTTTACATAAAAGAGCTCTAATTAATTGGCTGAAACAAAAATAAATGCTTAAATCAGATATTTTAAAAGCAAAATAAAAGCTGTAATGTCTTTTAGTTCATGTAATTTTAGTAATCTTTGGGAAATAAAAACAGCTTTACAAATTATTGATAAAATAAACACATTTAGTCTAAATTATGTGGGTCAGATATTAAGTTTGCTAAATGCTTTAAGGTCATAAAACGCTTCTTTAACTTTTAAAAATTGTTCAATTTACCTACCTTAAAACAATTAGATTCTAGATAAGGCCTGGGGACATGTGGAATTAGCCATGCCCCCTAGCTATACAAAAAAGATTATAAAGAAAGAGATTTTACATAAGAAAGGATCTTGTATGGTCAATTCTTGCCCTAAAGTAAAATAACTGGTTGTTTAAAAGGAGGGATGTTTAGGGCAAGTCAGAAAGTCCAAGAATGTTTCACATGGTCTGTGTAAGTCATGAAAGGATTTGTGAAAGGGGATTGATGTAAGAAATGTACAATTCAAAGATTGTTAGGCCTCCTGAATGCTTCCTAAAATGCCACTATGACTCTTACTTTATAACTTGCATGCTTAAGTAAGGTAAGGCCTGGGGACATGTGGAGTTAGCCATACCCCCTAGCTATGCTGGAGAGTCAGCCCTTACCTGCGTTTCTGCCTGGTGTGTCCTTGGCTAGGCTCCACACCTAGTGCATAATTAAAATTGCTTACTAACCAGGGTTTTCACCAAAGTAAATTTCGCTAAAAGTTAACATTGTAACATGTAATTGAGACTATTGAAAAAACAGTTTCACATGTAATGTGTGTGTAAGGAAAGTAGAATGTATTTTTGGTAAATATTATAAGAAGGCATGGGAATATGTTTTTTTTTCCTAAAGGGTTAAATAATGTTTTAAGTTAGATAGAATGAAGCTGAAGGCTTGGACAGTTAAGGAAGGTTTGTAAAAAATTAATTGTAAAAGATTCTGTGTGTGGACATTGGTTAAATTAAAGGGGTATTATTCGGTCTTTCTATAAACTAAACACTGGAATAAAAGCACAACAGATTTTTCTTAGAGCAAAAACCTGCTTATGAAATGCTCTTTAACAAAAACTTGTAAAGGGTTATAAAAGGTTTATAAGAATCTTACCTTATGGTTAAACATTAAAATTGGGTAAATATGTCTATAACATTTTCTTAAAACTTGGGTTTAACATTAATGCTACATTAATGTAAAGGTAAAATTTGGCTTGTTTGGTACAAAAATCATACAGGAAGCATTGTCAAATATAAATGGGTATTTAGTTTTCTTTGGGCTGTATTTGCAAAAATGTGTTATTAGTATATATTCTAAAATTATGGGAAACTTCTATAATTTTGATAGATTTAGTGTACATTATCAGGAACAATTATAATTGTTACATAAAATTATTGTCTGCCATGGAGGTAACGAATTTCTTTGTCACTTGTTTCTTTGACTGTGGCTGCCCTAAAACATTTTGTCATCCACAGACAATTGTTGTCTTGTGTTAATCTTCTTTAGAAGGTGGTTTATACTCAACTAGAGAATGCTAGAAGGTGTTCTTATATGCAGGTTTCTAATAACTTTGGAAATTGTAACATTAGAATAGAGAAAATAACTTTCAGAACTCTCATGAAGAGTTGGAATGTACATGAATATCAAATAGAACAGGAGTTAACTGAATTAACTGAACCAACAGAAAACTTAAGTAATCTTTTTAACTTTGCTTAAAACGCTGCTGCTAATGCTTAGATTTTTTCAGAGTCAAGGATACTTTCATTTTGAGCTATTTATAGCTTGTAGGAATTGAGTAAAGTATATTGCTGTGAACAAAATTTGGAACATATTTGTTTTTCTCTACCTAATTTTTCCAAAATTTAGGAAACTAGCTGTGAGTTTTCTTAACTTATGGCAATATAGTTATTTGCATAAGTGCAGTAAGAATCTGCTCTTGGCTGGGCGTGATGGTTCATGCCTGTAATCCCAGCACTCTGGGAGGCCGAGGTGGGTGGATCACCTGAGGTCAGGAGTTTGAGAACAGCCTGGCCAACATGGGGAAACCCTGTCTCTACTAAAAATATAAAAATTACAGGCATGCACCTGTAATCCCAGCTACTTGGGAGGCTGAGGCAGGAGAATTGCTTGAACCCAGAAGGCAGAGGTTGCAGTGAGCCAAGATTGCACCACTGCACTCCAGCCTCCAGCCTGGGTGACATGGCAAGACTCCATCTAAAAAAAAAAAAAAATCTGTTTTCTTTTGTAACAGGATACAATTGGAGAATTTTTTTTTTTTTTTTTTTTTTAAACCAAGGCTTTAACTGGAATGGTGTGCTTTCCTTTAAGGAATCAGCTTGACTTATAAAGCCAATAAAAGCCCCTTAAGGAATTGGCCACAGACCTTGTCTGCAACAGTCCCTATATAAGATTTCTCACCTGTGGTAAGTAAAGAATGTCACTTTTTGACAGGTCCAGAAGCCCCAAGTTATCTTGGGACCCCAAGAGGAGAGGAATTTACTCAACTTACAGGTATTTGAGGGTACAAACCCATGGCTAAGCTTGGCTTTAAAAAGTCTTATCTAAGATTCCTTCTATAGAACAGAGTTCCATCAAAGCCAATTTAAATAGAGTCTGTGTGAAAAATAATTATTCTTGCTGCACTTTATACAAATAATCAGGCCAAGTATAATAAAGGAAATCAGTCTTACCATGAATGGTCTTTAGTAAAAATGGGAAACTGGAGAGCGAAATATTATGTTTCAAGAACTATGGTACACTTGTTATTAAATTCTAGTCTCATTAGTTGTTTCTAAGTTTGTTTCTGCAATTTAGGCTAACCCTGCTTATTCCTGTGAACCAAGCAGTGATCTCTGGCTGCTGCTCAGAAGAAACAAGAGGGATGGGTAATGTAAAAATCTGGATCTGTATTCTAATTCTGGACACATTACAGTCAGCTACCAACCCCATATCAGCTTAGTTCAACAATTGCCCAGTGCATGAAAAGCCTTCTAATTTAGTTTACTTGGAATAACTTTACTTATTTTGCTTTACTCTTCTGGAATATATTGCTGTTATACTCTTTGTGTAGGAATACTGGACAAGCTTGCTGAATGTTTTCTTAAATTAAACACTTATTAATCTTCCAGATGTCACCTTCTGTTGAAACTTAAGTTATAAATGGATTTACCATACTGATGCTTTCTTACTGAACTTGTCTATACCCTGAATACAAGAGACCCTCATAGTTAGGCAGGAATATCATCACCCCTATTCAACCTAAAGAAGTTACAGAAGATGGATCTTCATCCCTCTGCAACCCTCAGGATTATGGGTTCTCTTATAAAAGGGAGGGAGGAAATATCAGAGGTGTGTGAACCAGAGCAACTCCATCTTAAATAAGAGCTGGGTAAAATGAGGCAGAAACCTACTGGGCTGCATTCCCAGACAATTAAGGCATTCTAAGTCACAGGATGAGATAGGAGGTCAGCAAAAAATACAGGTCATAAAGACCTTGCTGATAAAACAGGTTGCAGTAAAGGAGCCAGCCAAAACCCACCAAAACCAAAATGGTGAGGAGAGTGACCTCTGGTTGTCATCACTGCTACACTCCCACTGGTGCCATGACAGTTTACGAATGCCATGGCAACATCAGGAAGGTACCCTATATGGTCTAAAAAGGGGAGGCACGAATAATCCACCCCTTGTTTAGCATATCATCAGGAAACAACCATAAAAATGGGCAACCAGCAGCCCTCTGGGCTGCTCTGTCTATGGAGTGGCCATTCTTTTATTCCTTTACTTTCTTAATAAACTTGCTTTCACTTTGTGCTGCAGACTCACCCTGAATTCTTACTTGTGTGAGATCCAAGAAGCCTCTCTTGGGGTCTAGATAGGGACCCCTTTCCTGTAACATATTAACATATCATGCTTTTTCCTATACAAATAGGATCATGCCAACTATATCTCTGTAAATTTTAATTTTTTTTTTTTTGAGATGGAGTCTTGCTCTGTTGCCCAGGCTGCAGTGCAGTGGCACAATCTTGGCTCAGTGCAACCTCTGCCTCTTTGGTTCAAGCGATTCTTCTGCCTCAGCCTCCCGACTAGCTGGGACTACAGGTGCGCACCACCATGCCCAGCTAATTTTTGTGTTTTTAGTAGAGATGGGGTTTCACCGTGTTGGCTAGGCTGGTCTGGAACTACTGACCTCGTGATCCGCCCACTTTGGCCTCGCAAAGTGCTGATATCACTGGTGTGAGCCACCATGCCCAGCCAAATTTTAATTTTTCATTTAACATGTCATAAGCATCTTTCCATGTCAGCACATTCATTTCTACCATATTATTCTTAATGACCACTCTATGTGGAAGTATCACATTTTATCGGTAGGCATTTAGTTTATTTTTTGTTTCTAGCTGTTAGAAGCAATATGACTTTAAAACTCTTGCACATCCATCTGGGCCTTGAATTAACCATCACACTCTCAGATTCCTTCTTTGTACATATTTCCATCCTTAGGCAGACACTGTTGCCTGCACTTACTGCCAAGCAGGGAATCTGACAGACCTCCTAGCAGGTGGTCTCCTACGTTTCTCCACTTGGGGTCAACTGATATTTGACTAAACTGAATGGCCAATTAAATTCAGAATTAGATTGGCTTTTTCCTCTCATTTCTCTAATTTGCTGTTAATCCATGTGGATTAAACAATCGAATTTTATATTTTGAATAGATATTGCTTTCTTTATATATTTTGTCTTTCCTTTCTCTATATAAAAATCCTATAAAATGGCATATATATAATAAATATATTGAATACATAGATATATTGAATTATAAATATATTGAGTATATTATACATTCAGTATACATTGTATGTAGATTAAATTGTAAAAATTTTATTTCAATTTTGAAGGCTCATGAACATTCTCTACCACTGATAGAGCCAGTCATTTTGCATACATAATCTCTAGTAACTTTCCCGAGGTCACATGGCTAATAGTGGCAGAGCAGAAAGTAGAACTCAGATTCCTAATTTATGTTTGTTGTTTACAAAGACAGCACTGCTTGTAAAAAGAGGAATGATGAATAATACTGTACTTAGCTTCAGAGCCCAGCTCAGTTTTTATTCCAATAGATTAAAGTACATTAGTAGCCTTTCAAGACCTTGCTTAATTACAAATAGTCTTTGATGTCTGCTGTATGTGTGCAAAATCCCTTTGTAGGGAAAAAAGAATTTAAAACCATAAAAGCCTTTAGTTCTGACACAATGAGACATACTTTTTAACACTGATTCACATCCAAATTTATTCTAGGATGATTCCTGAGGCAGCATCTAAATATGCGGACTCGGAGACAACCTTGCTGCCAGCAGGGATTAAAGAATTTGTGAGTCACTTCTTGTATTCTAGAATTGCTGACAAAGAAATAATGTGATTTCGGGGTTGATAGCAGTGGTTGAATGGAATCCCCTGGTGGGAGGTGGGAGTGGTTGGTGGCTTGTACTCTTCTACAACCCATTAGAAAATCTGCATAGATATGGGGTGAGATCACCTCATTAATTTCTTTCTCCAATTAAGAATATTCTCATTTCTGCTTTCTATTTTTACTTTTTAAATACCAATTAATAGATTTCAACAGTGTTTGGAACATAGAAGGTACTCAATAAACATTTTTTTGATTGAAACATGAATGAATAAATGAATTTATTAGGCATACCAAGCATGTGCCATATTTTGTTTTCAAGCATGTGTTGTATTTTGTTTTAGGCCCTGAAAATATAGCAGTGAATGAAAAGTCCAAAAATCTCTGCTATGTTATTACTCTTACATTTTTGTAAAGAAAATAGGGCAGTAAATTAAAAAGCAAAATGTATATCTTGTGAAATATTGATAAGAACTTTAAAGAAAAGTAAATCTGGGAAGAGGAAGATGATACAGAGGATGTGAGTGATGTTGAAATTTTGCAATGGAATTGTCAAGAAAGGCACACCTGCCCCTAATATTTGTAAGGGTGTGGGCAGGAATACTAATGGGGCCCACATACCATATATGTAAATATTTTACAATTATAAATTAAAATAACAAACTGTTAATTAAAATATATTACATCTTCCTGAAATACATCTTTATAATGACAAACTTGAAAATTATGTATAAAGTTATAGCTTTTATATGACACACAATATCAAACATTATTAAATGTCATTATCAATATGTGTTTCTAAATGTTTTGTGGCCAGCCATGTTTAAAGACAGAGACATATATTGTTAATAACTTTTTATATGTTTGTTTTATAAAATGTATTATTTTTTTTCATTTCAGAAAAATCTCCATCTAAACAATCTAATATTTGACATAATTTTGTTCTGATCACCTAAGGGGCCAGAAATATGTAATATTAAACAAATTTAGTATTTTTAAATCAAAAAAGTAAATTAAAATTAATGTAAAATATTTAAAGATAAAATTATTTGACATATGCTTAAAATATTTTATTCTAAAAAACTTGAATTTACATAAGTTAAAAAGTAAAAGGCAAGTATAATTAGTGAATATCAATATTTTACACTGAAATTTATTTAAAGCTGAATTTTAAACATTTTATTGAAAATGTAACTAAATATTTTTAAATAGTTTTTTGAAATAAAATTATCCATAATTTTAGCTTTTAATATCTGTCTAGATTTCAATAAAGCTTACATATTTCATATATGTTTCATCTAAACTTACCTACATACAGATTTTAGAATAATATTAATATGAATTATTTGATATTATAAATTTTTTCTCAACCACCAAGGACAACCATTGTGAAAATTATGTGAACTCATGAGTATCCCTAGAACCAGTTAGTGGAACATAAAAAGAAATAAGGAAATGGATTTTCAACCTTATTATAAAATGATATTTCATTATGCAAGATATTACAGCTTTCATATATTCTGAGAGGACGAATTTAACAAGATGATTAAATTATTGTTTCTCTTCCTCAATATATTAACTATATGTTGGCATATAACAAACTACTCCAAAACTTAGCTCCTCAAGACAACAAACATTATCTCAGTATCTGTGGGGCAGCAATATGTAAATATTTTATCTGAGTGCGTATGGTTCAAGGTCCTTCCCAAGTCTTCTGTGATTATTCCATGGAAGCATTAGTTGGGCTGTATCTCATGTTTCAACTAGGGGAAATATTTCTAGAGCCATTCTTAAAATGGGACAACTAGCAATAAATATGCACAACTATGTTCAGCAACTATATCGATGCTTTACCAAACTTCCTCTTAGCTGAAACCCAAAAATCTCTGTGGCTACTCTGGGGACACTTGATATGAGGGACAATATAATGGAGGGGTGTCAAAGTAGAAAGAGAAAGTGATTCACCCGTAGTTAAAGTATAGTACTTTTGAAATTTTATAAAAATATGATTATGAAGACATAGCTACCGCTCTTCCCCTGACTTTGGAAGTGTCTTGAAGTTTAAAAATGCATCATTAGCTTCTTCATAATTCATCTCTGCTCTTGATAAAAATGATCCAATAAAAAAGAAATCCTACATGAACAAAATGGTACAATACAGAGCAGATCTCTTAATTTTCAGAATTCAGTAAATATTGAAGTTATTCTTTGTTCAATGTAGTCACTATGTGACTTCATCTCTCTTGAGGGAAAGAACAGGGATATAGATCAGCCTACCTCTCAAGTCTTCATGATTCTGTATTCTCTTTTAAAAATATCTTCAGTGAATTCATTGTCTCCAGCAAGCTGATGAAGACTCAAAGTTACCTAACCTCTGGCTGAATGGAAGGTTCTCAGTGTCACGAAACATTGATAGTCAGGAGAAGAATGCTCCAGTGCTGATACCTAAGAAGGCTGCTGGTGGTGGAGAGGGTGCCTATAATGGGAAAGCCGGAGCTACTACCAGAGTAGAACATCTGAAACAGAGAAACTTTTGCATTGCAAATTAGGTTGGGCTCAGTTTCACCTGTGATTTATAGCTAGGCTTATTTCTTCCGGTTTAACTTGGTTTTTATTATTTGTATCTGTTTAGCATGGTAATAATGGATCATTTTCATTAAGATGGTATCATGCCCTGAAAATGATGCCTTAACTGGAGGGACGAAGAATTCAGCAATGACGTCTGTCATTCTTTAATTAATTAGAGTGCACCTAATAAAACCCAGAAGAATGAATATCCTGTCCGAACACAATTACATTATGTCTGCATAAGGGCCTGCATTTGACTGTTCTGGGCTTCCTGTTTCTCCACATGTTGCAAAAATATGGACAACTTGAGCATATCACATATCTATCGCATATTGGGTTATGGGAGCCAAACTTCAAGATGGGTTCTGGAATTTAATTTTGCAAGTATTCAGTTGAAAGAAGGATTTTTGCTGTTTGTTGAGGTCAAAATGTCTCAGTGAAATCTGAAGTAAACTAATTACTTGTAGGTCAGGGAATGATTTTAGTATTTCACAACACGATTGTTTTTACTAAGTCCAAAATTAACCTAAAATTTGGTGATTTTATGTTCACATTTTTTAAAACAGTCCTAGTTTCATATTTACTTACTTTCCATTCCTAGGGAGGTTCATGTTAGTCACGTCATAGTGACCAAATTTTTGGTTTAGAAATTAGGAATATACTAAAAATTTGGCAAAAGAGAATGTGTGTTTTACTTCATGGCATCATTTTTATTTAGTTTAGTTTTTACTTGCTAAAGCTGCCAAAGTGGAACGTACAAGAGTTGACATAAATACTGCAAACTGATAGACAATCCAAATATTTCTTTCTGCAGTACAGGCTTTTTTGTTAATAGTAAATTTGGGAAGAATCTTTAAATCAGCTTCTAAGAAATTGGTAGAGCCAAATGTACGGGTAGCATTCAGTACAGGTTGATTTCTGCTGCTACTTTTACCGGCAAACAATGGCCAACTGCCAAGCCATGGTCAACCCACACAGCTGTTTTCAATGATTCATTTCCCTTGATTTCCCAGCTGACCCATTCAGAAGGAGAATAGCAGTTTTCACACCCCAGTTCCTAGCCTTGTTGCTGCAAGGAGCCCTCCCCTTCAATTGTGGGAGTATTTTGAAGGCTAAAGTAAGATACAGTTGTCCTCAGAAGCAAAGTTGCTTCTATGCCTAGAATATAAGCAGGCAAAAAAGGCTGAGAAAAATCTGGGAAATGTTGATTTTATGGTGAGGTGCTCACCATGGCTCTGATTCATAATATGCCTACCTCTCCAGCTTTCTCTCATACCACACCCTGACCTTAGCCTGGCATTCCAACCACCCTGGGAGTTTCCAAAGTACAGAAGGTTCTTTTACCCATTGGTTCCAGTGCAATTGCTAATGGTTAGAATACACTTCCCTCTTGTTTGTTTGGAAAAATCCTGCTACCTCCAAGGTGCAATCCAAGTATTAAAGTCTCTGGAAGCTTTTTCCTGAACCCCCAAAGGTGGGTTAGATCATGAATTATTAATGGAGCAATGTTGCCCAAAAGGGGTGAAAATTGGCACTTCGAAGGCAAAAAAAAAATCTTACTTTTTAATGTATAAAGCATCGATATACATATAATATGTAAACAGATGTGTAATTTATCTGAGGCATTTCAATTTCAATTCGAAGGAGCGAGGTTAAAAGAAAATGTCTAAATAGGCTTTTTAAGGTGGTATTGAACTTTTGTTGAGTCATGAAACCTGGGTTACAATACTATTTAGCTTGTTTTAAGTCACTGATTTTGGAATGTTTGCTGCCCAGCCCTATTGCAGCAAATGCTGACTCATACCCTCTTTTCTTAAGGCCATCTCTCCTTCTGCCCCAGTCAGGATTTGAAACTTTTTGAGGCCTGGGGCACTGTTTTGGGCTTCACTGCCTCTATAGGACCAGGCACACTGCCAGAATATAGCAGATACTCAGAAAATGTATGTTCAATGACTTCAATGGGATCATAATTTCTCAGTCTTACTCAAAGCTTTTATACCCATTGTACTCTATAAAAGACACTTCCATCCCTTCTACATTTTTCTGCATCCTATAATTTAATGAGTTGGTGTTTTCATGAATTTTTACTCCAGCTGCAACAGCTAAAGAAGTGATGACTCAAAGCTGAACTCACAACATAGATGTGTCCTTTTCAAATATCCAGTGAATGTTTCAGCTTAGCTATTATGACATTGTTTAACATACTCCATTTCCAAAAGGCACAGTGCATCCACAGGGTAACCATGCCTCTGTCATGCTAGCATTTTCACTATAACATCAGTTAGATCAGAAGTACCGGGTGCTCATTTGCAGACCTGTTTGCAGCTTTCTACAGTGGTACAGATTCCTGTGACTGTTTTAAATTACTGGAAAAGTCAATATTGGAAAATTTTTCTTAGTATGATTTGTATATGCTGTGGTTTGAATGCGTTCCCTCTAAATTTCATGTTGAAACTTAATCACCAATGTGATAGTATTAAGACGTGAAGCCTTTAGAAGGTGATTAAGTCATGGGGCTTCTGCCCTCTTGAAAGGTATTAATGGCTTATAAAAGAAGCTTCACCCAAAATGTACCCCTTTTTTAGCCCTTCCACCTTCCACCATGTGTGGATGCAGCAACAGAGTGCCATCTTGAAGCAGAGACTAGCACTCACCAAACAGCAAACCTGCTAGTGCCTTGATCTCAGACTTCTCAGCCTCCAGAACTGTGAGAAATAGATTCCTGTTGTTTATAAATTACTCAGTCTCAGGTATTTTGTTATAGAAGCCTGAACAAACTAAGAGACAGTATATATCATTCTTTTATTTTATAAATCTCTTTTATCAATATCCCACATTATAATGGTGGTGGAGAAGAAAATACTGTAAGATAGCTAACTTATTGACTATATACTACATTCCAGCCATTTTGCTATGTGTTGTGTATTCATAGCCTCATTTAACTCTCCCAATAGTCTATTACATATATATTATATAATCCTGATTTACAGATGAGGGAAACTAATGATTAAGGCAATTAAATAATTTGTCTAAGAACTCATGGCTGGATGTCAGAACGTTAGAATTCGAGCCTAGAAAAAGCTGACTTCTGAGCCTAAGCTTCTAAAGCACTATGCCAATTAAAAAAAAAAGGTTGTTTCAAAAGTACATAAATAAAATGCTATGTTCTCAAAGCATCTAAATAATGATGATTATAGTTGCTGTTAATAAGATTAAATAAATGGAGAGGTCATTTCAATTTGCAAAGCAAGATGAAATTTTGGCTTGGGGTAAGTGCATAATTTTAATTACAGGTTTACATATAAAAAAATAACTATCCACAAACAGTAAGAAGTTGAAAAACAGATTCCAAGGAAAATATTGAGATGTGTTTGTTGAGGAATTTGCAAAACCAAACTTGTTAGTTGTTGATAGAAAAACATGAGCGAGTGTGTGTGGTGGGGCGATGAAACTGGTGAAGAGAAGGTGGGGTGGGGAAAGGGATAGAGAGAGGGGAGAGGAAGAGACAAAGGAGAGAGAGAAGAGACTAAAAGACTAAATTCTAGTTCTTTTGTTTTGAAAATCCCCACTTCCCCAAACTTCCACTCTAATTGCCAGCATGAATGAATTCTTTTCACAGGTGTTGGTGTTACAATAGGACACCACTGATTTAAAAAAAAAAAGAAAAAAAGCTAAATTGGAAAGTGACTGCATGCCGCAGAAAGTGAAATTAGAACAGACCTTTCCCATTTCTAGGAGGCATTACATTTTCCATGTGGCAACATTTCATTTGGCTCCTTTGAAAGATCCAGCCAGAATTCTGTAGGCTTTAAAAGCAAGATGGAAAGACTGGTGTTTCTTAAACTTCACTAGACCTTATTTTATAAAATTATGGTGTTAAAACAGAGGGGAAGGCAATATAAGTAGAATTCAGCTCTTTTAGCTAAGGAATTTATCTCAAATGCAATTTCAGATTTCATTCTTATCCTGAAAATTCTTTTCTTCTCAAGAAGCCCTTTTGATAGCATAAGCTCTTTTCCTAAGAATTATCACTAATGCTGGTTTACTCCTACTTTTCAACTGATTTGTTACTGACGTTTCTCACACGCAGGAAGCAGCTACCCCAAAATAAGGGAATTAATGGCTGAGACCAGACAATACGATAAATGGCCACTCCGTGGTAGGAAAAGACTTTGGAGGTGGGTAGAAATGTTTTAACTCTATGCTGCTGCTTCCTGGGTGTGACACTGAACTTTAGTCACTGTAGTGAGATATGAGGTAATACATTTAAAGTACTGTCAATGCTCAATTACTGGGAGTAAATACTCTGCTATGGAAGGATATGATCTCTGGAGAAAGTCACACTGCCACTTCCTGCATTTATTAACCATGTGTTCTTGGGCAGATTACTTAACTTCTCTGACCTTCAGTTTCCTTACCTACCAAATTTGGAAATAATACTTACTTCTAATGGTAATCATAATTTGAATGAAGAAATGTATGTCAGGTTTCAGGTCAATACTTTTCCCCTTATTTCTTGCCCTTTCTTCTTCAGTTGTAAAATAATTTGCTTGTCAATATTTTCTCTAAGGCTTCTTTCAACTTTATATTATGTTGTAGTTAATTTCTATTGTCAGAAATATATCTTATGCTCAGTTTGCTTCCCTGGTTGAGTTTCCTATGAAATTTTCATGTATCATCAGAGAATAGCGGCAAGCAGGAAATACAGAGTGGAGGAAATACCATGGTGTGGTTTTAGGTGTACAACTGACCACTGCTGCTTCTGGTTTGAATTAAGGAAAGCTAGGCTGCCACCACTGGAACAGAAACTCCTTCTTCTTCTTCTTTTTTTGATAGTGAATCATAAATTGTATTTCAAAATGTAAACATCACTAAACATGCATACATGTTAAAACAATAAAATTTAGAATTTCATTCATTGTTTTGTTTTTACATAGAACATCATTACAATATGCAATCTATGCCATACAAAATACAAAGTTTTATCCAAGGAAGACAAGGCCAGACTGGGAACTGTACAACTGTAATACTTCAGTGTAGTGATCCAGGAAAAATGAAACATGACCTTTGGAAGCATGGTGGATGCTAGTTAAAAAAAAAAAATAACTAAATAAAGTTCCTACAGAAAAGAAAAACGAGCTCCGGGGAAATGATCTTGGACTCTTGGATTCTGCCTTCAGCTTTGGCTTCCAGAGAAGCTCCACCAATGGCTTTGGATGGGAAGTGGGCACCCGTGCGGGTCTGGGGCAGCTGGGACCCCAAAGCATGCATTCCAGCACATGCACACAAGGAATTCCCAGTCACCAAGAAGCCACAGCAAGCCTCGAACCTGACGACGACAATGCATAGTTGCTCAGTAGAGAGACTCCCGCCTGCTGAGGCTGACCAGCTGCAGCGGCCCCAGCACTCGGCACCAGGGTCCTCCCCAAGGTGAGGCCAGGGAGCAAACTCTCCCTCACAGACACCCAGAGGCAGGCACCTGGAGCTGGCACGGACGCTGGGGCTGATGAGCCCACGTGATGTCCGAGCCACATGGGAAGTAGCCCCTTGCTCCTTTCAGAGGGCAGCCAGGTACAGTGGCTCCTGTGCTGAGGGCGTGGCCGCACAGGCATTCGGTTTACACACCCGCTTTCCAAATGAGCACTCACGGTGGCCTGTCAACGGGCCCTCTAGGAAGAGGCCAGGGAGAACAGGACCCTGAGTCCTGGGAAAAAGCCTTTCCAGCGCCCCACCCCCACGACTTCCTACCTCCCTCCCATGACCCCCTTAGGTGACGCTATTTCTCTCCCAACCTGTTTATTTTAAAATAAAAGTAGAAAGTTTTGAAGCTGTGCGAGAAAGGGAGAAGCAGGGTAGAGCCAGGTGGCCACACTGCAAGTCTGAAATCTTAATAGGGTGTCATTTGAAATCAAGTATGGACCCTCTTGCCTCGTGGACACAGGGCTCCCGTCTCCTGCCAAATTCAAGTCTTCTGACTAATGAGGGACAGGAGAGCAGGCAGGAGGAGGCGCCTCACCCTAAAGGGTGCTCAGGCCTGTATCAATAGCAAGCTGGACTGTGAATCCACGTTCTGGTACCAAGTTCTCTGGAATGGGTCTCAAACAAGCCTTCGAAGCCTCAAAATCAGGTAAATTAGTCATAGGACCCGGTTCTCCCTGAAGTAATCTTGGTTTCAAAAACCATCAGCCCACATCTCAGATTTTAGCTTTGGAAAATATGGTGACCAGAATTGCATATGGAAACAGACAGCAAAAGATGTGGATAACCTACAAAGCGTTTCTTACTGGCTGCAATATGACCAACACATCACACCCTTTAAACTAACTTCTAGCACTGTCTTTGACTAAATGAACTTTTTAAATGGAAAAAAATAAAAAAATCAGTGACACCTGCCCGATGTCAAAATAGGTAGCCCTGTAAACACAGCCACAATCAGAAATGGAGAAACAAGGTCATGCTACTGCTCAGATCACGTCTTCCTTAGAACAGACACTTCAAAAGCCACTCTGCAAGCTCTAGCTGAACAAACGTTTCTCAAAAACGCCAGTTGAAAGGGTGGTGGAAAGCATTGAGGGACATAGAAAAAAGAAAAGACACTAGGGTGGTAAAGAAAGAGATCACTTGAATTCTTTTTGTTTTTACTGTTAGGCACTTTATCAACTATATTGTGTGCATTACATTGTGTAATTCTTTCAATAATGCTGGACAGAAACACTTTAACACCATTTTACAGATGAGAAAAAATGAGGTTCCAAGAAGTTATGTAATTCTCCAAGGTTAATCAGCTAATAGATACCTAGGTCAGGATTCAAACCCAGTGTGGGGGCTCTAGTAGCTGTCCATTTTACATACTGATTCCCAACAGTATATGAACTAGGAAGTGCAAGTTGTTAGTTTAAGCAAAAACAGGAATGTATTAATCCCATAAGCAAATCATGAGAAGGAGTAGAAAGAATTAGTCCCATAAGCAACTAGTTCCAATGGATATATACACTGTTGGTTTGCTAACACTCTTTCTTCCCCTCTTCCACCCCTCCTTCCACCTTTCCTTTCCTCTCATCTCCATCTTTTTGTTTCTCACTGCATGTTAGCTTCATTCTCTCCACCACATTTTCCCATCTGACTAAATCCATTACCATGGGCAGCATTGATGTTGCATCATGCTAGGTAAATATAACTCTTTCCTGCCTTCTCCTCAGAGAAAATACTTAGGAAATGCCTATTATTGTTGTGGTTTGGTTGCGTATCTACTTCTGAACAATAATGAGAATGGTTACGGTGACTGATTCAGGCTGGGTCGTGTACCTAAACTTGTGACCAGGGGTCTCTAGTTTTAGAATTAGAAACCCTTTTCACAACCACAATGTCGGAGAGGGAAGCAGCTACCTCAGAAGAAGGGAATGAACAGTTGGGACCAGACAATATAATAAATGGCACTCTCTGGTAGAGAAAGACTTTGGAGGTGGGTAGAAATGTTTTAACTCTGCTGCTGCTTCCTGGGTGTGACATTGAACTTTAGTCACTGTAGTGAGATATGAAGTAATACATTTAAATTCCCGTCAATGCTCAATAACTCATTGCTAACTAAAATAATGATAAAGTACTAGTTACATGCAAGGTTCTAGTATTGCTGATATAGTTTTGGTCTTTAATTTAAATTTTTTCTTATCACGGTCTAGATGGGATATAATTTCAAAACTTTTTTTTTCCCCTACACTGTGGCCACTTTCCCCAAGCAGTATGTTCAAATAGATAGTAAGCTCCTGGAAAGCAAGGACAATATTTTCCACATCTTTTCTCTTCCCACAGCACAAAGGGCTGAGCTTAGGACTGTGTTAACAATACTTGCTTAAAAAGCCCTTGCTAAGTTGAGTCATTGAAAAGATTTACAGACTAGTCACATTGGGAGTACATACCCAAATTTAGCATTGCTTCTGCTGGTGTTCCATGTCCTGGGCACATAGGTATGTCTGAGAATAGGTATTCAGAGTGTTAATATTCACTTTTACAGAAAATGAGCAAATGGGTGATTTTTATCAATTTCTTTAACCTAAACTTGCACAGTCATGTGAAATAGTTTTCATGTTCAATAACATTGTTGCCTTAAAATTGAGGAATATTATGAATGTTAAGCTAAGCCCTGACAACCCACCTTGTGTTATGAGTTTTCATTATTTAACTCTACTCTTCTCATGGTCATGTTAATACATTTCCACATATTAATTATATTCATGCTGATGTCCTGAAATAACCTCAGCCAAGTTCATTATATCTTTTGATGGAAAAGCACTTAAATCTAGAAGACAATTTATGTTTTACAAATTGGATTTGGAATAACCATTGAAGAGCTTTCCCTAAATAGACTCTGATTTTGAAATTCTAATTCAATTTTATATTTTGTTCTACAAAAAATAAGCACCTTCATTATTTTGGATGAAATTACTGGGTATCTCACCCAATTATTCACGGCTTTGAAACACGAGTTATTGCTTCTTGTCATTTTGTCAGTGGGTTGAAAACCCTCTTCCAGGAATGCCATGAATTGTGGATGAATACTGAAGAGACAGGAGATCTGGGATACCAGGCTTGATCTGTACTGTGTGTGTAGGAAGTTCAACTGCTGTAGGTGCTGGAACATTAATTTGGATGCCAACATTTCTTTTGCATAAAAATGGGATGTATGAATCTCCTACTTTGCTTCAGTTGTCTTGAGTCCTTTGTCTTCTGAACACTTTCAATAAAAACTCTGAAGAGCTTCTCATCACTGTAGAATACAGTACAACTGCGTAAGGTTGCCCTCCAGGACCTGCAGATTCCAACCTCTGCCTGACTCCAAAGTCCTCATCTTGCGTCATTCTCCCTTCACCCACATTGTGCTCCAGACACATTTTCCTTCAGTTTCTCTAATAAATACAACACGCTTCCCACTGCTTAAGACAGCTGTTCATAAATCAATTCCCACTGCCTGGAATGCTCTCCTCTCCTTCACCTGGCTTACTCTCACTTGCTCTAAAGTTTCTGCCTAATAGGATTTCATCCTGACCTCCCAGACCACGTGAGGCATATTTTCATAGGACTATGTGTTTTAGGTTTGAATTTCTAAAACCCTAGTTAAGGTTTATAGTTGTTCCCTTAGTAATAAATAGTTTTGTCCCAAGGTTAGTAGGAACTGAGAATAAAGAGGAGGAACACTTGGATTCTTTCAATCCTCTTTTTCCTGCTTTCCAACTCTAGTTCCCCAGAGAATAAAGTCAAGGAAACAGGAACTGAAAAAAAAGCAAATGCTTAAAGGATAGGGTTGGCTATGCGTGAGCCCACACATCCTGCAGCTTTCCCAGGCTAGTGGGGATAAGAGGAGTAAGGCGCGCTTCAGAATGAAGCCACAGTGGGGAAACCATCCGTGAAACTACTTCACCTGGGCAATTATCAGTCTCTGCTGCCTGCTGGGTCTTTCTACATGGCTCTGAGCACTGAGCTCCTTGCCTTTAGTATTGATGCTCTAGGCACAACCTTGATCCCAACTTATACTTACTAATTTTAGCCAGTGCCCTGCTCTGTCCTTATTTTACACAGTTTACTTAAATGAAGAGCATATTCTGATGACTACAAATGTATTTCAGCTTTATAATTTTCATATGCAATTTTCTATACTCACAAATAATATTTTCACACAATTCCTGAAACTTAACTGGCAATAATCCAAAGACTTATGGATAGATAAGAGGGAAGGAGGCCTCCGATGAGTTGAGGACTGATATGAATCTACAGTTTGTAACCTATCACACATCTCATACTTTCTTTATTAGTAAAGATTGAAATAATTAATTATGTACTTTTCTAATTATTTGTTCATTGTTTGTTTCCACCCCAGTAGTCTGTATACTTCATAAGGTTGGTTCATTGTTTTATCCCCACTGATTAAAATACAATAGATGCTCAATGAATATAGAACAAATGAATAAATGATACAATAAAATGGGAGAGGGAGGAAGAGGCTGTAGGAGAAAACAAAAAAAATTCTATGTTTTTACTGTATTTTCTTACTAGCTCAGGGCTGCAACAGTATGTGCTCACCAACTCTTCCTCTAGCTTCTCTTGCTGTTCTTCTCCAAGCATAAATTTTAATTTCTTTATCATGGGCTTAAGTGCTCCACAACTGAAGAAAATTAGTCACTCATTTTTGTGGCTGTGGAGATAACACTTTAAAAATTGGTTTTCAAATTTGCTTAAATCTTATTGAAATGTATAGGGATATAAGATATTTTAGTGTAAGTCCTAAGTATTTTTTGTTTTTGTTTTAAACCTAATCTGAAAAGTTAGTTGTGAGTAGTCTTTTTTTTTTTTATTATATTTTAGGTTTTAGGGTACATGTGCACAATGTGCAGGTTTGTTACATATGTATCCATGTGCCATGTTGATTTCCTGCACCCATTAACTCGTCATTTAGCATTAGGTATATCCCCTAATGCTGTCCCTCCCCCCTCCCCCAACCCCACAACAGTTCCCGGAGTGTGATGTTCCCCTTCCTGTGTCCATGAGTTCTCATTGTTCAATTCCCACCTATGAGTGAGAACATGCGGTGTTTGGTTTTTTGTCCTTGTGATAGTTTGCTGAGAATGATGTTTTCCAGCTTCATCCATGTCCCCACAAAGGACATGAACTCATCATTTTTTATGGCTGCATAGTATTCCATGGTGTATATGTGCCACATTTTCTTAATCCAGTCTATCGTTGTTGGACATTTGGGTTGGTTCCAACTCTTTGCTATTGTGAATAGTGCCGCAATAAACATACGTGTGCATGGGTCTTTATAGCAGCATGATTTATAGTCCTTTGGGTATATACCCAGTAATGGGATGGCTGGGTCAAATGGTATTTCTAGTTCTAGATCCCTGAGGAATCGCCACACTGACTTCCACAATGGTTGAACTAGTTTACAGTCCCACCAACAGTGTAAAAGTGTTCCTATTTCTCCACATTCTCTCCAGCACCTGTTGTTTCCTGATTTTTTAATGATGGCCATTCTAACTGGTGTGAGATGGTATCTCACTGTGGTTTTGATTTGCATTTCTCTAATGGCCAGTGATGATGAGCATTTTTTCATGTGTTTTTTGGCTGCATAAATGTCTTCTTTTGAGAAGTGTCTGTTCATGTCCTTTGCCCACTTTTTGAGACAAACAGAGAGCCAAATCATGAGTGAACTCCCATTCACAATTGCTTCAAAGAGAATAAAATACCTAGGAATCCAACTTACAAGGGATGTGAAGGACCTCTTCAAGGAGAACTACAAACCACTGCTCAATGAAATAAAAGAGGATACAAACAAATGGAAGAACATTCCATGCTCATGGGTTGGAAGAATCAATATCGTGAAAATGGCCATACTGCCCAAGGTAATTTATAGATTCAATGCCATCCCCATCAAGCTACCAATGACTTTCTTCACAGAATTAGAAAAAACTACTTTAAAGTTCATATGGAACCAAAAAAGAGCCCGCATCACCAAGTCAATCCTAAGCCAAAAGAACAAAGCAGGAGGCATCACGCTACCTGACTTCAAACTATACTACAAGGCTACAGTAACCAAAACAGCATGGTACTGGTACCACAACAGAGACATAGATCAATGGAACAGAACAGAGCCCTCAGAAATAACACTGCTTATGTACAACTATCTGATCTTTGACAAACCTGACAAAAACAAGAAATGGGGAAAGGATTCCCTATTTAATAAATGGTGCTGGGAAAACTGGCTAGCCATATGTAGAAAGCTGAAACTGGATCCCTTCCTTATACCTTATACAAAAATTAATTCAAGATGGATTAAAGACTTAAATATTAGACCTAAAACCATTAAAATCCTACAAGAAAACCTAGGCAATATCATTCAGGACATAGGCGTGGGCAAGGACTTCATGTCAAAAACACCAAAAGCAATGGCAATGAAAGCCAAAATTGACAAATGGGATCTAATTAAACTAAAGAGCTTCTGCACAGCAAAAGAAACTACCATCAGAGTGAACAGGCAACTTACAGAATGGGAGAAAATTTTTACAACCTACTCATCTGACAAAGGGCTAATATCCAGAATCTACAATGAACTCAAACAAATTTACAAGTTGTGAGTAGTCATTATTCACAGATACTGAAGGAGTTCAATATGCATTTCGTATTGTATTTTCAAATTGCACTTTCAAATTGCATTTGAATAGAAATTCAAATGTATTCAATGCATTTCAAATAACACAAGAGACCAGTAGATAGATTGCAGAGGCTTCCTCGAAATGCAGATTTAAAAAAAAATTGTCTTTAGACTAGGAAAAATTAGTTGTAGTGGTGTGTGTGACCATGGAAATTCATCCCTGGGATTGTAGCCTACATGTTTGGGCTTCCCTTTGAGGTGAGAATAAAAATTAAAGCATGGATTGAGCAACAGTAAATTCCAACAGTACTTCTGAGTAGCTGAAGACAGACTAATGTTATCACTGGGGTTCATTTTTAAAAGTTCCTGACAACAATCTAATCTGAGACCTATAAAAATAGTTTGTCAGTTTAAAACACCAAATTGAGTTGCAAGAGATATTCTAATACAGGTCTAAAAATAAGAGTAGGAATTTGGATGAACTGTGTGAGTGCTCATATTCATTCCAGTTGATGGCTTGGTGTTAGAAAAAGGCACCCATTGTATGTGGAGAAGGAAGGACCCAGGCAGGAGCATAGCAAAGGTCATGGGTCGACTTTCACTCCCACCTTGAATAGGCACTTGTACACGACAAAAACCATGGAAACATAAGTTATGGCTCTGCTTCCAGTTTTAGCAAGACATGAAATACATTGATAAAGTTTAATAAGAGTGATTTCTGTTGGGGTTTGATACTTTTTAATACATTTATGCTCTTTTAATTAGCCTGAGAGGCAATTTTACAAAATTATTAAAGACATGGGCTCTGACCTAAGACAGAACTTCATTTAAATTCTGAATTTGTCACCCTCTAATTCAGTGACCTCTCTGGGCCCTCTATGAGCCTCAGTAACTTCAACTACAATATTGAAATGATAATGTCTTTGTTAGTAATTTGTGGTGAGGATTAAACAAAATCAGGTATGTAGCATTCCTAACACACTCTTTGGTACATGGTAGATGCTTAATAAATGGCAGTTGCTGATATATTGTTTTTTAATGATAGTTTTAATAGGAGCATTTTAAAATAAAAGGATGCTTATACTGATATGAGTAAACCACACAGATCACCCACACAATTCAAACGATTGGTTCCAATATATCAATATATCAAACTAATTTAATGGAAATATTTTCTTGAGTACTTAATTCTGTCAAGAAATAATAATGACAATTAAATAAATGGAAGCCCTTTGCTGGTCTTTGGTAATAGCAAAATATATAGCAAATTGTCCATATTTATGAAGCAAACTGCATATCAACCTGTCATAAAAATGCAAAATATAATGAACTAGGAAGGGATATAGCTATATACATAGAAATGTCCACTTCACTTTTCACACTTCAGCAAATATTATAACTGCTCTTATTTGAAAATATGTTTTATGACATCCTAATTTTTCCATACAAAGAAGTTTATTTCATAGACACACACACACACACACACACATACGCAGCTTATGTGAAACTATCAGAGCACACAAAATACAGAGGAGGTAGTGTGGGGCTAGTATTTTATATTTCAGCCCTAGCTTCACAGGCAGTTATTTTGCAAGTGGATTTCAAAAAATAATTACATTAATCAAAACTCTATTTAGTTTTCTATATCAGTATTGATTTAACCTACACTTGTCAAATTTATATTCTGCCTCTTTAATTGCCTACCTCCTACTGCCTCTCACTTTCCCGAGCTGAGTATGTATATTTGCATACCACAAATATGCTCACGGTTGTCCTTTGAAATAAGATGTCTCTGAAACCAAATGCAAAGAAACAGAAATTAAGTTTATTTTTCGCTACCTCTGTTCCTCATTAGACCTACTCCTGAAATTCTTTGATTTATTCTACTTGTTAAAAAAAACTACATTTGCTGTATTAGCAAATGATGATTGCATTATATTCAGTTCTTTACAAATTGAGAAATTATCTTATTCTTGGGATAACATTTTAAACCATGAAAATTAAATGGCAAATAAGATTTTTAGAAGCAGCTTAAAAAGCTGACATAAAAGTGATATGTGATGTCAGTGGAGAATGCCTATAATTTAACGGGTGGGGGAAGAATAATAAATGAGGTAATATTATAAAGTATAATATTTGGAGGAACCTAAGTATAGAGTAATCAGTAATTCTTTGCACTAGTATTGCAATTTTGTTGTGAGTCTGAAATTGTTTCAAAATTAAATGTAAAAAAATAATATCAGGTAAAATTTTAAATGATGATTCCTTGTGTTCACTTAAGGTTGTGACTGTGTGGTATAATTTGGGGGAATATGATGTGATTAGTGAGGCTTACAGGGAAAGCACCCAATACGAGCCAATCAGATACCCCATATCAAGGCTCAGCCATTTTTAAAACATGTTCATCTCTGTTTGGTAAATCCTGGTTAAGGTATAAATAATTTCAAAATCCAATACTACTCTTCCAAGTCACCACCAACAAAATAAAATAAAAGACAAAACATAAAGGAATTCAAATAAATTTTGCTTCAAATACAATTCCAGTCACTATCAAATATCCTGGCTTATCATACCAAAATAATATTATCAAAGGAAAGCTACCGAATTTGCAAGCCACACACTGCCAATCTCAACTTGATTAAAGTCATACTTATAATTAATTATTTTTTCTAGTTACTGGGCGTTTTAATCTTCTGGGTTGTCTCTAGGAAACCCATCAGGCATCCAGAACCCACAGCTCTGCCATCTGAACTCCATCCTGGGAACAGAAGCCGTCTATCTGCATCTGTAAACATGGCCTCATGCAGTGATGTGCAGGGAAATGAGTGTGCCCTCGCAGTGATTCTCAGTCCTTTCTTTATTTCAACATCATGGCATTTTATGGCTTCCCTCATGAGACAACTCAATTATTCTCACAATTTATCTAGATTTCTGGAAAAATATGTTGGAATGTTGCCTTCCTACCCCACTCCCTCTGACAACAGGTTTATTGAGGAATATATTTTACTTTCACATTTTTATTTCAGAGGAAAAATTTCTCCCCAGACATTTATTTTCCCCATGGTTCTCTAAGAGGGAGACACGAATGAGGAAACCATAAAATAAAACCAGATAAGGTGGGACACCAAGATAATCATGTAGCTTGATTTTGATGTCTGGACCTCTTTTTCAAAGTTAAGGAAAGAACAAGTTCTTATTCTCTTTGCAGGTAAATCCACGGGAACGTTCTCAGTGCAATGGTAATACAGAGTATAAAGTAGCCCTCCTTACTCTTGCGAGGAAATTTTGCTTCTTCACCTTTCCTAAAGAAATGACTGTAATTGTTCTCTAATTCTCAAACAACCTTATCTTTTGGTAGCTCAATAATGGCAGCATCTGGTATAACTTGGACGCAAGGACTGTTGGCAAGATCACTATAATTTCCAAGATTTCCAGAAATTTTCAATTAAGACTGTTTTAAAAATAAAAAAATGCAGGATTTGATTTTCAAAGCTGGAAAATAAATGCCTGATTATATGGAATGGTCCCCTTTTGAGGAAAGAAACTGGGAATAGTTTAGAGCACAATTTGGCATAATTAAGAGAATGTAAGGTTTAGTCCTGCTGTCACTAGTTGTATGAATTCAGGCAAATTACCCTTTCTAGGCCTCAGTTTCCTTATCTGAAAAATGGAGATGATAATAATACTGTACCTACCTCATAGGTTGCTTTGATGATTAAATGAGCCAATACATGTAAAGTACTTGGAAGAGCACTTGCCTCTAGTAGAGTTTGTTCTTATTATCAACACTACAAGAGTTATTAGGAATACATGATTAATTCTGCCTGTAGACTTTTCAGAAGACTTAGCATTAGAATTTTATTTTTAAGGGCACATCAGTGCAGGATCGTAGGCTTTTTCCTCAAACATCTTGATAACACCAGAAGGCATTTGCAGATTTCAAACTGACAACTCGTGACAATGTGTAAGTTCTAAGTTTCAACCCAATACTCTTTGCCTCAAGTTGTTCTCCTTCCACTTTAGAGAAATCATTACTTCCTGTGTTAAACAAATGCCTCGAAATCATCTCAGAGTTCCCCCATGAGTGATCCTAGTTTTGAAGAGACTATTCTCAACCCACCTGTCAATTATGTCAGTGTAAAGGCATCCAGAACATATGTCCTGAATTTCCCCGGACTGCACCTGGACTTCAAAATGATGGAAGGTGGTGATCTAACTGTGCAGAAAACACTGTGAAACAGGCCACATTCTCAAACTGGTTTGAGAAACTTTTAGAATAAAACGTGTCTGGCTAGGTTTATTCAGTCTTAGTTATTACTCTTTATGTATAGTGTATACACAAGGATTTCAAACCGTCAATAAGTGACTGCAAGTGGTTTCTAGTCATATCCAACCAACAAAAAGTCTTCCCTTATGTGTCAAAAAGCAAGCAAACCTCAAATTGGTAAGTTTTCTTTTCCTGGAGAGATTCTGTGGAATATGATACCTGAACGATTAGAATGAGAGCATAGTGAAGGATGAAGCAACCTTATAGTTCCATAAATTCTAAACATAGAAAAATAAACTGTAAATTCCAAATATTTAAAACCTTACGTTTACATTGAAATAGAAAGAACTCAGAGCAGTCTGCTGTGTTCAGCATAAAAGGCAGAGTTCGTAAGAGAGGGAAAGGTACAAAGTCATCCAGCCTGGAATGATAGAATGGATATGAATAAAATTTATTTCCTTGTAGAAATGTTCAAAGCAATGCTATATACCTTTTCCTTTCCCATAAACTGATAGCATTTGAAATTATTTTTGTACATTTATAAATTCTCTCAAACATCACTTAAAATGTTTAAAAAGAAAAAATTAAGGTGTGGCTTTGGGGAGGTCAATGTAGAATTGCATTAATTGTTTTGTGATGAAGAAAAGGAAGTTTGAGTAAGTGGTATATAATGTAGTCCTTTGACAAGATAGAAAATGGTCATTTTCAAAGTCCATTTATTTTTTTTCATTAACTTATTTAGGCCCCACTGTGTTGCAGAAGTTTTATATACAAGATAGATTTATTTTGGTCTTCAGGGGAAATGTCAGGAAACAGATGATTAACTGGATGGATATGAGGCAGTTTAGGAAATGACAATATAGAAACATCCATCAGATGCCTTGGGACCTTAGAGAGGCCTAACTCAACTCGGATGGGGAAGAAGAGGAGACAGGAAAAGTCCCAGAGAAGGCAATGCTGAGCTCTTACCCGTCTCAAAAGATGGATTAACATTGGCAGAAGGAGGTGCTGGGAAGACTCCTCAGGCATGAGAAAAGCTGGAGCAAAGTCCCAGAGCAGTGAATCTGTGACACATTCAGGGAGGAATAAGTATTTCTCTTGAAAATGCCATGTGGGAATATAATATGGAAGGTAGAGAGTGGCAAGGGGTGGGATTGGGAATCTGGAATGGGGCCAGACCTTCAAATATGTTAAGAATTGTGGACTTTATCCTTCAGGACAATAGGGCATGTGGAAGAACTGCAAGTAGACAATAGGGAGAAAACAAAATCCCTCTGGCTACAATGAGGAAAAGAGTTGGTGGGCAGGACACAGGGACAATAGCAGGAAGGTTCCCATGGAAGCTGTTGTAATAGCCCAGGTTAATTTTTTAATGTTTTATTTTGAAATAATTATACATTCATAAGAAATAGCAAAATAAAAGAATGAGACCCTATATACTCTTAAATGGTAACCACTTCCTTTAATGGTAACAACTTACAGAACTATAAAAACTTACAGAACTATAATGTATTATAAAAACCAGGAAACTCACATTGGCACAATGCTATTAACTAGACTACAGACTTTATTTAGATTTTACCAGCTTTTACATACCTATAGGTTTATGAAATTTTATCACATGTGGAGATTCATATAATGACCACGACAATAAAGTTACAACTCAAGTGAGGTTTGATAAGGACAGGAACAAAGAAAAGATGGAGAAAAGAGGAGCGATTCACTAAATATTTAGGACATAAATGCCAATAGTTAAAAGCATGGATTCTGCAGCCAGAGTTTCCCAGGCTGCATACCAGCTATACCACTGACTAGCTTTGTGGCTAGGGATGCTGTGTAACCTCTCTGTGCCTCAGCTTTCTTGTCTGCAAAATTGAGATAATAGTAGTACTTCCTAAAGATGCAGTGAATAATAAACTGGTTTATAACAAGCATAGAGGAGTAGCTAGCATATGGTAAGTGCTATGAATGTGTTAGCAATTACTGTGAACTAGAATGTAGATAGAGACTGATGGGACATGGAAGTGAAGGAAAGGTCAAACCTTGGGCTTATGCTACTTAGTAGATGGCACTGGTGTTCACTGACATGGAATGATAGGTTTAGCAGGGGAGGAAGGTTAGTCAAATTTGGTGTGCCTTTTTCATCCAAATGATGAAATACAAAGAGGGTTAAGTATTTATAATGGAGATGAGGTTCAGAATAATGTTTGTGCCAAATTTGTATCCCCTACAAAGTCTAGTAGGAAGCCCATCTAGAAAGAAATCTGATTTCCTATGGCAACGGTCCGTAAGAAGGGCTTTGGCTCCAGTCCCCATGGTTTGCTCGGTATATAAAATAAGCATGACCACAAACATCAGACTACACCGAATGCAGAGTGTAGCTTGGGAAATCCCTGACAGGTATGACTCAGGGAAATGTTCACTTTCGTTGGACTTCAGGTTCCACATTATTGCTGATGTTTGCTGATGTTTCCAGGAGCCTTGATGTCATTCTGCATCTCCTCGGGTATCCCACCTTGAGAGGTGACTTTTCAAAAACTCTCTACAGCTATTGTTGTTATTAATTCAAGGTTGAACATAAAGTAATCTGCATCCCTGTAATGGCTTCTCTTTCATGTGCAAGTTATGGAGACATGCAATTTTCTCTTTGCCATAAGCTATGGTAAGAAATGGCCAATCAAAATGCAGCCCAGGAAGCAATGAGTGGTCTAGGGAGAGGCAATTGTGCCAAGCTCTTCCAATCCTATTCTGTCTTTTGGGAATTTAAATCACAAAGAGCTAAGGGGAGGATGGATCAGCATCACCTTCAGGAAGGCCTCTGGAAAAAGTATGAGGAATTTAGCCCCTGACTTGGCATTTAGCCCATTTTATATATCTATGAACTACTCCAATATCCTTTTAAAATTATTTATTCTTTATTATTTTTATTTTTTTGAGACAGGGTCTACTTCTGTTGTCCAGGCTTGAGTGCAGTGGTAGAATCACAGCTCACAGCAGCCTTGACCTTCCAGGCTCAAGGGATCCTCCTACCACAATCCCCCAAGTAGCTGGGACTACAGGCATGCACCACCACATCTGGCTAATTAAAAAAAAAATTTTTTTTTGTAGAGATAGGGTCTCACTACGTTGCCTCAGCTCATCTCAAACTCCTGCCTGGGGTCAAGCAATCCTCCTGCCTTGGCCACCCGAAGTGCTGGTGTTACATGTGCCAGTCACTGTGCCTGGCCCTGTATCCTTTTAATATTTCTCTTTTCTCCTTTATTTAGCATGCTTTCTGTTCTTTGCAACCAATGAAACTTAAATCTTAAGACTATACTTTTTTTTGTAGTGTAAAGTAGTACAAAATTTGGAATATCAATCTGGCAGTATGTGTCAGTATTATAAATGTGCTCATATTTGGCTTAGCAGTTTTTCTTCTAGCAATTTATATCAGAAAAATACTCAGATGAGTTCGGAGATACACATATGTAGGATGATTATGAATATAAAATTTGGAAATTGAATGCCAAGGAAATGGTCATTAAATAAATTAAGATTTAGCAATGTGATAGAATATTATGAAGTCATTAAAAAGGATGATATATACATATTTACTAACTAGAAAGGAGTGCTATGAAATAGTAGTAGAAAAGGCAAGCTATAAAACATCTTAGATAGCATGATCTAATTTGCATGATACAGCATGGTGGGTATGCATGCATGTGCGTATGTGGGTGTGTGTGTAGCCAGAGAAAGATGTTTGGAAGGAAATATGCCGAATTCTTAAAAAATGGGGATTATCTCTAAGTGATGGGTTTTATTTTTGTCTTTATTGTATATTGTATATATGACATTCTATATTGTATTATGTTTTAGAAATGAACTTATATTTGTAATCTGATTTTTTTTTGAAAAATAAAATATCTTTTCTTATGCAGAAATCCATGTGCATTTTCTTCCATTGCATGAGCACACTTTGCCCACAGCTGAGATGGAGACTGATGTTTTACAGTGAAATGAGACATTTGCATACATTCATATGTGCCTTGTATTAATGAAGAGTGTTGAGCCCAAGGCCTTAAATACATCAGAGTTAAAGATATGGCCTGTGTATTAGTTTATTATGGTTGCCAGAACAAACAAACTTGATGACTTAACAGAAATTTATTTCCTCACAGTTCTGGAGGCCCTAAGTCCAAAATCAGCATCACTGGGTTGAGCACAAGGTATTCACAGGGCCACATTCTCCCTGAGGTTCTAGAGGAGAATTCATTTCTCACGTCTCCCAGCTTCTGATGGCTGCCAGTATTCCTTGGATTGTGGCCACATCACTCTAATTTCTGCCTCTGAGTTTACATCACCAACTCCTTTTCTGTCTGTAGTCAAAATCTCCCTCTTCTGCCATCTTACAAGGACACTGTTGATTGAAGGACCCATCAGGATAATCTCCTCATCTCAAGATTCTTTTTTGTTTGTTTTTTTGTTTTTCAGAAAACCACTCAGACTGCCTCCTCTCCCTCTTACTCTCCAGGGAGGAGAGAAGAATGATCATCAAGGTCTGAAGGCAGTTACGTCGAAGCTACGCTGAAAACTGGCTTCATGCTCAGGAGAGAATGCTGTGCTTTTTCCTCGTGATTTCTGGTGCTCTACATATTCAGAGAAACTTCTCTAGTAACAAACTATAGAAATGATCCCTCAAAGTATAGTTTTCAAGATTCTTAATCACATCTGAAAAGAGCCTTTGTCATGCCAGACCCTTGCTGACATCAATAGGAGTGACACCCTGTTTGACAGGCTGAAGAAGAGACCTAGAGCCAGTGAATGAGATACAGGGTTTATTGAAGAAACTTATGTACAGGGTGATCCAGTGTCAATAGGCTGGATAAAAGAACAGCTACCACTTGTAAAAAACATGCAGTTTAGGCTGGGTGTGGTGGCTCATGCCTGTAATCCCAGCACTTTGGGAGCCTGAGGCAGGCAGATCCGGAGGTCAGGAGATTGAGACCATCCTGGCTAATACTGTGAAACCCCGTCTCTACTAAAAAGACAAAAAATTAGCTGAGCATGGTGGCACATGCCTGTAGTCCCAGCTACTTGGGAGGCTAAGGCAGGAGAATTGCTTGAACCTGGGAGGCAGAGGTTGCACTGAGCCAGGATTGTGCCACTGCACTCCAGCCTGGTGAGAGAGACTCCATCCCGCCCACCACCCCCAAAAAAGAAAATGCAGTTTATGTGGCATTTTCACTTAGCACCTTTCTCATATCAGCCTACACCTCACAACTTTCATTTAACCCAAAACAAAGGGTTTTGATCCCCTGTATGGCCCATGTTCCATGGGATGGGCTGGGAATTCAGATGTTCCTCATAGGTAAGGAATGAATCTCGGGGTTGGCCACTCCCAGATTCCTTAGCTTTGGACTCCACACACACATTCTTTTTAGACCACAGGGTCAATCTGAGGGTATCAAGTTAAGTTATTGCTGTCAGGTGTGTTTGCCATACAGAGTCATTCTCAGAATATATGCTTAAGTTATTGCTGAAAGGTACATCTGCCATAAGCCCATTTTCCATATAATGTAACATTTACAGGTTTCAGAAATTAGAAACCAATATTTTAGAGAGACTATTTTTAGCCTACTCCTGTATACCATCCTAAAAATAAGAAATCCACACTAAATTTACCAAGACTATTGATTTACCTTTGTATCTATTGGAAACACACACTTGAATCCATTGATTAAAACAGCACCACAAAGTAAATTTCATAATACATTTCAAGTTTTGAAATGAAGCATTCATCATTTTACAGTTCTAAGAAGATAAAAGTATGCATTTGTGTCACATTTATGTGACACTTCATAAAAAAGTGTTCAGGAATCTAGAGAGAATAGATAATCACAATTCTAGGAGAAAAAAAAAGGCACAGGCAAATGGGGTAATTAGGGAGATTAATGAAAGAGAGTTTAGGGAAACCAAGAATGGATAATGTGATAGCAAGGGGGGTGGAAATATGCCCCCCAGGTTTGAAAGGGGCAAGGGAAGGGAGAGAAAACCAAAATTTACAATACCAAAATATAGATAGAGCTGAGGCTGTGACTGTAGCTTCAGGAGAGGACTGCTGGACAGGAGCCGTGGCCTTAGTAGAGGAGCTCAACCCCTCCCAGGCTTCCCTCTGGAAGGGGGAGCAATTGCCTTACAGTGGCCAAATCAATGGGAAGTCAGGTGACAAGGAAGCCCATTGATGCTGTCCATACAGATAGATCAGCCTCCTAGAAGATCATCCATTTGGAGAAAGGTAGAAAATGAATCTAGCGCTAAGGTCAAGAAAAAATTATTCAGTACATGCTGCCAGAGAACTATGAGGAAAAGCATAGTATCTTGGAATCAGAGGGAAAAGAGTATTTCAAGAAGGCAGGTAGGTTAATATTTCAAATGCAGCTGAGAGGTCAAGATAAGGACTAAGAGATGTTCATTGACTTTTAAGACAAGGAGATCTTTGGTGACCTAAGTCAGTTCTGCTTAGATGCAGTGGTGAGTGATGACACTGGATTGGATTAGTATGAAGAGTGACGTAAGCAAGTGGAGACAGCAAATGCAGACAAGAAAACTCACTCAAGTTTTTTTGGGATGGGAAAAGAAAAATAGGGCAATAGCTGAAAGACAAGAGGGGATTGAATAAAAATATCTTTCTCTCCCAAGTTTGGAAAAATCTTAACCAGGTAAGAATGTTAATGAAAAGACAAAGGTGAGAGGGAGTAGGGAGAGAACTGTGGAGAAGTGTCCATCATTCTCACCCAGGAAAGATTGCTCTGATGAATTAGCCATGTCTATTATGGACATGAGGTGAGAGCGGAGGGATGAATGTGTGTTACTGATTCTAATTCAATCTCTATTTTATAGATAAAATTGTGTCCTACAGATGGCGAAAGTGGGGAGTCATTTGTTCATTATTCAGGTAACTAGTGAGATGTCTTGTTACTTTCAGTCCAGGGATTCTTAAAATTGGGCACTGTGTTTGTTTGTATGGCTGTAAAGTAATATCTGAGGCTTGGAAATTTATAAAGAAAAGAGGTTTATTTGGCTCACAGTTCTGCAGGCCGTACAAGAAGCATGATGCCAGCATCTGCTTCTGATGGCCTCAAGTTGCTTCCACTCATGGCAGAAAGTGAAAGGCAGCTGGTGTGTCACGTGGCAAGAGAGGGAGGAAGGCAGAGAGAGCCAGAGAGTTTCAGGCTATTTTCAACAACCAGTTCTCTTGGGAACTAAGAATAAGAATTCACTCACTCCCACAAAAATGGCACCAAGCTATGCATGGGGGATCCAACCTCACAATTCAAACACCTCCCAATAGGCCCTGCCTCCAACATAAGCGTCACATTTCAACACAAGACTTGACAGGACCAAAGGAACTATATCCAAACCATAGCAGGCATTATTACCAAAATGATACCACTCCTATATTGGAGAAAAGTGAAGTGATTTATATTTTTCACTGATTACTACTTTTATTTAATAATTATGCACTAATTTTTATAGTTGCAATATATATTGGCCCAGGATACTGGGTTTCCTTTTATGGTGGTAATATATGGTTTTTCCCTTAAATGCTTTTAGGCAATAAAAGTTGATTTAAAGAACTTACGAATAAGAAAAAGTTATCCAGATATTACTCAACTATGACAACAATTGTGAAATTGTGAAGGTGGCACATGAGTGAATGACATTTGCGACATACTGCATTATACATGTTGCTTATCTGCAGGATTAATTTGGTGTTTATTGGTGTAGGAACAAAGTTTAAGGGTCTAAGTCTTCTGTCTGTAATCTCAACCTTGAATTATTGTCTTAAGCAATTAAAAATGCAAACTGCACCTGAAGAATTAAGAAGAAAGGATGAAATAACTCTCCCAGCATTTTGCTGAGTGGACAGAAGGATCATCTTAGCAATGCATTTTATCACATAATCAAAGAGGGATTCCCTGATTAATTAAACGAAGAGACAAACTCATTTAAACTGGTGATGCTAAGAAGAAATTACTGCAATATTTTCCTTCAGCCAAAATAAAGTGAATAGATATAGCTCTATACAACTTGAGTTTTTGTTATCTACAGTGTAGTCCATTTGATGACAAATTTTCAATACTTACAGATTTATTCAGGCCTATTAAAAGCCTCAAAGCAACCAGGAAGTGTTATAAATATCTGAACAGAGAGTTGGATGTTTTGAATGCTGAATACATCATTAGAATCAGAGCTAGTGCACCAGCTGTGTTAGTGCAACATGACTGCCCTTGGTCTTATGCTTACTCTGGTGACACTTGCCTTTTAATAATTCAGTCACATTATATCCTTCACCAGCTGAGGGAAGCTCTATTTTTATTTTAAGGGCTGTTTCTCATCCAGAAAAGTAATAACAAGGCAAAACGTTTATGAGAACAGTAAATCAATTTGTTTCCTAATAATCAGAGTTACACAATCATCATTACTATTTCTTTGTAATCAGTCAGCTTCACATTGCAGATGGAATGTTTTAGTCATTTTCAGGGTAATAAACTCCTGATTCTAACAGGCCTTCTTCTAAGGGTCTCAAAGTATCGGGACCCACCTCTAAGTCACTGAGGACTTGACCCTTTCTACAGCCCATTCTCTTTTTCATACTGAAGTGTTGAGATTCACCTACTTCTGCATAGATGTCCTGTACTTTTCGCTCAAAATCAGGCTCAACTCAGCATTCTATTTCTAGATGTTGCTAGAAATCTAACCTAACCTCTTGAATCATAAGTGCCCACTGAAACTTGCTTGATATTTTCATTAACTCTGCTTTGGGTTTCTAGTTCCCAACTGTTCGTCCCTAAAAATAGTGTATTAGTTTCCTTGCTATTACTTTTCTGTATGAGAAATTACCAAAAGTGGATGACTTAGCAGACATTTATTCTCTCACAGTTCTGGAGTCTAGATTTTCTGTATTGACAAAGACACGTTCCCCCTGAAGGCTCTAGGGGAGAAAACTTCTCTCCCTCTTCCTAGCTTCTGGTGGTTGCCAGCAACCCTTTGTGTTCCTTGGCTTGTAGACACATCACTCAAATCTCTGCTTCTGTTGTCACATGACATTCCTTCTCTGTGTCTGTTTCCTCATCACTAAATTAGGGCCTACCCTAAACCAAAATGACCCCATCTTTAACTTAATTACATGTGCAAAGACCCTATTTCCAATTAAGAGTCATGTTCTAAGGTACAAAGTGGACATTAAATTTAGGGTGACACTACCCAACCAGATATAGATACCATAATTTCCATTGCCTTTGCTTTGGCTGAACTTTGATTTTCCCAACTTTAGCAATCAGAGGAAACCAAAAGCCTAACTCTCTGGGAACTTGCTCAGACCTAACCTCTTTTCTTCCTACTGTGAACTAAAATGAGATGCTGTTGACACCACCATGCTGATATGTCATGTGGCCTGTGAGATCCTAAATGTTCGATGCAGGAGAATGGATCTGTTATGAAACTTGCAAACCCGTCCTAAGGCTAAAGATCAAGAGAAGCCAAGTCTGTTGCCTTTTATGAGTTTTTAAAGCATATTAAAAATGAAGAAATCCCAAGTAGGTTTAAAAAATTTAGCAGGACACACACCCTATTGTACCTATAGGAGATTCTGCTAGCAGCCTTGTAATTTCAGAGTTTGCCATTCACTAGATTGAGACAATAGGATGGATCTGTCAGATCAAGCCATAAGGGCAAGAAACAGAGTCTAGAGATATTTCCCAAAGCTGGCATCATTGAGCACAATGTACCTTGCCATCCATCAATAGGGCTGGGTGCTTCATGTTCATTATCTTTCAACCTTAAACGACCTGTGAGATAGGCGTTGTGATCTCGATGTTACTGATTATAAAACTGAGACTTAGAGAAGTATAGTGAAAAACTTTTCAAAATTATTTTGGAACAGAGTGGAGAGAAAGATATTAAGGGTTGTAAAGTTGGCTCAGACCATGTGAATACTATTAGTTCCTTTTTTGTTCTAACTTTATGTTACAGTTACTATCCAGTCTTGTGAAATGGGTAATAATTGGTTATCACATGGCTGGGAGAAAAGCAAATAAATGACAAATTAGTTTTGTGTCTGAGAATGGGAAAGGGCTCCAATTCTTAGCAGTCTGGGTTTAGTCTCACTCTGTGTCTCTCTGAATACATACTGTGCTTTTCAACTCTTAACCCAAAGTAATCCTGTGCACCAAAGCCCTGTGTCTCCCCTGCCAGTAAAGGTGTGAAGACTCCTCTGGTGTATTCCCTGCTGTGGATATTACTGTCTGATCTCTCAGTGGCTTTGCTCTCTTTCATCTTTCTCAAGTCTCTGACTTGAAATGCACTCTCAGCCATGCCAGCATTGAACTCCCAAGTAAGAGTGTACCCTCTCCTCCTGGGCCTCAAGACTCCACCTTCAACTTGATCCTAATTTAATAACTTCAAGCCAGCATACCCAGTCCTCTCTCAGGGAGGAAAGATTATCTATAACAGTGAGAGTAAAAAATAGACCCCCACCTCTTTTCTGAAGCCAGCGGGAATCTCTGTGTTTAGTTGGGTTCTTTTTACCTCCAGGATCATAGTCTGGCTAAGCAAGTGAAAAGGGAAAACTAAATTTCACAATCTTGCTGATAGACAGAAAAAGCACAAGAGATACCAAAAGGTCATATCTAAACACACAGACAAAGAGCAATAATTATTCCAAAAATCAGGCTTAACAGCACAGGACAAGCAAGAACTGGAAATGGGGTCTGGAGGCAACACATGGGGACACTCAGTGAAAAGACCTTCTGTATGGTGTTTGAGGGCAAGCCTGTAGCCAAGATGAGAGTAGTTAAGGTCGCTGTGCTGATTGGACAAAGAAATCCAAGGCCAAGAGTAAACCAATCTTCTGTGACTTCATCCTGAAGTCTATGGTCTGTGTCATCAAATATCCTTCTTATATACTTCCTTGGTGTTCATCTGCTACAATAAGATTACAGAAATTCTTTACTTACAAGCAGAATTACTGCTACAGCCAAGTGTATGATGAAATATCACTTCCAGGAGGTGTACACTGTGAGCTTTTTGCCAATCCATGCAGTATTTCAGCTACAGAACCTTCATCGGGGCCAAAAGATTTTATCTTCCTAAGGCCAATTAAAGTAATACAGGACTTTTACTGTATTCTCTGAAGAATCTATTTTGTAGACAGAGTAACCTTATCGGAATGAGACTAGACCCATTCAAGAGGTTGATTAACGGATACAAAAATATAGGTAAAAAGAAGAAATACAACCTAGTGCTCCATAAATCGTATAGTGACTATAGTAAATAATAGTCTATTGCTTATTTCAAAATAGCTAGTAGAGAATAATTCAGATGTTCCCAAAAGAAAGAACAGACAAGTGTTTAAGATGGTGGGTATCCTAATTACCCTGATTTGCTTTATTACACACTATATGAATGCATCAAAATATCACATGTAACCCGAAAATATGTATATCTATTATGTATTAATAAAAGATAAAACGTAAATCTAAAAACATGACACATTTGGAAAATTCTTTTGCCATGCCCTTGTTTCTAATTCAGACAATGAATGCCATTACATCTCGCTTTTTATGCTTATTGGCTTAAGAAAAGCATGTCAGCTTACTGAATACTTGTCTACCAGGAATAATTTTTACTAAACTATCTTCTTTCCTTCGTAACACAAACCTGAAAGCTGACTTTCTACCTTTTTAAGCCCTGACATTTTTTAAGGTGCTGTCATGGCCACTACAGGCTGTCTAGAGGAAATAGTCCCCCAAAGAAGTTTGGATGTCCTCTGCTCAGTGAGATAAAGCTGTCTCTTTGGAGTGCTTCTCTATTTTGATCAGCTGAAGACTTCTCTGCAGTCAGGAAAAGAGGGCATACATCTGAGACTGTGGGGCCATCACTGTTTCTGAGTAGAAAACAACTTCTTAATGGGGATTTGCCTGAGATGTTTCAATACAAGTCAGGTCAATGGCCTCTACTTCTTTATTCTCTAAATGCCTTTCCTCTTAATTCCCTTTCCTTTAAAGAAGGCAAAGAACTGCCTCATGCTTCTGCTTATAATTTCAAATTTAAAAGAAGAATGCCTTGCCCATCTGCTGAGGTTGATTCAGGCATCTGGTACAGCCATCAAGAAGTGGTGCCAGGGGCTGGCAGGAGTCCAGCTCTTGCTCCTTTCTCAGCCTACTCCAAGGGTTTATCAGAGCGTCCTGTGAATGAAGAATGGTATGCAAGTGTTTGCCCTTGCTAATGACTTCATAAATGTGAAAAAAAAGAAGGCACCACCGCAAAAATTATTTTGTGTTTATAAATTGTTCAGGTTACAATATCAAATAAGGTGATACTATGATAGCTTCATAGATTGCTTGGGGGTTGACAGTGGCCTGCTTAAATCTCATAAGGCAGAATTATAATTTTTGATAGATACTTCCAGTCCCTAGGTTTTGTCATTTAACATAGCCTTTAAGCATTGGAAGAAATTCTATTTGAAAATACTTATTGATTATTTTTACTTCCTATTTTTCTAAGGTAAGAAACAACCAGATGTTAAGAAAAAAAAAATAACAGCTCACTTTTAACTTAAGATGGAAATGATGACTTCCTCTAATCCCCACCAGACAGAATATACTTTTGAGATTAGCAGTCTAGTGTGTGGCAGTTTTTTCTAGGAGGTTTGAAGGGTAAAATAAACTCTCTTGGATAGTATTCATTTGCTCACAGTTTGAAGAAGATTTTATTATACAGCTTCTCACACCAAATTGTATTGTTATCTGTGCTTCCATCTCTATTTTACCTCCGGACAAAGAGATCCCAGCAGGGTTATACTTGTCTTAGTGAGGGGACAATGTTACACAGAGCCCAAGACAGAGTAGATAGTCAATAAGGTTGTTGAATAAACAAAAATGAAGGAAAGTTGAAGAAAATATGTCTGGAAATGTCTTAAATGTATATATTCTCTGCTGAAATGAAGGTAATTGAAATATGTTAGGGGTCCTATAGTCTGAGGATCAAATTCATTGGTTATCTATATTTTAAATAATTTTATTAGAACTTGGTCATGAATAGAACAGAATAGCCATGGTCATTTGTTTTCATAATGTTTATAACTGTTGTCACACTACGATAGCAACTGAGTGGTTGTGACAGAGACTGTATGGACCAAAAACTGAATATATCTACTACCTAATGTTTTGAAAAAAAAATTCTGAGACCTGACTTAAATGAAAAAGAAATAAATCACACAAGTGAGTAAGCAACAAGTAGTTATTGAATGCTTGACGTATGCTTAATACTACTGCAGGATTTGCAGTAGACACAACAAGATGCTATCCCTCTGAGTAGTAGGTCCTTTAACCACTTGAGGGCACTGATTTTAATTGTTGTGCCAAGGAAGGGGGTAGGCATTATCCATGTGTTGGACAAAAATGGATCTCATAGAGATGGAACGGCTAGTAGAATCAAAGAGAAGGTGAGCAGAGAGAACCAAGGCAAGTGCAAGAGTAACATTTTGGTTAAAACAATGACAAATATCCTCCAATCTCTCCCATTCCTATTTTCCTGAAGGATTATCAGGGAAGACATTGCATTCTGCATTCACCATAGTATAAAAAGACTGGAACACTTTTACTTGGATATTGAATGAAGGGGTGATCTCAGAGGGCTGAAAAGCTTGGTGACAGTTACATTACAGATATTTGATCTCTCTTACATATAGTTTTTGTTTGTTTGTTTGTTTTGTTTTTCCCGAGGCAGAGTCTTGCTCTCTCACCCGGGCTGGAGTACAGTGATGTGATCTTGGTTCACTGCAACCTCCGCCTTCCAGGTTCAAGCAATTTTTCTGTCTCAGCCTCCGGAGTAGCTGGGATTACAGGCAAGTGCCACCACACCCAGCTAATTTTTTTGTATTTTTAGTAGAGATGGGGTTTCACCATGTTGGCCAGTCTGGTCTCAAACTCCTGATCTTGGGTGCTCCACCCACCTTGGCCTCTGAAAGTATTGGGATTACGAGTGTGAGCCACTACGCCTGGCCTGTCTTTTTATATTTTATTGAAGACATACTTTGAATCAAAGGGTCATGCTAAGTGCTTTATTATAGACATTATTTAATTTAATTACAGTTTTGTGTGCTAAGCCTCATTATTTCTACACTATAGTTACATTATCATCATAGCAACTTCCTAATCCAAACAGTGTATGAGTTAGTCAGGATAGGCTAGGTAATACTTCAGTAACAAACAAGTCTCACATCTCAATGGCTAATAAAACATAAGTTTATTTCTTGTTCATGTTACATGTTTGCTGTGGGTCAGCGGGTGTCCCTGCTTACTGTAGTCACTCTCAGAACCAAGTTGACAAAGGATCCATCTTGACTCATGCTTTTGCCCAGCAGGCATTGAGAAAGGGGTATTGTAGCATCTCCTACTGCCTATAGCATGTTCCATCCAGAAGGGACACATATCATTTTCACTCACATTTTATTACTGAGATTGGAGCCCAATTTGTCCTATTGTTTTTACCAGTTTTCATAGTTATATAATTCATTCACATTAATAGTGTACTTCATAGGCATGTTTTTAGCTAAATTCTAAATATACACAGGAGTGAGCTGACATTTACTAGCTCAAGAAATATTTGCCAAGTGTCTCTATGAACCATACACTGTCTTAGACACTAGGAAGGTAGCAAAAATAAAAATAAAAATGCCAAACTTCATTGAGCTTTTATTCTAGCAGGGACAGAAAATAAATACATTAAACACTTAATTTAGTAAATAAAACTTAGCAAAATACATAGAATAGTTGGTGATAAGTGCTATGGAAAAACTAAAATATGAAAGCAGGTAGAAGATGGTGGGGGTTGGTAGCTGAGGTGCCTCTCTGTTCATAGAGCTCATTTACATGTGGGCCTGGGCATCACAGAAACATGGGAAGCCTGGACAATTTGTGCTGCTTGAAGGAAACTAGCATAAAAGGTACATTTGTGTTATTTCTGGTAATCTCAAGTCCAATAAAGGCATTGAGGCTGTGATTAGTGGAGAACTGGGAGAAGCAGAGGTCTTCTCAGTGTCATCCAGTTTTCTAAGACCCTTTCTGGATGGAGAATGAGTAGTTTGTAGGAGGGGAGGTTGCATAATAACATTTAAAACTTGGACGCTTCTATGTCTTCTTAAATATAATTGTAGGCAAGGAAATAAAAGTCCCTTAATCTTAAAGGGATAAGATGATGAGAGGGGAAGGGGTCCGTTTGGCATTTGACAAAAAATTCTGGGCATATACCTTATGTGAACAGAAGTTAGAGATAAGCCTGTGGGTTTGGCTGGTAGTGGATTGCAATGTTTCTCTTTATTTATAATAAGAAACTTTGTAATGAGTTTTTCTAGCCCAAATTTTGGTTCTTGTTTCTGTCTTCCTGAAATAACTATCTTCCATTTGCACACTTCCACTCCAAAGCCCTCCAGCCCCTTCAGCGCTCCCACTGGTAGCTGATGGGGTGCTTTAAAATCAAATTATACTCCTTACTTTCAGTAATGCCTTTCTGTTTTCCCCTGCAATTTTTCCAACTTGCTATCAATCTTTATGTTAAAGGTTTCCAGCAAAGTGTGTGGATTAAAAAAAAAAATCCCCTTTAAAAGTGGCTTTTTCTATTAACCTGGCTCATCCCACCTTGTCAAAGCACTTAGTCGTGAGATAGTAACTTCCTCAAAGTCCTGGCTCAAATTTCAATTTACCAGTGACCTGGGGTGGATAAATCACTTTACAATTGTGACAAAGAAGGTTCCTCTGGGAATACAGAATTATTCATTTTCTGCCCAGCTATGGGGTAAGAATTTGAGACTTTCTTAATATTAGAACAGTTAAAAAGAATGATACAAACGTTCCAATCCAGTGACCGTGGTCAGCTAGACACCTAGGGGAAGCTGGTTTCTAGCACATCTTTAGAGCTCAGGCTTCCTTCTGAAAGGCCAGAGCATAGTTATGGTTCTCCCATTGCACCCCTATTCCTAAGCCAGTATTCCACCCCCTAAACCCTTCAACCTACCTCACTCCACAATGAAAATATAAGAGTGGTCTCTTACTGAACGCTCGCATGTACCAACCATTGTGCTATGCATTGTGGTACGTTGCATAAATAGCCACAATTGTTCAGACCTCCAGGTTTTCATAACCATTGCCATGTGACTTTACAGTTCCTCTCATGGAGGTGAAATGTACTTTCACTCCATTTGTGTTGAATTTAGTCATGTGGTTTGCTTTGGCCAATAGAATATGGTATAAGTAATGATGCGCCACTTCCAAGCCTAGGCCTCCAGAAATCTCAAATGTGTCCATTCTTTCTCTTAGACATCTGCTTCTGCTATGAGAACAAGCCTGAGCTAGGTACCTGGATCATGAGAAATATGTATCTGCATTTCCTAAATCAGCGTAATAACCAGCCAATATCTGGTAATTCCTCAGACGTGTGAGTGAGACCATGCTAGACCAGCCATCCCCCAAAAAGCATCCCTCTGATAGCAGATATGTGATTGAACTCAAGTAACACTACCCAAGCCTGGGCCAGGTCAGCAGCAGTGTCAAGCTTGCCCACAGGCTCAGGGTAAATAATAAATGAGTTTTATGTGAGCCATGAGTACTGAGATTGTTTCATGCAATAATTGCTAACTAGTAAGCACTTTATAAAGATTAGTTTGTTTAATCCTTCTAATAATCTTATACAGTAGACTCTATTATGATTCTTATCTTACAGAAGAGAAAACCGAGGTTTAGAAAATTTAAAGATCACACAGCTGTAAAGTGTCAGAACTAGGATTCTAAACCCAAATGTCCAATAATTCAAAATCTTACCTATGTTTCATCATACATCACTGTGAACCCCTCTCTCCTTGCTTTTTCATATTTGCTTATTTAGAAAGGGAAGGGTTCAACTTTAACCAATTGAAATTGCTAAACTCAGGCTTTTCTCTTCAAGATGAAGAGTTTCATTGCATTTTATTCAGAACTTCAAGTCTTTCTGACTTTCCTTGTGTTCTTTGTTTTCTTGTGAAACTTATCTGAAGCAACTGTTCATGAAGAAATAGGCACAGGGCATTTCTGAACACTTAAGGAAACTTTTTTTTTTACAGTAATAACTTGTTTATGCAAGTAACACTGTTCTCTGCTCTAAAATTTCCCAGTGACTCCTCCTAATGAATGAACCTAATTAATAAATCTCATCACTCAGCCAGAAACAAGTTTTTTTCCTATGCTGAATAACTAAATGGACAGGTCAATATACACATAATCATCAGGGATGGCTTTGGGAATGCAGAAATGAAGCCTACCTGTGAAGCTGCTGTAATTCCATGGAAATAATGGCATGATCTTGTCATATTGCTTGGGAATAACTACAATCGTTCTCCATAAAGTTGCCCTCCATCCATGCATCTTTCCCAGAATAGAATAATGGAATGATTATTCTTTATTTTTATAAGATATATATAAGAAATATTTTCACTCTCAAGAAACATCATTAATTTTATCCTTTAGTACAATAGATTCCAATACATAAACTATCTTCTTTTCAAGTAGTTGTCTGTTGTTAGTTTGATTTTCATATTTACAAAGTTCAGTACTAAAGGTTTCTTTATTTCAAGCAATTTTTGTTTCAAACATGTAATAGTTGCTATTTCATTTGGTTGAATATTTGTAAAAGTACAAACAAGAAGTTTCGACATTTCTAGCATGACATAGAGCTTGCCTATGGCTTAAGTGGAATGAGGAAAATGGTTATTATCTTTCTTCTCACAGATAGAAAATCTATTATATTACGTATTTCTATAATAACTTTCCAAACACAAAACTGACGATGTGAAAAAATTGAATGCTTGTGATGCCTGAATTATTCACAGCTTTTACGTTTGTTCTATTGTCAATGACAATCGCATGACATTTTCCTGATTTTTCATTCTATAAAAAGTTGAAAAAGTTGACATTCTTCTTTTGACTCATTCTCACAAAATGAGAACAATTCCTCAATAAGGCTTTTCTTGACAGACTCATAGCCTAAGTATAATTAAATAAGTGAAAATTAAATATAGTTTTTAAATGCTATCTTTTTTAATGTTGTGAATACTAATACACCAAATAATTTTATAAAGATCAGAAATACCATATAAATGCTTTTTACCTTGTATTATTATTTAACTTTTGTAAATATATTCTGATCCTAGAAGAATATAATATTCTTCCCAAGTTACATAGCTAACATAATCTCGTAGCATTACTATGTTCTGTCAATCATTTCTCCATTCATTTCACTGTTGAAAGGTTCTTAAAATTTTTCAAAATCACTATTAATTTTTGTAGCATTTTATGGTTGGAGAATAAATGTACATTTATAATCAAATAACTGCTAGAGTTTCATCGTATGTACAAGAATCAATGAATCAGGATGAAATACCTTGCTCATTTTACTAACTTGGCGATGCTGTTTCAGTATGATAGTAATGTATATGATCACGTGACTGTGCCCAAACATGGTGAAGGATATCAGATATTGTATGAAATTATATGTGAATCTTTAGCCCAAATCCTTCAAAGGCCAATGCTGAGGCCGAAGGAAAAGAGTATATTTTGGCCAAATACCTAGGCCGGAACTCAAAATATTGATGCGTCCCTGAATAGACTTTGTTGGGAGACAAATTTTAGAATATGAAAAGATATATTTTTTAGATCTTTTGATTTCCATTTTGTTCAAATAAATACATCAGAATGTTTTTACACTTATTCCCCCTAAATTAAAACCACAGTAGTTTGTATATGCCTACCATGGTTCAGCCTTGCAAGTCAAGCATTTTTTCCTATGAATAAAATAACTGACACAGACAAAGAACAAAAAGGATGATATAAAAAAGAGCATGAAAATCATCCAGAAAAGAAGTAATAAATAACAAGATAAAATGGGTAAGTAAAGACCAAGGCAGTGCCAGTCCTCAAAGATCTACAGTCTGGGTGGGACTTTGGGTAAATAACCATTTCCTATTCAGAGATACTGTCACGGCCACCACTGTCTTATCAAGTGGGTATCTTTCTGTGCCAAAGCTTGGCCAGTGGAGGTAGACTGATTTTAATTCCTAAATCGGCCCCCCTAGGCTTGTGTTCTTGCACAGTGGTAAGTCTGGATAAGGGGTACTATATGGTACCAAACAATGAAGAAATCCAAAAAAAAAAAAAAAAATAAAAAGGCATGTAACACCATTTTGAGGGATCAGAATGATTCTGAAGAAGGAGTCTTTAGTGTAGGCTGACTTTATTGTCTGTAGGCAGGATCAATGACTAAGTTGTGATGTAGACGTAGAGAAAAAGAAAACCACCTTGAATTTCAATATTCTCATGTAAAAATTAACATGCTTTCTGAATATTTGAAGTCCCAATTAGGAATTCATATATTGACTGCAATGAAACTCATGTTGGTGTCACTTAAATTGTCACCAAAATAATATATCTCTTATATAGTTAAGCTAGACGATTAAAATAGACAGCTTTACAGTCAAACAAAACTTTACATCTATGACTTACTAGCTTTGTGATGTTGCCCAAATTATCTACATTCCTATAATCTCAGTACTATCTGCTCTAAAATGAGAATAATAGTAAGGTTTATGAAATGATTAAATGAGATAATACATGAAGAGTAGGGTCAAAATTTAGTGCAACACAACCTAGAGTGTACATATGAACTTCAGTTTCTCTATTTCTGTAACAAATACAAACTTTTTCTTCTATTTCCACTGACAGCAGAAGCTATTTCCAGTTATAAGTAATAAGGTCTTTCCTACTGTAAACAATCTTATTTGGGGGTAAAATGAGGTTTTCATTTCTGTCTGAAAGAGCTTTCTCTTCTCCACCTTCCTAAGATGGCATCTGGACACACAGGAAAGCTCACACAGCCTCAGGAATCTCCTGCCTTCATGCTATGTTTCTCCATGGCTTCATTGACCCACAAATGAAATGTAGCTCATTTTGCCTATTTTCTAGGCATAGAGTTCTGCCCTCCTTGCATTCTCTTCTGAAGTGTCACAAATGCTGTAACTCACTGGCTGGCCTCTTGGAGCAGTAAAGACTTCATTTCCCCACATTGCTGCTTTGGCACCAGTTCAGATATTTTTTACCGGGCAGATGGGCAGGGACTCAGCACTCACCTCACACCTCATGACTGACACCTTCTCAGTCACTGTACATTTTGTTCTTGGCACTCATGGGAGGGTGCACTGAGTTACTGAGGGTCACAAGCTTTATCTTTACTTTAGTATTGATTCATTCAAATCTCTTTTCTTCTCCCATATGAAAAGCTTTTACCTGCCTTTTCTCTTTGGTGGAAACTTTCCAAATATTGTACTCTCTTTAGAATTCTTTATTCTAGGGTTAACCCTCTTCTGTTTTCCTAGCACGACAGCACTCATGACTTAAGTGTGAATTCTGAAGGAGCTACAGGGGAATGAAATGAAAGGGATTACTGAAAATCCACAGAGGTGTTGACCTCAAGATCCTTCTTTACTTATAACCTAAGAGGAAAATGTAAGTAAACAAACATTAAAAAAACAGCTAAAATAGACTAACAGCAATCATGAGGATATAGAAGGAGTTTGTTGCCAGTAAGAAAGATTGAAAACGTTAAAAATTAGCAAGGCTGAGTGTGGTTGAAAAAAATTCTAAGAGGGATCTTAAATTCCTACTCCCTTGTGTACATGCATGCCTTATAATCCCCTAACCTACTTTAACTGGGTAGAACCAGTGAATATAATGAGGTGTCACTCCTGTGATTAGGTTACTAATTAGTTGAGTTGGAGTTAGCCAAAAGAGATTATCCTGGAAGGGCCTAACTTAATCAAATAGAATAAAGTGAGGAGTCAAAGAGAGAACCTGCTGGCCTGGAAGAAAGCAAACAGCCATGTTGTAAATGACCTATGGGGTTCAGGAAGTAAGAACCTGAAGGTGACCTCTAGCTGATGACAGTGGTCCGTGGTCGGAAGATAGTTATAAGTTGGGGATTTTAGTTATACACCCACGAGGAAACTAAAGGTGACAATTTTCTAATAAAGTGAACAACTTGTTCCTAGCTCACCAGTGGTGAGTGGAGGTTCCAGCAGAGCCATTCCTGACTCTTGATCAATGGACACGGTATGATAATCAATGTGTGTGTTGTTTTCAGGCATTAGGACTGTAGTAATTTGTAACTTGTCAATAGAAAACTAATGTTCTGAGGTATTATATCCGAATATAAATAAAACTAATATCCAATCCCTGCTTTCCAAAGAAATATGTAAGAGACAATGGAAGGAAAATGGAAAATAAACACCCTCTCCACCACACACACACACGCACACACACACACACAAACTCTTACAATAGATGTCTAACTTGGAAAGAGGTGAAAAAACAGTTACTTTGATCAGTTCCAAATGGAAAGATAACAATTTCCACAAAAATCTTAACCACCATGACTATGTCTGAGTTCAAGCAGAGCCAAAGAAAATCTACGGAGTTTTAAATTAGAACGAAAAAGAGGAAAACAAATAAACACAATTAGAAATAATAGAGGGAATGTTACTACTGACCCCACAGAAATGAAAACAACCATCAGAAACTACTATGAACACATATATGCACACAAACTAGAAAACCTAGAAGAGATGGATAAATTCCTGGACACATAAAATCCCTCCCAAGACGGAGCAAGGAAGAAGCTGATTCCCTAAACAGACCAATAACAATCTTCAAAACTGAGTCAGTAACAAATAGCCTACCAACAAAAAAAGCCTGGAACCTGATGGATTCACAGCCAAATTCTACCCGATGTACAAAAAAGAGCTGGTACTATTCCTATAGAAACTATTCCAAAAAATTAAGGAGGAGGGACTCCTCCCCAACTTATTCTATGAGGCCAACATTATCTTGATATTAAAAACTGGCAGACACAACATGAAAACTTCAGGACAATATCCTTGAGGAACACTGATGCAAAAATCCTTAACAAAATACTGGCAAACCAAATCCAGCAGCCCATCAACGTGTTAATCCATCATAATCAGGTAAACTTATCCCCAGGATGCAAGGTTGGTTCAACATATTGCAAATCAATAAATGTGATTTATCATATATACGGAACTAAAGACAAAAACCACATGATTATCTCAATAGATGCAGAAAAGGCTTTCAATAAAAGTCAACACCCCTTCATGTTAAAAACACTCAATATACTAGGTATTAAAGGAACATAACTCAAAATGATAAAAGCCATCTATGACAAACCCACATAAAATATTATACTGTGAGGGCAAAAACTGGAAGCATTTCCCTTGAAAACTGGCACAAGACAAGGATGCCCTCCGTCCACACTTCTATTCAACACAGTATTGGAAGTCCTAGCCAGAGTGATAAGGCAAGAGAAAGAAATAAAGGCATTAGAATAGGAAGAGAGGAAAGTCAAACTATATCTGCAGAAGACATGATTCTATATCTAGACATTTTCATTGTCTTGGCCCAAGAGCTCCTTCAGCTGATAAATAACTCAGTACAATTGCAGGATATAAAATCAATGTACAAAATTACTAGCATTTCTGTACACCAACAGCCAAACTGAGAAACAAATCAGAAAGGTAATCCCATTCACAATTGCCACCAAAAGAATAAAATACCTAGGAATACAGCTAGCCAGGGAGGTGAAAGATCTCTACAATGAGAATTACAAAACACTGCGCAAAGAAATCAGAGACGATACAAACAAATGGAAAAGCATCCCATGCTCATGGATAGGAAGAATCAATATCATTAAGATAGCCATACTGCCCAAAGCAATTTACAGATTTAATTCTTATCAAACCATCAATGACATTCTTCACACAACTAGAAAAAAACTATTTTAAAATTCACCTATGGAACCAAAAAAGAGTCTGAATAGTCAAGAAAATCCCAAGCAAAATGAACAAAGCTGGAGGCATCACATTATCCAACTCCAATTCTACAAGGCTACAGCAACCAAAACAGCATGGTACTGGTACAAAAACAGCTGCATAGACCAATGGAACAGAATAGAGAGCCCAGAAACAAGGCCGCACAACTATGATCATCTGCTGTTCGATAAAGCTGACAAAAAACAAGCAATGAGGGAAAGACTCCCTACTCAATAAATGGTGCTGGGAGAACTGGCTAGCCATATGCAGAAGATTGAAGCTGAACTCCTTTTTTTTTTACACCATATACAAAAATCCACTCAAGATGGATTAAGGGTTTAAAAGTAAAACTCAGAACTATAAAAACCCTGAAAGACAACCTAGGCAATACCATCCTGGACATATGAATGGGCAAATATTTCATGATGAGTAAACCAAAAGAAATAGCATCAAATATAAAAATTGACAAGTGGGATCTAGTTAAACTTAAGATATTCTGCAAAGCAAAAGAAACTATCAACAGAGTAAACAGACAATCTGCAGAATGGGAGAAAATATTTGCCACCTATGCATCTGACAAAGGTCTAATATCTAGCATCTATGAGATACTCAAACAAATTTACAAGAGAAAAACAAGTAACCCCACTAAAAAGTGGGCAAAGGATATGAACAGACATTTCTCAAAAGAAGACATACATACGACCAGCAAGCATATGAAAAAAAGCTCAACATCAGTGATCATCAGAGAAATGCAAATCAAAACCATAATGAGATACCATCTCACACCAGTCCAAATGGCTATTATTAAAAAGTTAAAAAGTAGCAAATGCTGGTGAGGTTGGGGAGAAAAAGGAATATTTATACACTGTTGGTGGGAGTGTAAATTAGTTCAACCATTGTGGAAAGTAGTATGGTGACTCTTCAAATAGCTAAAAGCAGAACTACCATTTGACCTAGCAATCCCATTACTGGGTATATACCCAGATGAATATAAATTATTCTACACATGCACACAAATGTCCCTTGCAGCACTATTCACAATAGCAAAGACATGGAATCAACATAAATGCCCATCAATGACAGATTGGATAAAGAAAATGTGGTACATATATACCACAGAATACTATGCAGCCATAAAAAAGAACAAAATCATGTCTTTTGTGGGAACATGGATGGATCTGGAAGCTATTATCCTTGGCAAACTAATGCAGGAACAGAAAACCAAATACCACATGTTCTCACTTACAAGTGGGAGCTAAATGATAAGAACCTATGAGCCCAAAGAAAGAAACAGCAGATTGGGGTCTACTTGAGAATAAAGGGTAGTGAGAGGGAGAGGAGCAGAAAAGATAACTATTGCATACTGGGCTTAATACCTGGGTGATGAAGTAATATGTACAATCAACCATTGTGACACGTGTTTACCTATGTAACAGGCCTTCTCATGTACCCCCAAACCTAAAAATAAAAGTTAAAAAAAAAAAGAAAAGAAGGAAAATAAAGAGAAAAAAAAGAAAAGGATGTTAATTTCCCAATCTAATCGTCTCTGGCAATAAGTAGGGATGTAAAACCCAAAACTTGGGATGTAAAATCCCCAAACTAGAGATTTAGCCAAAGAAAAGATGAAAATGAATGAAAATAAGCTAAGATTCTCAGAGGTAACAGGCAGTGGGGGGAAGGGACACTCATAAAATTCTTCCCAAATCATAAAGAGAGCAAGAGCAGGGCAAAAGGAGAAAATGGTCATAGTTATGGAAACAATGGGTTAAAACAGTATAAAAGAACAATCTGGCTGACTCAGGAACTGAATGAAAAGCTATAATGCCCCCAGTTAAATTGAAAACATTATTTGTGTCCTAAAAGTATCTTTTCACAGGACCAGAATACCATGGCTAATATCTACTTGCTGTTTTGATTGCTAAGTGCCTGGCTTTCAGGTTGTAAATATTTTGACTAGTACCCCTGGATACAGTCTGACAAAGAGTAATAAACTTGGCTATAAAACGTGTGAGCAATGCTCACATTCACTAATAAAAGTGCATCCAACCCCATGCAGCCCTTCCCACCAGTGAGAAGTTGGTAAATGTTTAACAGCTGGATCTCTGGGCAGAGGTAGGGAGGAATATATGCATATATATACATATGTGTGTATATATATATATATGTTTATAAAATTTGTACTCTTATGAAGAATGCATAGCATAAAAATGATAAATTTACAAACATTATTTACCAGTAATAATAAAATACACAATACATTCCATATGGCCAAACGATTTTTAAGAATAGTTTTGTTGAATTTTGTTGAACTATTGTGTTCATGGCCAAGCTATGGTTGTACTCAATGAGTGTAGTTCCAGCATGAATGTTTATTGATGTTTTTCTTTATTAGTCTAGTAAGAATAAGTGAAATAATAAAGATAGTTTTCATCTGTCAATAAATTGAACAAATTATTTGTGTATTGGGTAGTAGTTTCCAAATACTGAAAAAATATTTTCTCAATTTTCTGTTATAATGACAAAATATACAATACACATTTATGTTTAAGATATATTATTAACATTCTGTCTTTTTATTAAATCTAGATCATCAACAAAACAATAAGCCTAGCTCTGATTTGTAGTATTTGCCAATTTTCATGATGTGTAAACTGCCACCATAGCTGATTTCAAGCAATGAATGTGACATCACTGAAAGCACAAAAATGGTCTTAAATAAACTCAATAGTATGGATAATAGAAAAATATAGTAAAGTAATCAGGATGGGGGAGTTTTTAATACAATGCATTTATTTGTAAATCAATATGATTTAATTTTTAATAACATCCGTATATATTTAATAACCACCTTGCAAAAATGGAATAACCTGCTCTCATGAGCTTGTATGAGCAGGCTCCAGTACACTACTGCTTCCCACTCTACGCTACCTTCAAGTTTTAAATTAGAAGAAAAACAGTTTACAACTGGATTGGAAAAAGACTCATTGAGGATCCACCCACTCTGTTTTAGACCTGACACCACTGCCCAGTTAAGAGTAACCAGCATAAAGGAGTGAGACAAAGAGAGAGAAAGGTCTAATACATCTCTCCTAGCATATGCAGTAAAATAATGGGAAAACAACTATACTATACCAAAAATACATGAAGAATCTATTCTTGAAGAAAAGATAAGCTTTCAGAAAAGAGGGACGTTTCCTAGAGGTGCTTTTGGCTATAGATGACCTAAATAATGTCAGGAATTTAAGAAATAAATGTTTAAAGATAAGACAAAAAAATGGCAAGCAAAACAGTGTACAAAAGGAGATAAAAATAAAGATTTTCTTGATAAGAAAATAAACTGAGGCCAGTAGCAACACACCTACAGATAAATTTTTAAATTATGTTTAAACAAACACCAGTAAGTAAGCATGGATGACAGACTGTTGACAAGGAGAAAAAGCTAAAGATAGCCATTTAACATGCAAGAGGGAAAGGACTTATATACTAATCCAATTCAAGAGAAAAAATAGATATTACAGCAGACAAAGGTGATCCACCAAAAAGATAACTGGCATTCTTAAAGATGAAAACCCAAAAATAGAAGAAAAAATATCAATGTCGTATTAAAAGATGTCACTGAAATGAAGACAAAACTAAATAAGCAAATCAAAAGAAAAATTAACGTAAAAGCTGGCATGAAGTTACCTTCTAGACAAGCACTGGCATTAATTACCAAGAATAAGGAATTCTCTAGAATTATTCTGGGCCCAGACTTCTCCAAAACAGCATTCAAAGGAACAACCACAACAACATTTTTTTACAGGAAATAAAAATATGACCCTGAAGTATGATGCCTAGTCAAGTTGTTTTTCATGGAATAGCCAAAATGTAGAAATTTTCAAACATAAATGAATCTGGTAGCATAATACCAAGTAGCCTGCTTTTAAAACAAACAGACTTTTAAACATCCAGACTTCTCTGGACAAAATCCAGACAACTAGATGATGAAAGAAGACACAGTGGAAAGGGGATCAACAGTAAACACAGAATATAAAATTATGGGAAATACATAACAGGAGGTAAATGTTATAAATATTAATAATGTACCAATAGCAAACAATACATAGAAAATGAAAGGCAAATGAAGATAAAAAATATAAGAACATTTTCTATATATAAGCAATGAATGAGTAGAATCAAAATTAAAAATTGTCATTTATATTGGCACCCTAATAAATAAAATACTTTGGCATAAACGTAACAAAATATGTACAAAATCTATCTGAGAAATACTGTAAACTTCTGATGAAATGAATCACATAAGAATTATATAAGTGGAAAGACATTTTATGTTCATGGATAAGAAAACTCAATATTGTCAAAATGTCAGTTATTCCCAACTTGATGTATAGATTCAACACAATCCCATTCAAAATCTCAGCAAGTTATTTTATGGATATAGACAAACTGATTCTAAAGTTTATATGGTGAGAAAATAGACGTAGAATAGCAAACTCAGTATCAAAGAAGAACAAAGTCAGAAGATTGGCACTATCTGACTTTATTATAAAGCTATAGTAATTCAGTGTGGTATTGATTTTTTAAATAAAGGACAAATATATTAGTGCAACAGGAGAGCCTAGAAATAGACCCACACAAATATTGTCAACTCATCTTTGGCAAATGAGCATAGGCAACACAATGGAGAAAAGACAGTGTTTTCAATAAATGGTGCTAGAACAATTGGACATCCACATGCCAAAAAAAACAGAAACGAAAACAAAAACCCACTATTCTAGACATCGACTTTACAACACTGATAAAAAATAACTCAAAAGGAGTCATAGATTTTAATTTAAAATGCAAAACCAGAAAACTCCTAGAAGATAAAATAGGGGACTTCAGGCATGGTGATGACTTTTTGATATAACACAAAGGCACAGTCTATAAACGAAGCAATTGATAAGCTGAATTTTATTAAAATTAACAAGCCATGTTCTGTGAAAGACAATGTCAAGAGAATGAGAATATAAGCCACAGACTGGGAGAAAATTTTTGCAAAAGATGTAGCTGATAAAGGACTACTATCTTAAATGTATACAAAAATTCTTGAAACAATGAGAAAATGAAAAATTATATTAAAAAATAGGCCAAAGATCATAGACATATTGTCAAAAATTATATACAAATTTCAAATAAGCATACAAAAAGATGTTCAACATCATATATCATTAGGGAATTCCAGATTCTGTAATACAACAATGAGATGCCACTACACACCTATTAGAATGGCCAAATCCAAAACACCGACAATACCAAATGCTAATGAGGATGTGGAGACTATGGAGTCTCAATCATTTCTAGAGAAAATGCAAAATGTTATGGTCAATTTGGCAGAGAATTTGGCAGTTTCTTACAAAACCAAACATACTTTTACTACGTGATCCAACAATCACGTTCCTTGCTAATTACCCAAGTGAGTTGAGAAACTATGTCCACATAAAAGCCTGCACGTGAATGTTTACAGCAGCTTTATTCATACTTACCCAAAGTTGGGAGCACCCAAGATGCCCTTCAATAAGCAAATGGATAAAAATATGGTGGCACATTCAGACAATGGAATACTATACAGTGATAAAAGGAAATGAGCTATCAAGCCATCAGAGAGACATGGAGGAACCTTAAACGCATACTACTGAGTGAAAGAAGTCAATCTCAAAACCCAAAGAATGTACAGTGCCAAGGGTGAATCCTAAAATAAACTATGAACTTCAGGTGATAATGATTTGTCAACACAGGTTTGTCAGTTGTAACCAGTGTACTACTGGGGAGTGAAATGTTGATAGTTATGGAGGTTGTGTGTGGTGGGAGAAGCAGCTGGTTTACGGGAACTCTCTATACTGTCTGCACATTTTCACTGTGAACCTAAAACTGCTCTAAAAATGGTCTATTTAATACAAAATTAAATAAGAGTAGAAATATTATTGAAATCTTCACTTTCTCACATCACACATTGATTTATGTCAAAAAAGTGAGAATAAGGTGTTTTTTATGAGTTGTAGAAAATAATGTACCACATGGTTTACTAAAAGACAAACTTGATTCTAATGAGTAATAATGGATGCATGAATGAACCCTCTTTTTAATTAAGGCATTTCAAGGGAGTAGAGGGTACAGCATGCATCATGCTCTTGGTATTGGATGTTGTCACCACTGTCTTTATCATTGACTTTTTAAATTACACTCTAAGGTTTAGCAATACCGTGGTCTCCTCTCCTGGAGACTGGACCCATGAAAGACTTTCAAATTCAGAAGTTTGGTCCTATAGAAAAATGTCTGTTTTTTGTCCTGGTAATATTAAGAATTTCATGTCCTTATTCAAATAATAATTTCTTAATAAAACAACCTCAAAATTAAGAAAGAAACATGTGTAAGGAGTGAAAAGAGTAAATTTTTGGCAGGGATTCTGAATACTGAATACGTCCTTTGAAAATGTTCTCAGATTTAGAGAAATCACACTTTACATAGAGGTTTCCTTTACTGTAACATGAAAATATTATTATCTCCCCACTTTTATAAATAACATGGTAGCAGCTAAGGTCTAATCTAAATAATAAAAATACCTTTTTATTTATTTTTTTCGATGTGTAAGGCATTGTGCTAAGAACTTTGTTGATGTTTAACATTATTTAATCTTCATTTATCCTCTAACCTATTTATCATTCTTAATCTCATTTTTAAAATGAAGAAACCATGGTTCAGAGAGGTTCAGAATTAACATTCCCAAGGTTGCACTTCAAGTAGAGGGAAGACCTATAGCTTAAAACTATTTACGCCTAATTCCAAAATGCATATTCTTAATTTTATCACTCTTCCATTTCCTCTTTTATGCTTCCCTTAGGATATCTCATTAAAGGTAGAGGGAGATAAAGCCATCATTTATGGAGTGTTCATTTGTTCTTTTTCTGTTTTTAAAATTTAGTCCCCATAATTATCCTCTGAGGAAGTCGTATTATTCTCAATTTAAATATGAAAAAATAAACTCATAAGGCTTAAGTTTAAACACGATTTGTCCAAAAGAATTTTTCATGTGATTTGAACTGGGTCTTGCTTGAATCCAATTTCCTTGTTTATTCTCACTATGAAAGAATGTGTAGTTTATAACGCCAAGTGCAAACATGGAACCTACTAAATAGTTATTTTTTTTAACTATACAAAACACACTTTTCCTCTTCCACCTCTAATATTTGGGGACAAATGAATAATACTAATGGTAACTGCCTGCAAGAATCAGCACAAAACTCCTTTTTAAGACTTATCAGAAGATTTGAAGATAGTGGCAGGCCAGCAAAATTTAGTTATTTTTAAATCTTGCCTCCGATTCTAAGAAATTGTCCACAACTTTGAAATCTTCAAGAAAAAGTGCTTTGAAGAATAGCAGTTTTTCTTTAATCATGGCAAGATTGTTATTTCTCCATCATCAGACCCCCTTCTAAAAAACGAAGAGCTTCAGAAATTTCCTGTTAAGAATTCCTTCATTATTTTGTCATGCTTTAAGGCCCAGGAAAGGCCTAGACAAAACTCTTGTTTGGGCTTTTGTTACATTCCAGCTTTTGTATAAGGGCACTTGCTTTTAATATTTAACTTAACCACTGAGTCAGTACTGAAACAGCTGTTACGGAGGCTGGTGTTAGTAAGACCTGGCCTGCCACATAGGTGTTGGTATTGACTGAGGCACAAGGGAGCCTTCCAGACTGCAGATGTTTTATGTCTTGATCTGAGTGATGGTGACATGAGGGTCACATAGTTAAGAAATGAATTAAGTGATATACTTTATGCACTTTACTGTAGGTATAATATACCTTATTACAAAGGAAAACATTTAAAATAACCAATTACTCCAAAACCCAGAACCGTCTTTACATCTGGGAATATTTTCTTTATAAATGTATGCACATATATGTAAACATGTTCAATTATATCATATATACATGTATGAGGGTATATACAATATGCACTTATGCACTGGTTTGGGGTTCTTTTATCTTTACTTAAAATATGTCCCTCTATTTAATAAATTTCAACTTACCAATATTCATAGATAAAACAAAGCTGTGTGAAGCACATAGCTCACTACCAACAGATGCTATTAGCTCTCTTGCTCTGTAATTCTCTTATCGGCTGCAGCCTTTAAAAAAAAATAGTCTACAATAATTTTACTATGGTTATTTTTGAGGTATTACATAAAGTTTATTACTTCACTTTCTCCACTAATTCAAAAGTCACTGAGAGTGTAGAAATTGTCAACAGGAAAAGGCAAATGATGAGAGTGAGAGCAAAAGTAGAGACGCATGTCAGAGCGGGTCTGGGTGCAGGCAGAGACAGCATCAGACTTTGCTTTTACAAGACTTGGAATTGGGGCTCAAGCCAAGTTTAACCTCATTTCCCAGTGCAGGTGATCTCTGAATTCCATAAACAATTAACTTTCTTGGACCTTTGTGCAAGTGGTTTATTAAAGAAACTCTCAGAAAAATCACCAGTAAGAGCAGGGGACAACAGGACAGGGAAGGCGAAGAGTCTAAGGAAGGATGTGATTTCAGGCAAAGCTCTAGCCTCCCCGTGATCCCACAGGAACCATGGAGTCAAAATGCCACCTCACAGATGTCTGGCACCCCCACAGACAGCTGGGCTTTCACACTCCTACAGGAGTCTGTCCTGGAGTGAGAGTTGGGTGGTCATCCTCTCCCAGGTGCTTCCAGTTCTCCATGCAAAGTAGAGAAGTAATAACAGCAGCCTGAGGGTAGCCCTTTGAATGAAGTTGTAGGAGCAACCCATAGGAAGCAAAAGCACACAGAAGCTGGGGTAAAAGGCATTCTCGTGGGTCTGGGTGGAGTGGCCATACCACTTCCCTGTCTTAACTCTGGGTCGTGGCTAGCCCCAGGTGACTGGAAACCTGCACTTCAGTGACCACAACTACCTCTTTTGTAATGTTGTTTTCAATGACAAAGTAAACATCATTATGTCCATTAATGAGTTTTCTTTCAAGTTGAGGGCATTCTGGTGTTCTTTTAAACCTTAGTCTCTCATAGGACAACCTGGAAGAATCTTGAGATATAAGTTTTATTATCCTCACTTTAAAGCTGAAAGAAACTAAAATTCATATATGATTAGCCCAGATCTCCACAAAGTCCATGCTTTTTCATTTACTGTGTTCCCAATTTTTGTGTTAAAAAGAGTCATCTAAAATGCCTGGGGATAATACCTAAATAGTGCCAGCTGTGTTCTCCTCCTGGCAGCGCCATACATGAGACTGTGATATGCACGGAGCTTCCTGGAGGTGTGTAACGCCACATGTTTGTACTCTACTTTCAGACTGCCAGCATCAGTATAGTGTTTCCTTCGAGAAAACAAGGACAAACTTTTGATTCTCAGGCATTTCGATTTTTTCCATTTTTGCAGATATGTATTTCCTATTTCTCAATTTAAAATAAAACTCAGTCCTCCCACTACTCAAACATTCTGGTATGGTCTCCTAAAGGTACTGTGTTCTTGCTTCAAAATCATTGCATCTTCTCCGACTCTCCTCCAGGAAGCTATTTTGTATTTTATGAAAGCATATTTTTAAAGCACTGCTGATCGTTTTTATATATTTTGAATATATATTTCAAAACTGCAAACTTTTGCCCTTAAAATATTTATATACCTCTTTTCCCAGTATTTCTAAGAATTTTCGAAGGACAGATCCTGTTTTTTATGTTGTACCCTAGCACTTATCTCTAAGAGCTCCTTTATAATTGCTTTGTTGCAATCATGGTGATAGAAAACTAGGAATTATGATAATGCATTTATATGTTAATAAAAATAAATCTGGGAATTTTGGAGATGTCTTCAGAAAGCACATTTACATGTTGCTGGGCACTCAAAGTTCCATTCCTTCAACACAGGAAAAACCCTTTCAAGTCACAGCTCTGCCAGTATGTGACGACTTTTGACAGTAACTTAAGTTTCTATATTTCAGTTTCCTTATCTGACAAATGGGGAAAGAATGTCTACTTTGCAGGGTTCCCGAAAGAGCCAAATGTTATTATTAACAGTGAAAAAAAAAAAGAGCATGCTGGCAAGGCTGAGGAGAAAAGGGAATTCTTACTCATTGTTGATAGGAATGTTAAAATCCTATGGAAAGCTGTTTGGAGATTTCTTTAAAAACTTAGAATTACTGTTCAATCCAGCAATGCCATTACTTGGTATATACCAAAGAAAATTAATTGTTCTATCAAAAACACACATGCACTCATATGTTCATTGAAGCACTATTCACAATAGCAAAGATATGAAATCAACTCAGGTGCCCATCAATGGTGGATGGGATAAAGAAAATGTGGTACGTTTACACCATAAAATTCTATACAGCCATAAAGAATGAAATCATGTCCTTTGATGCTATAGGAATGCAGCTGAAGGCCATTATAGTAAGCTAATGAACACAGGAACAGAAAATCAAGTACTGCACGTTCTCACTTATAAGTGGGAAGGAAGCACTGATATACAAGAACATAAAGATGGGAACAATAGGCATTGGAGACTATAGAAGATTCAGAGAGTGTGAGGTGGGCAAGGGCTGAAAAACTACCTGTTGGGTACTATGCTTGGTACCTGGGTGGTGGGATCATTAATTCATACTCCAAACCTCAGCATTGCACAATATACCCATGTGACAAACCTGCGTATGCATCCCCTGAATCTAAAATAAAAGTTGAAATTATAAAAATTTATAACAATTATTGTCATATATGATTCTAGCAAGCATATTAAAGCTTGAAAGAAAATCATTTATGGTGAGTAAAATCAATGTTTACTGTTAGAGATAAGATATAGGAAAACTTTTATTATATTGAATTTGTAACAACAATAAAATTATATGGCAATCCTTAAAAAATGATAACTATTCTTTGTAATCCTTATATGTTTTGTCTTGTGATTGTTTTACCACAATGACTGGGAGCTGAAATAAAATACTGTACAGAAATGGTTCTCAAACACACACACGAAAAAAGGAAAAAAAAACCAAATGTGATCACGTTTGTGAAAGCATTTTGTTAAACTGTAACTCACTGGCCACATTTAGAATAGTCATTACCGCCATATGTGTATGTATGTTTGCATGTGTTGTACATGTTTATATATAGAATAATACACGGAAAGCAGTTTGCATCAGGAAGTGGGGAACTGTTCTACTGCCAGCTCTACTCCTAACAAGCTGCTTGCTATGGACATGAATGAGCCCTTTTTTTATTTGTGGGTCTCGGCTTCCTTATCTGTACTATGAGATGGTTGGATTAGCTTAAAGTTCCTTCATAAACTAAAAATTTTTACTGATGTGTCCATAAATTCAAGTGTTGATTTTCTTCTAATTCTACCTCTTCTTTATTTCAAATTAAATGATTAGATAATAAATATGTCTAAATAAAATTTCTGCTTCTGTATTGTATGGTTAAGAATCATTGAAAATAGATACATGTCCCCCCAAATAACCAGAAGTAGTCCCAGATGAGGTGATTTCAACATATTAAGATCTGGGACCGTGCTGTTATAGCAGATATTACCAAAAAAAAAAAAAAAAAAAAGGAATTCAATAGAGCAGACTTGATAAGATGCATCATTGCCATTGGCAATTTCCCATTATTGATTCAGGAAAGAGTTCCACCTAGACATCAACACATTGAGCATTAGCTACATTCATTTTTTTTTTTTTTCTCAACAAGAAATATTTCATAGGGACTTACGAACAGAAGCAATGTCCTGGGCAATCGGAAGGTGGTGGATCCATGCACCTATCCTCCAGAAAGTACTCTTTATAGAACAAGCATTTACGGTAAAGCTCGTGCAGCTGGTTATATCTTCAGACTTCTTTTTTTGTGCCACGATATGTGACCACTATGTGGATTAGATCAGCAGCTTTATGACAAGTAATCTATGCTCCAGGCATTGATGACCTTGCTGCAGAACACTTTGGTAAGTGGGGGTTAAACGTCCATCATCATGGCGGTGTCCCTTTAAGATGGCATCACTGGCCTGGCACCGTGGGTCACGCCTGTAATCCCAGCACTTTGAAAGGCCGAGGCAGGCAGATTACTTGAGGTCAAGAGTTCGAGACCAGTCTGCCCAACATGGTGAAACCCTGTTTCTTTTTTTTTTTATAATTATTATACTTTAAGTTCTAGGGTACGTGTGCACAACATGCAGGTTTGCTACATATGTATACATGCGCCATGTTGGTGTGCTGCACCCATTAACTCGTCATTTAACATGAGGTATCTCTCCTAATGCTATCCCTCCCCCCTCCCCCCACCCCATGACAGGCCCCGGTGTGTGATGTTCCCCTTCCTGTGTCCAAGTGTTCTCATTGTTCAATTCCCACCTATGAGTGAGAACATGCAGTGTTTGTTTTTTTGTCCTTGCGATAGTTTGCTGAGAATGATGGTTTCCAGCTTCATCCATGTCCCTACATAAAGGACATGAGCTCATCATTTTTTATGGCTGCATAGTATTCCATGGTGTATATGTGCCACATTTTCTTAATCCAGTCTATCATTGTTGGACATTTGGGTTGGTTCCAAGTCTTTGCTATTGTGAATAGTGCCACAATAAACATATGTGTGCATGTGTCTTTATAGCAGCATGATTTATAATCCTTTGGGTATATACCCAGTAATGGGATGGCTGGGTCAAATGGTATTTCTAGTTCTAGATCCCTGAGGAATTGCCACACTGTCTTCCACAATAGTTGAACTAGTTTACAGTCCCACCAACAGTGTAAAAGTGTTCCTATTTCTCCACATCCTCTCCAGCACCTGTTGTTTCCTGACTTTTTAATGATGGCCATTCTAAATGGTGTGAGATGGTATCTCATTGTGGTTTTGATTTGCATTTCTCTGATGGCCAGTGATGAGGAGCATTTTTTCGTGTGTCTGTTGGCTGCATAAATGTCTTCTTTTGAGAAGTGTCTGTTCATATCCTTCACCCACTTTGTGATGGGGTTGTTTGTTTTTTTCTTGTAAATTTGTTTGAGTTCATTGTAGATTCTGGATATTAGCCCTTTGTCAGATGAGTAGATTGCAAAAATTTTCTCCCATTCTGTAGGTTGCCTGTTCACTCTGATGGTAGTTTCTTTTGCTGTGCAGAAGCTCTTTAGTTTAATTAGATCCCCTTTGTCAATTTTTGCTTTTGTAGCCGTTGCTTTTGGTGTTTTAGATATGAAGTCCTTGCCCATGCCTATGTCCTCAATTGTATTGCCTAGGCTTTCTTCTAGGGTTTTTATGGTTTGAGGTCTAACGTTTAAGTCTTCAATCTATCTTGAATTAATTTTTTGTATAAGGTGTTAGGAAGGGATCCAGTTTCAGCTTTCTACCTATGGCTAGCCAGTTTTCCCAGCACCATTTATTAAATAGGGAATCGTTTCTGCATTTCTTGTTTTTGTCAGGTTTGTCAAAGATCAGATGGTTGTAGATGTGTGGTATTATTTCTGGGGGCTCTGTTCTGTTCCATTGGTCTATATCTCTGTTTTGGTACTGGTGCCATGCTGTTTTGGTTACTATAGCCTTGTAGTACAGTTTGAAGTCAGGTAGCGTGATGCCTCTAGCTTTGTTCTTTTGGCTTAGGATTGTCTTGGCAATGTGGGCCCTTTTTTGATTCCATATGAATTTTAAGTAGTTTTTTCCAATTCTGTGAAGAAAGTCATTGGTAGCTTGATGGGGATGGCATTATATCTATAAATTACCTTGGGCAGTATGGCCATTTTCACGATATTGATTCTTCCTATCCATGAGCATGGAACGTTCTTCCATTTGTTTGTGGCCTCTTTTATTTCGTTGAGCAGTGGTTTGTAGTTCTCCTTGAAGAGGTCCTTCACATCTCTCACAAGTTGGATTCCTAGGTATTTTATTCTCTTTGAAGCAATTATGAATGGGAGTTCACTCATGATTTGGCTCTCTGTCTGTTATTGGTATATAAGAATGCTGATGATTTTTGCACATTGATTTTGTATCTTGAGACTTTGCTGAAGTTGCTTAACAGCTTAAGTAGATTTTGGGCTGAGACGATGGGGTTTTCTAAATATACAATCATGTCATCTGCAAACAGGGACAATTTGATTTCCTCTTTTCTTAATTGAATACCCTTTATTTCTTTCTCCTGCCTGATTGCCCTGAAAAGTGGGAATCCTTTCTAACTCATTTTATGAGGCCAGCATCATCCTGATACCAAAGCCTGACAGAGACACAACAAAAAAAGAGAATTTTAGACCAATATCCCTGATGAACATCGATGCAAAAATCCTTAATAAAATACTGGCAAACCGAATCCAGCAGCCCATCAAAAAGCTTATCCACTATGATCAAGTGGGCTTCATCCCTGGGATGCAAGGCTGGTTCAACATACGCAAATCAATAAACGTAATAATCCAGCATATAAACAGAACCAAAGACAAAAACTACATTAATTTGTTTGTAGTTTTAGTAGGTCAGAAGATGTGAGCTTACATGTGTATGCCCAAGGCAAGAAATAATTCATGGCAGGCCAGATACTTATTTATTGGTCATTTATATTTACTTTATTTTCTACTCTCTATATTTTGCTCCTTGTGGACTAGCACTCTCATATCTACCAAAAATGTTTATTTAGTGCCTACTGAGGCTGTATATATATGTTAACTTATTTAATCTGTTCAACAAAAATTCTGGGTACATATAACAGATTTTTTTCCAATTATAGAGAACCCAAAGTAGATTAAACAAGGCAGAACTTTTTCACAGAAAAAAAAAAATATATATATCTATATATATATGAAGAAGGCAATTAGACCTGCACGGAAGCTCCCTTATACCCAGGAATCTGGGGTCATTCTATCTTTCGGCCTTACCATTCTAGTGTATAACTTCTATTTTTAAGATCACCTTCTGGTTTAGTATGGCTGCTGGAGTTCCAGCTATCATATTTATATTCCAGGCTGAAGGAGAGAAAGAATAAGGTAAAGGAGATAAAACTCTGAACTGAGTCAGAAACTTTTAAAGAATCGTTCCAGAAGTCAAAAAGACAAGTACTTAGGCTAACATTTCATAGACCAGAACTTAGTCCCAGGAAGACAGAGAAAAAAAAAAAAATTCTGAAGACAATGTCCTCATCTTAAAATTGAAAGTTCATAACTAAGGAAAGGGATAATGTTGATTAATAGGCAAATAACATAGACGTGATCATGCTACAGATGCAGACATTAAGGCTCAGTGGTTAATTTATGCAATTATGAGATATTATGGCAAATAATCTACTTAATTCCAAAGCCAACATGACTTTCACAATGTAACGCTGTCATCAATGTTATCTTGCAGGGGGTTGCCATGTATAAATATTGAAAAACATTAGTGAAATGAGGTAGCAAATAAACACCCTGAACCATCAGCATAATAAAATGGTAAAGAGCATGGACTCTAGCTCAGCCTTTCTCAACTTTGATGTACACACGATTACCCTGCTCATATAAAGGAATATTACAATTCAGTAGAAATGGCATGGGCTCTGACAGCCTGCATTTCTTTGCTGCCTTCCATGGACCACACTTTGAGAAACAAAGGTCTAGACTTGCATTGTTTAACATGATATCCACTTATCACATGTGGCTACTGAATACTTGAAATGTGGCTAGTCTGAATTGAGGTGTGCTGTGCTGAAACTGTACAACACACACTGGATTTTGAAGGCTTAATATGAAAAACATATATCATTAATTTTTTATAGATTTTATATCAAAATTATAGTGTTTTGCTTATATTGGGATGAACAAGATATACCATTAAAATTAAATTAATTTAACTTTTCACTTTTTAAATGTGGCTACTAGAAAAGGTAAAATTACATATGTGGCTCATGTTATACTTGTATTGAACAGTGCTGATCACATTGAGTGATACTACTTATTTCAAATTCTGAATTCTGTGACCTACTAACAGAAAGACTATGATCAAGTTACTAAACATCACTAATTTCAGTTTTCTCTTATAAACTGGGATTAATAATAGTGTTTGCTTCAGAGGTTTACTGTGATGATTAAATAAGAGAATCAAATAAGGCCCTTAACATACATTTACTCTTTGAAACTGAACTACATAGCATTAAAATTTCAACAAGGACCACTGAACAACAAAAAAAATCCTTTAATACTTCATATTTAAGAAATATGCCAAACATAATATTTAGGTACTTTAATAATCTTTGCTGCCAATTACTTTAAAGTTTATTTATCACACATATCACATAAACTACCAAGCTCATTGTACTTATTTTCTAAATTCAATAAAATTGATGACATACTCAGTGAGCACAAAGATATGAAGTTGGAATAAATTATCAGTGCCGGACACAACTAGAGCACCAATCGAGACTAATGATCAGTTGAGTCATGTCACCTTTGCTTGGACAGAACCACATTTTTCTGTAAGTTGCCAAAACAATTTTTATACAAAAAAATGCAAAACCTTAATCTCTTCCAAGCTTTATGCTTTCACCACTCTACCTCTTCCCAGAATACACAAGTTCTAAGTGAATCCACCAGAAGTCAGTTTGTTGAGTGGGCAACTTGCCTAAAGCCAATTAGTTGAAAGTCTAATTCACCAAATGACTGATTCATCAAATTTACTTATGCCTTTCTGCTACATAGTTGTGGCTCATGAATTTTTATTTTGCCCTAATTATAGCACTTTAAGGAATGTTTAGTTTGTTTCTGTCACAGTCCCCACTGTTCCAGATGGAGCTACAGAACAAAGGAAAGAGGAGGCTGAGGAAAGAGAGAGCAGAGAAATGGGAATTGAAAAATAGGTGAGCTGAGAAACGGATGAGCTTCAGGGTGGAAGAGACAGACACTACAGAGGGCATGAAAGATATAATTGTAAGACTATATTCTCAAACACAGAACATTCTTTTGAATTTATTGTTTTTAGAATATATTATTAATCCTGCAAGTGCACAATTGTTACAGTTCTTGATACCCAAGAAAAATAGTGCAAAATGTAAATTCATTGAATATATGTGAAGAATTCTTATCAACACAATCTCCTCATGCAAAATAGTATATTCATAGCATATTTATTGCACTTTTATATTCCATGATTATTCAGGTGAAATATCTTCTTATGTCCCAACTCTCTTGTGTCTCTGCCTCTCATCCTGTCATTCTCCAGCTGCTAGTAGCAGGAAGCAGGGGCAGAAATATCGAAGATCCCTTAGCAGCTTGTCATGAAAGGGAAAGTAAAATGTTGTCCATCAAAAACAGTTTTTGAAAATGGGAGTTTGGTAAATTGACCAATAAACACATTTGCCTTCAGCAAGATAGTAACTCAGTTAATTGATATCTGGAAATTGGCCTGCTTCTGGATTTGCAAAAAGAGATAATAATGGATGAGTTAAGAGGAAAGCTAAAAATAACTGGAGACAATGTTACAAATTCTTCCTTCTACTTTCATAAGGAAAAGCCTTAGGCAAACAATTTTCAAGTATATATCTTTTGTATTTTAAGTGTCCATGCCATTGTATAGGATCTAATACAGTGTCAACAAATATTTGACACTCTACCATTTTGATCTCGGCTTTCTTTCTCACCCGCGCCCATCACTTAACCACACTACTCCTTCCTGCTTTTATGCACTCCTTAGTCTTTATACTTTTTTCTATATGTGATTAATAAAAAGTATAATTGCCATCATAAGTCTCCCAACTGTATCAGCACATAAGTCTGAAGAGATGTTCTTCCCTAAAAATGGATCAGAAAAAATAAGAGAACATATAATTCAACGACCAGCAAGACATGCCTAGACCCAGACTGAAGATCTTAATATAACTAAGGCATGTGTCGGTGAGAAAGAGCACTGAGTGAACTGAAAGGAAATATTGATGATGCCGACCTTGGATCAAGGGTGCCCTTCCATTGTCTCCATCTGTGTGGTCCTGGAGGCAGGTCTAATTATCTTGTGCAAATGAAAGAATTAGGATGTCATAATCTGACTCATGGAAAATCTGCATACTAGATTTGATTGCTTCTGCTCTTCTATGTTTATACAACAAAGTTACTAATGTAATTTGGCTAATATAATTTTTGTCTTACATAAGTTATATAAGCCTCTTAGCAATATGTCTCTTTCTACAAATTCTGTTTTATAATCATTCTCAGAACAACCATAGCTACCATTTTTACTTCATCTTACCTCTGTATGTGTTTGTGTATATATTAGACTATTTTGCCTTTAAACTATGTTATAAGGTAGGTATCTTCATTTATAAAGAAAAATAATCAAATCTCAACATGCAAATAATATACTTAGGATATCTCAGCTGAACTAAAACTTTGGACCGGCCTGTTTCACTCCAAAGCCTTTGGAGCTCAAGCTTCGCACGCTTGAGTCTGAGTCTGAGTCACTAGTGAGTCACTTTTGGAAGTTGACAAGACCAGGTAGCTGAGCCAGATTCTGGATTATGAAAAATCCAGGCTTCGTCAAATAGTCTTTTCTGGGCATAATAGAGCAATGTGTCATAATCACATCAACTGCATGTACCTTCTTGTGTTTCTTATCATTTTGAAAGACAAATTATTGTATAATAATAAGAATCATATCTATGTGCTTAATATTTTTCATAAACATATATATATATATAGAGAGAGAGAGAGAGAAGGAAAAAAAAACCTGATATCACTTTTTATCCACAGGATACCTACTAACTTCTCAAAAAGTGACAGCAGTCTTACCTAAACACGAAAGATATGCTAATAAAGTGACCTAGACCCTGCAGAAAAAACTGGGGAGAGTCAGCATCTGATTTTGCCTGAGGGCAAGAGATTATGTCCTGCCCCCCCAAAAAATAAATAAATAAAGCCAACCCAAAACTGACAAGCGGAAGAGCCAGAATGAAGACAAGGATTCTAAAGTTGACAGAAGTAAACATCAAGATGACAGTCAAATGCAAAAATAAAACAAAGCAAGACTAGAGTCAAACCAGAAATAGATGTAGGATTAAAACATGAGAACAATCTTAATTTTTTTCAACTATAAAGGCTTCCTTTATTTTCCCTAATATCATAAATCACCATCTCTCACAATTAGTGAATCATTAAGCCAATAGTTGAACCTCTTGGGTGGGAAATTAGGAAGCAAGGAGGACAGATTAAGGGCCGACTTCTTTCTCAGCGAAGAGAGAAAAGGCTTCACAATAGAAACCTTGATAGGTACATATGATAATTCTCAGAATATTTAGTTTATCAAAACATCCTGTTCTTTGGTAAAATAGGGCTTTCCTGACAGAAATATTCCTGACCTTGGGAAAGTATTTATGATTGTTATGTACAAAAGGATGTGTTTTTGTGTTTGCATCTGTGAAATGAGAGCAATGAATGATGCTAGGAAATTGTGGGAACACAATTCATTTGTGGGAGTGCTTCCAATATTTTAAACGGCTCAAGTTGGCATTAGAGGGTAACATGAGAATTTACCTTAAAACCACTTAAGTCTTAACAAAAGAAGAATAACAATTAATATAGGAAAAGGAATTTTTTTCGGAACACAGGAAACTGAGTCAAAGAAAAATATGGGCCTCAGCTTTCAGGTCCCAATTTTGGTATGAATGAGGTCATCAGGAAGCAAAGGCACTATGAATGGCAAACTTTCACTTGAAATAAATATAGTAATGGGATGGGGGAATGCAGTCCTGCATATTTCAACTAACAATCCACTGGTTCTTAACAACTTTAAAATAAAATAAAATAAAAATAAGCTAGTAAAATATTCAATAAACTAGGTCATGTAAGGGCATGGTCTTAAACTAGAGTAGGATCAAAAGAACCCTCAAAACATTCTTTGGGCAGGAAATGAAGAAACAAATGCATGGAAGCAGATAAGATTTGGGGACTTACAAGATCGGATTTATAAGTGCACCACAAGATGTGAGCCTTTCTGGATATGTACTGACTGTGACTCAGCTTGATTTAATTGAAAATGGGAAGTTAAATTTTAATGTGCATTTGGTAGTATAAACCACAAACCCTTGGCACAGAAAAATTCTTACCTGGTGCCATAGGAGGGTGGTTAGGTCAATAGAAAAAAAAAGGCAATTTCTTTATAATGATTTTGTTTTATACTTAAGTTACCTGAAATATATTATTTCTGTATTGAGCCAATAGGTATTGAGCCAATTATCATTCATAATTATCATTCATTTTTTGGTAACTATAAGTACTTTTGTTGTTGGTAGTATAAGAGGGCATTGGCCTCTTTGCTCTCTCATAGCCAGGTTGCAATAAAAGTGAGTCTAAGACAAAATTCTGTCACTATGCAAACATTTATTACCAAACAGGTATAATGAAAGCTTATAGCCTGGTGAGTAAACTTGAAAAGGGACAGCTCTGTGTTCTCTTAAGTGCTCTGACAGCACACACACAAAAAGTCCACTCGGGGTAAATGCAACAATGTTTTCCTGGCAGGAGCCAGCCAACCTTCTAGTAGCAGTCAGACAATAAAGAGTCCCAGGAAGCTATGGCTGTACATGCACCATTTTGGAATCTAAATCTAATGTTCCACTCCGAAGCCTACCATCTATGTTTATTAGATGCTTGTACTCTATTCATAAGGTGTAGAATAAAGCCAAGCAATACAAAATTATTTATAACATACCATCTCTATTGAAGTTTTTAAAAATGGCATAAACTTTTAAAGTTACAAACAACCCAGGAAACAACCCAAACATCCAACAACAAGAAAACAGAAAAATAAAATATAATATATTGTCATAAAGGAATGTCTCAGGAATAAAAAGAAATAAGCAGCCTGACCTGATAGCTACATCTGAAACAACATGGATGAATCACACACACATTATATTGAGCTTGAAAATCCAGAAAAAAAGAGTACTTACTGTATGATTCCACCTATATGAAAGTTCAAGGATAGGCAAACTCATTTATGGAATAAAAATCAGAATAGTGGTCGACTATGGAGGTCGGGGCATAGACTGGAAAGAGATTCAAGGGAACATTCTAGGGTGATGGTAATGCTCTATATCTTAATTGGGGTGTTACTCTTCATATATATATATATATATATATATACACAACACATGTATGTGTATATATTTATATATTTGATTAGTACATATACTAAGCATACTCAACTCTTAAGAATATTGTATGCAATTACATCTTGTTTAAAAATTACTACCAAAATAACACATATCTACTCCCTAAAGTAAAGTCTAAAGGTAGCTCAGAGGTTACAATGCTATTAAGAAAGACAGTGTTCATTTGGTCCCTGGGAAATGATAATAAATGTTCCTGTCCTTTTATAAGCAGTTCTAATGTGTCAGGCACTATGCTAGTTAATTGCTTTTCATAATTCAAATCACTGAATTCTATCAACAACTCTATGAAGATTGAATTATCATTATTCTGATTTTATCACTGATGATGCTGATGCCAGAGAGGTTGGTTGTTTTGTCCAGTATCACTGCCTAGTAGTTAAGTGTTGGTCATCAGGCCTGGTGTCTTTGTTGAACTCCAGAGTTTTCTTGCTTCAACCTCAGGCCAAGGCTGTTTCCCCAGTGCCATGATCAGAGTTATGCATGACTTCTAAGATGGTGAAAGCAAAAAGAGGAAACTGTTAGAGAAAAATTACTAAAAAGTAAACCAAGAGATGAAGTAAAGGACAGAGGTAGAAAAGAATGATATTGATTTCCTGGGACAGAGACTTATAAAATGTATTCTCTTCAATGAGGGCCCAGAAGTATTTAATTACTGTCAGCCTGGAACTAAAATTATCAAACAAATTCTCTCTCCTGCTTCCCACATTATAATAAATAACCTATCTTGCCAATCTAGATTGCTAGAGATTTTTTTATTATCATTTAGAAGGAAGTCAATTCAGATAGGAGATAGGTTTCTATTCAGAAGGTCATAGATCACTTATAGCATATTCAGCTCAATGGGTCACCATTATTTTACCCTGATTAGTTGTAATTATAGTTTTACTCTGTCCCAAGATGTTTTACCAACAAAAAAAAAAATCCCTAAAATCTTTGGTTAGTATTTTACTTCGGTTCATACAAATAAAATCAAGGGAGGTTCACTTTTTTTTTCAAAGTAGGTCAAATTATTCCTGAAGAATAGAACACAGGAAAATTCCAAATAAAGAAACATCTTCACCATTTCCTTTACTTTGTCTCATTCCATATTTCCTGAACCAGCTTCGCTGTGAATGACTCAGTAAGAAACTAAACAGGCAGGCATACTACTTAAACCAGCCCTGGCTTGTTCAGTATTGTGTAAGTTAATGGTAATTTTTAGGTATACAACTGGGCTCCAAACTTCTTTAAGGAAGAGATTATAACTAGGATGCTACAGTGGGAGCATACATTTGTAATGATTTTAAGAATATATTTTCAAAGGGTTTGAATTTTATTGTTAGGCTGGAATAGGGATTATTGCCATTCTCCATCTTTCTTTGCCTTCTCATCCACATTCCCTGTTTTGTATGCACAAATCAAGTACTTGCACACACACACACACACACACACAGAGTGTTCTGAAAAATTCAATATCCTTAGGGACAATTGGGCAGTATTAGAAGCTTTGGCTTTCCCCCTCCATGTGCAGTGTTAAGCCAACAATTTATGCCTGCAGGTGGCTGCTTGCAAATGCAATTAGGCTCTGCACCCATTGGGAGGGCTCAATTGCACTTAATTAGCTGGTCCAAGACTGTATTAATATAAGTAATTTTCCACCTGCAAGAAAAATGGACAGCTTAAGTCAGAGGAAATAAAATATAGGGCCAGGTGCATAGGCCATGGTAGCCAGTGCTATTTAGTGAAGAGAATTATTGAAGCCTGAGTCCATTATAAGATGGAGTTTGATTATCCTGGGTTTATTAACAAGGATTTTTCTCAACAGGAAAAGAAAACCCATTTCCTGCTTGGAACTTTTGAAAAATACAGTGCTTAGTCTTTCCAAAGTAAGGTTTTGCCGTTTAGTGGAAGCAACATTGGCTTTGGAGTAAAACTGACCTATGTTCCTATTATATCTTGACAATATTAGCCCATTGATAAATAGTGGAGTCAGGATCTGAACAAGGACTGCTGAATACTAGTTTTATGTTTCTTCGTCATAAATTCAGGATCCAGGACACAAAATGAAAGAAATATTATAGGAAATTAAAAATTGAGGCCTTAGCGACATTCAAACTGAGATAACCTTCTAGAAAATACAGCTTTAGAAAAGCAGGTTATGTTATTTTGAAATAACATCTCAGAAAATCTTGCTAGGATTGTGATGTACCTTAAGACATCATCCTTGGCATAACATAAAGGGCGTTCATTAGGATTCATAGATTGTTGAAACTGTATGTTTCTTTAGTTGGAAAATTAAACTTGAAATAAAAATCACTGGAATATTAAAGTGATTTCTGATGTAAATCAGAAGAAAAAACAGAAGGCTTTGAAGGAAAGAGCTGGGGCACGAATTTAGTTCTTATGGCATAGAAGCAAGATAGGGAAAAAGGGGCCCCAGTAATAAAGATCATGGAGAGGATGCGTGAGGACCAATTGACTCATTCTAGCATACAACCTACAACCACATCCAGGAAACATGAATGTCCTAGGTGACAAATGAGGAGTCATACCTAAACCAGAGCAAATTTCAGATCTGTCTATGTTAGAACAACAGCCATCTATTGCTCTGTTAAGGCAGCACAGTGTAAAATGTCTAAGAGTTCAGTCTCCAAATTAAAATTGCCTGGCTTTGAATTCTTTTTCCATCACCTATTAGACAAATCTTTTGCAAGTCACCTGACCCCTTGAAGCCTCAAATGGACTTAATTACAGTATCCCCCTTGCTTGCGAAGGTTAAATGGGAAAATCCCCACAAAGTGTTTGGTGAAGAGTAGTTGCTTAATATTTGTTTGCTCTGAGTATTAGATCATGGACATCAGATTATCCTGTGTTCCGATGTATAGCTTAACAGGCAAAAACATTCCTAAGTGGTGTTCTAGCAATGTTCTAAAACAAAAAAAAAATGATCCTGAAGAAATAACTATAAAAACAAAAACAAGAGCTCTTGGTCCAGACAATGCTGATATGGTTCCTTTAGACAAGCTTATTTATCTGTCTCCTTTCTACTTATATTTCACGGCTCAACTCATCTCAATATAACCTTGATAAAGCTTCTTTCAATTCCATAATCAATTAATTAATTCCTTCCTTCTCTAAGCTCCCAAAACATATTATGTTTGGCCCTACTTTAAACAGTTAATTCTTTCTACTTGCATCTTTGGTTAATTGCATCACTCTCTCACCTGCTAACTTAGGAAATTCTTAAGGACTCATCTCTAATTCCAAATAGAATCTAATACTTTTAACATAGTAAATTAATTCTATAAATGCCTATTAACACTGAGAAAATAAAATGTTTTCATGGACAATAAGACACTAAACACACATGTGCAGACAAACACACAACTGATTGTGGTTCACAAATGTTGTCTCAAAAGTGAAAATGAACATATAATCTCACTTTACAATGCAATGTTTGGAGGGAAATGAAAGAGTACATTATTATAATCAGTGAAAGATCAAGAGCTAGCCCAACCTTCTCCTCAATTAACTGCTCAGAAAAGACCAAGGAAAGAAAAAAGACGAATAGTGATGCATATAGAATTCTGTTATTAAGAGAAAATTCTGATAGCTTTTGTTGCCTTCTGTTAGAAATCAAAGGGATGATAGGAATCCACCTGACAAAGACATTTGGAACACAGAGTTAATGACAAATTTTCTTGCAATTACAAATATATTTTTAAGGGCTCTTTTTTTCTTAAATAGGCATTGTCAGAATCCTATGGACCTAGCTTAGGAACCCCTAAAACAAATAATTTCTGTGCAGAGATAATTTTGAGTTTTAGTTGCATTCAAGTGCTTAATAAAGTTTACGATAAAACCCTGAGCTCCTTAACTAATCCATATTGCATGGGGGGTGGGGGAGAGAACTGCCTATACAGGATCAAGGAAGCGGCACAAACAAGAAATTTGGGATTTAGGTCAAGATATTGGAAAAAACTTAAAATTATTTCTTTTCGTCTTTCTGTTTATCTGTATCTGTTTGTATTTGTCTCTCTCTGTCTCTTTTTCATACACACACATACTCAAATGCCATATTTTAGTGCACAGAGTGATTCAAAATGCACTACCAATAATCACCAAAATATCGCCTTCTCTTGCTCTGTAGGAATCTAGATTATTTTTTAAAGCCAGTATTGGGGTTTAAAGCCAGAAGATATTTTCTTTATAGTCTTGAGAAGCAGAATAATCAATTCCTTTAAGAGGGAAAAATGTGTTTTTTTCCCAAATATATTGCACAGAAAAGATAAGGCAGCTTCTCCCTAGGGAGATGGGAAGAACAAACAGTGTTGTCAACACAGGAAGGCTGCTGTAGATGTGGACACATTCCCCTGCCACCCTGATTAGAGGAAGCCAGGAAGTAAGGGCGGTTTACTTGGAAACTACAATGAGAACCATGCTGCAGTCCCAAGTGGGGAAGGGGAGAAACAACCTAATCCGGGGAAGGCTGTGATTCCAACATGGCATTTTCCTTCCATCCTCCACAGCATGATGTCTTTCTGAATCTGTGTCTGCAATGCCAGGGAAGAGCCATCAGTCCTGTGCTCCCCAAAACAGAACTGAAGAGTGGGCCTCAGGAACCTGATAAAGATTTAGAATGAAAGAAAAAAACTATAGAACTATGAATTCAGACTGGCTCTAGGGGAAAAAAAATGAGTTTGTATGGTAGATTTGCACTGTGCGAATTTAGCTAAGCAGGAATTATGTTTCCCAGGATCCCTGTCTCTGCATAATTTCAGGTTAGCATGCGCCACCAGAAACAAACATGGTGGGATTTGGAAGGCTGAAGTTAAGCGTCAATCACAATCCTTTAAAGCACTGAAGATCGGTGCAGGCACAAGTGCAGAGCACAGGCACCGCTGCAGCTCACCAAGTGATTTCTGTTCTCTGGCTCACATTATTGACATTGAGCAGAAGCCGGGCACGCAGCTTCATCAGCTCTCACCAGATTTCTTCCTTCAGTTTCTCCAGCTCCTGGGTCAGTTACATGTTTAGCAACATGATGAAGCACACTAGTTTCTCTTGCAGGTCACTGGCATCATTGAATTTGGAGGCTTCAAGACAGAGGCTGAAAAACAGTTTGCCTCTGTGATTTCCAGCCTGTCCCCCTGAATTCCAATTTATCATTTCTCTCCAACGGTTCATGTCTGTCTTTCCTTCTTGATGTCCTGCTCTGCTAACTTCAGTCTCCAATGCAAGACAGAAAAAATAGCCACACATAACTGTTTAGTCAGCTCCCATAATTGGGAAAAGTAAAATATTTGCAATAAACAATTGATTCTACATCACTTCTTATGGTTCTGTTTCTCTGGGCAAACCCAACTGGATACCATCTGAATGGTAGAAGTGAACCCACCAATGTTCTTGGTGCTGGAATTGACCTGGTTGTTAACCTGACTGGATGATGTGTTAGAGGCAAGATAGAACAATTGAGATTTCTGACAAAGTTGTCAGGAAAATATAATTGTAAAATTGAAGAATGGAACAGGAGCAGATGGCAATAAATACCCATGCTGAAGCAATGCAAATGACAGCTGGAAAGCTTGAGAATTCTGAATTAAATGTTTTGAGGAACGTATATTCATTTTATCTGTTTCAATCTATATGTATTTATATATACATATATAAGTGTGTGTGTATGTGTGTGTTTGTGTGTAGTTAGAAGAACAATATGTTACCTAGCGGACATCTCCATGAGACTCACTTTTGTAAACAAATATGAATGGCAGGCTGCCAAAGAATACTGAAATGTGAATCTTTAATCCAGGCTGGTTTGATGAAAATAACATTGTTTCCTGTGACTGAAAAATAACAATGACTGGTTATAGTATTTTATATATTCTTTATGCTCTGTCTCATTTCCAAAAGTATTTGTGGCAGATTGCAAAATATGTACACTAAAACAAAATAACTAAATGGTAAAAGTGGAGCAAGGGAAAAATATGGTTAGAAATATAAAACAGAGCAGGTGTGAAATGAATTCAGAAAAATGTAGAAATTCAAAAGAATCTATTATACTAATTCCTATGCAGCCAAATATAATGGGCATCAGTAGTGTGAGGTTGTGACCAGAAAAGGTAATGCAGTATTAGATTAAATTAATCAAGATTGAATATCTTGAATACAAAAATTGATAATTCAATTTTACTTTGCACTAATCAGGCCTTACCTATAATATTCTTTCAGTTTATGATTCCAGGACCAAACAGATTTAGATAATCAGGAGCATGTTCAGTCAAGTTTAAGAAAACAGTGAAAAGACTTGAAATCATGTCTTGGGGAGAATGGCTGAAGGAATTGAGAATGTTTAGCCTAAAAGAAGAAAGATATTGTGAGATAAGATAACTGTTTTCAATACTAAAGAACTTCTAAGTAGTATAGGGAAAAACTGAAATGCATTACCCAGGGATAAATACAAATTCATACAGCTGAAAATAGGGAAAAAAGTAAATGTAAGCCAAATATAATATTAATATCCATAAAATGTAAATGTGAAATAAAATGCTTTAAATAGTTTTGAGCAAAGGTCTTCAAGCAAGTAAGATCCTTCTGAGGATGTTACAGAGAATAGTCAAACACTGAATTGAGACTGGGAAAAGATGATGTCAATGGCTGTTTCTCATCTTTGTACATATCATAAACTCCATTCCATGACTGGAAGTACATGCTTTTTCCAGAAATCAGAGCCCACATCCTTACAGTTTGAGAAACAGATCAGAGTCCTGAAATCTAAATACATTAATTCTTTGAATGCTTTGTTCATTTTCCTGGGGAACTGACAAACTAAAAGAGCCATACTTGAGACACACCTATTACTCTGGGACATTCTCCCTAATTCTCCTTGATTGCTTCTCTCACATTTTGTAATCATTGCAGTGTATGATTCTCCTCCTGAGACTGCAAGCTCAAAGTTGCCTGAACCACCTTCAGCCCACAGATAGATATGTTTAACTCCACATAGACTTTAAAGTTTTAAAATTAGTTTTCAACATTTAATAGTAAGAACTATTCACACAGTATTCCAGATTGAAAACTAACTGCTCTTCAAAAATAGAGCTGGGAATCCTGAACACACATTCTTGAATTGCAATATCATCAAGGAACCTGAATTTTGACTCCTCTCTTTAAATAAAACATGGGTTTCTAGTTTGTCACCACTTCTTAATGTCTCATGAATTCACATTAGCTAACTGGCTCTAGTTGAATTTGGAATCCCTGCCATGTATTTTGAGCAGGGTTACTTGTAGATATATATATTTTTTGGACTGGGAATTTTTTAGTGAATATGTGTATGTGTTCTTAAGAGTGTCTTAGCTGGGTTCCCTGTGGAAGAGAGCCTGAGGCAAGGATTAAGTGTTGATATTTTATTTAGGAGATACAAACCTAGGGCAACGAAATCACAGAAAGAGGAAAATGAGACAGGAAATTATAGAAAGAAATTGCCAGAAGATGCAGAACATTGCCAGGCATAACACATCATTCAGCAGATACAAACATTCAGGCAGGATGCCTCAAAAAAGTGTGTATGAGAAACTGTTACCATGGGAGTGAGGAAGGAAGAATTTGGCTCCTTCCCATCTCCTGTTTCCCATTGGTCCAAGTTTGCCCCATTAGAAGTCAACTTCTCTGTGCTTCTAAGTTGTATGATCCGGTCCTTTTGATTATGCCAGATTCCATGGCCCAAAGTGCCTTTTTTGACTCTACTTTAAAAATGGGAGTAAAAGACAGAAATTCCAGGTATCTGACTGGTAGGACTATTTGCATAGTGGCAGCCAAGAACAGTGCCAGGGAATGCTTGACCCTAGGTGGTAGAAATTACCATGGACACATCTAAATGGAATCAGTCAGCAAATGAAGTTCAGGGGTAGTGTTATTGAGGAAGTCCAAGGCAGGGGTCAGCCAGTCACAGCCCTTACATCTGATCTAGCATGCCTCCTGTTTTTGTGTACCCCATGAGCTAAGAATAACTTTACACTTTTAAAGGGCTGAAAAAATCCAAAGAAGAAAAATATATTTTTATTATGTCAAAGTCAGGCCTGTTTTTTTTTATTACTATTATACTTTAAGTTCTAGGGTACATGTGCACAACATGCAGGTTTGTTCATAGGTATACATGTGCCATGTTGGTTTGCTGCACCCATCAACTCGTCATTTACATTAGGTGTTTAGAAGAATAATATTTTATGATACATACAAATTATATAAACTTCTAGTAAACCAGTGTCCATAAATGAAGTTTTATTGGAACACAGCCATGCTCATTCATATACGTAGTGTCTGTGGCTGCTCTCAAGCTACAGAGCTGAGTAGTCCCAGAAGAGACCAGAGACCATATGGCCTGCAAAACATAAAATATTTAGTAGCAAGCCTTTTACAGAAAAAGCTTGCCAACCTTTGGCCTAAGGAATCCTAATAAGTGTATCTAAATCAAGAAGCAAAATGAAACATTCTCAGCAAAATGCAATAGGATTATATCGCTTGAGAATTATGTTAAAAGCTATAATTTTCACATGCTTACACATGCCTGCATAACTGTAAATGTGATCACACTCACATGCTTATCCCTCTGAAGAGCCTTCCATGGTTAAAGTTCCATGATCTATTTATAGAATCACCTACAAAAAGGCAAAATCACTTTTATGGCTTTAATCCCAATAGCAATAGTGCAACTCTATTCCCAGACGAAAATAATCTCAGAGCACTATTCTTATATACAACAAGGAAAGAAAGAGAGTTAATATTATTGGTTTATTAAATATCAAATTCAAGTCATAAGTTTTGAATTTTAAAAACCTACATGGGGAAAAATACACACACACAGAGAAACCACAGCCCTGAGCCTCTTCCTGACATGTGCATTAGCAGGTATACCACTTCCTGTGGTTATCATTTGAAGTGAGTTAAAGGTCCACAGTGTACCAGCTCTGTGCCAGATGAAGGATGCACAGCCACGCTCATAATAGGCCCAGTTTTGTTGACAGCTAGAACCAGGAAGCAGTCCCTGCAACTGACTATATTAAGAAATCTGTGCAAAGAAATTTAGAGGATCTCTTTTATTTTGGGATTAACTACGTTCTGTTTATTCATTCGCTCCAAAAGCACCCACTGTGATCCTGTTACGTGCTAGGCACTAGGTGAGATGCTAAGGATTCTTACAGAAATAGGACACAGTTCCTGCCTTGGCACTCAGATATTATCAAGAAACACCCCAGCCCCCATTGCCTGGACACTGTAAACTATGTATTCCCTCCAAGAATAGTCCTCTCTGGGGACCAAACCTCCCAGTGGAAAAGCATCAAACTATTCTTGGCTTCACTTCCCAAGGCCAGCCTGACCTTTCACGGCAACTAGAGAGCATGAGTTGCCAGAGTCATGAAAGTCTTTCCCAGTTTATGTGCCCCTGAGCCAAGCTTGTGCAGGGGCTGTTTTCCTAAGAGGGAGCTCAGCCCAGGCTCCCAGGGTTCCAGGATGCCTCCACTGCAGTTATTGAGGTAGTCAGTTGGCCTTTCAGCAGCAGATCTACTTTCTGAGAACCAATTGTTCTTTTAACACTTCAAAAAGGAGATTTTGCTTGGGAATCTTTAAGTACTTGGAGATAGGAAGCTGGAGTTTAATTTTTTTTATGTGCTTTATGAGCAGCGAGGACTGAGAGGGTTTCGCATTAACTTGACTAGGCATGGGGAGGGGTCTCTTTGAAACAGCCACTTGACAGCAGCAGTGTATATGATTAAACGTTCTCAGCAGAGAATCCCAAGGAAAAGTGGTTTTGAATGTAGTTACATGAGGCAGCACGGTGTAGTGGAACACACAGTAAATGCTTTTTGATTACTTTCCATCATTCTTGGCCATGCTCCAAGTGAAATGTGAATCTTTATTTGCACAGCTCTGTTCTAAAGGTTCATGAGAGCTGTATGTAGGTCTTGGTGAACTGGAGTAAGATTTATTTCATCTGGTATCCTTTAAAACACTGAAAGCATTTTATCTTATTATAAGAATTTCACAAAGATATGGTGGTAAGGGAGAGCACTTGATGGTATTAAATCAATATATATATATATATGTATATCAATTATTTCTAGCAAACAAAGCCTATCTTCAGTCATTTGCCAGTGTCTTAGGAGTAACTGGATAAGTTTGGGCCACCCTGGGCTTTAGTGCTGCTATTTCTAAAATGACAAGGAAGGACAAGCTGCCCCTTCATAAATTTCTGCATGCTAGAAGAGGGCCTGGTATACAGCAAGCACTCAACTATTAAATTTAATGTATTACTTGGAACCGAACTTAATCCCGCTCTAAAGTTTTATAAGTGGACATTTATTTGTGTCCGGAATAACTTAGGTGAAGCTAGATTGTTCCTTTCACTGATCATGGTGCATGGCTGGCATTACTCAACTCTTCTTTTCTGCTTCTCTGACTTCCTTATTCCTTTGTGGTCTACTGTAGTTCCAGCTCACTAGGCTTCTGACCTATACCAGACGCAGAACTTCAGACAAGGCTACAATCTTAAGCCCAAAGAAAGTGTTTTGAGGAAAACATTCCCTGATGTTTTATAAAGAACCTGTACACATTCCACACCCTGCTGAGCAGAGCTTTGGTTGCACAAAGTGCTGGCAGCAAGGATGATCCTGAGAGGAGATTTGAAGTAATGTCTCTCTCCCAGCAGCACCGGGCCTAGGAGAGGTAGGAACAAGGACTTCAAGGGCACTTCCAGGGAGAATGGTTACATGAAAACCTCAAAGTCTTTATGTCAGATTCATATTTTGCACCAAGGTGTAGGCTCTGATACTTTAAGAAAAAAAAGATCATGTGTAGTCAAAATTACCTTACAAAATACCCCAATTTCTGAATAGCTTTCGGTATCTTTCTAACATAGTTCCATCTCTGACCCCCCTTTTTCCCCACCATTAAAAAAATCATGCTTTCTTTAGCTGAGCACCAGAAAAGAGATTATCAGCTTGCATTTATGGGCCATGTTATATATAAGTATGTGTATTATTTTAAAAATTAGAATCATAATTAGTATATCAAAATGCTCACACTATGGGAAATATGCTCACCCTAAAGCTTATTCTTATTCAGTGGAATGACAGGAGAAAACTAAGTTGACTTTCTCATTTTCTTTTTCTTTGCTGACCTCTAATAGCTGGGTTTTTGTGTTAAATGTTCACATTATGGAACTTCACTGTACCTACAGTAAACCCAATGTCCAAGCTAACCAGGTCAGAACAACGAGTCAAATGGAAGGGACTGTGCCCAGTGGAGCTCTTTAGACCCTAAGACGAGGCAGAACCTCACAGTACAGCAGGTTGCAAGTCTCAGAGAAAGAAGAGTGTTCAGACAAGAGACAATCAGCTGGCATCTGGCTTGGGCATATGGCTCAAGGGGTACAGATATCCACCTCAGAGAGTCCTGGCACTGAGTGTTAGACGCTGTGACACTAGGTCTATATTTGAGCAGGAGGGTCACTAACCCCAGAGGACATTGGGTACTAGAGCTAGGCAAGCTCCTGTGGGTTAACAGAACATCTTTAAATGAATTAGAATGAGGCAGTCCTTTGGCAGACACAGTCCTGCTACAAGGGGGCACAGGTTGGTAGCAACATGTGGGTTGGATTCCTGCCTCCACTTGCCCACTCAGCCCAGTGCCTTTATAGAATACTCAAACTGTACAACACTACACAGAGGGCCTGACAAGATCAGCACAGAAGGGGGAGTAATGGTCAAAGCCTGTTTTAATTTTCCTACTTGGAAAAGCTGGATTGGTCTTAGAGCTTTGGTCATCTGGGCACGTGGGAGCTGTAGAACTCTAAGCCAGCCAGCCAGGCTTCTCATGTGTGATGGGCTCGAGAACAATCCTTTAATCCCACCAAAAATCCCTGCAACGAGAAACACCGATTCTTCTTTCATTTAATTAAAGGACTGTTTTCTCATGAGTATTCTGCCTGATTTATGAATACCTATTGTTCAAAATGTAATTGCATATTCAGCACTGCTCAATGGAACAGGGACCGTTTGAGCTTGTACTGCTTGCTTTACATTTTTAAAATCCTTTGTTTAGATGTGTATGATTCATTTCATTATGATGCACAAAATCAAGGCATTCCAGGAGGCATTCTATGGATACCCATAATTTTTAATCTTTGTCAAGATGTGCCAAGCCAGCCAGAACGCAGCAAGGCTGACACAAAAGCCTTGAAATTTGAAGAGACACTCAGGCAGGTGCCTTATGACCAAGTGAGGCTGGGTCTCCACTTGCCCACAGCCTTCAGACATTTACCCAAAGAGAAGCATATCTATTTTGAATGAATAGATCAACACTGATTCATAACTTCAAACATTATTACACAATAGCAAACAGATACCTAAAAAAACATCTTGATGTCTTCCAGACACTCAGATATGTTTTAGAGTAAATTTTGCTGGTTTGCGAGAAAATTCTACAGACAATGTCATGGGACCAGGTCATTTCATTGGCTTTCAGTATGGCATTGGGAAGTGAATCTGTGAAATGCAGACATGGGTGAGTTCAAATAAAAGTTGTAGAATCATAGCTTAATGTTCAATATCACTCCATCTTCTTATCCTAACTCCGACACATTTTCTAATACTGTCCCTCGTTAAATCCCTAATCCCCTGACATTTCAGCCAGAAGGAACCACTTACTCATTCTCCCCCACATGTAACCAGGGTGTCCCACACCCATGCCTTTGCCCATGTTATTTTTTTCTGCTCCATCTCAGTTCCCAAGGCAACTAGCGTGACAAAAATACCCAGGAGGCTAAGACTTAATTTACAATTGTAACACTACATTTAATAGTGAAGTAAGAATATTGGCCACACCCTAGCAACAACATAATCCTTTTATGCTGAGAGAGCCACAACATTCTTTTATTCTTTCTCTCAGCCAGCCATCAATAAATATTTATATAATACCTATTATATGCTAGGCACTGTTCTAGATACTGGAGACATAACAGTAAACAAAACCTAAAACCTCTTTATTCATAAAGGGTCCTAAATATCTCTTATTGTTTTACTGTGATAAGTACATCTGGTTTCCCATTTAACAGTAAAAAACACATAAAAATATGCAATTAACCTGAAATTACTCAGTTAACACCCAGAAACTATTTGTAGTTGCCGTTTTGTTCACTATGTCTTTTTTAGAGGAGGAAATTTGTAGAACATGGTTCAAAGTTCTAATTCAATAGTTATCATTGCTTCCCATTGTCTGTAGGATAAACAGTTGCATTATTTTTAATTTAAAAACATGTTTTGATTTAAAAACTGAGTTTTTGAATATTTTTATCTATTCTTTTTCAAAATAAGGTCTTCTTGTTTTTTATTATAGCACACATACAGAAAGGTACAGAAAACATAATTGTGCAGTTCAATGAACTATACAATGAATATTTCAAAGCAAACACTCGCGTTACTACGACTCAGATCTAGAAAGACAATATTACCCAAACCTCCAGAAGTCCTGCTAGTATCTTTACCAGTCAAAGCACCTCAAAGTTACCCACGATCTAACTTTTTTTTTGGAGATTTAAGAGTTTTTTAAAATTAGCTGTATGAAATTACTGAAGTTATAAATCAATTACTTTTTACGTGATGAACTTGATAACTTTTTTGATAGACATGAATCATGCCATTGACATTGCTCATAATATTAAACAAATGTAAGTCCATAAAATTAGTCATCTCCCCAGCATCTACTTGGTGGATGTTTTAGGTACAGGGATACAGCACATACTGCCTTACCAGACTTCTTTCCTATAATTATGGACCATATCAGTGATTCTCGAGCCAATTTTGCCACCCCATGCCCCAGAGGACATATGCCAACGAACCATGATCTAATTTCTAACACAGTTAAATTGTACTTGGTTTTGAACTTTATATAAATGAAATTTTAAAATCTGTATTCTTCCATGTCTGGCTTCTTTTTTTCACTCAACATCATGTCTGTGAGATTTGTCCGTATTGTGGTGTGTACAATGAATATACTGTAATTGATTTCTTTATTCCACTTTTAATAAAATTTTCTGGTTCACCATAACAGTGATCATATAAAATTTCTCCTTTCAAATTCAATATCTACATACCGACCAGTTTTTATTGTTCTATTTACATTCTGATTTCCTGATTACTTCAATTAAAAAGATAAGTCTTTTGACTTGGATCGTATTGCATGCCTGCATGCCTTTGTACTTATAAAAGTATGCTGTGTGTGTGTGTGTGTGTGTGTGTGTGTGTTGTATTTTAACTACCCTAGATAAGGTACTTTACCAAACATCTTCTCTAAATGTAGTAAACTCTTCATCATATCATCAAATGCTTCTCAAAAGTCTCTTTACATGCCACGTGTAAATAGTTCAGATTGACTAGAAATATGTTTCCCCCTGAAAGCGTGTTTATTTGTGGATATTTGTGGTTTCCAAATATCGTCTATTCTTGTCCTCCCTTCGACAGACCTCCTGATTTTGTTGAGGCTGATCGCTAATCTTACATGTGCTTTGTCTTTTCATAATATTACCACCTATAGATGATCTTTTGTTCAATGTCTTTTTACCAGATCAGCACTCAACAGAAGACAAAAAATGTCAACCTTCACAGGTTGATAATCAAACACAGGATAGCTCTTAATCAGCCATGCTCACCAAAGGCCACCAAAAGTGGATTTATAGTATCTGTTAATAAAGAAGTTGGTCATTACTTCATGCTGTCTTCCTTACAATAAAGCACCCCAAGGAGAAATCCCTATCAGAGCTTTGCTCCTAAATCAGCTGTACTTCTGAAAAATTTGTCTGTTTTTATCTTAAGGAGTTATAATGTCCAAATATGGATTTCAGAACATTCAAAGGCAAAATTGTGACCCATGCTGACTTCTGTGGTTTCCATCTCATCCCTTCTACCCTTAAACCTAATCTTGTTTTCTACTCTTCTTTTGCTTATTTTTAACCTTCAATATTGTTGTGGCATTGCTACCTGAAATAATGTCCGGAATAAGGCAGAATGTAAAGAGGCTGATAGGTGAGTTCCCCTCTAGAACTGGTTTGGTTATTGAGTGTTCTTACAATTCAGAAACACCATTATTTTAATCAGGATCCCCAACTGAGGGTGGAGCAGTCATATTTTATTTGCCAAATTTATCATGGCTATTTGAATTTAAAAGACACTAGAATTGGTTCTCAAATTTATCTCTTTTTTTTTGCTTAAAAATTATATTTTCCTCTTTTAGGGATAATTTGAATAATTTGGCAATTACTGAAAAGCATTTTTCCTTTAACATTTATAGCCATCATTCCATTTTATTTTTTGATACATAAAGACACCTAAGATATTCTGTTTTATAACATAAGAAATATTGGAGCTTACATTTTTATTGCCTTGAATAAAAAATAAAGTATCTCTAGAAGGATACAGAAGTCACTAATAACAAGGGTTACTTGTTTGTGGGTTGGCAACTGGATAAATGGAGAAAAGATAAAGGAGAAATATTTCGCTGAATTCCTTTTTAAAATTTTTTGGATTTTGACACAGATTAATATATTTGAAATTCAACAACTTAAATGAAAAAATCATACTTAGAAAGTCCTCAAAATGATAGCACCTCTACCCCAACAAAACAAAAACAATTATCATACATTGTATGTTTATATAGAAGTATTTTATCTTATATAATGACAAATAATGAGAGTTGAAAAATCAAGCAGGTGAATTTACGTCAACATGCCAAAAATTTAAAAATAATCAAATATATGTTATTTTATTACAGTCTTGGAAAATCCTCAAAAGTTTGTTGAAGGGAACAAACTTTTGCTGCTGGCCATCAAGGAGTAAACGGAACTGGACTTGTTTGTATACCATAAAAACTAGAAAACTAAAAAAAAAAATACACGAAACAATTTTCAAACATTGGGCAACAGGGCAAAGCAGGACATGTTTGAGAGGTAATAAAAAATTACCAGGCATAACGTAATGGAGTACTATGCAGCTGTCACTTTTTTTTTAATGAGAAAGATTGCTTTGAATTTATACAGAATATTTTCCAGGGCATGTTTCTAAGTAAAAAAATGTAAGGCCCAAAGAAATTGTCTATATTAGATTACACTTTATGTAAGAAAGAAATATAAAATAATGTACTACTGTCTGCTCATTTGCCTAATCATGAATCTCCATTTTCTTCATTCCTGAAGAATGAAATCGGGAAAAATTAACTAGAAATTAAAGAGATTGGTTACACACAGAGGTTTATTGGAAACGGGTGAGAATGAGAAATAAGAATGAGGTAGCAGGGATGACAAGAGAGTGACACTTTCTTGACTATGACTTCAATATAACCTATTCTTAGATCCATAGCAATGCTTCATATACCCCCTCAACTACCCCAAATTAAACAAATAATTAAAAGTAATTAAACATGAGGATAACCCAAAATAGAATACAAACACTAGCAAATGAACTTAACTGTATTACGAGTAAATAACATCATCACACTGAAGTGTATGTGAGAAAAAACAATTATCTGAAGTTTTTGGAAAGCTGTATTTTGACAGGATATCACAAAGCTAAAGACAAAATAATTGTACATAAAAACTGTAATCTAGTAATTTTTAGAAACAGTAATGTTTAGCAATTCTGAAACTACTTATGTTTATATTAGGCTTGAACAAAAAAAAGATTGTAGATAATGAGAACCAAGGTTTCTTAATGTTAGCAAAATAATTTCTAAAGAAGGAAAAGGGGAAGCCTAAAATAAACACCACATGGTATTAGATTAGTATCAGAGTTAACAGTGTCAATTCACGGTTTTTAATATATGTACTCATACAAAAATATAGATATGAGTATATTAGTGGGTTACTATGTATACATAAAATACCCAGCTCTGTCTTCTTTGAGGATCAGAGCAATGACATCCCAATAACAATGAGGGTATATAAAATCCAGATTCTTGTCTCTAAACACTTATTCAAATAAAAGGTACCAGAGCTCCTGGTAGAAGTGATTAAGTTCAGGGTTGGGGAAGGGCAAATATAAAATGATCCAGGAACATTATGTGATGCCAGAAAGTAAGAAATTCTCAAGATGATAAGGGACAGTGAAATCTTGATGAAAGAACATAGGAGCCCTCCTGAAGGAGCTCTCAATGGCTAAAAGTAGACAAATTTTAGCAACAAAATTTGATTTTAACCCATATATAAATATTCATGAGTTCATCCTGATATGGGTAAATAACAGAATAAATAAATAAATATGGGAGAAAAGACAGTTCTTTCTTACAGTTGAATTCAAATTAATACGTGTAGAATAACAGAAAGAAAGAATCATCATTATGGAAACACCATGTAGATACATTATGCAGACAAGGCAACATTAGTAAGTGAAAATTTGGGGAGAAACAAGATGTGCGTACTCTTATAGTGCCTTCACCAAGAGAGTTATTAATTACAAAGGCAAATATAAGAATTTGCTGAAGAGAAGTCTGGCAGACAAAAACATAATCCATGTAATCAATGGAATAAGACCTTTGACATCATGAACCACTGTATAGGAAGGACACATTATCATTTTTGTGGTGTCTGGACAATAATCTGTAGCCTCCCTCCAGTGATGAGAAAGCATTAGACAAGCCCAAATTGAGAGACATTGTTTAAAATAATTGATTGGCACTCTTCAAAAGAGTCTTGGTCATGAAAGACAAGAAAAGACTGAGAAAATATTACAGATTGGAGGAAAATTTAAAAGTAGGTGTAAAGTGGGATCCTGGGTAGGATCCAGAAAAAGAAAAAAAGAAGATGTAAGTAAAAACATTAGTGATTTTCAAATAAGACCTGTACTTTAGTTAATAATATTATTCTATTCTTGATTATTGTACTATGGTTACAGTAAATGCTAACATAAAGAAAAAATGGGCAAAGAGTATAAGGAAAAGATTTGTAGTATGTCTAAAATTTTTCTGTAAATCTAAAATTATTTCAAAACAAAAATTTAACCTTGTAAAAATAAAAATTACCAACTATGCAAAGAGGTAGAAAATTGCAACTCGTAATTGAGAGAAAACAAGTTAATTAAAATCAACTAATGATTGCCAAAGATGGTAGAATTATTGGAAAAAGATGCTAAAACAATTATTACAACTGTTTTCCAGATGTTCGAAAGTTGAGCAGGGACATGTAAGATATTGAGAGAAGACAGACAGTCCCTTTCATATTGTTTTACACTCAGAAAAGGAAAGAGAAGCAAAACTAAAGGCAGGTAGCCCAGCGCCTAGGAACCAGACCGGAAACCAAGGAACCAGACCCGAAACCAGGCCTGGGCCTGCCTGACCTAAGCCTAGTAGTTAAAGATTGACCCCTGACCTAACCGGTTATGTTATCTATAGATTCCAGACATTATATGGAAAGGCATTGTAAAAATCCCTGTCCTGTTCTGTTTCATTCTGATTACCGGTGCATGTAGCCCCCAGTCACATACCCGCTGCTTGCTCAATCAATCACAACCCTCTCACGTGGACCCCCTTAGAGTTGTGAGCCCTTAAAAGGGAAAGGAATTGCTCACTCAGGGAGCTTGGCTCTTGAGACAGGAGGCTTGCCGATGCTCCTGGCTGAATAAACCCCTTCCTTCTTTAACTCGGTGTCTGAGGAGTTTTGTCTGCAGCTCATCCTGCTACAATATGAGAGGTCCAAAATTGAACCTCTAAGATGAAAATTTTAATGTATGATATGAATAATACTCTGGATAGAATTAATGGCAATCAGATACTGTAAAGGAAATTATCAGTGAACTTGAAGACATAGCAACAGAAAATGTTCAAAATGAAACACAGAGAAGAAAGGGAACAATTTATAATTGCAGCCCTCATAATAATCTTTATGGACATAGTTAACAAAATGTGTTCAAAATGTGTTCACCGAAAACTATAAAACACTTCTGAGAAAAATTGAAGACTTGCTTAATTCAATAATAGATTCCAATTTCATGGATTGAAAAACTCAGTGTTATTTAGGTTTAGTTCTCTAAGAATTGTTCTACACATTTAACACAATTCAAATTAAAATCACAGTGAGTTTTTTCTAGTAAAACTTGACAAGCTGATTTTAAAATGTATTGAAAATGCAAAGGTCCTTTGTCAAAACAATCTTGAAAAAACTTTAAAAAAATCTTTGTGAAGATGCACAAAGCATGGAATATAAAAAATAATAAATGATAATTTGGACTTTGTAAAAATGAAGAACTTTTGGACTTCAAAGGATAATTAAAATGCAAGCTTAGGTCTGGGAAAAATAGTCACAATATTTATATCTGTCATATTTCTGACAAAGATATTTTATGTAGACTAAGTTTTCTTTTTTAAAAGCACTTTATTTTTTAGAGCAGTTTTAGTTTTACAGCAAAATTGAGAGGAAGGTAAAGAGATTTCCCATTTACCCCTTGTCCCCACACATGCATTACCTCGCTTTATTATCATCCCTCACCAGAGTGATATAATTGTTACAACTGATGAACCCACACTGGCATATCATTGGCACTCAAAGCCAGTAGTTTACGTTAGGGTTCACTCTTGTATATTCTATGGGTTTTGCCAGACAATAGTGACACATATCCATCATTACACATACAGAGTATTCTCATGGTCCTAAAAATCCTCTGTGCTCTGCTTATTTATCCCCTCTACCCTAAACCCCTGGCAACCACTGAACTTTTACTGTCTCCATAGTTTTGCCTTTTCCAGAATGTCATATGGTTGTAATCATACAATATGTAGCCTTTTCAGATTGGTTTCTTTCACCTAGTAATAAGCATTTAATTTTCCTCTATGTCTTTTCATGACTTGATAGCTCATTTCCTTTAAGTATTGAATAATATTTTATTGTCTAGATGTACCACAGTTTTTATTTATCCATTCACCTACTGAAGGACATCTTGGCTGCTTTAAGTTTGAGCAATTATGGTGGGAGCTCGGAGAAGCTGCTATAAATATTCATATGCAGGTTTTTGTGTGGCCATAAGTTTTTAACTCCTTTGAATAAATATCAAGGAGCATGATTGTTGGATTGTATGATATGTATAAATATGCTTAGTTTTATAAGGAACCACCAAACTGTCTTCCAAAGTGGTTATATGATTTTGCAATCCCATCAGCAACAGATGAGAATTCCTGTTGCTCCATATTCTCACCCATATTTGGTATAGTCTATGTTCCAGATTTTGGCCATTCTAATAGGTATGTAGTGATACTTTGTTTTCATTCACATTTTCCTGCTAACATATGATGTGGAGTCTCATCGTACACGCTTCTTTGCCATTGGATATATTCTTTGTTGAGGTATCTATTAAGGCCTTTGGCCCGTTTTAAAATTGGGTTGTTTTCTGCTGAGATTAAAGAGTTCTTTGTATATTTGAAATGACAGTTCTTTACCAGATATGTGCTTCGCAATTATTTTCTCTGAGTTTCTGGCTTGCATTCTCACGCTTTTGACATTGTCTTTCACAGAAGTTTTTAATTTTAATGAATTCTAGCTTATCGATTGTTTCTTTCATGGGTCATGTCTTTGTATCTAAAAGGTCATCACCATACCCAAGGTAATGTAGATTTTCTCCCACATTATCTTCCAGTAGTTTTATAGATTTGTATTTTTAATTTAAGTCTATGATCCATTTGAGTTATTTTTGTGAAGTGTGTAAGATCTAGATTTTTTTTTGCATATATATGCTCAGTTGTTCCAGCACCATTTGTTGAAAAGACTATTTTCTTTGTTGTATTTATTGCCTTTGCTCTTTTGTTAACAGATCAGTTGATTGTTTATGTAGGTCTATTTCTGGGCTTTGTTTTCTACTGCCACTAATCCATGATCCATTTGTCAGTTTTTTTTTCTGCTTCTGTTTTTGTTATTATTATTAAATTTTTTTCCAATACCATCTGTCCTTATTACTGTGGCTTTACAGTATGTCTTGAAGTTGAGTGGTATCAGTTCTTCAACTTTGTTCTTCTCCTTCAATATTTCACTGACTATTGTATATCTTTTTCCTCTTTGTATAAACTTTAGAATCAGTTTGTCTCTATACACAAAATAACTTGCTGGATTTTTTATTGGGATGATATTTAGTCTACAGATCAGGTTGGGAAGAACAGATATCTTGAAAATATTGACTCTTCCCAAAGATGGATATAAAATGACTCTTCATTTATTTAGTTCTTTGATTTATTTCATCAGAGTTTCTAAATTTTTTCTAGTATAGATTTTGTACATATATTGTCAGATTTATACATAAGAATTTATCTTTTCGGGGGGTGCTAATATAAAGGGTACTATGCTTTTAATTGCAAATTCCACTTGTTCATTGCTAGAATATAGAAAACTGTTTAATTTTTGTATATTAACTTTGCGTCTTGCAAGTTTTCTATGATTGCGTATTAATTCAAAGAGATTTTGGTCATTCCTTTATATTTGCTACCTAGACAATCATGTTATCTAAAAGCAAAGACAGTTTTATTTCTTTCTTCCCAATTAATACACTTTTTATTTCTGTTTCTTGTTTTATTTTATTAGCTCGGACTTCCGATGCAATGTTGAAAAAGGAGTGGCAGAAAAAGACATTCTTGGCTTGTTTCTAATCTTAGTGTGAAAGCTTCTAGCTTCTCACCATTAAGTATAATATTAGTGGTACTTTTTTTGTAGATATTCTTTATCAGGCCAAGGAAGTTCCCATTACTTCCTAGTTTATTGAAAGTTTTTCTCATGAATGAGTGTCAATTTCCGTCAAATGTCTTTTTCTGCATCTGTTGACAAGATTATGTGACCTTTCTTTTTTAGCCTCTTGATGTAATGGATTACATTACTTGATGTTTAAATATTGATCCTGCCTTACAAGCCTGGGGTAAATTCCACTTTTACATGGTGTATAATTATTTTTGTCCATTGTTGGATTGAACTTGCTAGTGCTTTGTTGAGGATTTTTCATCTATGTTTATGGGAGATATTGGTCCATCTTCCTGTAATGTCTTTGCCTGGTTTTGAATTTAGGGGAATGCTGGCCTCATTGAACGAGTCATCTCATTGAAGTACTCCATCTACTTCTATCCTCTGAAAGATATTGTGTAATTGGTATAATTTCTTCCTTAAGTGTTTGGTAGAATTCACCAAAGCCAGATGGAGTTGGCTACCTCCATTCCCCCAACTCAGTTAGGCTCGATAAAACTCCAACAGGTTAGGCTCTGGTTAATTAGCTTCTCCTGAGGGCAAGCATTGTTAAAAACAGAGTGCTGTGGCATACCCTGAAATGGTTCCTTTTTCCCTCTCCATGCCAGAAGCATAAGTGACTTTTTCTCTGATATTTACTGCAAAAACATGGTAAAACTCACAAAAGTGAGGGGGGGCTAGCAAAGAATGGGTGCTCTGAAGTTATTAACTCTCAGATTGGTCTACAATGAGCCTCCAGAAATTAATCAATTACTGTTCAGGTCTTCCTACCCTGGCACCAGCTCCCATTGTAGTTCCACTTATGAGTCTCTGCTCCAGGAAGTTGTGGCTCCTCTATTCACTTGTCTGCCTGTGTAATCTGGGGGGCAATGGCTTACCCTCTGTTTTCATTTTTCTTATGGATCTAAGAAGAGTTGCTGATTTTTCAGTGTGTTCATCTTTTTACTTGTTGTAAGGAGGGAGTGGCAATTTTCAAGCTCCTTACATGCAGAACCAGAAACCATAACTGTACAGGAGTGATTTTTCGATAAACAATGCAATGAAAACTGGGCAAAACATTTGAAAGACTTTTCAAAAAAAAATGTGCGGGACAATGTCTTTAATGCATTTTATTATATGTAAATTATACCCCAATAAAATTTATTTAAGATACATAGGAAACATATCAGAGGATTATATTACTCTAAAACTTTCTGACCTAAACTGTAAAGTCAATCAATATACTATGAAATAATATAGAGATTTTGATGCTTTTTATATTTCATTAAAATGTAACATACAATATCTAGATCTCAAGTTGGGCTTCATTTGGAGCTAGATTTCCCTGTATTACAGTCCAGTTAGAAAAACAAGAGTCTATGTAATATTCCTCATTAGATGAAATTCAAAATTTGGAATATTAGCTGTTACTAACCCTAAGAAAGGACAAAAAGAAGAGACAATGGTTGCAGAGCTAGACTGGAACTTGATCCATGGCTGGAGTTACCTGGCAACAGCTGGACCATAAAGGAAATGCTACCCTGAGGAAGAATAGAGAGGGGAAGAAATTCTCTGGCTGCTTCTTCCATCTTCTACCCCTCAACCTCATTCCAGTGTCTCCTGTTGGTTGAGCAGAGTCAGAAGCAGATGGCAGGGGAACCTGGGAAATCCAGATGGTAGATCTGCCCTCTGTGGTACTGGGTAAAGAAGGGAATGACCAGGAAATGGATTTGAGGGTAAACAGGAAAACAAGCAGCCTACTTCCAACATGAGATGCTTCTTTTTACCCCGAGTGGTGAAGAGCCAGAGTAAAAACATGGGCTGTGTGGAAGATTTGAGGTTCTAAATCTTTGTTTTATCTTGACCTCCTTGAGCAAGATGAATGGGAACAAATCATTTTACTTCAAACACCTCCCAGAGGTGTTTTGTGAAACAATGAAAATATGCCAAGAACTTATCACAGAACCAGTGCCAGATGAACACCAAGTAATTCATATGCTTCAAACATTACCTTGAAGGGTCATTCCACTTTGAGTAGAAAATGAAGTAAATCACAAGTGAGAAGAGAACAAATATTTTAACATTTGAGCATTCGCTTTTGTGAAATTAAATAAAGCAGACTGATAGAACCACAGCCAAGGCATTTATCCTTTAGAAATGCTGAGGTATCCCTAAGCAAATAATCAGCCAGAAAAAGTAAACATTCGTTTTCCTGCCATTCTGGGGTGTGATCCTGATTTCTTCAGTTCAGCATATTTATGAGCTGCCTTGCCCTCTTTCCTGCATTCTCCCAATTCTTCCATCTTTGCAGGATGCTGTTCTTTCACACATGTTGTTCTTGCTTAATAAAGTAATAACTGACATAATCTGCCTTCTCTACAGAGTAATTATGTTGCCTGTTGTAATTGATTTTGTTGCTAAGGTCTGAGAATCTGCTAACGTGCCACTGTGGGAGTGGTGGGAAGGTCGTAGGGAAAAGCGTGTTCTTATAATTTTCCCATAAACCAGATGTTTTCTTTAACTTTTACATCTTCAAAATATTTTCTCTTGAGAAAAAAAAAACAAGGATTAGAATGAGTGTAAGACACCAACTCTTATTTTCTCAGCATACCACAAGCACATATAAGAGAGTGTAAAGAATTTATTCTGTGGGCGCCTGTGTATCTGCTAATCATTTGATAAGCTACACGTATAATCAAGTAAAACCTGTTTTGTAAGTAAACTATATTGTTCCAATTTCCCAATGATTATGTTTCAATTACCATTGAAAACAATAAAACATTACCAAGGAAAGCATTACCACTGTAACATTATCCTGAATTTAGCAGGGTAAAACAATTTTTATTATCTCACAGATTTTATGGATCAAGAATCTGGAAAAGACTCAGCCAGGGCTGGCACCTGGGTTCAGCAGTTGTTACTCAGAATATGTATATATGGCCTCCCTAGCAGGGCGGTTTCAGAGTTGTTAGATCTTCAGAGTGGTGGTGTCTCTCAGAGTGAGTATCCAAAGAAAATCAAGAGAATGTTGTGTGACCTTTATAGCTAGCTTCAGAAGTCATGTAACCTCATTTCTGCCATTCTCGGTTGCAGTGGTTCTCAACGAGGGGCAATTTTATTTCCCCATCTTCCCCCTTTGGGGTGCATGGAACCACCCTCAAGAATGTTTGGCAGTATCTGAATACATTTTTAGTTTGTACAACTGAAGGTGGTGGGAACTACTGGCATTTAGTAAGTCGAGCTCAATGATGCTGTTAAGTATTCTATAAAGCACAACAAGAATTTTGTAGCCCAGTATGTCAATAGTGCTGAGGTTGAAAAACCCTGCTCCATTGGTTGGGGTAGTCATCGCCTGCCAGATTTAAGGGGAGGAAACATGGATTTTAATTCTGAAGGGAAAAGAGTCAAAAAAAAAAATGATGAACACTTAAAAGCTGCCACGAAGTCCTGAATTTAACTTTTATCAAATTCAAACACCAAGTCTTCTATTAATTCAATTCCTAGGGGATATGATTAATTTTTTTTTAATTTTTGATTTTTGTGGGTAGGTGTATATATTTGTGAGGTATCTGAGATGATTTGATACAGGCATGGAATGTGAAATAAGCACATCATGGACAATGGGGTATCCAACCCCTCAAGCACTTATCCTTTGACTTACAAACAATCCAATTACACTCTTTAAGTTATTTTAAAAAGTTATTGACTATTGTGCTATCAAAGATTAGGTCTCTTCATTCTTTCTAACTATTTTTTGTACCTTTTAAAATTGAGGTTCAAAAGGAAGCTGTAATGGTTTCAAAACAATTGAGATCAGGGATCTCTAAATGGGGCTTTGAGGCACCGGGAAACATACCCTTACCCTAACCTGCACATGGGACTCTGAGAATGTAAATGCTTAGGTCAAGTTACCAACTAAACAACAAAGGCTAAGCCCAGATATCAGTTCTATAATTTGAGGTGCCCCCACCATTATTTTCTCTTGATCATCAAGTTTCTTACTGTTTTACTCATTTCAATATTGTCCAGCTGTAGATGAATTCTATTTTTAGAAGTTAGTGTGGTTACATTTAAACCTAATTTTCTGGAGAGGATGTGGAGAAATAGGAACACTTTTACACTGTTGGTGGGACTGTAAACTAGTTCAACCATTGTGGAAGTCAGTGTGGCGATTCCTCAGGGATCTAGAACTAGAAATACCATTTGACCCAGCCATCCCATTACTGGGTATATACCCAAAGGACTATAAGTCATGCTGCTATAAAGACACATGCACACGTATGTTTATTGCGGCACTATTCACAATAGCAAAGACTTGGAACCAACCCAAATGTCCAACAACAATAGACTGGATTAAGAAAATGTGGCACATATACACCATGGAATACTATGCAGCCATAAAAAATGATGAGTTCATGTCCTTTGTAGGGACATGGATGAAACTGGAAAACGTCATTCTCAGCAAACTATCGCAAGGACAAAAAACCAAACACCGCATGTGGGAAGTGAACAATGAGAACACATGGACACAGGAAGGGGAACATCACACTCCGGGGAGTGTTGTGGGGTGGGGGGAGGGGGGAGGGACAGCATTAGGAGATATACCAAATGCTAAATGACGAGTTAATGGGTGCAGCAAACCAACATGGCACATGGATACATATGTAACAAACCTGCACATTGTGCACATGTACCCTAAAACCAGAAGTATAATAATAAAAAATAAATTAAACCTAATTTTCAAACGGACTTGCTTGAGATCCAAAGCACATTTTTAAGCATCAGAGCTCTAGGAGCAGAAAATACCATCCCTGGGATGACAGGAAGGATGCCCTGTGCCTGGAGGAGGTCTCTCTCCAGGATTCAGCAAACCATGGAGTTGTGGGAAGTGTGTTCTCTCTGTCATGAGAGAGAAAGGAGTGGCTGGCTCAGCAAGATTAGAACCTCTCTCTGGATGGTTCCTCAGAACCAGAAGAACTGTGTGGAGTGGCAGCAACTGGAGGAAGCAGAATGTCCCTGAGCGAGCTGACTGGTTTTACTTAATGGAAAACAGAATGTTAAAGTAGCTAATAACACTAACTGCTTTCTTTTTAGTTGTTCTCATTTATTCTTTTCTAAAAATCTGGATTTCCTTTCCTTTATTTGTTCTAACAGTCTCCTACTGTTCTCAAATACAACGTCTATTTTCTCCTTATCGCATGTCTTCAGTTGATGAAAGAGGGTAATACCCTGGCTTCATGCTCATATTTATCAAGCATTTCTGGAGCAGCTCCTACATTCCAAACTCTGAATTGAGTGTTGAAAGGTGTGACAGGGAACAAAACAGACCCAAACTTGATGGCAGAACCCATGGAATAGGCTGCCCCACAAGGTCTGGTGGAAGATATGCTCCACTGAACAGACAAAAATACACAACTATATGACTTACAAATGAGCAAACAACCCATCCATGCTTGGAGAGTCCAGAAGCTTTCCTGGAGTTGGTGACATCGAAGTGGAGAGTGACGGTGAGATGAAAATGGCATGAAGCAAACAAGGGAAGGGTTTTCCAAGCCAAGAAAGCAGAGTGAACGAAGTCAGGTTCAACCATGTTGGCTTTTTTGTTTATTATTGTCTACCTGCTTGTGTATGGCTTTAAGATGGTAGACACAAATTCTTAAATCTTTGTACAAAAGGGGCCAGGAAGTTGGAATGAGCCATTGGGTATTAGCTGTGTAAATCTCTATTTTTCCTCCTGCATGCGGCCACATGCTACTTCAATGTTATGTTCTTTTCTCATTTTTTTGCACTATTTACACACAGAAAAAAACTATTTTGGCCAACAATGTTTATTTAAGATCAATTTGATACTCACTGATGCTCTAATATGTGCCTTTAACAAAAGCCTCCTGAAGCAAAACTCACGCAGTAAACCGTCTTTGTTATCTATCACTTCTAGATCCAAGAAGTGTCATCAATGCATCAAAGCCAGGAAGCAGATAGAAAATCGGGGTTAGAAGTCCAAGGTCAAGACCGTGACAGGTCAAGTTCAGGAGAGGTGGAGGGGTCAGAGAGCAGGAGCATAATTAGAGCATAATTGAAACCCAAGGTGACCTCTGCCTTAAACAGGATTTGAGGACAGCCCCTGTAACTGGATTCAGGGGTCTACATAACTGTAAGTTTATGAGAAACCTCATAGAGTGAACCTTGGGAATACAGGAACCCCAACATATATTCACTCATGTGTGCACCCCCCAAAAAGCACAAGAATATTTACAAGGAACACTATAAAATCCCCATATGGGAAACAGTAGAATGGATAAATCGTGGCTTTTTTTACACAGTGAAATACAATTCTGCAATGTGAATAGACTTACAACACATTTGAAAATGATATTGAATCTTACAAATATAATGATATGGAGAGGGAACCACACATAAAAGGCACATATTTTATGGTCTCATTTTTACGAAGTTTAAGAACAAGCAAAAATAATTTAGGGTATTAGAAGTTCTGACAGCTGTTACCCTTGTACTGGGCAAATGGGTAGTGTCTGGAGGGAACACAGGAGTGGCAGGGATTCTGGGGTGCGAATAATATGGTTTTTGATCTGGGTGCTGTTTATAACTGTATGTTCAATTTGTGGAAATGCAATAAGCAATACACTTAATTTTGTACTTTTGTATATAATGCTATACTTTAGTTTAGATTTGGGGAGAAAATAGGAATTAGATAGACCTCTGGGATGATTGGGGATGTTGAAAAATACACTTTGAAATTTTTTTGAAAAATACTGACCTAAAAATTCATCAAACTGTGTTCAGCATCTTTAAATGATTGCAAAGAAAATTTGGGTAGCCGGTTGAGAAGAATCAGGACTCTGAGCTTTTGTTAGCTGAGCTTTATTTTTAGAGCCTACATGCCCACTCATGTTTTTCAGGGGATAAGTCCTTCTTGCTTGCTACAACTACTTACTAGTCACCATCAATTGGCTTATCGTTTGCATCTCACATAGATAACTTTTTTTTCCCTGAGGAATGGTTCATCATACCTGTGGATAGCAACAAATCATATATGAACAAATTTTAGTTTATGTTAATTGTAAGAGATGGTTTTACTGGATTTTGTGAAATAAACCAGTATCTGGGTTTAACTAACTACTTATATAAACATTTCATCATCTAGGTACATATCTGTCCCTCTCCTAACATTTATTGAAAATGTTTAAATTCCCTGTTAATGAGCACTGAGTTTTAATTTGTGCTCAAGATCACTTTGTCTAATAACATTTACCTTAGAGGGATATTACTGGTGTAATCAATTAAATATTTTCTAAATAACGGGAATTACAAGCACAAACATCTACTGGGCAAGATGGGTGAAGAGAAAAGGCAGTAGTGAGAAACAAGTGTAAGCCAGTTAATTCAGTTTCAGCCAGTTGTAAGTTTTCAGTGTTTAGATTTAAAACCAAAAAATCCAAAACTGAATTACCTAATTTTCTGATTAAATTTAGAAAATTAAAATTGTCAATGAACTTAGAAATTTTTAAACTTTGTATAAGCCAAACAAACCATATCTACAGGCAGGATTCAGTTCACACATTGTCAGTCTGAGCCTTCCACAAGCGTGATTTTAATCACTCTTCACAAATGTCCTATGAGGCAGGCATTGTACAGAGATGGAAACCGGGGCGCATAGAAAGTGTAGTGTATTGGTCACATTCACACAGCTCAGAAGAGCCAAGCCAGAGTAAAATCCAAGTTTAATTATCAAAATTACTATTCATTTCCCCAATGAGAAAAAGCCTCATTGCATATCACTATACTGGGATTAACAATCAAATTATGGTTTTTTACTTACAGGTACGATGGGAAAAAAGATGGAGGAAATATTTGCATTATTTGCTAAGGAATTTTTTCTTTTGGAAATTGGCTTAAAATTCTATACTACAGAGAGCATATACCACTCAGTATCGGATTCATCTTTCTTTTTCTGGCAATAATATTCATTATAAAGACATAAGAAATAAACCAATCACCTTATCTTAGACTATCCAAAGACTACAAAGGGACTTGTCTTAAAATTACATCTGTGGATGGCAACAACTCATACATGTCCAAATTTTAGTTTATGTTAATTGTAAGAGTTGGTTTTACTGGATTTTGTGAAATAAACCAGTATTTGGGTTTAACTGTCTAACTACTTATATAAACATTTCATCATCTAGGTACATATCTGTGTCTCTCCTATCGTTTATTAAAAATGTTTAAATTCCCTGTTAATGTCATCTAATGGAGCGGATCTATGGAGGGTGAGGATTCCACCTTTTTGGTTTTGATTGCAGCAAGCTTTTCAAATGTTTGTCTTCAGTATATTTTTCCAGATAATTAATTAATTCAATTTCAGTGAGACCATCCATGCTTATATCTATTTTATTGTAATCCTTTCTTTTTTTTGACAAACGAATGAAAAAAACTTATTAGGAGAACAAAAACATAGAATTGCTAGGAACTGTTCATGTATGTCCCAAACTGATATTAAAATAGATTTTGGCTTTGAAAAAAAGTAAAACTCTTTGTAAATACAAATAAATACAAGTAAGCAGAGTTGATGGATTACATGTGAGAAGAAAAGATGGTCAATTTATTTAAAAATTATTTTTTAAGTTTTTATTTTTTTTCTAAATGGAAAGGAGTAAGCCACACCTGGGGTGTTTCACCTTCTGTATTGCAGAACCAGGACTAGGCTTTGATTGCCTCTAAATAACATGAGGGTTTGTTTTGTTTTGTTTAAAATGAAATGCTTATTTGTGGCTGTAAATGCTTCAGTTATAACTTTGCATTTGTTAGGCTATTTGGTTAACACATATAAAAAAGCAGGATTAATATCATTATCCAGATGTTCAGTATACAGTAAATTGCATGGAATTGTGTTGACTGCGAATTCATTTTCAAATCTTACTAGCCAGTGAAATGTTGTTTAGTCCTTCCTTTTGGTTTACTTCTTATTCTGTTCAACTTTTCATAAGTACTTTCATAAAGACCTTGCCGCATACACTATTCCAAGATGATGCCTCAGGCCTTGACATCAAACCAAGAATGTTAATTGTTCCTTTCAAACTGCTTACTGCATGTATTGGCTTAGACTTGAGCATAAACATACTTATTAAGAGTATGGCTTCAGCTTTTATTCTAGACATTATATAGTTTCATGGAATATCAGGCACTTAAAAGAGAAAAAAATAAGCACATCATGGAGAATGGGGTATCCATCCCCTCAAGCATTTATCCTTTGAGTTACAAATAATCCACTTACATCCTTTAAGTTATTTAAAAATATGCAATTAAGTTATTATTGATGATAACTTATAGCATGATATTATAGTCACCATATCATGCTATCAAATAGTATGTCTTATTCATTCTTTCTATTTTTTTGGTGCCCATTAACCATCCCCATCTCCCCCTCAACCCCCAGCTACCCATCCCAGCCTCTGGTTACCATTCTTCTACTCTCTGTCTCCACGAGTTCAATTGTTTTAAATTTTAGCTCCCACAAATAAGTGAGAACGTGCAAAGTTTATCTTTCTGTGCCTGCCTTATTTCACCTAACATAATGATCTTCAGTTCTATCCATGTTGTTCCAAATGACAGGATCCCATTCTTTTTATGGATGTGTACCACATTTTCTTTACCCATTCATCCGTTGACGGACACTTAGGTTGCTTCCAAATCTTGATTATTGTAAATAGTGCTGTGCTTGTGGGGTATCACTCAAGAAATCTTTGCCCAGAACAATGTCCTGGAGATTTTTCCCCAAAGTTTTCTTGTAGTGGTTTCATAGATTGAAGACTTAGATTAAGTCTTCAGTTCATTTTGATTTTATTTTTTTATATGGTGAGAGATAGGGTCTAGTTTCATTATTCTGCATATGGCTATCCAGTTTTCCCAGCACCATTTATTGAAAAGGCTATCTTTCCCTCAGTGTATGTTCTTGGCAACCTTGTGGAAAATGAGTTCACTATAGATATATGAATTTGTTTCTGGGTTCTCTATTCTGTCCCATTGGTCAATGTGTCTGTTTTTATGCCAGCAACATGATGTTTTGGTTACTATACTTCTGTAGTATAACTTGAAGTCAGGTAATGCGATTCCTCCAGTTTTATTCTTTCTCCTCAGGATAGCTTTGGCTATTCTGGGTCTTTTTTGGTTCCATACAAATTTTAGGATAGTTATTTCTATTTCTGTGAAGAATGTCATTGGTATTTTCATAGAGATTGCACCGAATCTGTAGATTGCTTTCGGTAGTATGGACATTTTAGCAGTATTCATTCTTTCAATTCATAAACATGGAATATTTTTCTTTTTTTTTTCTGTGTCCTCTTCAATTTCTTTCATCAATGTTTTATAGTTGCCATTGTAGAGATTTTTCACTTCTTTGGTTAAGTTAATTCCTAGGTATTTTATTTTATTTGTAACTATCATAAATGGGATTACTGTTCAGATTCTTTGCTGTTGGCATGTAGAAATGCTATTGATTTTGTATGTTATTTTGTATTCTATAACTTTTGAACTTATGAGTTCTAATAGTTTTCTTGTGGAGTCTGTATTTTCAAAATATAAGATCATAGATCATATCATCTGCAAACAAAGATAATTTGAGTTCTTCCTTTCAAATTTGAATATTTTTTATTTCTTTATCTCACCTGATGGCTCTAGCTAGGACTTCCAATACCGTGTTAAATAACAGTGGTGATAGTGAGAATCCCTGTCATACTCCAGATCTTAGAGGAAAGGCTTTCAGTTTTTTCCCATTAGTATGATACCAGCTATGGGTTTGTCATATATGGCTTTTATCATGTTGAGGTACGTTCCTTCTATCCCCAGTTTTTTAAAGGTTTTTACCATGAAGGGATGCTGAATTTTATCAAATGTTTTTTCGGTATCAACTGAAATGATCATATGTTTTTTGCCCTCCATTCTGGTGATACGATGTATCACATTGATTGATTTGTGTATGTTGAACCATTCATGCATCCCTGGATTAATCTCACTTGCCCATGGTGAATGATCTTTTTAATGTGCTGTTGAAGTCAGTTTGCTAGTATTTGTTGAGGACTTTTGCATTAATATTAATCAGTGATATTGGCCTGTAGTTTTCTCCTTTTTTGATGTGTCTTTGTCACATTTTGGTATCAGGGTAATGTAGCCTTATAGAATGAGGTTGGAAGTATTCCGTCCTCCTCTATTTTTTGAAATAGTTTGAGTAGGATTGGTATTATTTCTTCTTTAAATGTTTAGTAGAATTCAGCAGAGAAGCCATAGGGTCCTGGGCTTTTCTTTACTGGGAGACTTTTTATGACGGCTTCAATCTCGTTACTTGTTATTGGTCTGTTCAGGGTTTCAATTTCTTCATGGTTCAATCTTGGTAGGTTTTATATGTCTAGGAATTTATCATTTTTTTCTAGATTTTTCAATGTATTGGCTTAAAGTAGCCACTAATAATCCTTTGAATTTCTTTGGTATCAATTGTAATTTTTCTTTTTTCATCTCTAATTTTATTTATTTGAGTCTTCTCCCTTTTTTTCTTAGTTACTCAGGCTAGAAGTTTGTCAATTTTGTTTATCTTTTTTAAAAAAACTTTCTGTTTTGTTGATATTTTATATTGTTTTCTTCATTTCAATTTCATTTGTCTTTATTATTTCTGTGATGTTTATTATTTCTTTTCTTCTACTAATTTGGGGTTTGGTTTGCTCTTACTTTTCTAATTCTTTAAGATGCATCATTAGGTTATTTATTTGAAGTTTTTCTTCTTTTTTGACATGGTTGCTTATAATTATAAACTTCCCTCTTAGTACTGCTTTTGCTGTATTCCACAGGTTTTGGAATGTTGTGTTTTCACTATCATTTGTTTCAAAAAACTTTTCAATTTCCTTCTTAATTTCTTCATTGACCTACTCATCATTCAGGAATATAATGTTTAATTTCCATATGTTTGTAGTATAGTTTCCAAATTTCCCTTTGTTATTAATATCTAGTTTTATCCCATTGTGATCAGAGAAGATATTTGAAATTATTTTAATTTTTTTAATGTTTTAAGACTTTTTGGTGACTTAACATATAGTCTATCAGTGAGAATGGTCCATGTGCTGAGGAGAACAATGTATATTCTGCAGCTCCTGGATGAAACGTTCTGTAAATATCTGTTTAGGTCCATTTGGTCTAAAGTGCAGATTAAATCCAATGTTTCTTTGTTGATTTGCTGTCTGAGAGATCTGTCCAATGCTGAAAATGGGTTGTTGAAGTTTCCAGCTATTATTTTACTGGAGCCTATGTCTCTCTTTAGATCTAATAATATTTGCTTTATATATGTGAGTGCTCCAGTATTGGGTGCATATATATTCACAATTGTTATATTCTCTTGCTGAATGGACTGTTTTATCATTATATAATTATCTTCTTTGTCTCAACTTATAGTTTTGTCTTAAAATCTATTTTGTCTGATATAAGTGTCATTTCTCCTACTCTTTTTTGATTTCCATTGGCATGTAATATCTTTTTCCATCCCTTTATTGTCAGTCTTTGTGTGTCTCTATAGGGTAATTGTGTTTCTTGTAGAGAACAGATCAGTGGGTTTTGTTTTTTAACCCACTCAGCCACTCTATGTCTTTTTATTGAAGAGTTTATTCCATTTACATTCAATGTTGTTATTGATAAACAATGACTTACTCTTGCCAATTTTTTCATTTGTTTTCTGGTTGTTTTCTAGTCTTTTCTTCTTTCTTTCCTTCCTGTCTTCCTTTAAGTGGAGATTATTTTCTCTGGTAGTATGTTTTAATGTATTGCTTTATATTTTTGTGTATCTTTTGTATTTTATTTGAGGTTATCATGAGGCTTGTGAATACTATCTTATAATTCATTATTTTAAACTTATAATGACAACACTGATTGTATATACAAACAAGGAAGCAAAAGAAAACTAATAAAAACCCGACATTTTAACTGTTCCCCACTTTTAACTTTTTATTGTTTCTATTTGTATTTTAGTATACTATCTCTGCCTAAAAACTTGCTGTAGTTATTTTTGATTGGTTCATTTTTTAGTCTTTTTATTTAAGAACAGTTTATATGTCATACTTACAGTGTGATAATATTCTATGTTTTTCTGTGTACTTACTATTACTAGTAAATTTTGTACATTCAGATGATTTCTTATTACTCTTTAACATACTTTTCTTTCTGATCGAAGAGCTCCCTTTAGTATTTCTTTTTTTATGTGTTACCAAATTTTACTTTAGCTTCAGGGATACGTGTGCAGGTTGAACAGGTTTGTTACCTAGGTAAACATGTGTCATGGTGGTTTGTTACACAGATCATCCCATCATCCAGGTATTAAGTTGAGCATTTACTAGCTATTCTTCCTAATCCTTTCTCTCTTCCCACCCCTCACCCTCCGACAGGATCCAGTGTGTGTTGTCCACCCCTTCATGTGTTCATGTGTTCTCATCATTTAGCTCCCACTAGTAAGTGAGAACATATGGTATTTGGTTTTCTGTTCCCGTGTTAGCTTGCTAAGGATAATGACCTCCAGCTTCATTCATGTCTTTGTAAAGAACATGTTCTTTTTCCTATTTATGGCTGCATAGTATTCAGTGGTGTATATGTAGCACATTTTCTTTATCCAGTGCATCACTGATGGGCATTTAGGTTGATTCCATGTCTTTGCTATTGCGAATACTGCAGCAATAAACATTCACGTGTGTGTGTCTTTATGGTAGAATGCTTTGTATTCCTCTGGGTATACATTCAGTAATGGGATTCCTGGATCTAATGGTATTTCTGCCTCTAGGTCTTTGAGGAATTTCCATCTTGCCTTCCACAATGATTGAACTAATTTACACTCCCATCCACAGGGTAAAAGTATTATTTCTTTTTCTCCATAACTTCAACAGTATCTGTTGTTTTTTGACTTTTTTAATAATTGCCATTCTGACTGGTGTGAGATGGCATCTCACTGTGGTTTTGATTTGCATTTCTCTAATAATCAGTGATGTTGAGCTTTTTTTCATACGGTTTCTGGCTGCATGTATGTCTTCTGTATTAGCCTGTTTTCATGCTGCTGATAAAGACATATGCGAGATTGGGCAAAAATATAGGTTTAATGAACTTACAGCTCCATGTGGCTGAGGAGGCCTCACAGTCATGGCAGAAAGCGAAAGGCACTTCTTACATGTCGGCAGCCAAAGAGAGAGAGATTGTACAGGGGAACTCTTTTTTTTTTTTTTTTTTTTTTCCAACCAGGCTGGAGTGCAGTGGCATGATTTTGGCTCACTGCAAACTCTGCCTCTCAGGTTCAAGCAATTCTCTGCCTCAGCTGCCCAAGTAACTGGGATTATAGGTGCCTGCCACCACACCCAACTAATTTTTGTATTTTTAGTAGAGACGGGGTTTCACCATCTTGGCCAGGCTGGTCTTGAACTCCTGACCTCTTCATCCACTGGCTTCAACCTCCCAAAGTGCTGGGATTACAGGCATGAACCACTGCGTGTGGCCAGAACTCTTCTTTTTAAAACTATCAGATTTCATGAGGCTTATTCACTATCACGAGAACAGCACGATAAAGAGCTACCCCCATGATTCAATTACCTCCCACTGGGTCCCTCCCACAACATGTGGGAATTCAAGATCAGATTTGGATGGGGACACAGCCAAGCCATATCATTCCACCTCCTGGCCCCTCCCAAATCTCATGTCCTCACATTTCAAAACCAATCATGCCTTCCCAACAGTCTCCCAAAGTCTTAACCCATTTCAGCATTAAGTCAAAAGTCCACAGTCCAACACCTCATCTGAGACAAGGCAAGTCCCTTCCACCTATAAGCCTGTAAAATCTAAAGCAAGTTAGTTACTGCCTAGACAGAATGGGGCTATAGGCATTGGGCAAATACAGCTGTTCCAAATGTGAGAAAGTGGCCAAAACAAAGGAGCTACAGGCCCCATGCAAGTTCAAAACTCAGCAGCACAGTCAGATCTTAAAGGTCCAAAATGATCTCCTTTGACTCCATGTCTCACATCCAGGTCATGCTGATGCAAGAGTTTGGTTTCCATGGTCTTGGGCAGCTCCATCCCTGTGGCTTTGCAGGGCACAGCCTCCCTCCCAGGCTGGAGGTGGGGCCTGGTGGGAAGTGTTTGCATCATGGGGCAGATCCTTCATGGCTTGGTGTTGTCTTCAGGATAGTGAGTTTTCATGAGATCTGGTCATTTAAAAGTGTGTAGCACCTCCCTGCCCCACTGTTTCTTGTGCCTCCTTTTGCCATGTAACATGCCTACTACAAGGTGGAAACCCTTCAACTTCCACCTTGATTGTAAGCTTCCTGATGCTTTCTTAGAAGTGGAGCAGATGCCAGGACCATGCTTCCTGTAAAGCCTGCAGAACTGTGAGCCAGTTGAACCTTGTTTCTTTATAAATTACCTAATCTCACAAATTTCTTTATAACAATGAAAAACTAGCCTAGTACAGTGGTTTTGGATATGACCTGGGAGAATTTTCAGGATTACCAGGCAGAGACTCTTGTTCTCTTCCTTTACTTTCTCCCAAACAGTCTCTCTCTGTGCTGAGCCACCTGGGTCTGGGGGTAGGGGGACACAAGCATCCCTGTGGAAACCAGCACTGGGTCTGACCTGAAGCCAGCATGGCACTGGGTCTCACCCAAGGCCCACTGTAACCACTACCTGGCTACAGATTATGTTTCCTCAAGGTCCTAGTGCTCCAGAGTAAGCAGGTGGTGAAGCCAGCCAGGATCCTGCCCTTTCCTTCTGGTTGGCAAATTCCCTTGGGCCCCAGGAAGTTCCAGAGGCGCCATCTTGAAGCCAGAGATTGGAGTCAAATACCTCAGAAATCTACCAGGTGCTCTAGTCTATTGCAGCTAAGCTAGCACTCAAGCCATATGACCAAGTCCTTCCCACTCCTTCCTCTCTTTTCCATAGGCAGAAGAGCCTCTACCCATGGCCACCACAACCACAGACCCATGGGAGGCACAGACAGGCTACCACTGAGGCTCACATAAGGCCCAAGGGCTCTTTAGTCAGATTGTTGTGAATGCTGGTAGGCCTGGGACTCATCCTTCAGGGCAGTGGACTCCCCTCTGTCCCAAGACAGATGCAGAAATGCCATTCATGGGCTGAAGCGTGGAATCAGGGACTAAGAGAGCCTACTTGGTTCTCTACTCACCTGTGGCCGAGTTGGTACCTAAGGTACAAGACAAAGTCCCATTTCTTTCCCCTCAGCTTTTCTTAAGTAGGAGTCTCTCATAATAGCCACCAAAGCTGAGAATGTACTGAGTCTCATCTGAAGCCAGCATGTCTCAGAGGGCTCAGTATGCCCAAAGCCTAAGGCATACTACCTGGGTATTGCTACTGGTTATTCAGGGCCCAGGGTCTCTTTAGTCAGCAAGTGATAAATCCTGCCAGGACTGGGTTCTTCCCTTCAAGGCAGAAGGTTCCCTTCTGGCCCAGGGTGTGTCTACATATGCCATCCAGTAGCTCTGGCCTGGAACAGGGGCTTTATGACTGCCCAGTACCTTATCCTACTGTGGCTGAGCTGGTATCCAAGGTGCAAGACAAAGTCTTCTTTACTCCCTCCTCCCTCCTCATCTCAAGCAGAAGGAAGGAGTCACTTTTGTTGCTGTGAGCTGCAATGCCCAGGTTTGGGGGAGGAGTTATGCAAACAATTCCTTAGCCATCGCAGCTGGTGTGTCACTAGGTCATGTTTCCCCCAGGTCCACTGGCTCTGAGCCTAGCACAGCACTAGTACTTGCCTAGGAATTGCAGTCCTTGTGGCCTAGACAGCCATTCAGATTAATTTAGAAACCCAGAGCACTTTAGCCCATCGTAGCAAGGCTTGCCAAAACTCAAGTTCCAAATGCTAGGATGGGCAAGTCCCCTCTGGCTAGGGCTGGCTTAAATGCTCCTTCTATGGGCTGGCATCAGTGGACTTCTACCTGGTTTTGCTTTCCTCTGTAATAGAACAGCACTGAGTTTTATGCAGGGCCCCACAGTTGCTGCACTCTCCCTCCCACAAGCACTCAGATTCTCTACACCACATGGCTGCTGCTAGAGAGGTGGGGCAGTGTGGAGGGAAGGGGGAAGGGTGGCATTGGTGACTGAAGACTGTCTTTGGTACCCTCTTCAGTACCTCTTTCAGAGATAAGAAGTTAAAACCAGGTACTGTGATTGCTTATCTTATTTTTTATTCTTATGAAGGTGCTTTTATTCCTACACAGGAATGATTGGTGAAAGCTTCTATTCTGCCACCTTGCTCCATCCTCTAATCTCTAAGTTTTTGGTGTATAGCATGCCTCTGTCAATATCACACCCTAGATGCCTCACTTTCTTTACCCTAGTCCAATCCTCATGTTGATTAACATACACAGATATTCTGATGTTAAATTTTCTTCCCATTCCTTGAATAAGCTCTATTTGATCATGATGCATTTTATTTTATTCATTTTTTAAAAACTATTATACTTAAAGTTCTGGGATATATGCGCAAAACATGCAGGTTTGTTACATAGGTATACATGTGCCGTGTTGGTTTGCTGCACCCATCAACTTGACATTTACATTAGGTATTTCTCCTAATGCTATCCCTCCCCCAGTCCCCCATCCCCAAAAGTCCCGAGTGTGTGATGCTCCCCTCCCTGTGTCCATGTGTTCACATTGTCCAACTCCCACTTATGAGTAAGAACATGCAGTGTTTGGTTTTCCTTTCTTTGTGGTACTTTGCTGAGAATGATGGTTTCCAGTTTCATCCATATCCCTGCAAAGGACATGAACCCATCCTTTTTTATGGCTGCATAGTATTCCATGGTGTATATGTGCCACATTTTCTTTATCCAGTCTATCATTGATGGGCATTTGGGTTGGGTCCAAGACTTTGCTATTGTGAACAGTGTTGCAATAAACATACGTGTGCATGTGTCTTTATAGTAGAATGATTTATAATCCTTTGGGTATATACCCAGTAATGGGATTGCTGGGTCAAATGGTATTTCTAGTTCTAGATCCTTGAGGAATCGCCACACTGTCTTTCACAATGGTTGAACTAATTTACATCCCCACCAACAGTGTAAAAGCATTCTTATTTTTCCACATCCTCTCCAGCATCTGTTATTTCCTGACTTTTTAATGATCACCATTCTAACTGGCATGAGATGGTATCTCATTGTGGTTTTGATTTGCATTTCTCTAATGACGAGTGATGACGAACATTTTTTCATAAGTTTGTTGGCTGCATAAATGTCTTCTTTTAAGAAGTGTCTGTTCATATTCTTGGCCCATTTTTTGATGGGGGGTTGTTTGTTTTTTCCTTTTTCTTTTTGTAAATTTGTTTAAGTTCTTTGTAGATTCTGGATATTAGCACTTTGTCAGATGGATAGATTGCAAAATTTTCCCCCAATCTGTAGGTTGCCTGTTCACTCTGCTGATAGTTTCTTTTGCTGTGCAGAAGCTCTTTAGTTTAATTAGATCCCATTTGTCTATTTTGGCTTTTGTTGCCATTGCTTTTGGTGTTTTAGTCATGAAGTCTTTGCCCATGCCTATGTCCTGAATGGTATTTCCTAGGTTTTCTTCTAGAGTTTTTTATGGTTTTAGGTCTCACATTTAAGTCTTTCATCCATCTTGAGTTAATTTTTGTATAAGGTGTAAGGAAGGGATCCAGTTTCAGCTTTCTGCATGCGGTTAGCCAGTTTCCCCAGCATCATTTATTAGATAGGGAATCCTTTCCCCATTGCTTGCTTTTGTCAGGTTTGTCAAAGATCAGAGGGTTGTAGATGTGTGGTGCTATTTCTGAGGACTCTGTTCTGTTCCATTGGTCTATATATCTATTTTGGCACAAGTACCATGCTGTTTTCATTACTGTAGCCTTGTAGTATAGTTTGAAGTCAGGTAGCATGAGGCTTCCAGCTTTGTTCTTTTTGCTTAGGATTGTCTTGGCTATGCAGGCTCTTTTTTGCTTCCATATGAAATTAAAATAGTTTTTTCCAATTCTGTGAAGAAAGTCAATGGTAGCTTGATGGGAATAGCATTGAATCTATAAATTACTTTGGGCAGTATGGCCATTTTCATGTTGATTGTTTCTATCCAAGAGCATGGAATGTTCTTCCATTTGTTTGTGTCCTCTTTTATTTCATTGAGCAGTGGTTTGTAGTTCTCCTTGAAGAGATCCTTCACATCCCTTGTAAGTTGTATTCCTAGGTATTTTATTCTCTTTGTAGCAATTGTGAATGTGAGTTCACTCATGATTTGGCTCTCTGTTTGTCTGTTCTTGGTGTATAGGGATGCTTGCGATTTTTGCACATTGATTTTATATCCTGAGACTTTGCTAAAGTTGCTTATCAGCTTAAGGAGATTTTCGGCCGAGAAGATGGGGTTTTCTAAATGTACAGTCATGTCATCTGCAAACAGAGACAATTTGACTTCCTCTTTTCCTAATTGAATACCCTTTTTTCTTTCTCTTGCCTGATTGCCCTGGCCAGAACTTCCAATTCTGTGTTGAATAGGAGTGGTGACAGAGGGCATCCTTGTGCGGGTTTTCACAGGGAATGCTTCCAGTTTTTGCCCATTCAGTATGATATTGGTTGTGGGTTTGTCATAAATAGCTCTTATTATTTTGAGATACATTCCAACAATACCTAATTTATTGAGAGTTTTTAGCATGAAGGGCTGTTGAATTTTATCGAAGGCCTTTTCTGCATCTACAGAGATAATCATGTGGTTTTTGTTGTTGGTTCTGTTTATGTGGTGGATTACATTTATTGATTTGCATATGTTGAATCAGCCTTGAATCCCAAGGAGGACGCCAACTTAATCATGGTGGATAAGCTTTTTGATCTGCTGCTTGATTTGGTTTGCCAGTATTTTATTGAGGATTTTCGCATGGATGTTCATCGGGGATATTGACCTAAAATTTTCCTTTTTTGTTGTGTCTCTGCCAGGCTTTGTTGTGTCTCTGCCAGTATCAGGATGATGCTGGCCTCATAAAATGAGTTAGGGAGGATTCCCTCTTTTTCTATTGATTGGAATAGTTTCAGAAGGAAGGGTACCAGCTCCTCTTTGTATCTCTGGTCAAATTTGGCTGTGAATCTGTCTGGTCCTGGACTTTTTTTTTTTTTTTGGTTGGGAGGCTATTAATTATTGCCTCAATTTCAGAACCTGTTATTGGTCTATTCAGGGATTCAACTTCTTCCTGGTTTAGTCTTGGGAGGGTGTACGTGTCCAGGAATTTATCCATTTCTTCTAGATCTTCTAGTTTATTTGCATGGAGGTGTTTATCATATTTTCCGGTGGTCATTTGTATTTCTGTGGGATCAGTGGTGATATCCCCTTTTTCATTTTTTATTGTGGCTATTTGATTCTTCTCTCTTTTCTTCTTTATTACTCTTGCTAGTGGTCTATTTTGTTGATCTTTTCAAAAACAGCTCCTGGATTCATTGATTTTTTGAAGGGTTTTTTTTGTGTCTCTATCTTCTTCAGTTCTGCTCTGATCTTAGTTATTTCTTGTCTTCTGCTAGCTTTTGAATTTGTTTGCTCCTTCTTCTCTAATTCTTTTAATTGTGATGTTATGGTGTCGATTTTAGACTTTCCTGCTTTCTCTTGTGGGCATTTCGTGCTATAAATTTCCCTCTACACACTGCTTTGAATGTGTCCCAGAGATTCTGGTACATTGTGTCTTTGTTCTCATTGGCTTCATGATGCATTTTAATACTCCATTAGATTCAGTTAATATTTTATTTATTCTTTCTGCATTTATTAGCAAAAATCAAGTGTGCTGATAATTTTCTTTCTTTTACAGTCTTCATCCAGTTTTGGAATTGTAGCTTCTTAAAAGGAGAAGGATAAGTTCCCTTGTATTCTTATTTTTTTGGCAATAATTTTTATGTTACAGGTAATAATCTGCTCCTCTAAATCTTTCTAGGTCTGAAGCATATTATGGAGAGGGGGGAAGTTTGAACAAGTCACTTTCATCTGGGCTTACATTTTGCCCTTATGCAAAAATGGAGATAATGAAATCTATCTTGTAGATTTTTGGAGAGCTTAAAAGTTAATTTTTAAAAAGGACATAGCACTGAACATGACCCAAAGAAGATGCTTAATTGATACAAAATTAACACCTTCTTGGGCTTCATTGACATTTTGGACTTATTCCCCTCCCCTTTCCCCTGATGTCTCTAGGCTTACATTATGGTGTTGGTCATTCTCTAAAATTTTCTTTTATTTTATCTCCATTATAATGCCTGTTGTTCTCTTTAATTTCAAGCACCATTTCATTCTAGAAATTGCTGGTTAATTACTTTATGTTGGAATGTGGTAAAATATTATGTTTGAAAAATCAACCAAAGTGATTTCCAACTAATATATTTCCTGTTACCCATGGCCCTTCTCCCCTTCAGGCAGATATTTAGAGAGCTCTAGAGTTATTGCTCCAAGGAAGGGTTTGAAATGCTGGAACAGAATAAACAAGTACAAATTACTTTTTTCTTTTAAAATTCTAGATTGTCAAGAGAAAAAAGTTATATGTATAAAATATACAGTAGAATTGGAAGATGGATCTAATGAGAATAACACTGAGGAAACATCATCCTTCAAAAACTAAAAGCTCCTTGATGAGGTGAGAGGATTGCATTAACAAAGGCTGAAGGGACAGTGTGGGCTACTGAGATATGGATTGGGTTGGGCTGGAACTTGCCCCTCTTCTGGGATCAGTTTGGGATATAGAGATATAGCATAAATCTCAGATAATTTGAGAGATTCCAGTGCAGGGGTAACCTATGCTTTCTTTCCCAGGTAGACACTAGGCATAAGGCAAGATGCCAGAGTATAAATGACTTTGAGGTGTGTTCAGTCAGGTGAGATGTAGACAGCCTCACTATTGCCCACTGCCCAGTGTGATATGGGAGTGGTAAAAATGTGCCTGCATCCGAGAAGAGCATGGAAAGGGCGAAGGGCTATAGTTGACCAAACCAAGTTTCCCAATCACAGTGAGATCCAGATTTGGAGAAAAATCCCCAAACCCAACAAGGGCCTGGGCTAAGTGGGAGAAAGCTGGACTCAAATGAGCCTAGCTGTTAGGTTAAAGACTGGTTTTTGGGGTGAACTCAGAAAGGACCTGCATAGATCAGCACCTAAAGATAGTGAGGAATGAGGACATCTCAGTAGGTGCCGGCATGGATAGCTGATGACCCAGCCTGCATACTTCCTTTAGTGCCTTACATTATTATGGAAGCCCACCAGAACTGATACACCACTCCAATGAATAGGCAACGGGAAGAAATGGATTGAGCTAAAATTCCCACCAACTGGCCAGATGAAGTGTTTATAATAAATTTTGTTTTATGTGGAAAAATTACATTATGCTTCTTGCACACCTGAGTTTGTGGAATGAAATTTCTACCCACTATATACCCATATTCCCAAATTTTAAAAATGCTTATCAGAGATGTGGCAGTGTGGTCCTTTGGGACATGCCTGCTAGTGGTTATGATCTCTGGCAAGTTATTCAAACTTTTCGCTTCAGTTTCCATATCTATAGATGGGAGTGTGGTCTTTATTGTGGCCACACAATAATGAAACGAAATAATATATTGCACAGTGCCTCACATCTAATTGGCATTCAAGCCTTATCATTTAGTTTCCTAACTCCAACTCCAGAGAGAAAATGTGAGAAAAATAGCTACAGAAATTTGAAAGAAAACAAAGAGCTTGGAGAAGGTGTTCTTTGGAAGATTATTAATGCTGTTACTGCTAATTATGAGACTGGGTGTGCATTTCCCAGGCAGGGACTGCAATCAGCAAACTTCTCAGTGTGATGCTCACTACAATTAGCAAGGCCAGGCCTGTTGATTTGCCATAACTCCAAATTCTTGTCAGCTTCTTTTAATCCCCCTTTGCAGCATCTCAGGCATCAGCTGCATAAGATCATGCCATTACTATCCCCTCCAGAGGATACCTACAGTATTTGTTATTCGTTTGAAGGAAAAGAGGAAATCTTGTAGATCTATCCTAGCAACAATAGGTATTTCCCACAATGTAACATCACAAATTAACTCCCATGTAAACAAGAACTGTTTTTGTGTGTTTACTCATTGAACGCTTCTAAAATTCTGAACAGAAAATTTGTGGGAAGTTGCCCTGTTTTCTTCAACTTACCGTATGGTATTAAAGATTAAATAATGTCTCTATAATTAAACGTCATGTAGTGTTTCCTCACCTTGTGCTCAAATTTTTACCATTTTAGATTAGAGATTTTTTTTCTTCTAAGTTTTAAATGGTATTCCAATGTCAACAGTTCTCTCTGGAAATGTGATAGAAAAACTATTTACACTTACCTGCCCAACACTTTATAGGAATTTGTGAGTGACAGTAGATTGTTCTAGAACTGCTTAGCAGTGTCTGAGGACTTAGCTCGTTCTCATTTATAAAAATAAGGGTGAAGCCAAGTCATCTCTGATTACAAGGAACACATATTATATAGTTTCTGGAATAGACTCAATTTCAAACATTCTATTCCTTTGTTCTCATAAGTAGATTCATTCCTTCCAGACCAAACGTTCAAAAAAGAATCTCAATTTACTTTAAAGATTATTGCTGATTAAGATTTCTATGATTCTGTTACAGACAAGAAAATGAAGTGTCCTGGAAGAGGAAATGCAGTAAATGTGTTGGGGATAAAAAGGTTAGAAAGCAAACAATTTCAGAAGGGAAGAAATGACCCCTAAAAAGGAAGCTGGGATGATAGCAAAGGCAATGTCAACTTCCTCACAATTTCACTTAGATTTTCCTGGCTACTCTGCAGAAGGCATGATAAGATAAATGCTTATTGATTTCAAGATCAAGGCAACAGGATCCTTTCTGTTTAATTATTTCCTTGTAAGTTAAAAACTAAATGCTTTGGCAAATGCTGTAAATACAAAGAGCAGGGGTATTCAGTGCCCTTAGAATCAATGGCAAGTTCAAGTTGTGTGTAACAAGGGATAACCATTATTCATCCATTCATTCTAACAAAGTCTATAAATGACTACCATGCATTAGGTGATGGGCTGGTCACTGAAACATCAGAGATAGGTAAAGCTCAGTCTCTGTTCTTAAGGACCTCAGGGTCTAGAAGAAGAAAAAGACATATAAGTAAGTACAATAGAAATATAAACAAGAACCAAAGGTAGCTCAGGGGAAGTGAGTAACTCTTAGAGGAAAATATTAAATAAAGGATAAAGGATTTCTGGATAAGAGGATGTTTGAACTGAATTCTGAAGATGAATAAAAGTCCTTCTGGAGAAATAAAAACACCATTTTGGCAGAAATAATGGTATACGTGAATACATTTAGAACAAAGCATGGAAACTATGTTTAGGATATTGTCATAAGCTTGGTATCTTTAGAGCATTTTGTGTAAGTGGTGAGGGGAGAAAATGGGAGGAGATAAAAAACATAGGGTTGGGTAGGTTATGAATGGATAGAAATGTCTCTTAAAGCATTTGAACTATACCAAAATGCCTAGGAGGAGAAAGTGAAGCATTCAAAGCACAGGAAACCAGGAATGGGTTTGCCAGCAGCATTGAGAATAAGTTGGAAGACAGAAATAAGTGAATTGTAGACACAGATACATATTTTTGAGTATCTAGAAATAGTGAGAAATAAAGAGAGTCTTGCCTAAGACAGTGGTAGTGGAAAGAAAACAGCAGCATAACTTCAGAGACAGTCAAGCAATATTCAATAGAATCTGATGATGACTAATGTGAGGTGTGAGAGAGACTTCAAGTTCTCTGGTCCATGGAGAAGGAAGCATGTTGAATCTGAAGGGCCAGTAGACATCTACATAGCAGGAAATAATCGAGAGGGACCGCTGGTTTACACTTACGTATTTGATGCCTGCCTCATAGTAGTCACTCCTAACCCCAAAGGTCTCAGAGTCTCAGTAATTTCCAAAGAAGGTGCATGTAATTAGAGAACACTGAGTTTTTTAATTACACTACTAGAGGAAGTGCAAGGTGTGACGAAAGCATAGAGAAGGGTTCTTAACAAAGACTTGGCATAAAGTGGCATGGAGAGAGGGCAGCAGGCCAGGCAGGTTAGAGAAAAAAAAAGTGTAAGCTGCCATCTAAAGATCTAGTAGAAATGAACCAGAAAAAAAGGAATACAGAAACTTTTCAAGCAGTGAAAGTCCCATGTGCCATGACCAGGAAGCGATAATAGGCATGGTGCACCTGAGAAATTGTGGAATGTTCCACCGCTGGAGTGTCAAGTCTAAAAGGAGAACAGTAAGAGCTGAGGCTGGGAAAGTTAGCTTTAGCATGATCATGGCACAAGCTATTTTATAGAACTTAAACTTTATCTAGTGGGCAAGAGAAAGCCACTTAAGGATTTTTAGCAGGGTAGTGATAAAATACAATCAGATTTGTATTTTAAAAACTCACTCCAGCTACTGTGTGGAAAATGAGATGTTAATTAAAATAGTGAGCCTCAATGTGATTTCCTAGGGCAAAGACCACAATTTGATTCAACCTGCTAATGTGCTATGGTCTTCAGGGTGCATTTAAAAAATTTATTCATTTAATTCTGAGTTAGTTGTGAACATTTAAAAATTGGGAACTCTCACATAAAATCAGGGTTACAGGCTTCTTTTGACAAAGTAGATCTGGCAAAGCTGGGTCCTTATTCCTGACCTGTCAGCAACTGGCTGGAGTTGAGTTGTCCACAAAATGATGCTTTTATACAAGGTGGGTGCCCTTCTGCTCACCACAGTCCAATGGAGGCAGTTAGTTTGATTTCAGTGACCCGGAATTAACCAGAGAGAACAGGTAGACTGAGAATAAAGAACCACTGGGCATGCCTATCTAAAACCAAACTCCTCTGCCAGATGACATCCTCATTTCCTACTCATGATTTTTGTTTTATCAATTTTTTTCTCATCAAATTTTCCCCTCTGCCAGGTCATTCCCATTGACATAAAAAAATGTTATTTTTCTGTCTTAAAAAGAATTTTTCTTGGCTCTCTTCCCCACCAGCTACCCCCATAAGTTTGTTCTCTTTTCCTCTCAAATCATCTTCTCAAGCCAATCACTCTAGGAACACTGCTCATGTCAGTGTCATCAAGGACTTTCTTGCTGCCAAGTTCAATGTGTAGTTCTTAGTCCTCACCTTACTTAACCTAGCTGCGGTAATCAACACAGTTAGTTATTGCCTCTTATTTGAAACGATGTTTTACCCCCTTGACTTTTAGGATACACTACATATCTTGAGGATCTTTTTACCTTGCTGACTCTTCCTTCTTAGTCTCTTTTATGAATTCTTCTTTCTCAAGGCAAGAGAGCCCCATATCTTAGTCTTTGGATCTCTTCTCTGTCTGTACTCACTCCCTGTCATTCAGGGCTGTCAATAGCCTTATGTCTTTAAATACCATCTATATGTTAAAAGCTTCCAAGTTCCTTACTCCAGCCCCTACCTTTCTTTTGAGCACCATTCTCCCAATGCCTAGTTGATTTTTGACATCTAACTAAAAAGCATCTAAAGTTCACTATGTTAAATACAAACTTAGATTCTCATCTGTCTTCCACTAAACGTGCCCCTCTCATAGCATTCCTATCTGAAAAAATGACATCCCATTCCACCTGTTGTCAATGCCAAAGACTTCTAAAATAATCTTACTTCTGTTTCCTTCACACCACACATCAAATCTGCTGCAAATCCTATTGGCCCTACATACCTTTGAAATTTTCCCAGAATGCAATCCCTTCTTCCTCCTCCACTGCTTCCACTCTGGTCCAATCCACTTTGATCTCCTTCCTGGAATATCACAATAGTTTCCTAGCTGATGTCTGTTTTCAAGGTTCCTTCCTGCAGGTTCTACACTGAAAAAGCAACCAGCACTTGAAAAGAAAGAGGATTTCTGTAATGCTTTCTCAGGATGAGTTTGAAGTTATGCATTTGGGGCAAGACTATTATATTAGTGAGGTGTGTCCTTCTTGGTACATCATGATGAAGTTGATATGTCTTATTTCTAGGGATTTTAATCTTAATAATTTGTTTAAGGCAGTGCCTACAGATTGTCCCCACTGCAAAGAAACGTATCTATGTAGACTTTTTGAACATGTACAGTACATGTTGTGTTTCTCTGCAAACTTTGACAAGTCAGTAGTAGAAGAAAAGGATCCAGAAAAAGAATGGAGTATTGAACATCTCTTGTGTCCTACTTCACATTGTACTGTCATACTTTCTTAAAGCTGCTATTTTTTGGAACAACCAGCTGAGCTAAAATGTAATCAGATAGTATCTTGTCATAACTGTACAGAGTAACTTTGGGGACTTTAGCCATAAGGATTAGCTGGCAACAACAAAAAAGGACATTGTTGGAATTCACTCAGCTATACTTCCACATGGGCAAATGTGGAAGTGCAGTGTTGCTAATTGTCTGATGTGGTTTGCCTCTGTGTCCCATCCAAATCTCATCCTGTAGCTTCCATAATTCCCATGTGTTGTAAGAGGTACTGGATGAGAGATAATTGAATCATGGCGGTGGGCCTTTCCTGTGTTGTTCTCATGATAGTGAATAAGTCTCACAAGATCTATCTCACGATATCTGATGGCTTTCAAAACCAGAGTTTGGGTGGGGCCTGTTGGCTTACGCCTGTAATTCCAGCACTTTGGGAGGCCAAGGCAGGTGGATCACCTCAGATCAGGAGTTCGAGACCAGCCTGGCCAACACTGTGAAACCCTGTCTCTAATAAAAATACAAAAATTAGCTGGGCATGCTGGCAGGCGCCTGTAATCCCAGCTACTCGGGAAGCTGAGGCAGGAGAATGGCTTGAACCTAGGAGGCAGAGGTTGCAGTGAGCTGAGATGGTGTCACTGCACTCCAGCCTGGGCGAGAAGAGCAAAACTCCATCTCAAAATAAATAAATAAATAAATAAATAAATAAATATAAAAAAAAGAAAAAAACAGGAGTTTGCCTGTACAAGCTCTCTCTTTGCCTGCCGCCATTCAAATAAGACGTGACTTGCTCCTCTTTGCCTTCCACCATGATTGTGAGGCCTCCCCAGCCATGTGGAACTGTGAGTTCTCCATTAAACCCCTTTCCTTTGCAAATTGCCCACTCTCACGTATGTCTTTATCACCAGTGTGAAAATGGACTAATACACCATCCTTGGAACAACTCTTCACAAGTGAGAGACAAAAACGGATGGATAAGTAGCCCCTCTCCTGAATCTCAGGAAGAACATTCTAAAGTGCATTTTCATAATTCCTTAGAGGCTTCCTACCAAGATGGAGTCCTGTGGCCTACAGTGGTGATTTTCTCGGTCAAGGGTTGCACCATTGGTTTGGCTTTTTCTCCTTCTCTGTTTTTCAGTTTTCTAAGTCCTCCACTCATGTTCTTTGGAATATCTTTTTCCAAAATGGACTCCCAGCACAGAAGCCCTTGTTTGTCATCTGGTTTTTGGGGGAGACTATGTTAAGATATGTTAAAGTAAGACAGTCACTAAAACAGGAATCCATAGAAATCAAGAATTCAGAGCTCTGGCAAGATTAGAAATTTTGGAGAACACCGTTAGATAGTCCATTGAAGAGGGGAGTGGGGAAGCATATTAAGTGGTATGCAGAGTAAAGGTAAGAAAGGAAATAGAGACAGTAAATAGAAACCACTCTTTTTTTAAGGAAATGGACAGATTGGGTGGCAACCGGAGGGATATACAGGGAACATTGGGAAAAGACAGATGTTTCAAGAAATAAATACAATCTAATGGTGTAAGTGTTACAAAAATCTGCCACATTTGCTGGGGAAAGAATACAGGAAGGCAATTTTCAAGGACAATTTTGGCAGGTAGAGGGTTTCAGGCAAACTCCAGGAAACAGCTTTTGCTAAGACATTGAGTTCTGAAAGAGGAGAGTGTGTCTGAGGAATTTCAAGTACAGCACCTTGGCTGGAACACATATTGTGATGATGGTTACAGGTGACACTGGAGACTTTGCAGAGCCTGGCTATGATGGATTGTCTAACGGGGCTGAACCTTCTACCCTCCACTCAAGGAGCTTTCCTTTGTTAGCAGCGCTTAAGTAATAACATGAGAAGCAATGACACTATCATCTCAGGTTATCTTCTAAGTCCATAATCAAACTGACCCGACTGTCTCAAAAATATATTTTTATAGTTGGTTTGCTTGAATCATAATCCGAATAAGATAATAGTTTAGATTTGGTTTTTATGTCTCTTAAGCCTTTTTAATTCTGAGAAGTAGTCTTCTCACTATTTTTCCCATGGCATTGACTTTTTGCCAAACTGAATCTAAACATTTAAAGTCTTACTGCTGAATAGTCAGAAAATGTTGATTATGAAATTTCTATTTTGTGAGATTAATCAAGGTTTTATTTTTTTCCAAACATGATCATTCTTAGGAAATGATTAATGTACCCTAGGAAAAGAAGGCTTATTTTATGTTTGGGCAATAATATTAATCCTTTCACTGCCCTGTCAACCCAACTGTTGGAAGGCGTGTTCAGGAAGGGAGAGGTGAACATCAATATCAATAAAGAAATCCATACCTGCCCTAAATCAGCCCCATTTCTGTGCTGAACAAGCATTCCTTTCTGTGTTAACAACTTGAAGCTAATTGTCACCATGTTCTCCCTGTCATGGGATCCTGTGTTTTTATGAGAATTCTGTAGAATGCATTAAAGATAATTCTGTTGATGGAAGATCAGAAGGAAGTGATCGATTGTGGCAAAAATCAGCTTAATGGTTATTATCTCATATTTTGCTACAAATATTTATGGGGAGGATTCCTATGTAAATAACTAAGAGAATGATCCCTCTCTTAAAGGACCTCTCATACTGAATGGCAGACAAATAACCCTTTTTGGCAAATAACTCTATTATGTGACATTCCTAAGGAAACCTAGAGACAACTAGAGGCCGATGTTTCAGGCCATCAGCTGCTAAACTGGCAGGTTATTGCTCCTGTTCCTCCTGCCAACCCATCCACAAACCACTGTGCAGCATCCACTAACATGGAGATCTGTGCTCTTCTTCTCCACCCAGTGCCATCCGCTAACTCTAGTCTCTCCCAGGTGACTGCGCGTTGATGAAACCCAGACCATTCTCACCAGAGTCATCAGTTAAAGTTTTCTGGAGCAAACAAACCCCTGAGCGTTCTGACTACATCATATCAGCTTGAATGTGCATGCAGATAACAGAGACCAGAAGTGACAGTGGCTTTAAAATAACGGCCAGGCGCGGTGGCTCACGCCTCTAATCCCAGCACTTTGGGAGGTGGAGGAGGGCAGATAACTTGAGGTAGGGGGTTTAAGACCAGCCTGGCCAACATAGTGAAATCCCCTCTCTACTAAAAATACAAAAATTACCTGGGCATGATGGTGGGTGCCTGTAATCCCAGAAACGTGGGAGGCTGAGGCAGGAGAATTGCTTGAACCCAGCAGGCAGAGGTTATAGTGAGCCGAGATCATGCCACTGCATTCCAGCCTGAGCAACAGAGTGAGACTCTGTCTCAAAAAACAAAGATAAAATAAAATAAAATAAAGAATAAAAAGGTTTTCTTTTCCACATAAAATAATCCTGAGTAAGACAGTTAGGGCAGGTATTGTTGTTTCAGAGTACAATTAGAGGACAAGGGTCCTTAATTATTTCTGTTATTATAAACCAGAGGTTTTCAGTGCTGCAAGTCCTGAAAATCTGGACTTTTTTCTCTTTTCCTTTCTACTTCTGCTTGCAAAACAGCCAATTATTTTTCTGAGCTCACCTCTTTATCATGAAATTCAGCCAATAGCATATCAGGCTGCTTATACTCTGCTTTCCAACTTCTTTACCTAAGATAACAAGCTCATTTGGTTTATTACCTGCCCTCAAAATTATTACTGACAGGGTTTTGTCAAAATGTTTCACTACTGCATAAATTGCATGCCATCCATGACAGTTTCCACACTATTATCTGCCCAAACATGAAGTAAATATCATGTTTGTTTATTTGCTTTTCCCCTCAACAATTTATTTCTAGAAACAAGGCATTTGTCAGGATGGACTAGCTATCCTGCTATAATAAACAACCTGAAATATTCTGGGGCATATAATCATCGATGTTATTTCTTTCTAATTCTACACCATGCTGAGGCTTAGCTACATATTTTTTTCATCTCAGGATCCAGATTAAAGGAGCAGTTCCTACCCAGGATGTTGCTGGGTACAAAGTAGAAGGAAAAAAAAAAGTAGCCATGGGTTGAAGTAGGAGGATCACTTAAGCCCAGGAGTTTCAGGGTATAGTACACAATAACCGGGCCTGTGAATAGCCAATGCATTCCAGCCTGGTGAACCAGCAAGACCTTCATCTCAAACAGAAGGAAAGGGGAGGGGAGAGGAGAGGAGGGGAGGGGAGGGTAGGAGAGGGGAAGGGAGGAGAGGGGAGGGGAGGAAAGAAGGAAGGAAGGAAGGGAGGGAAGGAGGGAGGGAGGGAGGGAACAGAGAGAAAGAAAGAAAGAAAGAAAGAAAAAGAAAGAAAGAAAGAAAGAAAAAAAGAAAGAAAGAGAAAAGAAAAAGGAAAAGGAAAAGGAAAAAGAAAGAAAGGAAGGTAGGTGATGGCTCCGAAAGCTGTGCTGGAAAGTCAAATACATCACTTCTGCTGACACTTCAATGTCAATGGAGCAGAGAAATATAATCCTCCCACAGGGAGTAACCTAGCTAAGCTTAGTCAATAGGGTGGGGTATACAGTCCACCCTGTATATCCTCAGGTTCTGCATCCATGAATGCAACCAACTGTGGATCAAAAATATTTTTAAAAAATAATTTAAAATAACAATACAACAAAAATAAGACAAATTAAAAACTGCAGTATAGCAACAATTTACATAGCACTTCCATTGCATTAGATATAAGCAATCTAGAGATAATTTAAAATATATGAGAAGATATGCATAGGTTACAAACAAATACTAGGCCATTCTGTATCAGAGACTCAAGTATCTGAGGATTTTGGTATCTTCATAGGATCCTGGAATTAATCCCCCAGACAGTCAAGGGATGACTGTCTAATCCTTTCACACAGAGTAAAGTAGATAAAGTGAGTCCACCATGAGCATTCTCTTGGCTCTTGCTATTTCAGTGTGCCTCAATTTACTTCCAGCTGACAGTATCAAGCCCTTCCTGTCCATGTTTAGAACAGGCCAATATGCCAGGGAATTAATGCCCAAGCCACCACCCCTATGAGCAGCCTTCAATCAATAAATACATTAGCTCCCTCATCTCTCAGGATAACTCTTGAGGTTCATGGTTTACACTGGAGGGAGTTCTAGTTGCTCTCAGTGGTGAAGTGCTTTATAGCATGTTCTTTCTTGGCCTTTATCCTATTTCTGTCTTGCTTTTCTTTCCCATATTGGTATTTCCTGTGATCACTGCCCAAATAAACTACTTGCACTTGAATTCTTGCTTCAAGGTATCCTTCTGCAAGAACTTAAACTAAGATAGAGGGAGATAAAATATTTAGAGCAATGAGACAATCTGTCACAAAAAAATACAAAGGCTTTTTGTAATAATTAGCAGTCTTTGCCAGAAATTCTGTTACAAAAACTGACCCATCCTCTCCATGCTTCTGCCCTCAAATCTATTTATCTCTTGGTCAGACCAGAAATATTGTTTCCCAGAAGGGATAAGGACTCCTACAATAGATTATTTGCTTTCACTTCTGGACCACAGGAAGCAAGTGCAGTCATGTACTCTAAACAGACTTTACAGCCCTGCCTTTCACAGGACCTCAAGCACGTTTACACACAGTTGCTCTCTGCTCCCCCATACTGGTGCTGTCTCTATCATGAGGGGATGTGTGACAGTACGTTCATACAATTCTATTTCGATGACTGTCTCCCTGACTTCCCTCTTCTGTCTATGAAGATCACCTTGTCAATGCTATTTTGCATGAAACAAGCCTCTCATATATGCGAAGCACTTTCTCTGTATACATATACAAATTAAAGCAGAGATATAATATAGTTTTCTCTTTTCTTTCTGAATCCAAAAAAAAGAAGACAAAGAAAAAGACTAAGAAACTCTTCATTTTTTTTCTCTCTCTCATACAGAGACTATACATACACTGTATACCAAGGAGCCAGTTTGATCCTCATCACTTGAAATACTTTGAGATAAATAAGTGTGATAGCCCACAATTTAGTACCATGTATTTTATAGGACAATGTAAACTACAAGTGAATGTCTTTCTTATGCTATATTTTCTTCTGTTTAGGAAGGAAATAAATAGAAAGAGATTTTCTTTCTATTTTAAAGGAAAACTAAAACAAAAGGGAAAACATCCTATGCAATACCGTTCAGAAACCAGGATTTGTTTATGAGATGTTTTAAAATCCATTAGTTTTAAAAGATTGATATGACCTATAATTGTCCTGTAATTGAATAAGGATAAGATCATAGCAACTACGAAATGGAAAGCAGAAAACCTGTGCTAACTGTGATCACTACATATAAGCTCAAAAATGTTTATAGCTATAATAAACTAGGTGAATGCCAAAATGTTCTTATTTTCTAATGAAAAGACATGTATATTTTTGTCTAAAGGAAAAAATTTTCCCTATTTGTATATTAGGTGTTTTCTATTTTCTTTCTTATCATTATCTAGAAGGATGCAGGAGAGAGGCCTTTTGTCATGAGGCATCCATGATGCAGATGCTGATCCTATGTCAAATGTTTAGGTGCTACTTCCTGCACATGCAGAGGAGTGCAATGATTCATCATCTACCAGTCCAGAACAGGCCTGGGGCTACAGGGAGCAGCCTGTGCTTTCATTTGCACATGACCCCAGTGAGGCCAGGAGCTAGTTATTATTTCCTTGAAGAGATATCCTCAAGGGCAAAAAGTTAATAGATTTCACATTCAAGGGATATTTGTGGATTGAGGACACAGAGCTAGAGCTGACAGAATCTAGATATTAAAACCTATTACATTGTTACATTAGGGTTACCAGTCTAGGAATCGAAGGTAAAATTAACAATTAAAGAACTGGATGCTTTGGCATAAGATTGGCAGCATTTTAATTGTACTAAGAAAAGACATTAAGAAAACCAACCTACAAACAAACACTTCTTATTAGCACTACTATTTTTAGAAAGTCGGACATTTGAATTCGTTTCCCAGATGACTACAAATTGGTTCATAAGAAACCACCAGTATGGTCCTTGTTTTCCTCCAGATTGAAATCCTTAGGCTGGTGAACACTGTGTGGTAACCCTGCTCCTGTCCAAGAACTGGCATTAGGGAACTGCTGCTTGAGGGAGCGCACTGAAGAGCTGCTCTCTCCTTGCAGGGTCTTCATTTTTTTTTTTTTTTTTTAAGTTTTCTAAAGTTAACTACTATATTTTTATTTTATTTTACTTTTCAACTTTCATTTTAAATTCAGGGGGTACAAGTGCAATTTTGTTACGTGAGTAAATTGCATGTCACTGGGGTTTGGTGTACAAATAATTTCATCATCCAGGTAGCAGGCATAGTCCCCAGTGGGTAGTTTTTGACCCTCACCCTTGTCCCATCCTCCAACCTCAAGTAGGTCCCAGTGTCTGTTATTCTCCTCTTTGTGTTCATGAGTTCTTATCATTTAGCTCTCACGTATAAGTAAGAATATGCAGTATTTAGTTTTATGTTCCCCTGTTAATTTTTGCAGGGCTTTCAATGACCTTTGGATGGCATGCACTTCAGCCCAAAGCTTGGGCTGGTTCTTACCTGAACCACACAAATTTTCTAGTTGCTAAATTGTTTGGCAATAGATTTCCCTGATAGATTTATAAGACTTCATGTTCTAATGCCAAAGATGTCTCTTATCACATAATTCTTGAATTGTCTGTTCACAGAAGTCTGCACATGGATGCACAGAATGAATAATAACAAATTCACTGGGCAAAGAGTTTTGCTAAAAACAATTGCAAAAGTTTAGATAAACTTGTTGGACCGTATTCTTAACTGATTCTCTCTCTCTGTCTCTGCTAAACAGAACATATATTTAAAATATAGACAGTCTTTTCTCTATTAGAAAAACTTGAGCCAAAGATAAAGTGAGGGGAGTTGCTATTTGGTAAAACACTTTCCTGGAGGACAATGTGATGTATATTATCCAGCTCAGTTTAAGTTTTCTGACACAATAACTCTATAAAGACAGAAGGCAGATTTTCATCAGGAAACAAGGAATTTTTTCTAGCTTTTTCCACCAAGATTTTGTTTTTTTCATTTAAGAAAATGTCCATATTTTAAAATAATATATACTAAAGTATGTAGTAAGGAAGTGACAGGAGGTCTAGAATTGGCATTAAAATACTTCAGCAATGTAAACTCAGTAAGTAGGAAGAGAGAAGAAACATGGCAAAATCTCAGCAACTATTGAAGTGAGGTGATGGGTAGAAAAAGCTCATTGTATTATACTTTCTAATTTTGAAAATGTTTGAAATATGATCATAATAACTTTTAAAATTAATAACTTAAAGGAGAAGCTATTAAAAGGAATTTATGTTATGTTGGGTTGGGTGGGGCAAAGGATTGTTAAGGGTCGAGTTATTGTCAGAAACAGAGGGAGAGAGACATTGACACCAAAACAATTTTCCCATATGCTGTCTTTAATGTACAAGTTAAATGCAGTAATTTTGATAGAAATTGCTTCTCAGCAAATATCATCATGGATGCTGAATCTAGGGGGAATTTTCTGATGGGGAGTAAATGCGTGATCTCAAAGTGTTTCCCTATAAATGACTTATTAGTTGCAAAAGGGAAAAACATCCTAAATATGTAGTGGGGAAATTAGAAAATACCTTTACCAGGTGATCACAGTGAATGTCGAATGGACAACTTGTGCCTCCAGATGTGATGCCTGTGATTCTCCAAGACAGACACATCACTTACGTAATACTTATGTGGACAAAAATAAGGTCCAAAGGATATTGGTGCAAAATTGCAGGAGATTCTTGGGAGCTTGGACAATCATGTAGGAACTGCCTTATTAGCTCTGAATCATCCTAGAACTCCTGTTGTATGAGATAGAAATCAGCTTCTATCTTTACATTAAGCATTCTGAAGTCTTGATTCAGAGAGTCTATCCAAAAAGCATTTGCAGAATTTTTAGAAAGATAAAAAATTTTTAGAAAACTCATATATGAACATGTGGCATGTCCTCAGGGTTATTTCATTGTTATGAATGCTTTCATTTACAACAAGAAAAATAGCACAAGAAAAATGAGTAAAGAATTCAGGAAGTTATATGAGAAATAATAAAACAAGTCTAATGAAATGGAGGGAATTAATAAAGTTAAAAGCTGAAAATAAATCATTAAAGACATAGGCTGCATAAATCAAAGAACAAGTTCCTGAGGAAAACAATGAACTTTCCTGGCAAATGTAATCTCAAAAAGAAATTGGAGAACATAAATTCACAAAATTAGGTTTAAAATATGATATAACCAGATAAATGGTTATTGTTTTCCAAGCATAGGGCAATAATATATATTACCAATTCCTATAGAAAATATTACAAAATTGTATAGAGATAAAATATGACACAAATAGTCATGGAATAAATGGAAAAAGTTCATAAAAAGGATCTAGGCTCAGATATGATTTTATAGACTAGTTATTTTAAAGTATAAAGAGACAGAAAATTCTCATATTACATAAACTTTTTCCACCACTGAAAATGATGGAAAGCTTCACAGTTCATTTTACATGATAAGCTTAATCCTGCAGCTGAAATCTAACAGAAGGGATCAAAATATAACATTTTTAAATGAAATAAAATAAAAATAGAAACATTTCACATCATTACTTCATAATACATTTATAACATGTGAACTTTGCTATATAAATGCTATACTTCATTAAAGTATAAATATATAAATATTATTGATATATATTCTAAGTTCTTAAAGTACAGTCAGTCAAATTTGGTAGTTTATTAAAAGAAATGATTCATCAAGAGCAAGTAGAATATAATCTAAAAACCTTATCCATCTATTATGGTTTCTTAATAAGAAATGTGATAATATGGCCAGGCGCGGTGGCTCACGCTTGTAATCCCAGCACTTTGGGAGGCCGAGGTTGGCGGATCACGAGGTCAGGAGATTGAGACCACGGTGAAACCCCGTCTCTACTAAAAATACAAAAATTTAGCCGGGCGTGGTGGCGGGCGCCTGTAGTCCCAGCTACTCAGAGAGGCTGAGGCAGGAGAATGGCGTGAACCCGGGAGGTGGAGCTTGCAGTGAGCCGAGATTGCGCCACTGCACTCCAGCCTGGGCGAAAGAGCGAGACTCTGTCTCAAAAAAAAAAAAAAAAAAAAAAAAAAAAAGAAATGTGATATATGAATTATCACACCACATGAAAAATCATGTAATCAGTTTAGAAAATTAGTCAATGAATATCAGTACATTACAAACAAAATCTTGAACAAGAAAAGAAAGAATATGTAACATGAGGCTAACTTAGCATATAAGAATAAAATAACAAAAACATTCTCATGAAAATGAGAAAAGAAACAAAGATTTGAACTATTGTCACTACCTTTTCTTAAGCTTTGTTTTGCAAGATTCAATCAATGGCATAAAACAAGAAGTGTAACCAAGATGTTTAACAATTGCAAGGCAGAAGTTTCAATTACTATTTATAGTTGACATTATTTGACTAGAAAAGTGAGAAGAATCAACTAGAAAATGCTATACAACCAACAAAATGTCCAGAGAAAAAATAAATCTGTAAAATCCAATAGCTGCAGTGAAATAATAATCACTAGGAATATATTCAACAGAAAAATGTGTGCAAAATAACTTTATAAAAGAAATAAAAGAGTGGATATACACAATATTCTGGGATGAAAATAAATTTTTCCCAAGTAAATTTCAAAATTTAATATAAAAGCCAATTAAAAAAAAACTCAAGGTGTTTGCTTTTTAAAATTGTGGCTAATTGATTATAAAATTTATCCAGAAAAATATAGGGTTGATACTTGCCAACAATACTTTGAATAAGTGAGGAGTATTAAAAAATTTCTCAATGAAATTTGAAAATAGACATAAAAAGATAATAATTCATGCTGTATAATAAGGTAGAAATAAGCAAAAAAGTAATTGAAATCCCAGAAAACACATTTTTAATAAAAAAGAGGACTTTAAAAGGTAACATTTTACACCAATAAATATTAATTGAACCATTGGTTAACTCTTTGGGGAAAAAAATCAAAATTTGATGCCTCATACAAAACACTAAAATGCATTCCAGATGGATTAAATAGGTAAGTATTTTAAAGCAAATGATAACATGGCAATCAAAGAATAGATATTTAAACTCATAAATTTGAACTGAAATGATTAAAATATATTTATAAATAAATAGTTAAAAAAAATTAGTGTTGAAAACAAGGAAATTGTACCACCATACGCCCAAAACTTTAACTGTACGTGAGATTAGACTACAGGAAGGGGAACACAATTAGCAAATCCCAGCAAGCAAAGCAAAAGCTGCCTAAGGAGTAATAGGAGGATACACCTAAGAAAACCCAGAACCTGCCCAAAGTTGGAGTAAGAACTGGATATAAGGACGAGCTGTGGGGAAGCCCTGATAAATTTGTAAGAATGTCCGTAGCAGGATAATGCCTCAAAATGTTGCTGATTATGCTGCCTTCCACCTATAGCATACCTGCTGGCTTTCTTCTTTTCGTAGCTGTGTGGAATGTGTACTCAATGTCATGTGTAGGTCCACAGTGAAGTCAAAGATGCCACACTCATGGCTTCTGAGTTTAGTCCCTGCCATCATACTGCCACATCCCCACATTCCAGAGCAGACAAAAGCAGAGGAGATAAATTAATTTTGGAAAGACAACAAAAAAATAGACATGGTCATATGTTGTGTGGATAGGAGGATTCCTCCAACCTCTAGTCACCTTTGTCTCAAGCCTATTTCTGGTGGAAATCTTTCTTTAAATTTGGTAATCTCAGAACAGAGTGAATTTGTAGCTCTATTAGCTGGAACTCCAGGTCACTAGAATCCTGGAAGACAAACTTTAAGAAGTATAATTTCAAGAAACTTATGAAAGTTAGAGAGTAAATCCATATCCCTCAGGACTCACAAAAGCACAGGAGAGCCATTGATCATTTTCTATACCTAAGAGAAGGCCACAGAGGGTCTGAGAAAAGTCCCAGCTGTATGAACTATGTTTGACTGCTGAGACCAGCAACCTGCATGGACCTGGGGACTGGAGGTCTGGTGGGACCAGAGTCATGTCAGCAGGGTAAAAATTGATGACCAGCATCTAGCACAAGGCAACTAGACAATTCCCAATTATCTACATGGATAGGAAATGTGCCTGAAGACTGAATCACTTATAACAGCAGTAAAAGCCAGCAAAGAAGAAATAATCCAACCCTACCACCACCATCACATACACAAACGGAACACACACACCTCTCAACATAATAATGTTCATAAGACCCTTCTTTGCTGAACAAAGAAGAGGTGAAGGACAGAGTGTGATTAAATTATGCTTTTGGAGTTAGTGAAAAATCACTGGATCAAATTGAGAGAAACTTGCAATTGGATAGATGTGATTGCTGCTGGGCAAGCTTGAGGCTAAAACTTAGAAATTAATTTGAGTTAAGAAATAAGTTTCATTTTTATGTGCCTGAGTCTGTGACTGAGAAATTCATGCCTATTATACCTTAATCAAATCAGGCTTATCCTCACTTAGCAATCACTAGTAGTTTCTCAGTTGTACTTAGAATGAAATCCAAATTCCGCAATGGCCCACAAAACCCTGCGTGATCTCCTCCCGGATAACGTCTCTTAGCTCATCTCTTATCATTCTCTCCTCCCTCCACAAATATTTCTGCAGCACAGAACTTTCTTCTCTGTCCCTTAACAGAGCAAAACTTCCTCGAGTCACTTTATATGCTAAACCCCTTATCTGAAATGCCCTTTCTTTGTTCTGAATGCAATTTCTTATTTTTTAAAAAAAACCTTTCTTCCTTCTTATTCTTTAGTTCTCAACTCTAATGCCATATTCTCAAATACACACACTCTGACTTTCTAACTTAGAGTAATTGTGTACTAAATACACAGATAGATTTTCTTCATCATACTTTGTAGATCAAATTCTGTATTTATTTGTCTACTTGCTCATTATTTGGTTTGGCTGTGTCCCCACAAAAATCTCATCTTGAATTGTAGTTCCCATAATGCCCACATGTCGTGGGAGGAACCACGTGGAGGTAATTTAATCATGGGTGTTGTTACCCTCATGCTGTTCTCATGATAGTGAGTGAGTTCTCATGAGATCTGATGGTTTTATAAGGGGCTTTTTCCCCTTTTGCTTGGCACTTCTCCTTCCTGCCACCACGTGAAGAAGAGGGTGTTTGCTTCCCCTATTATATATAAACAAATAGTTGAACACCAGAAAAAAAAAAAAAAAAAAAAAAAAACAAAGTTAAAATGCTGCAAGGAAATATACCAAAAACTAGAAGTCATTATTTTGTTTCTATTTTTTTACACTTTATTGAATTTTTCAATTTTTTTACCCTATACATACATATAAAATTTTAAAATCACTAAAATATCTCAAATATAGTAATTATCTGACGAAATTTTGTTTTTTCAGAGTTCTTTTTCTCCTTCATCTTTTTATCCATCCTTAATCCTGACTAAGACAGAGAAGTTTGTCATGGAAATAGCAGACTTGAGTTGAAATTTATCTACCTCTTTATAAACATGTGATTTGAGACAAATTGCTCAATTTCTCTGAGCCTTAACTTTTTCATATAATGAAAATAGTGTTAAATGAGAATAATTAAAACGGTCTCACCTGAGATGGCGTGAAAAGGACTTTCTAGTGTAGTTGCTATAACAGAATTGAAGGAAAAATAGGGGAGTAGATGACCTCCCATTCTCCACTTTTCTCATTTTACTTTTATTTATTGTTCTTTTCCTTTTCTTTCACCTGTTTGATCTGTGTCCCCTAAATTCTGGATTAAATCAGAAGTCCTCTGAAAAATTGAAATCTGGTTTATTTGTTTGAAATCTTGTCTGCTCAATAAAACACACACTAGGATTGACAGGGCCAGAGAAACTAAATATCTTCAGGATATTCTGTAAGTGCTGTTTCTAAATTCTCCCCACCATTTTCCTTTTTCTCACTGTCTCCTTTTGAGCTTTGTAACTCTTGGCCCCAGGGGAAAAAATTTAAAGTTTTTAAAAAGCAACCTGAGGCCAGAGTTTGAAAAGCTTACAAAAAGAAAAAATTACTGTATACATAATATTCTACATTGCCTTTTCCTAGCCAAAAAAGATGTCAGAAACTTTTCAAACGTGGAGATGCAGAATAGGTTTGGCATATACAGGGGAGGGGATTGTGGAATCTAATTCCAAACAGGGAAAACAAAGTTTGAATTTATTTTCTAAGTGACTCGGGAGAGATTTAAAAGTTGAAATGTTACCATTTGTTTGGCTTCTCTCAACAGCATCAGCCATTTTCATTTCACGTGGGAAGAACAATATGAGACAAACAACCTAAGATTAAATGAAACCAGGTGGATTGGAGAGATGCATTTACATTTTACCACCTGGATAAGTGTATTTTCCTCTTGTGGCTTTATAGGCTTGGGGGCTGTTGAAAAAATTTGTCTATAAATTGAATCAACACTCATTAAACTCATTAAGAGAAATGTAGTTAGGAATTTAGTATGGAAAGCAAGCCCTTCGTTTTTATTGGATTTTACAATAGGGAGCACTCGAAGCTTTTAGACATTAAGGCAGGAAGGGGCTAACTATAGAAATTACTCCAGTGTGAGCTTCGACTTTGGAGAGGCTATGCTTCTCTAGAGAGAATGTATGCACAGCAGAAGAGTAAGATGAGGCAGATATTTTATTTCCTACACATCCCAAAATAATAACCCTACTCTGATTTATCTCACCATTACCCCATTGTTTCTCCCCCTCATCCGCAACAATTCTCTAACTCCTGACTGGTTTTCCTTTAGTTTCATTACTCTTCACAGATGACTTTTGAAAATATTTCACTCTCTGCAGCCTGATGATGACAACGAACATTTTGCTGTATGTTCAGAAACAATAAATTATTATATAATTATCACTGTGCACAAGACAGAAGAAACCTATCTCTTGAAAACAACACTTAAAATATTCATATAAAATGCAAATTAACTGTCTTTTCATAAGAGAATTATCTTTCTGTCCCATAAAGTTCTTCCAGGATAAAGAATTTCCACTTCCAAACTTTATTTCCAATGGTTTCAACTTACCAAATATGTAAACATGTCCCAGGCTCCAGGAGCTATGCTAGGTACTATACACAGTATACAAGAGGGAAAAAGAGAAGGCAACTGCCAATCTCTTTCTGGGAACTTTATACCTTACCTTACTGAGGTACCATTTACTGTGGATTAAACAGAGTTAAAGAAGATAACTAATTTTTACAAGCCAGTGACCTGCCATTTGAATCCGAATTTTCAAAAATCCATGATTTTTTCACTATCCTAAAGTTTGAGACAACTCAGAAGGAAATAAACGTTTGTACTAGGATCAGTCAAAATTCTGTTTATCAGAAGTAATCTTAGAAAGAGAGACTACTATATTAATTTGGAATAAATTATTTGATAAGCCCACCCACACCCCATACTATTTCTGATGGTTCTTTTTGTTTTTGATAAGATGGCAAGGGTGTAAATGACAAGAAAAAAATGTGTTGCTCCTGGGAAGGAAAGGGGAAGAAGGTGAGCAAAAAACTTTTAAACCCTTTAGACTCCCCAGTGCATTCAAGTCGGGCATCTGTGAAAACACTTGAAAAACTTGAGCTTCAAGTCATGGCCAACCTGGAGGTAAAACAGACTCAGTTCAGGTGGACCTGGGAATTGAAGGGGCAGCTTAGACTCTGCTGAAGTGTGAATTAGTGTTACATTTGATTGATTCTTTCTACTGCTTGGTGTTCCTGACACTCCTGTTTGTGAAGAAATTCCCACCTTTTTCATAGAAAACTAGCGATTGAGACTTCAGCTGTTTGACAACAGAAACTGAAAACCAACTCTAAGGGGCTAGAATATAACCTGCCTTTTAAACAAATTGTCTTTTTAGGCCTGGATGTGTTCCAAGGGTGACTGAGGTCAGACTGTAGCGGGAAAGCCAATACCACCAGATGAACTTTATTTCACAAGGAACAACCAGGATCCCCAAATTGGAAGGACATTGGTGTGTCATCAAAGAATGAAGCATGACTTTGTTACTTTCCAGAATTGTCCCCATTCAATGGTCTAATAATAAGAAAACTTCTGCAAAAATAATGTCAATTCTTTTTCTGTAAGGTAAAAAAAATCTTATAGTGAGAACCAGACTTGGTTCAACGTACACTCTGGAGATTAAACTAAAATCCAGCTTTAAAACCCTACCCTATAACCAGCATGGGCATTTATAATTTGTCATATTCAATACACTGTTGGTTCTCTCAGAGGCCATATGCATTATTTTGTGAAAGCTAGTTTCAGGCAATGCCTGGAACATCTGTTGAATGATCAATCTTTGCATAGTAGCAAAAGGAAAATGCATTATTTCTGTTTTTATCTAGAAATTTCTGGAAAACTTGCAATGTCTTTTTTAATGTTATGCCTTTGTTTCATGTAGTTTTCCAGACAAAATAATGAAGACATAAGCAAGCCAAGAGAGTTATCTAAGTTGAAAAGTTTGGATTGTTCTAATTATACCTAATTAGAGATCAAAATGAAAAGTGCTTAGTGTGAAACCATTAATCAAAAAGAAGTCACTGCTCACTACTCAACAGAATTAAATGCACCAATATGATTTCCTTTTCTAAGTAAGCAATGTACTAGTCAATCATTACTTACAACATGATCCATTTAAATAATTAAACGATATTTCAGGTCTTGTGTGCTATTTGAAGAGGAATAATGAGGTCTTTAATAACAATTTCATGCTTGAATTTTCACATCTGGAGGAAAGAAAGCCAATGTTCTGGAGTGGAGGATGAAAATATCAAAGTGTTTTTCTGATACAGAAAGAAAAGAATATACTACTACCCTTTCGTATTCTCTAGATTTGCCATAGATTCTTTGAGAAGCCATTAATGTCTACCTAAATAAGCATTCTCTCACCCTCTTTTTAAACTCCCAGTGATGCCAATTTAAGTAGAATACAAATGGCATTCTATCTCACTATGGAATTGAGTCACAGACTCATGCAATGAGACAATGGACAGGACAGAGATAAATGCAGCTGTTATGGACTTAATCATGTCCACCTTAAATTCATATTTTGAAGCCCCAACCCCAAATATGACTATATTTGGAGATATGGCATTTAAGGAGATAATTAAGGCTAAATGAAGTCGTAATGGTGGGATCCTGCTTCATTATGTCTGATGACCTTATAAGAAGAGAGAGAAAGAGACACCAGGCCTGTGTGAGTACAGAGAAAAGGCCATGTGAGGGAACAGTGAGAAGGCAACCATCTGCAAGCCAAAGAGAGAGGCCTCTGGAGAAACCAAACTTGCCACCATCTTGAAATTGAACTTTCAGTCTCCAGAACTATGAGAAATAAATTTCTGTTGTTTAAGTTATCCAGCTTGTGTTATTTTGTTATGGCAGCCCTAGTAGGCTAATAGATCAAGCCTACAAATAAGAACATACCACTGTGTTCTAATAAACATTGCCATCAAATTTGGTATTTCTAATTTAATTAGCCTTCTTTCTCTTATTTATTTACTTTTTCAACCAACACAGACACTTTACTGATGCTAGGATCAGCATTGGAAAAGACCAGAAATGCCTCTGCTCTCACAGATCTTATGATCTCATTGAGATACAGAGAAAATAAATAATGAAACAAATGATAAACAGTGTAATTTCTGATAATAAGAAGTCCTGAGAAGTAATTAAACAGTAAGATGATAGAGAGCCTGGAGAAGGGTCTACTTTAGGGAGGGAGATCTGGAAGGCCATTGTGAGGAGGTGGCATTTAAGTGGAGAATTGGAGAGTGAGAAGGATCTGAGTGAAGAGCTGGAAAGGAAGTTTTTCAGAGAGAGGGAACAGCCAGGGCAAACTCGTAGTGATGGGAATGAACTTGGTTTGCTTGAGACACTGGAAAACAAGCCAGTGTGACTATAATATCCTGAACAAATGACAGGGTGGTATGATGCATTGAAAGAAAAGGCTGGTCCTAGAGTAGTACACAGAGTGAATGTTAAAAGTCTAGGGATTCCATTTTCCATTTTATATAGCAGTCACTCATATAAGACTATACTTTCATTTTTCTCTCTTCCTTAATATATTGTCTTCTGTAAGCTTCTGTGAGTCTACACTTGCCTCAGTTTCCTCATAAACTACTGACTGTTCCTTCTAAAACTCCTGTTTGGCCCTTCTCTTTTGTACTGGAAATGTCAGAGGGTGCCAGGGGCTAGTCTTTGCCCCCATCTCTCTTTCTCACTCATCCAGGCTCTTGACGTCACAGTGGTACTTCAATTCTACCCTGGCATGGCATTAGGTGTTGTCATACTATAATTAACAGCTAAACAAGCTCTCAGTGCCCCCTCCCTGCCTACTCCACACCTAGTTTTCTCTATCTCATAACGGCACAGCCCTCCCTAGACTTGATGGCTCAAGCCCAAAACCTTGAAAATGTCTCCCTCTCTCTCACCTGCATTTTCATAATCTACCATTTAGCTCCCCAAACACCCCAAATCCACCCACTTGTCTTCACCAAGTCCAGTCATCATTTACTGCCATAACTATAGCAATAGCCTCTTAATGATCTTTGAATTTCCATCTTTGTTTTCCCTGCCACCTGTTCTCCATTCAGTGACCAGTGGTCTTATAAAGGCAAAAGTCAGATTACATCATTCCCTCCAAAGGCCTCCACTGCACTTAGAACACAATCTGACCTACCCAGCCAAGCAAGTCATGGCTTCGCCTTATCCCTACTGGCCTCACATCACTCTCCCCATTGCTCATTGGGCCCCACTGCACTGACCTCACTTCTTTTTTTTGCAATACACCAAGCTTATTTCCACTTACTGTGGACCAACCACACTATTATGTCCCCACTCAGAATTCTCTCTCTCCACATTTCCATGGGGTGACTCCTTACCTCAGCTCAAAAATCTCCAAGAGGCCGGGCACGGTGGCTCATGCCTGTAATCCCAGCACTTTGGGAGGCCGAAGCGGTTGGATCACGAGGTCAGGAGATCGAGACAATCCTGGCTAACACGGTGAAACCCCGTCTCTACTAAAAATCCAAAAAATTATCCAGGCGTGGTGGCGGGCGCCTGTAGTCCCAGCTACTCGGAGAGGCTAAGGCAGGAGAATGGCGTGAACCCGGGAGGCGGAGCTTGCAGTGAGCCGAGATCGCGCCACTGCACTCCGGCCTGGGTGAAGGAGCAAGGCTCCGTCTCAAAAAAAAAAAAAAAAATCTCCAAGAGGTTTTCCATAGCCTCCCAATGTAAAGTGGCCCTCTCCTTACCCACTCCACTATTACCCTCAATCTCATTACACTCTTCCTTTCCTTATTTGTGCTTTCCACAATCTGAAATAATGGGGCTGGTTTAATCATTCGTTGTCTCCCCTTAGTAATATGTAAGCTCCAAAAGGCCGGGACATTTGTCTACCTTATTTATTGCATGTCCCCCATTCTATGCCAAGTCAGTAGATGGAATCTATAGTTCCACCTTGCTTCTATGTCACAAACACAGAGGCTGTTTTCATAGGGATTTCCAAGGTAGTTTTTTACAGTACATCTGTGACTAGGATGAAATACATAGGTACATCTTCCCTCACTGCCAAGAGTTTTACTGATGGAAGTGAACTGGCTCTCCAGAGAAGCAAGTATTGGTTCTAAAATCCTGTGTTTAATAGGACAACATTGCTACCAGATATTTATCATGCCTTTGTTTTGCATAGGGTGACTTATCTTGCATCATGCAAATACTGCAAAAAAAAATCTAACTGTATTTCTCTTTTAACTGTTCTCAAGGAGTTCATAAACTAAATAATAAAAGAGATGGAAAAACAACTGCAATGTAATATATAATGTCTAATAATAGAAATATGGACCTAAAAGCATAGGTAAGGGAACAGTTCATGCTTCTTGAGGGTATGGCAGCAAAAAAGGCAGCACAGACTGGGGTGACATTGGGCAAGTCTTTGATGGACAACTGTGACAACCAGAGAAGGAGGTAGGACATTACTAAAGTGGAAACTATCTGAAAAGTTAGCCAATGTAAATAAGCATGAATTTTTTAAGAGAGCCTTTTTTTAATAATAAAAGTTTCAATGCCACAGCAAGACAAAATAATACTAACAGTAGTATGCATGTGATATCATAGCATCAAATTACACAAAGCAAAAGTAGATAGAACAAAAACTAGAAATAGGTAAGTTCAATGCCATAGTGGGATATTTTCATACGTTACTCTCAGGGTTTGATAAAACAAGTAAATAAAAGATCAGTAAGGGTACAAAAGATTTAAACACAAAGTTGGCTGAATTTCTTTACGTAGAACCTAATATGTAACATTTCCAAAATACACATTCTTTATAAGTACACGTGTCTTTTGATGATGTAGTCAGAGAAGAAAAATGCACGAAACTTTTTAAGAATAATGAATCATATCAAAGATGAGCATCAGCAGTTATCTGATATAGCTTAATATTGGGGATGGTAATATTTGGTTTCCAACTCTACAATTCTAGTTAGCATGCCGACACTATAGACTAGAGTTAACAAAGTGATTAAACCAAGTTTGCAGATGTCTTTTGTTTAGACTACAATGTTTTAAAGAATTCTAATTTGATGCCAATATTAAAAGTCAGATTTTTGTGTCTTCTTGGGAGACACATCTATTTAAGCCCTTTGCCCGTTATTTAATCAGGTTATTTGGGGTTTTTTTTTTTTTTTTTTGCCATTGAGTCATAGGAGTTTCTTACATATTTCCAATATCAACACTTCTCAAATATATGATTTGCAAATATTTTCTCCCCTTCCATAGGTTGCCTTTTCCTTTTGATGACTGTATCTCTTGCTGTGCAGAACTTTTGAGTTTGATGTAGTCCCACTTGCCTAGTTTTGCTTTTGCTGCCTGCATTTTTGATATCATATTCAAAAAATCATTGCCAAGACCAATGCCTAGGAGATTTTTTTTCTGTTTTCTTCTAGGAGTTTTAGAGTTGAGGTCTTATAATTAAGTCTTTAATCCATCTTGTATTCATTTTTGTATATAGTGTACAATAAAGATCCCACTTCATTCTTTTGCATGCGGATACACAGTTTTCCAAATACCACTTATTGAAGACTCTTCTTTTCTCATTTTGCATTTTTGATGACCTTGTCAGAGATTAATAGACCTAACATGCATGGATTTATTTCTGGGCTCTCTTTCTGTTCCATTGGTCTACTAGTCTGTTTTTATCCCAGGTTTATGAAAAGGTGCTTGCCATTACTAATCATCAGGGCAACGCAAAAGAAACATACATGAGATACCACTTCACATCTGTTAGCATGGCTATTACTTTTAAAAAACATAACAAGTGTTGGTGAAGATGTGGAGTAAAGGGAACCTTTGAATACTGTTGATGGGTATGTAAATTGGTACAGCCGTTATGGAAAATGGTGTGGAAGTTCTCGCAAAAAATTAAAAATAAAACTGCCATCTGATCTAGCAATTCCACTTCTGGGTATTTATCCATCCAAAGAATTGAAATCAGGATCTCAAAGACATACTTGTACTCTCATATTCATTGTAGCATTATTCACTAAAGTCAACACATGGAAACAACCTAAATGCTTATGGATGGATGAATGGATTCAGAAAATGTGGTACTTACATACAATGGATGTATTATTCAGTCTGAAAGAAGAAAGAAATCCTTCAATTTGCAATCACATAGATGGGTCTGGAGGACATTATTCTAACAGCAATAAGCCAGACACAGAAAGACAAATACTGTATGATCCCACTTATATATGGAATGTAAAGTAGTCAAACTTGTAGAAGCAGAGAGAAGAATGGCAGTTTTCAGGGGCTGGTGGTAGAGAGAAGTAGGGTGATGATGGTCAAAGGGTACAACATTTTGGTTATACAAGGTAAATAAATTCTGGAGATCTACTATACATCATAATGCCTATATGTAACAATACTGTATTGTATACTTAATTTTGCTAAGAGGATAGATTTTGTGTTGTGTTCTTACCATAAATAGTAGCAATAATAATAATAATAATAATGATGAAGAAGAAGTAAGAGGAAACCTCGGGAGGTGAGGGACATGTTTACAGTCTTGATGGTGGTAGTGGTTTCACGGTGTGTACTTACCCCAGACTCCTCCAGTTACATACATTAAATATGTACAGCTTTTTACATGTCAATAACAGCTCAGTAAAGTGGTTTTAAAAAAATTAACTCAGCAGATCTTACATAAAACTGCGAATTGCTGACTTTCTTTGAAAGACTAAAAGGTGTGTCAAGGCTGGTGGACGCTCTTAAAAGGCTATCATGGGCTGAAACTGACGGACTGCCTCATTTAGGTGGGACAGGCAAGCAGGTTTGACTTTGCCAGAGTTCCCTTCCCACTTAGGTAGGACCCTCATTTTACCTGGCACTGTGCATCCTAAGCTTACTGCTTCTGCCTTTTGGCTTAATGTATTTACTCTGACGAGAACAATTAAGAGATTTAAGAAAAATGTTTAAGTCAACATTTACTGAAGTGTAATGTACATTAAGAAAAGTGCATTAATTTGTAGGTCTTAATACGTTTTCACAAAATAAACTCATTTATGTGACCACCACATAGAACAATAAATAAAAGATTACAGCATCCCAAAAGTCTCTCTCATGTCTCTACCCTTCATGATTATCAACCACAGAATATAAAAACTATTCTAACTTCTAACACCATGGATTTGTTTTCACTGGTTTTTCACTTTTTAAAATGGGATACTACTGTGTACTCTTTTATGTCTAGTTTCTTTCAATCAATGTAATAATTTTGAAATTCATTCAGCTTATTTTTACAACAATAAATTACCCATTTTCTTTGGTGGATAGTATGCAATTGTGTGAACATATCATAATTTATCCATTCTACTACCGATTGCTCTCAGTTTGCTTCCAGTTTGTGGCACTTATTTATAATGCAGTTATTAAAATTCTTTTACATGTCAATTGATGTACATATCTGAGTTTTTCTTTGGAGTATACATGTAAAAGTGGAGTTGCTAGATGAAAAAGTAGGTATACATACAACTTTGAAGGATACTGCCAACAGTTTTCTAAAGTGACTGTATACTTTGACATTCTCACCAGGAGTAGCTGAGAGTTCCAGCTGTTCATACTGTCACCATCATTTGGTATTGCAACATTTTATTTTTTTTTAATTGTAGTCATTTTGTTGTTATGGATGGTATCTCATTGGAGTTTTGATTTGCAATTCTCTGATGACTAATAATGTTAAGCAATTTTCATGCATTTATTTGCTATTTCAATGTCCTTTGCTGGGAATTGCTTATTCAAGACTTTAGGCTATTTTTAAATGGGGGGACTATCTGTTGGTTTTCGGTTTGTATGCGTTCTTTATATATTTTGCATAAATTTCTTGTATGCAGAATTTGTATTAAAATATACTCTTTTAGTCACTGGCCAGCCTTTCACTCATTTAACAATGTCTTTTGGTAAACAAACGTTCTTAATTTTTATGATGATAAAAATTAAAGAACTTTAATTATTTTAATTTTTATCAATCAGTGCTTCATCTTCCTTTATCACGAGTGCTTTTTGATCAGTTTTAAATTTTACTTTTCAATTGTTTATTGCTAATATATATTTATAGCCATATCTATTTAATATAATGTGAGTGATCTTTGTGTGTTTAACTTGTAACCTGCAACTGTAATAAATGTACTCATGTTTTATATGCTCAATGATGGCATCTTTTCTTATCTTACTTCACATTTTAGGACCAATGAGACAATGGTGAATAAAGTTATATTAGTTATCTCTTACAGCATAACAAATTACTTTGACATTTAATAGTTTAAAACAACAAACATTTACTATTTCATAGGCCAAGAATGCGGGTGATGCTTATTTGAGTGCCTATGGCTTAAGATGTTTCATGAAATTACAGTCAACCAGTTACCTGAAGTTGTGGTCTTACTGAAGACTCCAATGGAAGAGTGTAGAAAAGGTGATTTATTTCTGAACCTACTCACATGTTTGTTGGCAGGCTTAGGATCTCCAATACTTGAGCATCTTCACACGGCTATGTCAAGAGAGGGCAGCTGGCTTCTCCTCTGGAAAATGACTTAAGAAAGAACACCTACAGGCACACAAGAGAAAGAGAGAAAGTGTGTTTAGATGGAAGCGACAGTCTTTTTATAGCCTCATCTCAGAAAGACATTCTATCACTTCTGCCATATTTGTTAGAAGTGAATCAGTAAGTCCAGTCTTGACTCAAGGGGAGAGAATTATACAAGGATATCAATACCAGAATATGGAAATCATGGGGGACTGTCTTGAAAGTTGCGTAACACAGAAGTGGTGATAATGGGCTTCTTTGCCTCAATCCTAATCTTAGTAGTGATATTTCCAATATTTCCTATAAATTATACCCTTTATTATAGTTATATTTAATACTGTCTTCAGATTGAGAATGTTCTCATCTATTCAAAATTACTAAAAGGTTGTTTTTAACTATGAATTTTTTGAATTTTATCCAATATTTTCTCTGTACCTATTGTGATAATTATTATTTTCTCCTTTGTTTTGTTAATGAGTGTATTTTCTTTTTTTTTTCTTTTTTTGAGACAGAGTCTCTTAATACAGTGGCACGATCTCAGCTCACTGAGCTTCCCAGGTTCACGCCATTCTCCTGCCTCAGCCTCCTGAGTAGCTGGGACTACAGGCGCCCGCCACCACGCCCGGCTAATTTTTTGTATTTTTAGTAGAGATGGAGTTTCACCCTGTTAGCCAGGATGGTCTCAATCTCCTAACCTCGTGATCTGCCTGCCTTGGCCTCCCAAAGTGCTGGGATTACAGGCATGAGCCACCGCACCCGACCTGTTAATGAGTGTATTTTCATTGATGAACTTCTTAAAGGTTAATCAGCCTCAATTTTCTAATATGAACTCAACTTGGTTGTGGTGCTATACTTTTTATATATTGATAGGTTTAGTTTGTAAACGTTTCTGTTAGCATTTTTCCACCAATGTTCATAAGAGAGACTGATTTATAATGTCAATCTCATTATATGTCAATCTTTCTGTAATGTCACTGTTAGGAATTGCTATCAGAATTTTTCTGACCTTATGAGTTGAAAAGTGCTCCTTGTTTTTCAGTGTGTATAAGACTGATATTTTCTCTGTAAGTGTTTGAAAAAAATTACTAGCAAAGCCAGTTGGGTCTCAAGATTTTTGTTTGGTTTTATTCATTGTGAATTTGATTACTTTAATAAATATTATTCTATTCAAATGATCTATTTCCTGTGTCACTTTGATAGTTTTTCTCAAAACTTTGCTCAATAGATATGAGGTTTAAAATTTACTAAAATAAAATTGTTTAACAAATACTCTTATTTTCTTTTTAATGTCCATAGTATCTGTAATAATGTCTCTCTTGCATTCATTATATTGGTAATTTTTGACTTCTCACTACCTTTTTTACGGTCAAAGTGGAATCTGGTCATTTTTAATAATGTTTCCAAATAACCACCTTTTGATTGTTGATAATGTCATGTCTATTATTATTTATTTTCTACTTCATTAGTTTTATTAACTTTCTTATATTCATTATTTTCTTCCTTTTACTTTCTTCGGATCTAATTTCCTGCCCTTTATCTAATTATTTGGAGTGGATACCTTAGATTATTAATTTTCAGCCTTTCTTAATTTCTAATACATCTAAACAAGGCTTTAAATTTTCCTCAAAGCAAGACTTTAAGCTAATATTTTAAAAGGTTTGATGTAATATGTTTTCTTTTTCATTGAGCTTAAAATATTTTCTAGTTTTCACTATTTTTTGACTCATTGATTCTTTAAACATGTATTTTTAAATTTTCTGTCACTTGAGACTATCTAGTTAGCTTTTAATAATTCTTTTCTAGCTTATTTCTACCCTGAGCAAAATAACCTGCCAGATTTCAATCTTCTACCATCTCGAGACTTGCTTTACCCTTCTGCATAAGATCAAGTTTGCTAAATATTTCCTGTGTGCTTGAATGTGGACGTTACGTTTGCTGGCTACAGTGGTGTGTACATGTCAATTGGATCAATTAATAAATCAACTTTTTAATTTTTATTTTTTATTTGTTTTCTCTAATAGTTACTTAGAGGGTTACATTGTTTGTCATTATGATTGTGAACTATTTCTCCTTTAAAATTTGTTAACTTTTCCTTTACATATTTTGAGGCTTTATTTTAGATTATACACGTTTAGATTAACATTTTTCTGGTAAATTGGTTCTTATTTATTCATTTTTTGCCAGCCTTATTTAGGCTATAATTTACATATCACAGAATTCATCCTTTTAAAATGTAAACTAAAATGGATTTTAGTATATTTACATAATTGCAAAATGTTACTATAATCAATTTTAAAATATTTTAAACCCATTGACATTTGTGGTAACTCTTTGTTCTGCTACCCTAACCTCCAGCATAAGCAACTACTATTCTAATATTTTCTTCATAGATTTGGACATTTTATATAAATGGAATCATACAATATGTGATTTTTTTTACCAGGTTTTTAAACTTAGTATATATTTCAAGATTCATTTATGTTGGAACATATAGTAGTATTTTCTTCCTTTTTTGTAACCAAACAGCCATTCGTCTTATGGATATTCATTTTTATATACATCCTTCAATTAGTAGACATTTTACTTAATTCTACTTTTATGCTATTATGAATAATGCTGCTATAAACATTTATGTACAAGTTGTATGTGGGTGTATATTTTTATTTGTTTGGGTATATTACCAGGAGTGAAATTGCTGGGTATTATAATAACTTCATGTTTAACACTCTAGGAAACTGCCAAACTGTTTGTGCTTATTTGCCATTTGTATATTCTTTGGATAAATGTGTAATCAGAGCCTTTGCTCATTTTTAATTGGGTTATTTGCCTTTTTATTATTGGTTTGTGTGGGTTCTTTATAAATACAAGATACATATGTATATTGGATATATATGATTTGCAAATAATTTCCCTCATTCTGTGGGTTGTCTTCTCAGATGCTTCACAATGTTCTTTAAAGTGCAAAGTGCTTTTAATTTCGATGAAGTTCAATTCATATGCATTTTTTGGCATGTGCACTTTGTGTCATATCTAAGAAGGCTTTGCCATGAAGGTATATCATAAAGATATGTTCCTATGTTTTCTTCTATGAGATTTTTAGTTTAGCTCTTACATTTAGGTCTATAATTTTAGTTTAGCTCTTACATTTAGGTCTATAATTTATTTGAAGTTAATTTTTGTGTACAGTATAAGGAAGGTATCCAATTTCATTCTTTACATATGGGTATCCAGTTATCCCAGTACTTATTGAACAAACTTTTTCTTCCAATTAAATTGTGTTGAAACTTTGTCAAAAAATTAGTTGACAGCAAACGTCAGGATTTACTTTTGTACTTTCCATTCTTTTACATTGATCCATATGTCTATCCAAATGCTAATACCACATCGTCTTGGTTTTTGTAGCTTTGAAGTAGGTTCTACAATCGGGAACTGTAAATCCTCCAATTTTGTTTTTTCATAAAGCTTGTTTTGGCTATCCTGGTTCTCTTGCACTCTATATGAATTTTAGAATCAAGTTATCAATTTCTGAAAAAAAGTCAGCTATCTGTAATTTTGATAAGTATTGCATTAACTGTGTAGATCAATTTGTGGAGTATTACCATCTTACAATAATAAATTTTCCAACCCATGAACATAGGTTTTAATATTTAAGTCTTCCAAATTTCTTTCACCAATGTGTTGCAGTTTTCAGAGTACAAGTTTTGCACTTCTTTCGTTAATTTCATTTCTAAGTATTTATAGCTTTTGAAGCTGTCGTAAATGGAATTGTATCCTTAATTTCTTTTTCAGATTGTTAATTGCTAGTGTATAGAAATACAATTGGTTTTGCATATTTGTCTTACATCTTGAACATTACTGTGCTCATTTATTAATTCTAATTGTTTCCTTACAAGATCCTGTCTTCTAACAATAGGGCTCAATATTATTACCCAGTCACACCTGGGGTAGAGCTTCTGCCCTGTGAATGCGGGTGGATGGAAGAAGAAAGCCCCAGACTTTTCAGCTGCTCTTGCTTGGAATAGAGCTTCTGCAACACGGATCTGGGGGTAGTAATGAGAAATGCTGTCAGCCTGTCCTTTCTGAGAAGATACCACGGCCCTTGATTGGGAGCTGGGAGGAATGCAAGCCCTGTGTTCTTGGCTGCAACTCCTCTTGGCTGGAGTAGAGCTTCTGTCATGCTCAGCTGGAGAGCAGGGGAAGGGAGCACGTCTTTAGTTCAAATGCCACCTATTTTTACTGTTCTCAATAAGATTTAGGAGATTTTCTTAAATAAATATGTCTCCATTTGCTGGATGCCCTTAGACATTTTCCAAAAATTACAGATTTGTGTCATTGTTTTTCCTTTGTTAAAACTTAATAATTTTCACCAGTTACAGTTGTTTCACTAGGCAAAGGATCCTCTGAGCTCCTCATGACATCATTCAAGATGTGACTCTTGTCACTTCTTTTATTACTATAAAATTCCCTCATTATTTCCTAAATCCTAGTTTATTAGATAATAATATAACTACATCAGCTTTTTAAAAATGAATAGTATTTGCATAATTATCTCTACTCTTTATTTTCAGCCTGCCTCTTTTCTCATATTTAAGGTACATTCATTATAAACAGCATATAACTGGGTTTTGATTTTGAATCAGTTCACAGTCTTTGTTTTCAAATTGGAGTATTTTTTTCTAGTAGTTTCAACATATTTGGGCTCAAATCTACCATAATACTTTGTAATATTTTGTTTAATCTGCTTTCTGTTCTTTATGTCTTCTTTCTTGCCTTCCACCAAAATAACCAAATAACTTGTATTATTTAATTTCCCTCCTTCAATAATATGTTTAGTATAATTTTCTCTATCAACTTTCTGGTTGTATTAGAAATTACCATATGTATCTTTGACTTATCAAGGTCTATATAAATTAGTACTATTTTCCTTTTCTAGACAGTGCAAAACCTTGTATCACTTTAATTCTCATTTATTCTCCTCCAACCTTTTGTACTATTGTTTTCTTGTAATTTAATTCTACATTTATTTTAAACACCACAAGGCAGCATTATTACTGCTTAATATATAGTCAATAGACATTTTCCCAGTGCTTTGGGAGGCCACAGTGGGAGGGCTGCTTGAGGACAGGAGTTCAAGATTAGCCAGGGCAACATAGCCAGGCCCCATCTCTACAAAAAAAATATGAAATAAAAAAATTAGCCATGTGTACTGGTGGGCACCTATAGTCCCAGCTGCTCAGGAGGCTGAGGCAGGAGGATTGCTTGAGCTCAGTAATTTGAGGATTGGTGAGCTATCACTGTGCCACTGCACTTGAGCCAGAATTTGTCTCTTTTTTTTTTTTTTTTTTTTTGAGATGGAGTCTTGCTCCGTCGCCCACGCTGGAGTGCAGTGGCGCAATCTCATCTCACTGCAAGCTCCGCCTCCCAGGTTCACGCCATTCTCCTGCCTCAGCCTCTCTGAGTAGCTGGGACTACAGGCGCCCGCCACCACGCCTGGCTAACTTTTTGTATTTTTAGTAGAGATGGGGTTTCACTGTGGTCTCGATCTCCTGACCTCGTGATCCACCCGCCTCGGCCTCCCAAAGTGCTGGGATTACAAGTGTGACCACCACGCCTGGCCTGTCTCTTAAAAAAAAATAAACGTTTAAAACTTTCAAAATATTCACCCTTTTCGATGTCTGCCCTTCTATCTGGGGTTATGTCATTCTTCTTGACAGACTTTTTTGTTAAGTTTTTTGTTGTAAGCTAAGTCTGCTAGTGAATCAGTCTTTTAGACTTTTTTTTTTTTTTTTACCTAAAAATGTCTTTATCTTAATTTTTAAAGGGTATTTTTATTTTATATAGAATTCTAGGTTGATAGAGTTTTTGTTTTATCTCAAGATGTCATTCTGTTATTTTATGCTTCCATCATTTTGGTTAGAAAGACAGATATCAAAATTATTCTTGTTTCTTTTTAGGTAGCACACCTTTGTTTTCTGTCTGCTTCTAAGAAACTATTTTTGCCTTTGTATTTAGCAGTTTTACAATAATGTGCCTATGTATGTCTTATTTTTCACTGATCATCTTGGAGTCACAGCAATTTTTAAATCTGTGTCTTGGTGATGGTTTATGTCATTGTTTTGCCAATATACCTTCAAATACTGCTTCTGTCACGTTTTATCCCTTCTCTTCTTCAGGAACTCAAATTAAACATGTTAAGCATCTTTAATCCTTGACCAAATTTCCTGTTTCAATTATCCATTCTATCCCAAAAGTTAGTGAATTAAAACAACAATCACTTTTTTTAAAACTCACAATTCTGTGAATTAGGAATTTTGTCAGACCATAATGGTGATGACTAAGCTGGGATGACTTGAATGGCTAAGGAGCAGTCATATCGGCTCTACTGGGGCAATATGTCTGAGGCCTTAGTTCTGGTTTTTGCTTGGATTCTGCAGATGTCCTTCCTCTGCCCTTTCAGATGCCCATCTTGAACTTTCTTAAGTCATAAGAGTCTAAGACCAACAAAAGGAAAAATTTAATGTGGTCACACATCAACATCAAACTACTCCGAGCTAAAGGAGGAAGTTTGAACCCATGGCAAAGAAGTTAAAAACCTTGAAAAAAATTAGACAAATGGCTAACTAGAATAACCAATGCAGAGAAGTCCTTAAAGGACCTGATGGAGCTGAAAACCAAGGCATGAGAACTACGCGACAAATGCACAAGCCTCAGTAGCCGATTCGATCAACTGGAAGAAAGGGTATCAGTGATGGAAGATCAAATGAATGAAATGAAGTGAGAAGAGAAGTTTAGAGAAAAAAGAATAAAAAGAAACGAACAAAGCCTCCAAGAAATATGGGACTATGTGAAAAGACCAAATTTACGTCTGATTGGTGTACCTGAAAGCGACGGGGAGAATGGAACCAAGTTGGAAAACACTCTGCAGGATATTATCCAGGAGAACATCCCCAATCTAGCAAGGCAGGCCAATGTTCAGATTCAGGAAATACAGATAACGCCACAAAGATACTCCTCGAGAAGAACAACTCCAAGACACAAATGTGTCAGATTCACCAAAGTTGAAATGAAGGAAAAAATGTTAAGGGTAGCCAGAAAGGTTGGGTTACCCACATCAGACTAACAGCGGATCTCTCGGCAGAAACTCTACAAGCCAGAAGAGAGTGGGGGCCGATATTCGACATTCTTAAAGAAAACAATTTTCAACCCAGAATTTCATATCCAGTCAAACTAAGCTTTATAAGTGAAGGAGAAATAAAATTCTTTACAGACAAGGAAATGCTGAGAGATTTTGTCACCACCAGGCCTGCCCTAAAAGAGCTCCTGAAGGAAGCACTAAACATCAAAGGAAAAACCGGAACCAGCCGCTGCAAAAACATGCGAAATTGTAAAGACCATCGAGGCTAGGAAGAAACTGCATCAACTAATGAGCAAAATAACCAGCTAACATCATAATGACAGGATCAAATTCACATGTAACAATATTAACCTTAAATGTAAATGGGCTAAATGCTCCAATTAAAAGGCACAGACAGAAATTTGATAAAGAGTCAAGACCCATCAGTGTGCTGTATTCAGGAAACCCATCTCACATGTAGACACACACATAGACTCAAAATAAAGGGATGGAGGAAGATCTACCAAGTAAATGGAAAACAAAAAGGCAGGGGTTGCAATCCTAGTCTCTGACAAAACAGACTTTAAACCAACAAAGTTCAAAAGAGACAAAGAAGGCCATTACATAATGGTAAAGGGATCAATTCAACAAGAAGAGCTAACTATCCTAAATATATATGCACTCAATACAGGAGCACTCAGATTCATAAAGCAAGTCCTTAGAGACCTACAAAGAGACTTAGACGCCCACACAATAATAATGGGAGACTTTAACACCCCATTGTCAACATTAGACAGATCAACGAGACAGAAAGTTAACAAGGATATCCAGGAATTGAACTCAGCTCTGCACCAAGCGGACCTAATAGACATCTACAGAACTCTCCACCCCAAATCAACAGAATATACATTCTTCTCAGCACCACATGGCACTTATTCCAAAATTGACCACATAGTTGGAAGTAAAGCTCTCCTCAGCAAATGTAAAAGAACAGAAATTATAACAAACTGTCTCTCAGACCACAGTGCAATCAAACTAGAACCCAGGATTAAGAATCTCACTGATAACCGCTCAACTACATGGAAACTGAACAACCTGCTCCTGAATAACTACAGGGTACATAACGAAATGAAGGCAGAAATAAAGATGTTCTTTGAAACCAACGAGAACAAAGACACAACATACCAGAATCTCTGGGACACATTCAAAGCAGTGTGTAGAGGGAAATTTATAGCACTAAATGCCCACAAGAGAAAGCAAGAAAGATCTAAAATTGACACCCTAACATCATTAAAAGAACTAGAGAAGCAAGAGCAAAAACACTCAAAAGCTAGCAGAAGGCAAGAAATAACTAAAATCAGAGCAGAACTGAAGGAAATAGAGACACAAAAAACCCTTCAAAAAATCAATGAATCCAGGAGCTGGTTTTTTGAAAAAATCAACAAAATTGATAGACCGCTAGCTAGACTAATAAAGAAGCACAGAGAGAAGAATCAAATAGACACAATAAAAAAGTGATAAAGGGGATATCACCACCGATACCACAGAAATACAAACTACCATCAGAGAATATTATAAACACCTCTATGCAAATAAACTAGAAAATCTAGAAGAAATGGATAAATTCCTCGACACATACACCCTCCCAAGACTAAACCAGGAAGAAGTTGAATCTCTGAATAGACTAATAACAGATTCTGAAATTGTGGCAATAATTAATAGCTTACAAACCAACCAAAGTCCAGGACCAGATGGATTCACAGCCGAATTCTACCAGAGGTACAAGGAGCAGCTGGTACCATTCCTTCTGAAACTATTTCAACCAATAGAAAAAGAGGGAATCCTCCCTAACTCATTTTATGAGGCCAGCATCATCCTGATACCAAAGCCTGGCAGAGACACAACAAAAAAAGAGAATTTTAGACCAATATCCCTGATGAACATCGATGCAAAAATCCTCAATAAAATACTGGCAAACTGAATCCAGCAGCACATCCAAAAGCTTATCCACCATGATCAAGTGGGCTTCATCCCTGGGATGCAGGGCTGGTTCAACGTATGCAAATCAATAAATGTAATCCAGCATATAAACAGAACCAATGACAAAAACCATATGATTATCTCAATAGATGCAGAAAAGGCCTTTGACAAAATTCAACAACTTTCATGCTAAAAACCCTCAATAAATTAGGTATTGATGGGATGTATCTCAAAATAATAAGAGCTGTCTATGACAAACCCACAGCCAATATCATACTGAATGGGCAAAAACTGGAAGCATTCCCTTTAAAAACTGGCACAAAACAGGGATGCCCTCTCTCACCACTCCTATCCAACATAGTGTTGGAAGTTCTGGCCAGGGCAATCAGGCAGGAGAAGGAAATAAAGGGTATTCAATTAGGAAAAGAGGAAGTCAAATTGTCCCTGTTTACAGATGACGTGATTGTATATCTAAAAAACCCCATCATGTCAGCCCAAAATCTCCTTAAGCTGATAGGCAACTTCAGCAAAGTCTCAGGAAACAAAATCAATGTGCAAAAATCACAAGCATTCTTATACACCAGTAACAGACAAACAGAGAGCCAAATCATGAGTGAACTCCCATTCACAATTGCTTCATAGAGAATAAAATACCTAGGAATCCAACTTACAAGGGACATGAAGGACCTCTTCAAGGAGAACTACAAACCACTGCTCAATGAAATAAAAGAGGATACAAACAAATGGAAGAACATTCCATGCTCATGGGTAGGAAGAATCAATATCGTGAAAATGGCCATACTGCCCAAGGTAACTTATAGATTCAATGCCATCCCCGTCAAGCTACCAATGACTTTCTTCATAGAATTGGGAAAAACTACTTCAAAGTTCATATAGAACTGAAAAAGAGCCCTGATTGCCAAGTCAATCCTAAGCCAAATGAACAAAGCTGGAGGCATCATGCTACCTGACTTCAAACTATACTACAAGGCTACAGTACCAAAACATCATGGTACTGGTACCAAAACAGAGATAAAGACGAATGGAACAGAACAGAGTCCTCAGAAATAACGCCGCATATCTACAACCATCTGATCTTTGACAAACCTGACAAAAACAAGCAATGGGGAAAGGATTCCCTATTTAATAAATGGTGCTGGGAAAACTGGCTAGCCATATGTAGAAAGCTGAAACTGGATCCCTTCCTTACACCTTATACAAAAATTAATTCAAAATGCATTAAAGACTTAAATATTAGACCTAAAACCATAAAAACCCTGGAAGAAAACCTAGGCAATACCATTCAGGACATAGGCACGGGCAAGGACTTCATGTCTAAAACACCAAAAGCAATGGCAACAAAAGCCAAAATTGACAAATGGGGTCTAATTAAACTAAAGAGCTTCTGCACAGCAAAAGAAACTACCATCAGAGTGAATAGGCAACCTACAAAATGGGAGAAAATTTTTGCAATCTATTCATCTGACAAAGGGCTAATATCTAGAATCTACAATGAACTCAAACAAATTTACAAGAAAAAAACAACCCCATCAAAAAGTGGGTGAAGGATATGAACAGACACTTCTCAAAAGAAGACATTTATGCAGCCAACAGACACATGAAAAAATGCTCATCATCACTGGCCATCAGAGAAATGCAAATCAAAACCACAATGAGATACCATCTTACACCAGTTAGAATGGCCATCAATAGAAAGTCAGGAAACAACAGGTGCTGGAGAGGATGTGGAGAAATAGGAACACTTTTACAATGTTGATGGGACTGTAAATTGGTTCAACCATTGTGGAAGACAGTATGGCAATTCTTCAAGGATCTAGAACTAGAAATACCATTTGACCCAGCCATCCCATTACTGGGTATATACCCAAAGGATTATAAATCATGCTGCTATAAAGACACATGCACACGTATGTTTATGGCAGCACTATTCACAATAGCAAAGACTTGGAACCAACCCAAATGTCCATCAATGAGAGACTGGATTAAGAAAATGTGGCACCTATACACCATGGAATACTATGCAGCCATAAAAGATGATGAGTTCATGTCCTTTGTAGGGACATGGATGAAGCTGGAAACCATCATTCTCAGCAAACTATCACAAGGACAAAAAACCAAACACCACATGTTCTCACTCATAGGTGGGAATTGAACAATGAGAACTCATGGACACAGGAAGGGGAACATCACACACTGGGGCCTGTTGTGGGGTGGGGGGAAGGGAGGGGAGAGGGATAGCATTTGGAGATATACCTAACGTTAAATGACGAGTTACTGGGTGTAGCACACCAACATGGCACATGTATACACATGTAACTAACCTGCATGTTGTGCACATGTACCCTAAAACTTAAAGTCTATAAAAAATAAAAAATAAAAATAAAATTCACCTTAAAAAATAAAAAAATTAAAAACAAAAAATTTTAAAAAAAACCATAAAAACATTTATCAAACTTTTGCATGAGTTACTTTTGTAATTTCCCAGTGGTCAAGGAAAGTATTATAGCCAAGCCCAGAATCAATATGGGAGGGGACTACACAGAGATGCTAGTATTGGTAGGAATGGCTTATTGGCGGCCTAGGAGCCATATCCCTCCCATATACAAAATATGCTCACCTCCCCTAAAGACCTCAACATTTATCCCATTATGGCATTAGGCTTACAGACCAAGATGCCATCATCTAAATTAAAATCAGGTGTTGTCAAGGCGCCCGAGATGTGGTTTTTTGGGTGCAGCTTCTCAGGTGTGCTTTATTTTGACATGGAGACCTGTAAATTTCAAAATGAATAAATACAAGGTATTTACCCTCCACACACCCAAAATAAAGTGGAGAGATGGAGACAGAATAACTGCTATAGACACTCTCTTTAAAAAAGTGGGAGAATGGGAGGCTTATAGTAATTACTGGTCCAAAGCAATTCTGCAAGTCAGTTGAACATAGGTCAGTAATTAATCTTTCTCTGAAGGCAGGAAATGTTGGGTACTTTGAGCCTAGTTCTGCTCATTGGAACAGTGCTCCATGGCTCTTAACTCTGTCCTCTATGATATTAATTTTATATTCTGAGTCATCCTTACTATTCCATAAGACTGGTCCTTGTTTGCGGCTAAGTAATTTTCTCAGCTTACTTGATGTCCAGAGAAGGATGGAGCCCAGAGACCTCTTTTCATTTTGAATCATCTGTGTTCCTTTCAGTACTAGCAGGTAAAGCTCCTTTAAAATTGTAGGTTTTAAAATTTAAAATTGGGGTTCTTATTTATCAAATTATAAGCCACTTCATTAAACACATCAACACATTTCTTTAATATTGTCTCCTTTATAGCTTGTAATTTTTGTTAGGGTGTTGGGGAACAATGTTCTTAAGATACTTAGAAGCTCTTTTGTTTAGCAGAGAAGATTTTTGAAGAATCTCTTTTCAGTAAGTGAGAGCATCTGAAATGCTTCCAGATTAAATCATGTTTGGTGTCTTCATGAAGTGTCTTACAGCTTCACCCTAGACTTGATTTTGATCTTTAGGTAATATTTAGTGGGAATATACCCTGATATATTTGGGCAATACCATCCAGTCTAGAGAAAAGGGTTGTAGTTATTTAAATTATTAAATATTGTTAGCTACTTAAGTTATTAAAGTATTTTCTCTAATTTTCCTTGAAAAGTTAACAGTTCCTTCTTCAGCTCGCCTTTCTTTTCTTGTACTTTATCATATGTAGGTAAAAGAAACCAATGACACTTTCAATATCCTACACTGGTTCCATGAGTTTATTAAATACATTTTCTATGTTCAACATTATCATTGATGAGTATTGTCAAACATTTGATACCACGTAACATGGATGACCATTTTTTCAGTCTCCAACAATTTTCTCACCGCTTTTTCAGTCTTCACTAAAATCTCCTCATAGTTCTTCAAGCCCCCACAAACTTCCTGATCCCAATGTCAATGCCACATATTTTAGCTTTTTGCTATTGAGGCTGTCTCCACTTCGGGAGCTTTTTTCTGTGCTTTTTAATTTTTTCTTACTTTCCATGTATGTTATTCTGGATATTTCTTACTTTTTTTTTCCAGTTCACTAATAATTTCTTCTCCTGTGTCTCATCTGATCTTAAGCCTGCCTAAGTTCTAAACTTCAGGTATTAAAATTTTCAGTTCTAGAATTACATGTTAATTCATTTTTATAGATTTCTGTTCTCTGATGAGCTTTTCCATTTTTGTCACATAATTTCTTAAACATAAATATTGTATTTATTTTAAATTCCATGCCTAATCATTTTGATACATGGGTTACCTACGGGCCACTCTCTTGACTGTTTCTTAATTTTTTGCTCTCTCTTAGCTTACACGTATTTTGTCCTGCCTCCTGACATATCTGGTAACTTTGAATGAATGCTGGGCATTGTGACTAAAATATTGCAGAGGCTCTGTGAGTTGCTATTTTCCTCAGAGAAAATTTGATTTTCTTCTGGCAGGCAAGTAGATTAGAGGCAGATCACCTTGATTTAACCAGGAGTTGAGATAATTCAAGCCTGAGTTTCTGTCTTTGTGAGATCTAGTCTATTTGTAGTTTTTGCTTTACCCCCAGGATAAAGCCTCCCAGGCCTTTCAGATAGGATCCTAACATGCTTACCAGGAACCCTGCTTTGAAGTGCCCTGAAATTCAAATTCTGTCTTAGCAGCATCGTGAGTCTGCTAAAAAGCTGTGCTTTATATTTTAGCTTCAGGCTGCTGTTCTCTGCTTTTCTTGCATGCTTTCACTTTGTGCAATTTATGATTTTGCAAATGCTTTCAGGGTAAAGCCCGCACTGAATTTTAGCTTCACGTTTCCATAGTTTTGTTTCCTGTGGGACATTAAACCCTCAAGTTCTGGCTCACTTAATAACCTTGATCTCCAATTTTTGTCTTCGCAGGCGAGTGAGACTGCCAAAGTCTTGAGCTGTCTGTCACCTTTTCTGCCTGGTTTCTCAGCCCTACACCTGTTACAAATTAGTAAATGCCTCAAGGAGAAAACTGACTGGGACTATTGGCATCACCATGATGCAGTTTTCTTCAAAATCTTGGTTGCTCTTCAGAGCCTTCAAACAGCTGTTTTTGTTTTGGGTTTTTTTTGTTTGGTTGGTTTTATGCTACTTTTTTAGATGTCTAGGCACCATGATGGGCCTGCATAAGCTACTCTACCATTGCAAAAATGCAAAATCACTTTTCATAATGCAATTTGCTGTTGGCAAATTCGATGTGAGTCTCAGGTCATCATTATTGCCAATCCTGTAATTTTAAATCTATCCTCATAAAATTGAATCTTATTTGATGTAATCTATCTCCACAGGAATGTACAGCTGGAAAGGACCTCAGAATATGTCCCTTTCTAATCCCCCTCACTTTGCAAGTGACACAGCAATTTAGTGACGAAGTTGAGATTAGAACTCTGGCCCCCAGATGCCCAGTCTAGTATGTTTTCTTACACAATGGTGCCTCATGAATAATGCCAAAAGTTGTGTATTCTCAAAGTTTTGTACCTACATCCTTCAAGAACTTCTTGGGCAGGCTTAAGCATTTTTTAGCTGCAATGGCTTGATAATAAAGTTACTCTTAAAGTTATACAAGGAATTTCTTCAACTATACCAAAAAATTTTAGTCAGGCCATTCTCTCAGCAAAAAAAGAAAAAGAAAAAAAAAACTATCATCCTTTCATCTTTCATCTTTTATCCCTTAAAAAAAATGTTTCCCAAATAAACGAATGACAAGTCTTGCAGACACAAACATACTAGACAGCCCGGGGTAGGGATAATGGTTCTAGAACTGGAAAAATGTCCACATCCATTGGTGGAAACTTTGGGAATGAAACCAGAGAAGCCTATTAATCTAAAATGAGCTATAGCACCTCAGCCCAGTTTCAGCCAAGCAACTCCCCTGCTGGTGCTTTGCTGCTGGCACTAACTACAGTAAAGAAAGTTCATGTTTCTCAGGAGGCCCTAGTATAGGAAAGGCGTCTTTAATTTAAGAAAGCAGGATAAATCTCTCTCTCTCTCTCTTTCCCCTAACAAGTGCTTTCACAGGCCTAGTGGTGGGAGTGGAATTCCGTAGGTGGTGTCTATGTATTGCTTCAGTCGCTAGAGACTAAGCATATTAAGTAACTGCTTGCCCTAAAATCAACCAGAGACCAGCATTTGGGAGCCCTTTGACAAAACTTTGGTTGAGTGAATTTCAGCACACCTGTCATGTGACCAGGCCACTCTATGGTGTGAATGAAATATCCAGCTTGAAGACTTTTCAAGAGCCAGCTATAAAAACACACAGAATTCTGCCCAGTTGCCCATGTGAAACTTTATTTCCCCAGTGCTTATTCTTCCTTAAATTAAGTTCCCTCCTTTGAGAGCTATGAGCTATTTGCTTACCCAGCAGAAGAATCATTTTTTTACCATAAAAGGGTAGCTCCCAGTATTTCCTGCCCTGCAACAGGGAACACCCTTGGCATTAGGGACCATTCTGCTTAATGTACATTAACACCATTGCCCCCACAGAAAGCAAATGAAATGCTTTATGTTGAGGTCCTAGGCATTCTGAACATGCCATCTCATTCGCAGAGCTTATTTAATATCATCGATAATAATTACAATTCAGAAATGTATTAAACAATCAGCCAAGACCACTGAAAGCACTATGGTTTCACATATTCTTTACTCCTGGTGTCTGCTAAGGAAGCCCCCAAATTGTTGCCATGTAACTAGGAAAAATGTATAAATTATTTTCTTCAACCACAATTTACTTCTCAGGAAGTAGTAGACATGAGGATTTTCTGAAAATTTTCTGTATGTTCACTGGGATATGGGTCAAATGAATGCATATATTTGCCAAATCACATAAAATTATACACTTATGATCCGTACATTTTACCGTATATAAGTTGTACTTCAAATTAAAATGAGGGTGGGGAGGGATGGAAAGAAGTTTCCCATATTCTGGCATGAACAATCATTTACCTACAAAAAGAATCAGAACTCTCTTCAGAAGGACCAGGTGGGAGAGGCTGTCTCAAGAACTGCCAGCCACTTAGCCTGTTAGTGAATAGCCCTCAGCATGTTTGACTTTCTGTTCCTCATCCGATCCCCTTACGCATCTCTGGCTTTTCTTATATGCCACCTCACATCCTTTTTGATAATGGGAAGAATTTAAGTTATCAATAAATTCAATTTTTATGCCATTCCAACCATATCTTCCCCTATGTGGTAATGATCTCATGGTCATTGGGATCATTGACCTTACAGGTGGTGATCATTTTCTGAAATGTAGGTCTGTTTATTGGAACTATAGAGAGTGTGGGACCACCAATTATGGACTCTTTTGCAAGAGAAGAGTTCTGTTTTCAGAATCAACTTCTTATTTATTTTTCCCCAGTAATCTCCTTGGGGTTACTTTTCTTCAGAATTCTAGTTGTTACCACAAAGTGAACAATTAAGGAAAAAATGCAGAAGAGATCGAGACATAATTTTAGAATAAAGCAATACTGCTATCTTTTAGAGTTGGAAGGTATTTTAAAACAACTACTATCTCAGTACATTTTAAAGGGAAATAGTTTTTCTGTGATTTCCTACAGTGACTTTAGAATAATAATAATGCCAAAGTACTAAAAAATTGCTTTGGGGTAATTAATAACCATGTCAAAACCTGCTTTTGTTGTTTCTATGTATAGATGGGTTGTACCTCATAAAAAATAATTTCTATGGCCCTCCTTTCTAATGAGACTACTGTTAAAGTTGTTCCCTTTCAGAACAAAAGAGACAACTAAGAAAAAATCAGTTTTACCAGCAAAATGCCTTGGGATTCTTTCTGTGGTTCATCTTGCCATCTGATGTTTCTAGGATATATTTTCATTCTAAGAATAGAAATACAGATATTTTGCAGCATAGAATCTAGAGGCAAAAAGGCACAATTGGCACACTGTGACTTTTTACATTTTCTTATGTATTATTATTTTAAAATCCAGTACAAAAAGTGATGGTGGTAGGCGGAAAGACCATTGAACTCAGAGTGAAAAAAAAAAAGCCTCTGTGTTTTGCAATATGCTAGCTGAGTGACCTTATCTGAAGTGAGGAATTGAAAATCTATGGTGGTGGTGGGAGCAAATGGTAGACAGGACTTGAGATTACTTAGGAATTAAGTGAGCTGGGTTCAAGTCACAGTCCTGCTACTAGATGAGAATGTTACATCAAAGAGGTATTATTTTTTGTTTTTGGTTTTTCTTTTCTCTGGAGTCTTCGTTTCCTCTGTGGTTAAATAAAGGGATCATTCTGGGTAATCTCCAGGGCTCCATCCAGCCCCATAATTCTGTGCAGAGTTCCATGCATGGGTAGGCTTGCTCAATATTTATTTGTAGAATATAAACAATTTTAAATCACACAAGAAAATCTCGACATAAAGAACTAAACTTGGCTGGGCTCATGGGCTCACTCCTGTAATCCCAGCACTTTGGGAGGCCGAGGCAGGTGGATCTCGAGGTCAGGAGTTCAAGACCAGCCTGGCCAAAATAGTGAAACCCGTCTTTACTAAAATACAAAACATTAGCCAGGCGTGGTGGTATGCCCCTGTAATCCCAGCTACTTGGGAGGCTGAGGCAGGGGAATCGCTTGAACCTGGGAGGTGGAGGTTGCAGTGAGCTGAGGTCGCACCACTGCATTCCAGCCTGGTGACAGAGCGAGACTCTGTCAAAAGGAAAAAAAAAAGAAGTAAACTTATTTGCCTCTTTCTACAATTGGTACCTTTCTACAACAGAATGACTTTTTAAATTTCCGAAGTAATTGCCATTTATCGGCCAAGAAGTGAAATTAATAAAAAAGTAAATGGTTTGGCACATCCTCTCCTTTCCTGGTACTCAACCTCTTTTAACTGCAGTGAAGTCTCATTTGCTTAGGGAATAGGAGATCATCCTTACGGTTCCCAACTGCCTATTGGGACAAGGCCATTTTTCAGCACCACACCACACCTATTCCAAAATTGACCACATAGTTGGAAGTTAAGCTCTCCTCAGCAAATGTAAAAGAACAGAAATTCTAACAAACTGTCTCTCAGACCACAGCGCAATCAAACTAGAACTCAGGATTAAGAAACTCACTCAAAACCGCTCAACTACATGGAAACTGAACAACCTGCTCCTGAATGACTACTGGGTACATAACGAAATGAAGGCAGAAATAAAGATGTTCTTTGAAACCAACGAGAACAAAGACACAACATACCAGAATCTCTGGGACACGTTCAAAGCAGTGTGTAGAGGGAAATTTATAGCACTAAATGCCCACAAGAGAAAGCAGGAAAGATCTAAAATTGACACTCTAACATCACAATGAAAAGAACTAGAAAAGCAAGAGCAAACACATTCAAAAGCTAGCAGAAGGCAAGAAATAACTCAAATCAGAGCAGAACTGAAGGAAATAGAGACACAAAAAACCCTTCAAAAAATCAATGAATCCAGGAGCCGGTTTTTTGAAAAGATCAACAAAATTGATAGACTGCTAGCAAGACTAATAAAGAAGAAAAGAGAGAAGAATCAAATAAATGCAATAAAAAATGATAAAGGGGATATCACCACCAATCCCACAGAAATACAAACTACCATCAGAGAATACTACAAACACGTCTATGCAAATAAACTAGAAAATCTAGAAGAAATGGATAAATTCCTGGACACTACACCCTCCCAAGACTAAACCAGGAAGAAGTTGAATCTCTGAATAGACCAATAACAGATTCTGAAATTGTGGCAATAATCAATAGCTTACCAACCAAAAAAAGTCCAGGACCAGACGGATTCACAGCAGAATTCTACCAGAGGTACAAGGAGGAGCTGGTACTATTCCTTCTGAAACTATTCCAATCAATAGAAAAAGAGGGAATCCTCCCTAACTCATTTTATGAGGCCAGCATCATCCTGACACCAAAGCCTGGCAGAGACACAACAAAAAAAGAGAATTTTAGACCAATATCCTTGATGAACATTGATGCAAAAATCCTCAATAAAATACTGGCAAACCGAATCCAGCAACACATCAAAGAGCTTATCCACCAAGTGGGCTTCAGGGATGCAAGCCTGGTTCAACATACGCAAATCAATAAATGTAATCCAGCATATAAACAGAACCAAAGACAAAAACCACATGATTATCTCAAAAGATGCAGAAAAGGCCTTTGACAAAATTCAACAACCTTCATGCTAAAAAGTATCAATAAATTAGGTATTGATGGGACGTATCTCAAAATAATAAGAACTATCTATGACAAACCCACAGCCAATATCATACTGAATGGGCAAAAACTGGAAGCATTCCCTTTGAAAACTGGCACAGGACAGGGATGCCCTCTCTCACCACTCCTATTAAACATAGTGTTGGAAGTTCTGGCCAGAGCAATTAGGCAGGAGAAGGAAATAAAGGGTATTCAGTTAAGAAAAGAGGAAGCCAAATTGTCCCTGTTTGCAGATGACATGATTGTATATCTAGAAAACCCCATTGTCTCAGCCCAAAATCTCCTTAAGCTGATAAGCAACTTCAGCAAAGTCTCAGGAAACAAAATCAATGTGCAAAAATCACAAGCATTCTTATACACCAATAACAGACAAACAGAGAGCCAAATCATGAGTGAACTCCCATTCACAATTGCTTCATAGAGAATAAAATACCTAGGAATCCAACTTACAAGGGACATGAAGGACCTCTTCAAGGAGAACTACAAACCACTGCTCAATGAAATAAAAGAGGATACAAACAAATGGAAGAACATTCCATGCTCATGGGTAGGAAGAATCAATATTGTGAAAATGGCCATACTGCCCAAGGTAATTTATAGATTCAGTGTCATCCCCATCAAGCTACCAATGACTTTCTTCACAGAATAGGGAAAAACTACTTTAAAGTTCATATGGAACCGAAAAAGAGCCCATATTGCCAAGTCAATCCTAAGTCAAAAGAACAAAGCTGGAGGCATCACGCTACCTGACTTCAAACTATACTACAAGGCTACAGTAACCAAAACAGCATGGTACTGGTACCAAAACAGAGATATAGATCAATGGAACAGAACAGAGCCCTCAGAAATAAAGCCGCATATCTACAACAATCTGATCTTTGACAAACCTGATGAAAACAAGCAACGGGGAAAGGATTCCCTATTTAATAAATGGTGCTGGGAAAACTGGCTAGCCATATGTAGAAAGCTGAAACTGGATCCCTTCCTTACACCTTATACAAAAATTAATTCAAGATGGATTGAAGACTTACATGTTAGACCTAAAACCATAAAAACCCTAGAAGAAAACCTAGGCAATACCATTCAGGACATAGGCATGGGCAAGGACTTCATGTCTAAAACACCAAAAGCAATGGCTACAAAAGCCAAAATTGACAAATGGGATCTAATTAAACTAAAGAGCTTCTGCACAGCAAAAGAAACTACCATCAGAGTGAACAGGCAACCTACAAAATCGGAGAAAATTTTCGCAACCTACTCATCTGACAAAGGGCTAATATCCAGAATCTACAATGAACTCAAACAAATTTACAAGAAAAAATCAAACAACCTCATCAAAATGTGGGCGAAGGATATGAACAGACACCTCTCAAAAGAAGACATTTATGCAGCCAACATACACATGAAAAAATGCTCATCATCACTGGCCATCAGAGAAATGCAAATCAAAACCACAATGAGATACCATCTCACACCAGTTAGAATGGCGATCATTAAAAAGTCAGGAAACAACAGGTGTTGGAGAGGATGTGGAGACATAGGAACACTTTTACACTGTTGGTGGGACTGTAAACTAGTTCAACCATTGTGGAAGTCAGTGTGGCGATTCCTCAGGGATCTAGAACTAGAAATACCATTTGACCCAGCCATCCCATTACTGGGTATATATCCAAAGGATTATAAATCATGCTGCTATAGAGACACATGCACACGTATGCTTATTGTGGCACTATTCACAATAGCAAAGACTTGGAACCAACCCAAATGTCCCACGATAGACTGGATTAAGAAAATGTGGCACCTATACACCATGGAATACTATGCAGCCATAAAAAATGATGAGTTCGTGTTCTTTATAGGGACATGGATGAAACTGGAAACCATCATTCTCAGCAAACTATCACAAGGACAAAAAACCAAATGCCGCATGCTCTCACTCATAGGTGGGAAGTGAACAGTGAGAACACATGGACACAGGAAGGGGAACATCACACTCTGGGGACTGTTGTGGGGTGGGGGGAGGGGGGAGGGATAGCATTAGGAGATATACCTAATGCTAAATGACGAGTTAATGGGTGCAGCACACCAACATGGCACGTGTATACATATGTAACAAACCTGCACATTGTGCACATGTACCCTAAAACTTAAAGTATAATCATAATAAAATAATAAATAAATAAATAAACACACACATAAAAAAAAATCAGACAACACTTTAAAAATGGTTAAAATGGTAAATGTTTTGCTATTAATATTTTACCATAAATTTAAAAATTAATAATGTAATATACAAAACCTATTGAATTGTATATTTTAAGTGGATGGATTGTATGGTATGTGAAGTATATCTCAATAAACGTGGTTTTTAAAAATCAAAAAAAAAAAAAAAAAGGCAGATGATGCCAAGGCAAACAATTTAATACTCCTAAAGCATACTTTTCATTTGAAGTATTAGCCTGATTTCTTGTTTTCTTTCCAATGGACTTTCACATAATCTGATTCTGATTACTAATTGATGAGAGAATATTCAGGTTTGGCCTTTGTTTCTCAGTCTTGCTCCTGACTGTCCAATCTACTGTTGTAAAGCATGCCATTTCACATTCTTGAAACTTTATTCTCTTCTATCTGTAAAATGAGTGGCAGTTCTCTAGTCCCCAAGAATGATTCATTCATCCTGGTATGTTGACTCTCACATCATTATTTACTATCTACACAAATAAAAGGATTCAAAGAGAAATTACATATTGCACAAATAATAAACTTGAAACATTAATAAACAAAAACATGTAGCTGAGAACACCTGTTTACATTTTTCTTTGGGGCCTTAATAAATAAGCAAGAAAATAAATAAGAATTATAAATTATTTCCCTCATAACTTCAACAATAGGTGGCACTAAAAAAAATCTATATTTTCCAGAACTTGTGTATCCTATAATATTTGTTGAATCTCCACCTCTTGGTCCTGGAATCATAGAGCCCTTTTTCCCTTATGTGAAATTAACATTGTTGAATCCAAATACACTGTGTGGACAGGGTCTTGTTCCTGTACCTTGCAAAGTTACTGAGGCCAAGTTCTGTGTTTGGACAAAACTAACAATACTTTCTAGAATTTTAAAACCCCTGACCACTTATGGTTGTGTTCTAAACATAGCATTCACACCAACCTGCTGTGGAAAGCACACAAAGTTCTTGGCAAAGCTGGATCTGCAGGAGTTGGAACAGCAGTGTGGATTATCAGCAGGTTGAAAGAGAGAGACTTTACGATTGTGCTCTGCTTCTCACTCCTTCCCCAGGAATGTCTTTGTTATGACCCTGTGGGTTATGGCAAATGTAATTTCTGTCACCAGAGAAAAGGAAAGCAAGGAAAGGTGCCAGGAAAGAGAGACAGACATTTTTTAAAAATACCTTTTATGAACCAGGCTCTGTGCTAGACAATGGAGACACAAAGGTGAATTATGGACAGGTTTGCAACTTTGACTCTAATGGAGGAGGCATATGTGTCATAACAATTACAAGAGAGTGTGATATGTTTTATTAGAGCTGGAAGGTGACTTCATTTTGTTCTCCCAATCATATTAAAGGGAAAACCCCATAGCATAGCCGTTAAAACCATGAGCTGCAAGCTCAAATTGACATGAAGCTTTAATACCAGCTCTGTCACTGGCTACATGTGTGCCTTTTCATAATTACTACTATTATCAAATTCCTCTTGAGTTTCAGTATCTTTATCTGTAGCACAGAGTTGGGGTGGAGAAGGGTGTAGCAATGGGGGATTATCATAAGAACTAAACCAAATAATACATGTAGATATGTACTTAGGGCTTAGAAGACAGTTAAGCACTTAATAAAAATTATTTTCTCCTTTCATTATCCTTCCCATTTCACCAGTGAAAAATCAGGCCCAGGTATCTGTCCCTTGCCTAGGTTTGCAGGGGCTGATGATAACAAAGGCAAAACTTGAACTCACATCTGATATGGAGCTCAATGCCTTTCCCTGGGCACAAGAGATGAAATTATTGAAGCAACTCTGTCATGTTCTATGACCAGAGAGATGCACTGCTGTGTTCCAATGTTTTCCCTTTCCACATTTATCACTGGCATTTGGAACTTCTTCTTGTCCTCATTTTGGAGATTACAAACGTTCCTAAATATCACAGACTGTCTTCCATCGACTCTCTCTTAAATCTGCTCACAGAAGAGCAAGATTTAAGTTTGTCCCTACCCTAAGGAAGGCCTAGTGAATCAGAGAATAACACGTTCTTTCCTTCCATCCACATTCCATATACCAAGAGACCCAGCATGTGAAATCCCATTGAAAATTTGCTTTCTCATTCATTCAATAATCCAAATAGCTTTTTCTTTTCGGTATTTGTTTATGTGACAGGCACTGTATTAAAGGTTAGGGTTATAGCTGGGAAAGATAAAATCCTTGCCCTCAGAGAGCTTATATTCTGTTAAGGAAGTAAAAAATAAACATGTAAGCAAATAAATAAATTCTGTATTTTTAAGCAGTGATAAGTGCTATGAAGAAAATAAGGTAAGGTAGTAAGATGAAGGGTGAGGGCCAGGCATGGTGTCCCATGCCTGTAATCCCAACACTTTGGGAGGCCAAGGCAGGTGGATCATTTGAGGACAGGAGTTCCAGACTAGCCTGGCCACCATGCTAAAATTTCATCTCTACTAAAAATACAAAATTAGCCAGGTGTGGTGGTGCATGTCTGTAATTCCAGTTATTCTGGAGACTGAGGCAGGAGAATCGCTTGAACCCAGGAGGCAGAGGTTGCAGTGAGCCAAGAGAGTGCTGCTGCACTCCAGCTTAGATAACAGAGTGAGACTCCATCTCAGAATGAAAAAAAAAAAAAAAAAGATGAAAGGTAAGGGTGGAGAAGACTGGTTTGAAATTAATGTTCAGGAAAGGCCTCTCTGACACAGTCACTTTGAAAAGAGACCGAAATGAGAAGATGAAGCCGGCCATTTACATTTGTAAACAAGGATATAACACATGCTAGGAAATATGGCCTTAGTTTGTTCAAGAAACAGACTAGAGAGTAGCCAGTAGGGCTGAAGCATTGTGAACAAGTGGCACAAAATGGGATTCCCAGAATGAGGTAAGGGCTAGATCAAGAAGAGTCACCCAGGCCAAAAGAGAGAGTATGGATTTTATTCCAAGTGTGATATAAAGTCCTGAATAGTCTTAAAGTTGATATCAGCCTTTGTGACTGCTTTGTGGACAATGGATGACAGGGAGACGAGGATAGGAAAAGGAAGACCCAGCTAGCAGTCAACTGCTATAATCCTGGTCAGATATGCTGGCAAGTTGGACCAGAATAAAAAAAAAAAAAAAATCTCAAGTTTTCTGTGAACTAAGGAATTATTTTGTATTAACATTATTTAACATTTGAGACTTTACTTGAACACTTTATAAAGCAGTGATCCTATATCAAGGATATGGTAATACCTGAGTCTTCAAGGTTTAAAATGAGGTGACACTTAAGAGGGAAATACACTTTGAGGCTCCTCTCACAATTTGACTTCTAAAATGCCTTCACCTCAGAGAAGCACCTTTTGAAGTCTACGCTACTTGAGTCCTTGTTCTAAAATCTGGCATTATTTCTCTTATTTATTAAAAATCTAAGTGATAGAAATTTTGTGCTGATCTTTTTCCATTATTTTGAGAAACATAGAACATCCTACTGTTCACAATCAATAATCCTAGTTTGACTCAATTTTGTAAAATTCTCTCTCTCTGTCAGACACACATACATACACCAACACACAAAACAAACTATTAGGTTTCAAAGAATATGCACAAATGGTCCCTTTGCTAGAAGAAAAAGGTAAGTTGTGAGAAAAGCTCCCTTGAAGAACTTCCATCAGTTAGAGTGATAGAATATCCTGCAAGTATTCAAGGAGCAGAAATGATTTTCACGTACTGTCACTCGGCAAGTTAATGTATGTGTAAAAAAAGGAAATACCTGGTTGCCAAGAAACAAAATCCTCTAAATTGCTACTGTCTTTGGCTGTATTTTGAAGAATAAACCACAAAAATGAGCAATACCCAACAAGTGATTTATGGCTTCTACTCACAAGCCATTCAAGCCGCAGACATTCAGCATTAACTGCTACAGAGATAAATCTGGTCAACAAAATTTGGTTGGCCTCTGGGAAACGATCATGGTAACAGATGAAGGCCCTCTTTTGCCTCAGACTGAAGCAAGGCTGCAATGTGAAGATTACTTTTTATAGGTGTAAAATCTTCCTCTTTATTAAAGTTATTAATATTTTATTTCACTGAAAGATACTAAAATATTGTCTAAACTAATCTTAAACCAAAAGGCCTCATGGAGGGAGTCCAGGAAAGGTTTGAAAAAAAATACATTAGGTCTCTTAAACTCTACCTTTAATGTCATCTGTAAGTGCATTTCTTAGGGGCTAAGTCCCATCGCTTTTAAGTACACAAGGGTGTATGACTTCAAAAACATAAAAACAACCGCCTTAAAACCAATAAAGCATCATGTTTTCTCTTTCCTTTTAGTCCTTCAAACTCCAAATTTTAAAAATAGATTCCATCCGGCGGAGGCAGCAAAACATTCTGTAGCTAAACATGACCTGAATAATTTTCAGAGGTCTAAGTACAAAATCTTCATCTTGTATCCAAGACAAACAACAGGGCACGGGGTAATAGAGCAGTCCAGGGAGAAAAACATATCCGAAGAGCTGAAGCGTGTCATACCATTCGGAGGATTATAGGAAGTTTTTGCTTTCAAGGTGATTATAAAGCTTATCTTTGGGGTGTATGTGCACCGTCTTTGGAGACCACTCCCCCTACCCTTAACAAAGCGTGCTTCTAATTTTATGATCTTTAAATCAAGAAACAGCCATGTTTCAGTGTTTGGATGCTGTCAGTTTCTGTGACGTATTGTGTCAACATGGTGTAAAGAATGTGGCAATTGGATAGACTAAATTTTTCTGTAAACTTGTGGTTCTTTTTGACACACACACATGCACACACACACACACAGACCCTCATAAACACACCTGTTCTATGAGTGATGGCATGTGCCAGTTCTAGCAGATAGTGTAGTGGGCTTACTAAGCCCATTATGCTGTGCAGTTATAATTCAAATATCTACTCACTGTCCTTGGGAAGGCCTAATTCAGGCTGAGATATTAAATGTTCTGTTTACATGTCAAAGTTCCTTCTGTAAGAAGGTTGTTTGTTCTTAAGAAATGATAATTGAGGTGATGGATATCTCAATTACCCTGATTTGATCATTACACATTGTATGCATGTATCAAAATATCACATGTACCCTATAAATATGTACAACTATTATGTATCAATAAAAAGAATTAACTTTTAAAAAGAATATTATTTGTTCTTAATGTGTATATGTCTTTTAAAAGTAGCTGCTTATTGATTAGGAGACCAAGCCACATCAGGAGGAACATAGAGACCTGACAGAAAAAATGCTGGAGGGTTAGTTTCAAAGAACCATTTTCTTTGAAGATAGTTCAATGTCCCCCTTAAGGTATCATTTTAGTTTGAATTAGTCAGACAGAAAATAAAACGGTGAGTACTGTGATTACCTAATGTAAACATGGAAGGCCAGTTTACATTCTTTGAATGGAGATGGCTATTTCCCATGAAGAACAAGAATGTTCTCATTTCTACGAGTCCTAGGGAAAAAAAAACAAAAGACAAGTCCCACATTGAGGGAAATGAGGACTCTTTTTCCTTCTTCCTGAGCCCAAGAGAAAGTTGGGAGCCTATCTTCAAAGCAGCATAGAAATGACCAGAGCATCCATGTGGAGGGACATGAGGGTGGCCCCTAAAACATCGAGGCAAACCAAAGCCAAGGGAAGAGTCAGGGAAGGGAAAAGCCATAGGACAAAGACTCAAAATTATTGTTCAGAATCCAATCATATTCTCTGCGTTGTAGTTTCCTCCTGTTGTTTTCCAAAACTTGGTCTTAATTGTCCTTTGGAGAATTAATAGAGATGCCTATTCCATTGTTAGGGTGAAACGGTACTGAGGAAGGAGATATGAAACAGATGTCTGGTACAGTTGACAAGTGAAAACCATGTGGGAATCATAGAACATGTAAACAATCCCCTGGCATTCTCAGATATGCCTGGAGGGGGGATAAAATAAAAGACCAGATTTTCCACAGTCACTCAGGACAACAAGTCAGATTGTAGATATTTGAATATTAAAGGAAAAAGAGACCATAAAGAACTTGGTTACGTAAGCATATACTGGAGAGGGAGGTGCAACAAAGACTCTAGGGTTCAGTTACTACTAACGGCAGATTTCATTTCCTAAGCACCTACCCACCATACATCACACAGCTTCCATAAACTGCCTCATTCAGTCCTCACAAGAACATGATGGGTATTTTCTAATTGACAGAAAACAGTCTCAACCCACTTCATTGACTCTCTTATGTTTAACTTTTCAAAATCCCAAACTGATAAAATCATTCAATCATGAAATGGAACCAGGCAATCTTTGGAGCTAGACACACCAGGATCCAAATTCTTGCTCTACTATTTATTAAATCAAGACTGTGTGTGATAGAATTAACCTACTCAGATGTGAGTTTTCTTTTCTGTAAAGAGACAGTAATAGAAGTACATTGTGTGGGTTACGTGAAATAACACCAGTATCCCTAAAAATGTACATTCCCTTTTCACCTCTTTCTTTACCTCCAAACCTTACATAAAGTGTTGTCTGTCACCTCTGGCAGTGCATCTCAAACTTCGGTAAGCATACAAACCACCTGGCAACCTTCTTAAGATGCAGATTCTAGGTCAGCTGGTCTCAGATTCTGTATTTCTCACAAGCTCCCTGGTGGTGATGGTGCTGCTCATTTTCAGACCACACTTTGTGTGATGAGTACCTTTGGCATAGCTCTAAACGCCTTTCCCCAGAGTTCACTGTTCGGTCCTAACCTGCTCTTCTACTGCCAGTACCTCTCCTTCCTCTCAGTCCTTGGTTCCTGATTCCATTAGCCACTGTTGAAACATAGCTCATATTTCCACATCTGTTTTTTATTATTATTTATTATTATTATTAATCTTCCTATAATATTTCAAGATTCCAATACATCTGTTGTCTTTTTTCCTTGAAAATGCCCTAGTAACATTTAACAATCCCGTTCAAATGCTGCTCTCAAAATGAGCCTTTTGATTTTAGCGCCAGCAGCAGCACAACCATGCAGAATCAAGCTTTTTCCCATGCTGCCAGAGCATTTTGATGCTTCTGGTAATACATGAAGCACATTTTATTATACTTAGTCATGTGTTTCACATATGCACTGGCCTTATACAAATAAAAATGTCATGTCAAAAACCATGTCTTATATGTATTTTATCTTCAACATACAATAGTACTTGGTATGTAGTAGTTTCTTGATAAATGCTAATTAGAATAAATCAACTTAAACAAAATAGAGTAGCTGCCAAAAATGGGGCGGGGTGTGGTAGTTACATCATAGGAAACACAATATTTATTATATTTAAAACAAGAAACATATTCAGTTTTGGCTCTAGATCTCGGTTACACATACACTGATTAACAAGAAAAATGATGAGGAGATGATGTCAAACTACCAGGGCTAATTGCAAATGAAAAGTATTCAGGTTGGAGAAAACGGGGTACATAAAGGAATCCCATTGCCATCCTCAGATCCTTGAAAGTGCATCACATAAAGACGAATTTAGACGGTTTTCCGTGGCACCAAGAGCTAGGACTTGAGCCAAAGGGTGTAAGCTATGTGAAACAGTGCTTGGCACACAGTAGGAAACCAATAATAACATTATTTGTGTCTATATAAGAAAAAGCTTTTAACAGAGATTTAGGAGGTAGTTATTTGCCAATCCCAAGGCATATCAATCCAGAGTCAAGACAATTATTGATTAAGAAAGAGATTCAAGAACAAGAAAAAAGAAACTCTCATATGGCAACTTTTAAAGCTTCTTTCAACCTCAAGAGTCTAAAGTTGTGAAGAGATGTCATTAGTGGGAGCTAACGATTTTTAATTTAATCTCTTTTTGTCATTTCCTGGTCGTCAGATCAAGAGCACTATTTAGGGGTGTTTGTCTACCAGAGCTGTAAGTCAAAAAGTCACTGAAATTCGTGACTACAATGACAGGAATTTGGGTATATTTTTATGTGGGTGTCAACATCTACATTCACTCCACCAGCCAATCATCCCATCTTCCTTAAAAAAAAAAAAAAAAAACTGAGAGATATGATTGAGTGGAGAATATAACAAAATATGTTGACCACATTAAATCCTTTTTTGATTACCTCCAGCAGAGTGCACATAATGGTACACAGCGACTGTTTGCTAAACATTCATTGTTATTACTGAGGAAATTAGAGCGAAATTGAAATACGTGTTTAAAAATTAGCTTTGGGTGAGGTGAAACAAGGGCCTACCATACTGTTATTTCCATTTACTTCTATTTTAATTTTAGTACATGTTTCCTGAATTGATAGAATACCAAACTAGAAGAAACCTGACCATTAATCTAACTGAAGAAAAATTACTCTTTGTGAATAAACAATTTTTATTCAACATGAGGAAATACTACTGCAGAAGCAAACACTAGTAAATGCTCTCAGCAGACAGATATTTTAATGAGTGTCCTGTGATTGTGTACGCTCTAGACATATAAAATGCATTTTCTTGATTCATTAGAATTTTCATGTTTTAACACAGAGGGGTGAAGGCTTAATATTTCTCCAAACTTATGGATCTCTGAGCCCACTCAGTAATCCTGAGCAGTAAATCAATCATACAAAAGGAAAAGCAAGCAATTTACAAAACCCATTATCATTATGCTGCATAAACTGATCAAAATATCTTACACAGAGTTACCCAGTAGGTTGTACTGCAAATTGCTAGATGATACATATTAAGCCAACCCTAGGATGCCTGTATACCATTATGAAATTTTGTGATTTATATTAGCTGTTCAGAAGTATAAGAAAATCTCCAGCTAGGGAAAAACGGCAACACAGCTAAAATGTCCCCTAGATATCGTGAAGACTGAAGGGCTCTTCTTCTAAGAGAAGCCCTTCATGCTGGACAGCTGCTAGGCATATTCTGCCATAACCTTCCAAATATTTTGTGGTTCACATTCATTTCATGGCTTAATTACTAAATGCTGGCTTTTCTAATCATCCATGGCTTGAAGGCCTGAGGAATTTGCTGTCAAGTCCCCTGGTAAATGTTAAGTCTTTGTTGATGAGTGACAACTAAGGAATCACTCAGAAGTCTGAGAGGCCAAAGAAAATTGGAGGGAAACAAAGATGTAATTTTTGCCCTCTGTAGAACTGAAAATGTTCAAGGGAAAAAGCTCTGATGTGAATATCCTACAGATCCAGCTGCCATTTTCTTGACCCCAACAAAATGCTCTTCAGAAACCTCACTTGTTCTGATACTGAAATGTCTTCTTGTCAATCTCACAAAGCTGTGTTTTCCAACCCTTATGAATGCATTCTTATGACTTATATATAGCTCTGGCTCTTGGAATGAAATTGTTGGGTGACAATAATATTGTTGTTCTAATGTATCAAAGGACTCCTTCATGAGAAAAGTCATGTAATAGTTTTATATATCAAGCAGAATAGGCCCATAAACCAGACTGAAGTATTCTTTCATCAGGGCTTAATTCTATCCAAGATCATTAGAAATCTCTCCATGGAAAAATATGGTTGAAGGCACCTTGAGTCCAGAGACTTTGTTCTAAATTTCTGAAGCAAAAAGAATATTAAATGCCAGGTGTAAGGTTGAAAGACATAGGTACAACATATAGTGGGCTTTAGAAACCAAGAAAAGCCACAGTTTTCAATCAAGAAAAGAATAATTGACAGAGACATGTGTCTATTTTTGATATTTTCTCCTTTAAGAATTTTATTTTTAAATTATTTCAGATTAAAAAAAGCAGAAAATACAGTACAAATTAATTATCATACATCTTTTACCCATGTTCTCCTGAATTAAAATTTTACCTCATTTGCTTACTCTTTATTGATAGACAGATGGAGAGATAGATATATGGATTAGATATAGATATTATTTTTTTCTGAACTATTTGGAAACACACTGCAGACATTACGCCCCTTTACCCTTAAATACTTCTGTGTGCTTCTTTTTTTAAACAAACACATTCTCTTACACAACCACCATATAGATATCAAAATCAAGAAATTAACATTGATTCAATATTATCAAATCTATAGAACCTATCCAAATTTTGCCAACTGTCCTAATAATGTCCTTTATAGCACATTTAAAAAAATAATAGTTACTTATCAGGATCCAATGAAGGGTTACACATTGCATTTTGTTGTCATGCCTTTTCAGTCTTTTTAACCTGGGGCAGTTCCTTAGTCTTTCTTATGCCCTTGATAGATCTGAAGACTCCAGGCCATTTATTATTTTGTAGACTGTCCCTCAATTTGGGTTTGTCTGATGTTTCCCCATGATTAGATTCAGTTATGTATTTTTGGCAAGAAGAACACAGAAATTATGCGGCTTTCCCTCATTTTGAAAATATTTTATTTTCCAGGTTTTTGTGACACAATGTTCACCTGAATTTGTTCATATCTCACTGGCTATTTTATCCCTATCTTCTCTAGTATATCTCTCAATATCAGAGAAGCCCAAGATGCTCCATCTACCAACCTCCCTCCAAATTCTGCCTGGGTAGTTTCATCTAATTTCATGGAAATACGTATCATCATACTAGGCACTCTCCTCTCTTTGCTCCAGACTCAATCTCCTACTCACACCCTTTCTTGAGTGTCAAAAAAGCATCTAAAATTATAACATGAGTGAAACCAAGCTATTATTCCTTCCCTTCCAAAATTTACCCCTAAAGGCTCTGAATTGAATAGTAAGAAAGGAGAGATTCAGGAGAAAATGAGAGGTAAGTTTGAGTAGGGAAATATTATCAGTACAAGGAACTTCATCCCCATTGATTATCCTATATAAGATTGCTACTATCAGATCATTAAAGAGTTGACAATCACCTTGGAAAATCTAATCTAATATTGCACAATGTAATCAACCTTTCTACAGGGCTATAACACATTGATGTTAGAGTTGCAATGATAAAAAATCTCACTTTATAAAAAGTCGTGTTGCAAAGGCAATCAATTTAACTGAGCAATCTACAGCAATTTGATATATACCTTTGTGTAACCTATGGGGCATATTGTTTTAAAAATGGGAATAATTCAAATTAGGTTGCAAAAAGCACAAAATCATAAGAGTTTACAGTTGCGGATACTGAACAAAGGAATGCAATGCAAACTAAGCAGGCAGACACTCAAAATTGCAGTATATCACTATGCTTTCTGCAATATTTTTTTCCTATGCACACACAGTGACCATGTTATAACTAATAATGGTCTTTATAACACAGATTGTGTTCTTGAATCAATCAATTACATTACACATAATTTAACTTAAGGGAGCACAAGCTGCAGAAATAATATTTGTAATTAACTTCTGTTCTAATGCTCTCACTGACTGGGAGATTGCTGTCTCACAGAGCAGCTCATTTCATTTTATTAATGACTTCATATTAAATCATTGGCTGCCATTCAATAGTTTTTACCCATTGACTCTAAGTTTATTCCTCTGGAGCCACATAGAAGTCTTGTTTCTTATACACATGGCAAGATATGGAAACGCCTATGTTTCTTCTTTCTTTCATCTATCCTGAGCCAACAAAATCCTGGTTGTTAAATGCCTTCTCAATACAAATGCGCACAAGAAATAGGCCTGATTGTCTGTGGACTTCACCAGAACAAATGTAGGTATTAGTCCAGAACAACGACATTGATCTTCATGTCCTTCAGCCTCTTC